>NW_026695246.1:0-1200000 GCF_021218885.2 Marmota monax | reverse complement strand
CTGTGAGCCTTTGGAGTTTATATTTCATCCTGCATGAGTGGGGCTCTCTCTTTGCTTCCTGGTGTGAAGTCCTGAGTTGCTTTCCTCTGCCACACCCTTCCACCATCTGTTCTGCCTCACCTAGGTCTCCAAAGAATGGACTCAGCCATCTATGGACTGAGACCTCCAAAAATATAAGCACCAAATAGTTTTCCTCCTCTAAAATTCTTCTTGCTAAGTATTTTGTCCATATTTGCTTGAAATACTATATCATCTTTTCATTTTTAGTCTGTGTGTGACTTTACTGGTGAGTTTCTTATAGACAATATATTTTTGAACCTTATTTTTTAATTCAACTAGCCAGGAGGATTAAGGCCATTTATGTTCTGGGTTGTTATTAAAAATATATATATTGTTATTTCTGCCATTTTGTAGATTTTATTCAGGTTATTTTGAGTATTTTTGTGATTTATTCCTGTCTTATTCATCTTAAATATTTTATGGTTTACTATAATAAAATTAATTAGTTTCTATTTCTAATTTGTGTGTATAATCTTAAATGTATTCTTTTTTGCTTTCTCGTGATTATGTTGATCTTTCTCCTTTGGGTATAAGATTTACTTAATTATCTTCTGTAATGTTTGTCTTGTAATCAATTGTTAAAGTTTATGTTTATCCTGGAGTTCTTTATTTTTGCTTTGACTCTGAAGAGTTAACTTATGAGGTGCCGCAGTCTGGCTGGGCACACAATCACAAGCTACCACACAGCTTGTAGATTCAAACAGCAACTCTTTATTCCCGAACTCACACCAGCCGTCTACAATCACGTTCTGGGGAAATCCACGTTCTCTGCCCAAATCCACCTCCACTGGGCTTCTATCTCCAAAATATACTGTCTAAATCCCGTGAGAACTCAGGGGGAACTCAGGCAGCAGGATACGCCCTATTCCCAGCAGGAATAATCTTAAACCTTAAACCTGGAACCTAAACTGGGAACGCCCTAAACACCATTATCTTAAAACCGGGAACACCCTAATCTGCCTTGGTCCTTGAGCAAGGTCACGTACATTCAATGTCACTGCAACATGTTAGCAACATGGGGTACGCTGGCAAGGAAATTGTCATACCTACTTGGCTAATGGCTCCCAGCAATGAGGTCTAATAATCTTGGCTGGCAAGTTAATTTTTTTCAGGGATTGAAATACTTCATTCCTTGTCCTCCGAGATTTTAAAGTCTCTGCTGAGAAATCTAATATTCTTATGGGTTTGCTTTTAAATGTAAATCAACACATCTCTCTTGTAACTTCTAATCTTTTGTTATTGTTGTTTTTGTTGTTGCTCTCTTCTTTTGTAAATTTAACAATATAAGTCTTTGGGAAGTTCTTTTTGGTCATGTCTATTTTGAGTTCTATATGTCTTTTGTAAATGGACATCCATGTTTTTCCCAAGCTGTGGGATATTTTTTAATATTACTTCATTGAATTGGTTTCCTATGCTTTCAACATGCTTCTCCCTCTGGCTCAGCAACCATTCAAACCTGTGATCTTTTATTGATATTCCAGAGATATTGAATCTTCTATTTATTTTCTTATTGTTTTTTCTTTTTGTGGTTTGAATGTACTGCTTGGTAGACGTGTCTTCAAACTCATTATTCTTTCTTCTGCTTGATCAAGACTTTGTTTTAGGCTTTCAACTGAATTTTTTTATCTGATATATTAATCTTTTCATTTCCAAGATTTTCATTTCGTATTCATCAAAATGTTTATCTCTTGTGTTCATGCATATTCTTAAGTCATTCAGCTGCTTATGTATATTATCTAAGATTTCATTTGCCCTTTTTACAAAATCATTCTTCTGAATTCTTTGGTATTTCACTCACTTTCGTATATTTGGAATCCATTATGACAGTTACAAATTTGGGGAGATTGTGATTCTATTGGGAGGAATATTTGTGCCAGGTTTTGTGTGTGTGTGTGTGTGTGTGTGTGTGTGTGAACTTTCATAGTAAACCCCTTTGTCTGGATGACATGTCCTTAGATTTCCATTTATTGGATTGTGTTTATATTAATTCTAATTGAACATCATAGTGTGTTTTCTCCTGTAGCCTCTTTGACTATGATTAGTGAGTTTTGACAGACTATATACTGTATTTAAGCCCAAGGGACACACTATTTCTGAAGGACTTGCAAGAGTGGGGTCCCTCTGTTAATTCAGGCAGATACAGTGTAGACCACAGAATCTGTGTCTACCCTCCATGATTGTTTCTGGAATAGGGATTGAAGTTGCAAAGCTATTAAGGGTCACTTTGGCCTGTATTGTATTGAATGTTTCTTAAAAGAAATTCTCCTCCTGATTCCTCTAACCATGGTGATGGACCTGGAGCTTTTGTCCTTTGCTTAGACACTGGTGCAACTGCAAATGTTTCTCAGGAAGAATCAGGGGATTGTAGCACAACTCCTTCTTTATGAAATTCAACTCCAGTCTTTTCAGCAATATACTATCTGATTCAATATGAAAGAAACTGATGCTGAGGTCTCTTGCAGATGTGGTATCTACAAGTGTTGTGTTATTTCTATCTGCTATTGCTATATGAACAAGTATTCAGGAGCAGGATTTCATACCCCCGTTGGTGTTGGTGTGTCTGCTTAGAAATAGGTGATTGGCTGGTAGTTTTTATCTCCCATACTCTTTATGTAGAGATATCTTTCAAGGTCGAAGCAAGATTAGGTCATGGCTGGGGTAAGGTAAAATTCATTTCAACTGGACTGGGTGTGTAGCTCAGTAGCAAAGTACCAACCTAACATGTTCAACATCTCAGGCTTAATCTCTACAGACAAGAAGAAAGAAGAGGAAAGAAGAAGAAGAAGAAGGAGGAGGAGGAGGAGGAAGAGGAGGAGGGTGGTGGAAATAATCAGATGTAAAATGTATAACAAATTAAAAACTAAATTTTGAAACAAGTCAACACCAGCAATAATAAAAAATGTGAAAAATAATATGGAATAATGAATAGTAAAGATAAAATTAAAGGTAAAAATGAGCTGAAGAAAAGTTGAAAAAAAGTAAGAAGAGGCAAAAAGGAAGAAAGAAGAAATTAAAAATAAAGTAAAAAAGGGGTATGTGAAAAAGAGGAGCACAGGGAGAGAGAAACAAGCAACAAAAATTGTAAGAAAATATTAAATATTAATAAAATTAAAATTTTCTCTCTACTAACATTATTGAATGCATGAACAAGAGTGTAAACTTGCATTCTATGCTAATAAGAGCTTCCCTCCAAGTCTTCTTAGGCTGTGCATTCTTTGGATGGAGCAAAAGCTGGCGGTTATTTACTGCCCCTTCTTTCCTCTGCAGTGCTCATCAGGTGTCTAGTGAAAGTAAAAGCGATTTGTGGCTAGAATCAGTTGATATATCTTTCAGCTGTTTTGAATGTTGGAATGAGTTATGGTAGAATTCAGAGCTCCCTAGAAACAAATTATCTCTAGAGGGATTTGGATTACACATTCTGAGAGCAGGGTAGAGACTTGCACCAAATTATGTTGACCATTCGTATTTCTTCTTCTATGAAGTATCTGTTCAGCTCCTTTGCCCATATATTGGTGGAGTTATTTGTATTTGTATTTTCTTTTAGTTCTTTATCTATCCAGGAAATTAATGCTGTAACTGAGGTATGAATGGCAAAGATTTTATCCCATTCTATAGGCTCTCTTTACGTTCTTGATTGTTTCCTTTGCTGTGAAGAAGATTTTCAGTTTCTGAAGAAAGAAACTGAGAACTTTGAAGAAGGAAAGACCTCCCATGTTCTTAAATAGGCAGAATTAATACTGCCAAAATTGTTGTACAATCAAAGGAATTCAATGCAATTCCTTTCAAAATTTCAATGATGTTCTTCATAGAAAGAGAAAAAGCAGTCATAACATTGATTTAGAAAAATAAGAAACTGAGAATAGCCAAAATAATCCTTAGAAAAGTAAAGCAGGAAGCATCACAATACAAGATCTTAAGTTATACTACAAAGCTAGAGTAACAAAAACAGCATGGTATTGACATCAAAACAGGCAAGAAAAACAATGGAGCAGAATTGAAGACACAGAGACAAATGCACAAAAATACAGTTACCTCATAATAGACAAAGGCACCAGAAACATAACTTTTTCAACAAATGGTTCTGAAAAAGCTGAAAATCCATATATCATAGAATTAAATTCAACCTCTATCTCTCACTCTGTACAAAACTCAACACAATGTGGATCAAGGACTTAGGTATTAAACCAAAAATCCTGCACCTAGAAGAAGAAAATGTAGGCCCAAATCTCCAACATATTGGCTCAATAACTGGCTTCATTAATAAGACTCCTAAAGTATAAGAAGTAAAATCAATAATCCATAAATGGGTGGCATCAAACCAAAGAACATTGTTCTTATACCTTAATTATGAAAGGATAAGTAATGATTAAAAACACATAAACAGAACACAATATATAAAGACAAAGTCATCATGAAAAATATATGACAAAGATAGTTTTACAAATAAAAAATATTAAAATATCTTAATATCATTTTTAAAAATAGTAGGGATCCTTTGAAGATTGAGCAGAAAGCTGCATAGTGCACTTGAAGATTAACAACCAGGAAAGTAAAAAAAAAAAATCTGTTAAGTATTGGGATGGTATTTGCAACTTAAAAGTGCATATTCAGGTCATGCAATGAGAAAATATAAAATAAAATCATTCTCAAACAAAAACACTCCCAAAATATTTTTCTCATCTTGAAAGTTATCCTAAGATATTCTCAGCAAAATGAGAGAATAAAGGAAAAATTAGGAAGTTATCAGATGGAGGAAATAGACCCAGCCATGGTATAAACTTTCAGAAATGAAAAGACAATGCTTTCAGGACAAAGACCTGGTTTAAAAACAATGGAAATATATGAAAGAAGAAAAACTTAATATTTAATGAAAAATATGAATTCAAGTGAAATAAGAATTTTAAAGAAGTTATTTTAAAGAAGTTATTTGGACTGAAAAGTAGAAATAATTGCAAATTCAAAATTAAATAAATGCTACTTGTTTCTTTGTCAACATTTCGAATCAACCAAGAGGGGAAAATAGCATAGAATACTTTGCTGTAGGAGTGTTCATTATTAATTTGGCAATGATAAAAGCAATAATATAGGTATCCATAGAAGGAATATCAGATATTGAGTGAAGGTAAGTGGGAGAAAAGTTGGAAGTATTTGGATGTTAAAACCATAATCTTACATAAGAATTTCTTGAATAATGTGAAATAAATGTGAATTTTTAATTTATATTTCCAAAACTGAAAATGTATCAATGTTAGATATTGAAAAAAATATGAGGAAGAATATTACTATGCTCAATAATACAAAGTCTCTAGCCACAATCTAGCACTGAAAATTTAAGTGTGTCTAGAAATTCTTTTCTCTAAATTACCATGAACCAAGTCTCCAAGGTACATTCTCTTATTGTGTTTACTGATAATCACTCAAATTAATCACTACTCTTCAAAATACAAGTTTCACCCTTTCTTTGTAACTAAGGTCCTCATTTCAGATAATTTCAAATGTTTCTCAAATGCAGCAATATATTCTTCCCTGTTGGCATGATGAGTCTGGGATGACAACTATTTCTTTATTCGGATAATCAAATGTAACTGATATTCATTTTGAAATCACTATGTGGAATAGAAATCATTTAAGCATTGATGGCCTCATTTGTCTCTGCTTTCAAACTGATTAAATAGTTTAAAAAAAGCTAACAATAATGATATTTAGAATGTTAAGCTATAATGTCAAGAGTCATTAGGAAGTCCCAGGGTGACAGAAAATAACTGAACTCAAAAATACCTCATATTTTCTTTCTGTTTTATTTTTGTTGTCAATATTTTCATGACTTGGACTGAAAAGACATGGAGCATTGGAGAGCCCAATGATATTTTGCTATCTATTGTAGCAAAATCATTTTAAAGATCCCAATATAGTATTTTCTTACATGTTGGAATTAAAAGCTATCATTTTTGAAAATCTTTGTATTGGTTCAAGAATAAACATATAAAAGAAACAATATTCAGAAAAATTCTATGATATAAATGTTAATTTATAATATATATTTTTATTAACTAAAATAGATAGTATTTAGCCATAGAGAATCTTTCCATATGCTTCCTTAAGATAGAGTGAAAAAAAGTAGCTACTTCTATTCACTCAGGACTTATGCATTTTTCCTAATTAAAATGATTTAAAAAGCATCTTATATCAAGCCATATAAATATTATGAGATTTGATTCCTTCCTATTTATTTATTTATTTATTTATTTAGTGGTGCTGGGTATTGAACCCAGGGCCTTGTGCATGCAAGGCAAGCACTCTACCAAACTGATCTGTATCTCCAGCCCATCCTTCCTTTTTATTACTTACAAACTTTACAACTTTGGGATATCACTTAAATAATCAGTATTTCATATCTCCTAAATATCAAATGTAGTATTTGTTTAAATTACAGAAAACACAGTATTAACATTAATTAAAACAAAACCAAAGCTAATTATTAGTGCAGTTATTTTGAAAAATTAAACTTGTTTTTAATTAGTTGAACTTTTTTAAAGGAAGTTTTTCTTTTCTTTTTTTTTTTTACAGAAAAATTGAATGGGTATTAACAGTTTCCACATACTTTCTCTCCTCTCTGAACAAAAGTTTTACTATTATTATTATTAACAATTTGTTTTAGTGTGTTAAATTTGTTATAAGCAATGAGCCAGGAATGACATATTATTATTAGGTAAAGTTCAAATTTTACATTAGTCTTTCTCTTTGTTTCATAGTTTGTGGTTTTTGTTAGCTTATTTGTTTTTGTTTGGGGCATCAAGGATTAAATTCAATATATATCCCCAGCTCTATTTTGTACTTTATTAAGAGATAAGTTCTCACCAAGTTGCTCAGTGCCTCACTTTTGCTGAGGCTGGCTTTGAATTCCCAATCCTCCTGCCTCAGCCTCCAGAGCCACTGGTACTACAAGTGGCGCACACTTTATATTTGTCATTGAACAGGTGGGTCCTTGAGGGCTTGTTATTTTGTGATTAAGTCATGAATCTCACCAAGTAGATGTAGATTCTATCCAAAACATTTAGAAATGAGTGAAGTTAAATGGTGCTGTGGGCAAAAGTGTTAGATTTGTTACATTTTATTTTTCAGCTGGATAGGAAGAACTATTTAATTAATTATACAAAATGTCCAATGTATATAGAAAATCAATTATTGAAAACAATAGCATGCCAACACATCATATTATTTGTGACAGTTCACTGGTATTAGTTGTATTAAATTCCTATCTAACCTTTTATAAAACAAAAGAAGATCAAGTGAAAATCATACATTTAGAAATAATGTAACCTTAAGCTCTATTCTATCATCTCCATTGGGTTTCTCATAGGAGAAAAACTGCAGCTTAAATGTATCTCAGTATAAGAATTCAGTGTTTTCTTCCAAAATGAGTTAGTGGTAAAAATTATATTTTAAAATAACTCATAAATGCAAAGTTATTTTATAAAGTAACCAAAGACAAATAAACACAAATTGTAGAAGAGATGACATATGACTGGGTCCAATGGAAATGAAAAATTGACCATGAGCTGAGTAAGACTATTATGGTCTAGATGTTAATGAACTCCAAAAATTCCTATGCTGAAATTTTAACCTCCAAGATGATGGCATTAGAAGATGGGGCCTTTGGAACTTGACTACATCATAAAGGCAGAAACATGATGATTAGGATTATTGCCTCTATAAGAGACCCCAGGTAATTGATTTGTCCTTTTGCCCATATGCAGATACAGTGAGAAGACAGCCATCTCTGAGGAAGCAGCCCTTAACAGACGTTGAATCTTGATCTTGAATTTCCCTGCCTCTAACACTGTGCAAAATATACTAACATCATTTTTAAGCCTCCTAGTTTGTGGTCTTATGACATTGTAGTTTAAATGGACTAAGACAATGAGGTTATTAAATCAGGAGGAAAAAATTGCCTTTTAATTCCTGAGGTACTGATTACAACATAAAGTATTGCCTCTGTGCATAAATCCCCTTTGGAATAATTTTGTAAATTACCCTTTTTATTTTGAAAGTGTCACTAAAATACCCAAAAGTTTTGTTTTTCACTGTCTATACAGAGTGAAATCTCCCAATTTAAGACTGTGAAGTAAATGAATTCTCCTGTGCATGGTTGCAAAACTCAGCAGCATGATAAACCTAACAGTGAAAATCAGAACATTTTGGAGTTTCTACATGCTTATTTATTTAACATATTATAGTTACTTGTGGTATATACTTTGATTTAGTGCAGTCTGGAGAAGTCTTATCACCTCATAAATGGTTGACAATTAGATATGCCCACACTATTTGCTCATAGATCTGAATAAAACAAGGACAATTTCTGCCAGCCATATCATTAAAGTCAATAGTAGTTCATCATTTATGGCCTGACAGAGTTACTATACTATCACTATTAATATATAGCAATTACTTGGTATACGTTTTTAGAGAATGCTATAAATCAATGAATTTTATTTTAATGCACATGCTTTATGGATAAGCTTCACGATCAAAATGAAGCTGCCTTAAATAAAACAGAGACATAATAATATTATATGTACTTTTTTTCAGCAACTACTTTGCTGATAAGCCAGACATCTTCTTTTTACTATAAATAACACATATTGTTTATTAAGGCCCTTTTGATTTATTTGTTTACTTATTTATTTTTTCAGTAATGATAATCAAATCCAGGGCCTTAATTAGTTGAACTTTTTTAAAGCAAGTTTTTAGAGGCAAACACTCTACTACTCAGCCACATCCCCAGCCCTTAAGAGTCTTTTTGAAATTGTTGCTCCTGAAATTATGAGAAGAAAGTTTCACAGAAATTAATACTATGAAATTGACTTGCCCCATTAAATTTTATTTATAAAAAAGGGTAGAAATCTTGCTTCAAGTCCTGTGCATTTTCTACTACATTATTCCTCCTCTGAGAATACAGCAAATTTTTTGACATTGGAGCACTTACAGCAATTGTCTACTTTAGGTTAGATTCACATCAATGACAAGTGACAGCAAGGTTCCTAGGCAATCTATTGTTGAGTGTACAGAAGCAGGGAAGATAGAATAAAGACAGGTATGAGGACATGTTGAAGGACAACTAGCAGCAACGAAGCAAAGCTGTTCCACATTAGGAAACACCAGCAATAGAATCCTTGAAATCTGGAAATGGAGTATAAGGAGGATCATTTTTTAATAAAAGTATCATTTGGTTTCTCTGTGAAGTAGAGAAGATGTTCCTTACTTATAAATCTGTTCATTAATTAAGTAAAACCAGCACTTTTTAAAATGCAGAAGCATTCAGTATTGATATTCACATTAACATGCCTTATAACCCCAATATGACTGTGAACAGTAAACTCATGTTATTACATAAAGAAAAATATGCAACTTAATTTAAAGTAAGCATGACTAAATACACAATAACTAAAATTAATATTTTATGTAAACCTCACATACGATATATCACCTAGAGACCATGTAGATACCTTCAATCAGGGGTGCGACAGGAAAGGATTTAGTCCTATTCATTTTTTTTCACATCTATTTCTAGAGCTGTACTTTATGATGCTAGTCTCTTCAAACCATAATTTTTTTTTTTTATTTCAAATAAAACTACTCTCATCCCTTAGATCTTTGAAGTTTATGTTTCGTAAATAAATATCTTATCCTTTGGCTTTCCATAATGATTTTTGTGTTTCACCATCTTCTGGAAAATGCTGATATCTGCTCTTGTTGACACTACATTGTGCTGCTGTCTCCCTGTGTAGTCTTCTGCTTGATAACATCCCTGATTTTCTAGGTTACTGGATCACCCTGGATCACCTTCTAGAATATTTGAAATATTTCAAAGTGCCTATTCCCTCATTCAAGTTATAACTGTCACAACCTAATTTTTACTGGTTGGTTCTTTTCATTTCAGTCACATTTTACTCCAAGCTAGGTTCTAATAAATTGTACAGATTTCTCATATTCTACTAAGCTCAAGTCATTCTAGATTTTTTTATCTAGGTACTATAAATATAATATTTTTAGAAATTATTTCTTTTAACGAAGCTTTGTTCCTTTATCAAAGTTTAAATTATGGATTGTTTTATCTTAAGATCAGTTTCCATACTAGTAGAAATATTAAGGCTACACAGATTCCCTAATTGCTTGGTCAAGTCAACTATCCAATCTGGCAGAGAAAAAAATATGTCAAATTATGTATAGATCTAGCAGTGTCCCTTTTAAAACCCTGAATGAATTGCTAGTTACAACTGAATTCAGAAATAGTTATTTGTCATTGGAGCCCAGTGATTCTGAAATGTTCTCCAAGTTTGTAATTTGTACAATACAGAAATAAAACAAGTGCTGGGCACCTTCCTAGTGCTCATACCTATACTTAAAGCTTAAGTTGAATCAAATATTATCAGAGAAGTCCTCACAAACACTTTATCAAACACAAACATTTTTTGTTTGTTGTTTTTTTTTTTTTGTTTGTTTGTTTGTTTTCTTGTGGCAGCCAGATTGAACCCAGGGCCTCATGCTTGCCAAGTCAGTACTTTCTCACTGAGCTATGTCCCTAGACCCTCAAATTTTTCTTAATATATAGCAGTTGCCTAAATTTATGAGCCAATTTAAAAATTATTATCTAAGAACAATCTCGATTTGTTTGTAAATTTTGACTATAAAATCATAATTTTATTATCTCTTGAGTGTTTATTATGTACTAGGAAACTGAATAACTGCATGCCTTTGCATATTTTATCCTTACATCATTTTCTTAGATAACATGATTGCACTAATATATTAATGAGAAAACCAAGGCATAGTAAGTTATCTAAAAAGAAAAATATATGGTAGGCAAGATTTAAATTCTCATGCTACTGTTCTTAAGCATTGATCTGTTTTAAACAAATTCTGTAGAAATTTATATATATATATATATATATATATATATATACATACACACATATATATGTGTGTATATTATATCATATATATATGATATATGTTGTACATATGTGCATATATGTAATTTTTTATCATAGCATTCTCAGTCCATATTCCATATTCTGGGGTAAACTGGCAATAGCTGAAGTGAAGAATATTACTAATTATCAGAACAAAAGTGTTTAACCTCTGTGCTTAAACATTCTTATACACAAAATAGGAAGGATAGTAAAATGAAACACACATTATTATTACTGTGTGTATATATGTGAATGCATGACCAATGTGATTCTGCAATCTGTATACTAAGAAAAATGAGAAATTATATCCCATCTGATTCAAACATATGATATGTTAAGGTCATTGTACTGTCATGTGTAACTAATTAAAACAAATTTTTTTTAAAAAAGTGTATTAGGTGTATTAGTAATAACAAACGTAATAGAGCTCAAGATTTAGCTCACTATACTATATCTAAAGCTCTTGAAAGTCTTCTTTTGTACATGTGTATAGGTATTAGTTTACATGTGTGTATTTACACATAATACAATTATATGTATATAGGTATGTATAGATAATAAGTAGGTAGATACAGATAGATAGATAAACATACCTGAATTTAAAGCATACTGAAGTTTAATTTTTTCTGCTATTATTTAGGTTAGGCTTTCATTTATTTTCTCTACCATATTTATAATTTGGCAAAAATTATTTGATATACATATAAAGAAAAAAATCCTGATATCTGTGACCTGGATTTTCTTTCTGGCACTAAGGAACATTAGGAAATATATGTGGTCATTAAATTCTACTGCCTATTGCTCAAGTCAAGCAGAATCTGTGGTTTTCTCAGACTAAATGCTTTACTTTTGGAGGTTTACCATATTGATTTACTTCTCATATATCCTTTCAAATGCGGAAGTATGAGAGTCAGCATTGTGATTCAAGATCTTCTGAATTATCACTGTGTCATCATGATGCAACAAAAATAATTAGTAGAATTATAGTTGTTTTTACTCCTGACTCCTACACAGACAAAACAAAAATTGTGCCGCAAGAAAGATAAATCACAGAACACCTGGATCACCTGTGTCTGGTCCTGTTCTAGATAATTCTCTCTTTCAATGATTCATTATGACTCAAAGAACTCAGAAAAACACAAATGCATTGTATTAAGAAGAAATAATGCAGAATAAAATTGTCAGAGGCACATAAGACAGAGCCAGGTAAAGATTAGGCTTCTGTTGTCTTCTCCCACTGTAGTGTACAGAAAGTGTCTACTTTTCCCAATAAGTTATTTTTGGAAACAATCACTGAACCGGCAAAGAAACTTCATGTTGTGAGACTAGACTTAGTAATGTAGGAGTGGGTGCATTGGTCACTTTCACAAGGATGACCGCTCCTATGGCTGATCTAATGTATAGCAAGAAATTTGTCCTCCAAAGAGAAGCTTTGCTTTGTCGAGGATTCTGGGAGGTATACTTGGAACTTCCTAGTTTCTTTGTTATTTGTGAAGGGCCAATCAGGCCACATCTGACAGTTTCTAATATTAGGATGAGTGAGAGTCAGACCTCATATGGGGTAGAAGGAGGTTTAGATTAAGTTCAACCCACTGAGCAAATGAATTAACTATGTTTATGTATAAAAGGCTCAATTAAAACCACAACCCAGATGAGATTCCTGTGTTGGTGATTCTTCAGGTATATTGACATATTTACTTATGTCAGCAGAGTAAGGAATCCCTGAGGATGATGGAAACTTTTCATTTGAAAATCTCTCAGACTTTGCCCTCTCTGTCTTTTCTGTTGGTTACATCTACTTTGTATTCTTTCATTATAGTAAATATGACTTTGAGTATAATAGCTGTTAGTGAGTTCTATGAGCCAAGCAAATTCCAGAACCTGAGGTGAATTGGGAACCTTTGAACTTACAGTTTACATCAGAAATCTTGGTAGATTATGAAGTGTGGACAACAATGTCCTTAATTTCAATTTTGACTTGACTTTTTTGTATCTTAGTTTTCAAGTCCCTGAAGAGGTCAGCCTCAGACCCCTTGGCCCAAGGTTCCCATAATTAATCCATTGTTAGTAGTGACTATCTGGCATGCTCCAAGTTTCCCTAGTAAGAAAATAAGGTATCCATGAGCAGAACATTCAGGAGGCTTCAATGTAAACTCCCATGACCTTGATTAAGGGCAAAACTTTTCTCAAAGGAAAGAGAAGATTTAAATAATTCTCTTTCCTACTGTTATGTATCAAACAACAGTAAAAATTAATATCTCAAAACTCTAACCCCCAATGTGACTGTTAGAGATAGGGAATGAAAGAAAAAAATAATACTAGGATTAAATTAAGCAATAAGAGGAGGCTCTAGTAAAATAGGACCAATGTCTTGATGAGAAGAGGAAGAGCCACCAGGGATGAACACACACAGTCCAACTGATAGCACAGAAAGAAGGGGGCCATCTGCAAAGTAAAAATAAAGGCCACAATAGAAACCAATCTTGTTGGCAGCTTGATGTTGGACTTACAGTCTGCAGACTCAATAGAAAATAAGCTACCATTATTTAAGCTAACTAGTCTGTGGTATTAGTTACAGCAGCTACAGTAAACTACTGTACCTATTCAAAAGAAAATGCTAACAAATTAAATATATAATATTGATCACCCAGTTTAATTAAAAGATATGTTTATCTCATGCCAGAAAAATAGGTTCAAAAATTATTATAATATAAACATGGTAAAGTAAATATGATATTTAATTTCACTGCTAACTTAGATTTCACTGAGAGACTAAGTTTCACAGTCCTGTTATTACTGAATTTTTAAAAAATTACCCTAGTTCTGTGTTTGATTAAAATAAACTAGTTTGTTTTAAAATTCATATACTCTTTGCAAACCATTATTATGTTTTTTTAACTCGTGTATATATGTTGTTTTATTTTTTATTTGGATTTGATATCTTCAATTAGAAACTGACAGGTGCAGTGGCTCACGCCTGTAATCATAGCAGCCCAGGAGACTGAGGCAGGAGAATCGCATATTCAAAGCCAGCCTGAGCAACAGTGATGTGCTAGCCACTGAGTGAGACCCTGTCTCTAAATAAAATACAAAATAGAGCTGGGGATATGGCTCAGTGACTGAGTGCCCATGACTTCAATTTCCAGTACCCACACCTCCCAAAAAAGAGAAACGGACACTTTGGGTTTATATAAATTGTTAGAAAAATATAAATTTTGATTCTTTTCTTACTGATTTCTTATAATTTATTTTGTTTTCTTCATATAGTATAACCTAAAAAAATTTTACTTTAGTTTTACAATTTGACCTAAATCTGTTAATATATATATTTATTGTAAGGATTGAACCCAAGGCCTTATAAATGCTAAGCATATATTGTATCACTGAGCTACACCCCCAGAAGCTAATTTCAAATTTTATAATAATAATGACTCAAATATGTTCTCAACATCTGGATGGAAACATTTTCAATATTTAATGTAAAGGAAAATTTTAAAATTCTAACATATTTTGTGCCTAATACATAGGAGCCATTTTCCTAGATATTTCATATACCCTATTCATGGTTAATATTGTTCCTCGTGAATTTTACAATTGCAAAACTATGAAAAAGAAAGAGGATGCCCAAAGTAGAAATCAAAATAAATCGAATCACTTTTCATATGCAGATTTAAACAAAATGTTAAATTTCTATTTACTAATATTCCTTACTACATCAAAGTAGTAAGGAATATTAGTAAATATTGGTTGTTAGGATCAAGTAAGCAAAAATGTGAAATATTTCTTACTGCTAGCTTCTCCAGTCTCCATAAATCCTTCAATGCATGCTTAGCTTGTTTTTCTTCATTGCCTTATTTGCAAGAAATAATACTGAGATTCTAGGCAATGTTGTCATATTTTCACTAGTTGCATGTTTTCTTTTTTAGATGAGTCAAGTAGGAACTCTGTTTCTACATGTGTTGTGCTTTAATTACACCAGCTGTAAACTACTCACTGGATTCCATGCAGCACCTTGTCTATACATGCAAAATTAACTGAGCACAGCATGGGTTATCTCTTTATTTTGGCTGTCTTAATAATCGATGAATGCTGCCACAAGGGCATCCTGACAGCTGTGATCAGTTTCCTTTGTGAAGACAGCTGTGCCAAAAAAATAAACTTTCTTTCTTTCCACATCACAGAAGCAGGGCAAGGGTGTCCTAGAGGCTTAGAAAGTGTAAATGTATCTCTTTGGAATCCTAAATTATACACTCTGAGAATTAACATAATGTTAAACACATACTGAAAGGTGTATGTATGTGTGGTTGTAAGCTGGGAATCAGGAGAGATGGACCTTGGTTACAAGATACCCAGGCTAGATATGCTTATCACAGTAGGTAGCACTGCCCTGTGAAACAAATAACAGATTGGACAGCACACTTTAAACAAAAAAATTTCAGAATTCTAGGAAGCGAACTAGGTTGAAGACTGAATCCAATAGAATTCTTTACTTCTACAGTTTGCCACCACAACAAAAAGAAGCTGTAATGGAAAACTTAATGAAAGAAGGTTTCTAATGCCTTCAGGTTGATTATGCTTTCATCTTCTATGTGTTATGTGACCTTGGATAAATTTTATGCCCTACTAAGCATAACTTTCCTAACTTACACAATGTCTTCTTTGTAGAAATTAATTGAAAAATAATAGCTACTATAGATATATATTTATATAAACAGATTTGAGTTTAGGTAGCACATGTTAAGTCTCCAGTAAATGTAATTGTAACACTGATGATGCAGTTATGCTCCTTGATCCTTCAGATTGAATGAGATTATTAATTTTACCTATGAATATAAAAATTGAGTAGGTTTTCAACTACTCATGACAACTTATGCCTATAACATAGGACTACTTAATTTTTCATGGAACACAGAATTCCATGAATCACCTCATACTTTGTTTTCATAGTCAACAGTTAAATCTTAATTTGATTTTTATATTTAATTTTCTTCACGTATAAAATCTTAACCTAGGCTACTAGAGAAAATTTTAGAGGATGTAAGATTCAGTGAAGAAAAAATGTTAGACTTTTTCTGATAAGTTTTCCTTAATGAATTGTAGGCTGCTAGTCTTTCAAAATTTCTGAGGTTTTAAATTTCTTTTTTCTAATTTTTAATTTTTTCTATAAAAATAAATTCTTTTAGTCTTTCAAAATGTTCATAATCTTTAAATTCACTTTTATGTTAACCTCTAACAATTTTGTAATGAAATACAAGAATCTTATATCCATATTGTTATTTTCTCCTAATGCTATGATTAAGATATACACTAAATCCTTCACTTACTGCTATAAAACCCCTGTTTATGTAGTTCAAACTTTGATATTTTTAATAGATTATTGAATATGTTCCTATGTAGATAGATCTATCTATCCTCTAGAGTAGTTTCTTTGAAAATTGTCGAATCCAATGCCTTCTGGTATTTTTTTCTTTGCTTCTAACTATATAATTACCACAATTTTCTGTGCTTTTCTTAATTAATTTAAAAATATATATTATTTTTGTAGTTTTAAAAATGCAACCACTGAATAAATATACTCTTCCAAAAAGTTTTGTACTAAAATGCATTATTTTTACATCATCTTTTATTTATTTAATTAAACAATATGGACTGCTTAGCTGACAGATCTTATGGTTTAATCACCAAGGAAAATGAATGAATATCTGTCACTAACATTTGGAATCAACAAAGAATTTGCATATTTTGACCAGTTAGTACATTAGAAAGGTTGTCAGCAACAAGCTACATTTCATTCATAAGAAAATATTTTTTTCAATGAGCAGAAACCAAGAATTAACCAGTGAAAAATGAGATAAAATGTAATACGCTTTTATATTTTATTTGTAAAATGTTATTTGTATAGACAATTTATGCAACCCTATTGGTAAGCAGAAATTTTATTATTATCTACAAATTGTGAAAGAACAATTGCTTTGCATATGAGGCACTTGTGTGTCATTTAAAGCTTCTTATAAACCTAAAGTGTCAAACTATCAGAATCTTTGGTACTTTTTCCTGACAAATTATACTGAAGCAAGGTAAGTAAACATATAATTTAATTTAATTGATTTAATTTATATTTACACCCAATGAAGATTATTTTTTTATGGAACTACTCCCTTTGTTATTTCTTTAATATAGAGCTTACAATAGTGTTACCAACAATATTCACAATAATAATATTAATATTAATGATGTAGAAAATAGAATTCTAAAACTTATTTCCAATAAATTATAAATATTTGATCTCATTTTTATGCATGCTTAATTATTAAATGTCCATGTTAAGTACACAAAGGAATAATAGTGGAATTACTAGAATGAACTTTAGCTTTTATATTTCTGAACTTTGTTCATTTTTATTTATTTATTGCTGAAAAATAAATTACTGCTCCATCTGAAATCTTTAAAAGTTGTATTTAAAAACAGACACCTTTTCCTAACTGTATGCAGGTAAAATTTTTACAAATTTAAACTGATGGTTTCAAATGGATATTCAGTGGTGACCATGAAAACATTTTTGAAAAAAATGTTAAAGAAGAAAAATAAATGCAGTCAGTAAATAAATGCAGATGTTGTAGTTTTTATTGGTTCTTATTAGTAACAATTTCTCCATTCACACAATAAGCAATGTAATTTGTACTGTTTTTTAGGGCATGACTTGCTGCCGGCTTCCAGGTTGTGGGGCCACACATGTGGCTGGGATGGCTCCTGAATCAGCCAGGAGGAGGTGCTGTGGGTGGTGATGGAAAAGGCGGACCACTTCCAGGATAGGTCCAGGACTCTTCTGCCCTAGTGGACAGCTTGTGCCCAGCTCCTGCCTTCCCTTACAGACTATGGATTGGGTGTACAGGTGGACTCACTCCACCCCTCTGATTGTTATCCTGATTGGCTCCTGTGCAGTATATAAGCTGTGTGTACTTCCTCAATAAATGAGATCCTGTTTCAACTGGTCTCCCTGGCGTGTCTGATTGTCCTTCGGCAAGGGGCCGCCAGTGGACCTTTACCTTTCTTGGCTCTTGCTTTCCCCGCTTCTCCCGCTGGTCAGGAGGAGACCCGGGTGGGGGGAGAGGTGGGGGGCTAAAAACCCTGACACTGTTTCTTCACTGTTGTATAATATTTGATGTCTATTTTTTCATAAGCTAAATGCTTCATATAAAATAATGTCATTGGCATCACAACATTGACATCTTAGAAATCAGGACAAACACACTTCTAAACATGACATGGACCAGAGGAATTGAACAGCATCTTGGAAATAAGGAGTAAAATGATGGTGAAGAAATTACAGAGAAAGGAAATTTTGCACTATGTGCTCATCCATTTAGAGGAAAAAAGAGTATTTAGAGAGAGACTAGGATTGTCTGGTTACATTAAAAAATCTAGTTATCTGCTTTCCAGAGGTATTGAAAATTTTTTCTGAGGAGTCAGCATTTTAGCTATTTAATTCAACTTTAAAAACATCCATTATACTAATCAAATTAAAGAAATTTGAGTCTGTTCTCAATCAGATTTTGTTTATTCTATTTTGTTCTTTCAAGAACCTTCTCTTAGTTACTATTGCTCTTGAAACCTTAATTCATTTTTCATCTTCAGATTTTGTGTTACTAAAATATACCTTATTATTCTCTTTGTTCACTATTATTTTGATAAACATCTTGTCAGAGCTTCCCTTTTCTACAAATTGGAAAGTGTTATAACTGTGTGAAGCCTTCGGTCTCATTCTTTGCTGCTTGTAGTCCTAAGCAAGGGCTAATCTAAGCTATTTATCTGTCATCATATAATGTGGAAGTGGTCACTGTGTGTATCATTTTATTGAAAAACCTTGTTAAAATAGAAACTTAAGAAAGTTTCCATAATCACCTGGTTTCCCATACTAAAAAACTGTCACCTATAAAATACTCAAAATTTAGAGCCTAAAAAATTAATTAAAAAGGGAAGTTTAAATTGTTTTCAAAAGAAAAAATTCAGTTAATTTTGAATCTGCTTCTGAAAAATATGAAGTACTACATTTTATTTCCAGTGTGAGAGACCATTTCATCCATGTGAATTGAAATGGGGGCAAAACATGGAGGAAGTGGGCTCATTTAAATCAGTATCAGATAGAAAAGTGTTACAAATATAATGAACAAAAATTGAATCTGATAACTCATAGTGAATGTCACAGACAGTGCACAATTTTACATTGGAATTCAGATTTTTTTCCTACAAAAGTAACCCAGTATGTGAATTATGATACTGACAGTATATGAATTACAATACTTACAAAAACATACATATACACATAGATTTATGGGTGATCTGAGTCTCTTCCACTGAGATTATAGTGACCTGAACCAACATTTTACCACCAAATTGAGAAGTTCAGCTTCAGCTTTCATGTAATATTAATAGAATGGTTCTAAGAAACTCCATTTGAAGGTCTATTTTCATGTGAAAAATGTTTTTCCCAAGAGTGGTAGATCCAATGCATCAAAAATGTCCAGGGTCACTATAAAGTACAAATTTCTGAGTCCTACCTCAGATCTGCTGAATCAAAAATCACTCAGGGCGCTTACTGGATATTTGTATACCTTAATTGGTTTACATAAAATCTTAAGCCAGGAAAGTTTGGGGCCTCAGGTTTAGAAATTTCCTCAGGCAACAGAAGTGGTAAAGTGACTTCATTATATTTGCCCTGAGCTTTATATCTGTATCATCAAACATCACCTTGAAGGACCTAACCAATTTAGAATCATTGAGATGAATGTTACTAGGGGGCTTCCATGATCATTTAAAAAAATGTAAATTAAGCCCAATTTACTTCTACAAATTTTTTTTCTAATGTTTTCTAATCTAAAACTGGACTTCTTTTTGCTATTTACTTCAGTAGTTTTTGGCTGGAGGAAATTTTGCCTAACAAGAGATGTTCGGCAATATCTAGAAACATACTGGGGCATGGGGAGTAAGGTGTATTATTGGTACTGTCTAAGTGTAGAGTAAATAATCTGCTAAACACCCTGCAGTAAACAGGATGGCCCTTGGCAACAAAGCATTATCTGATCCAACATGTCAATAATGCTGCAGTTGAAACCCTGACTCATGCATATTCTAAAGTTAAAATGATGATAAATTTGTATTACAATATTAGATTCAGCATTTGTAACAACCCATATCACATACAGAATCCTTTTTTGGTGATGCTTATAATTATTATTGTAAGTACAGTATACTCACAGGGATTCTGGGCCTCCCCCAGGGTGTCTGGGCCTAACAGGTACATTTATATGCATGAAAAGTCAGTGGGACTTTTACTGTTATTTTTTTATGAGCGAAGTGGAGCTGGAGATGTTCTTTGGCATAATCAAAATTACAAAGCAATTATATGATGATCCAAGATTGACCTTTTATTTTTTATTTTTAATTCAAGCTTCACAAATTTTGAAATAGCCTGATATTAACAGATTCAGATAATAATTAGGCCCTCTATCAAGGGTGATAACATTAATATCTTTTGTCAATTTCTAAGAATTTATTTTAAAGTGTTTCCCCAAATATTTTTAATATTACAGCTTATACCTTCAACTAAATTGCTTCTAGGCTTTTAATCACAGAAATGAGGGTGATGCATCATTTTTATATTTTGTTTTGTGTTGTTCTCTTTTTTTTTTTTCAAATGATGAAAATGAAACCAGCTATTGTACTCAGGACCACATAAGCCCAGTACAACTAAGTGAATATAAACTTCCTTCCCACATTCAGTTCTCATTTTAGAATGTTTTTGCTCTTTTGCAGAAATATTACCCATAATCTTTTCTAAATGCATGAACTCAATCTATGAAAAAGACATGAGTCACTTTGAATACATTTATTTGTTTAATTTTTAAAGATTCTAAATGTTGAAATCCCAAAGCATCTCACTTCAATATAAAGTGCTTTGTCTTATAAGCAAAACAAAGGCTTGAATGAGCACATTCTTAACAGATGCTGATCTAAATTATAGTGAGAGAAGTTATTCTAAATAAGAAGTAGTCTGTACTAACCATCTGCTGAAAACATTCTTACTTTCATATTCATAACTCCTGTGAATATGTCTGTAATGTTGGAGAATTTAAAAACAGTCATTTTGAACAAAGAATTCTACCTTTTACAAAAAAAATATTGAAATTGCATTAATTTTCATAACTTTAAAAGCATCATTTTCAAAACTGAACTTCAAAATCAAAGGAAATTATTAAATTTTATAAATTTTAACTTTACATTTTTATTCTCAATTTCTTTGAAAAAAAGGTATTAAAGAAACAGGAAGGCTATGAGTTAAAAAATCATAAACAATGAAGTTATTTTTTTCTCTTTAAAATGTTAAGTATGAGAGACACTATTTTATATAAAAATTGCATAATTAAAATATCCTTCACAACTAAAACAAAATGATCAAGAATTTTCACTTAATCAAGAGTTAAAATCTAGTATATAACATACATGCAGTATTGAAAATGAATCAGATTGAAGAAAAGCTGACAAAAAATGTATTATTCCTTGAAATGAACTAAAATTTGTAATTTGAAACTTTGTAAAATTTTCAAAATAATGCTAAATTTTGCACAGGATAGGCTTTGACACATTTCCCTTGAGGTAAAAAGTATTTCATATTTGTGAGAGTTACTTTCACATCCAAAGACAAGGTCACATTGGAAACTTTCATAAAAATCTCATCAGTAAGCATGTTTCTATGTTTAATTCATCTTGGTTTCTTTAATTCCTTCACTTTATTCTAGGTTTTAAACATTTCAAATAATATTGTTTAAAAGATGATCAAATGAATATTCAGAAATGAAATAAGTAGGAACAGTTGTGATCCAAGATTTTTAAGATAATAGAAAGATCAACTCTTAATACACTTGGCAACAAAACTCATAATCATTATTTAGGACAGAAATCATTAGCTGGAGTCAATAAGAAGAAAACTTTTGGCTAAGACAAATGTTGTGCTTGAAAAACATCATTTTGATGTTGTTATTAAACAGTATGTGGTATATTTGTTTTTTTTTAAATGGAAATTCCATTAATCTAAAATCACATACTTTAATGTCAATTAAAGAAATATATAATGACTATATTAGAAGTTAAGTAAAGAATCACAAATTCAATAAAGTAGAAGAATAGAAAACAAACTACTCATTTCTGCATGTCAAAAGATCCAATTGCTACTGGATAGATTTTTACAAAGGAATTTGTCCTCTTTTCACAAGATGTTATTTTTTAAACTCTAAAACAAATTTTTGCTTCTGAGTTGAAAACTTCTGAATACATGTCTTCAATAACTTTCTAAAAAACAATCTCTGTTCTGGTTAATTGCTAATTAATCTGGGCAAACTTACCTGTGAACAAAATTATTAAAATTAAAAATTTCTGAGAACAGAAGTATACAGTTTCCCAAAGAATAAAGATTTCCAGAAAAACTGACCTTTTTTGGAATTTGGACCAGTTAATGAGTATTAGCAATAACAAAGAATAAAATTATTTCATGCAGTATATGTTCCTAGATTTTCTGGCTCAAATATATTCACAAAAAAACTTTTTTATGTTAGAATCTTATTTTAATTTTATTAAAATTAATTTATTTAAGTCAACAGAAAATATTGGAAAGAAAGAGTTGGTTTTGTTTGTAAATTCATTGTTACTAAAACAAATGTGTTAATAAATGGTCTCTAGTCACTAAGTAAATTGTAGAACCTGAGGGAAGAAGTGTGTATGCTTAAAGTTAATGGCCAAATGATAAAAAGTGTTTAAGTTTAATCACTTTACTTACATGGTCATTGATTTCCTTTACCTCCCTTTTCTGGTATGTCACACTTGATAAGCATTTTTTGATCACTAGGCCAGTCAGACTTTAAACTATAGGCCTGATAGCATGAAAAAAAGTTCCCTCTAGTTTTGGTTATCCAAACATTCTTAATTTCTTTTTACTAAAAAAAAATGTTGGAAAAACTTGATTAATTTTTTCATAATATTTTGCTTTAACATGTATTTTTTCCTGATCACAGCTCAGATTGATGTGAATTTATTCTTTGGTATTTTAATGCAGGTAAGGTGTGAGCTCTGATAAAACAGTGTGGAGCTATAATCATAATATGCATTGCTTTGCATGTCCAGAAGATTCTCTAAACAATGCATGTTATTGGCAAAAACAAATCACAACATTAGTTCTTTGGAAGCTCATAATAAAAAAGGTAAAACAGAAATAATTCTGTAATAATGGTTAAATCAAAGAATGTACTAAATTATGTAGTGTTCATTGTGAACACACTATAGACTCATGGAGTTCTCTATTGATGTTACCTGGGGTGGCATACTAAGGCATTAACGTGAGACAGAAAAAATTTATAGAAGAGTCTTGGAAGCATAGTTGCCCAAATTGATTTCCTGTTAGCTCATGTGTTACCTGTTTGACCTTGGCCAAGTTGCATTTCTTATCTGTAAAACAGCAATAATATTGTTCCTAGCTTATGACATGGTTGAAAGGATTGAATATGATGAAATATTTACAGTATATAGAATTCAACAAACATTTGCCTGGTGTAGTAAAACAGTCATGTAAGTGATGAAGGTTCAGAGAGAAATGGCCAGTTATGTGATGCCCCAGGGTTGAGTTGACCTAAGTTTTAAAGCAGAACAAGCAATTTCTAGTTAGAGATGATTTTTTCCCCTTCTTGAAGGATGTTGAAAATCTACCCTCTTAGAAAAAAAGGCTGAAATTTCTCCATAGAAGAGGGGAAATATATCATTGCAGAGACAAAGCCAACCAAGAACTGGTTATGTTCACCCTGTCCGGTAAAACAGCATTAACTGATGTAGGTTAAATAAATAAATAAGGGTAGATAGAAAGGAGACAAACAAGAAAAGAGGGACTGTCCTCACCTTCATCACCATACCTGGTTTCCTTCAAGTCTAAATTCTTAAAAGGTTCCATAACACTTTGTGTACTACAAATCCAGTTAATTCATCTCTATATATTTTGTTAGTACTTTTATACTGATTAAAAGAAGCTTAGAGATATAAATTGTTAGAGACTTATTGTACTAATAAGGATTCTCTAGAAAAAAAATCAAGAGGGATTATAATAATAAAAAGGTGATTTTTAGGTTGACTTATGCAACCAGAAGCTGGATAATCCACAATGGTCATCTGCAGGCTGGACAGCTGGCAGAATTAGTAGCTGTGCAGTCCAAGAGGCTGAAGCCCCAGTCAAGAGGGTTCAAAGGTGCTACACTAGTCAGAGACCCAAAAGGCTTCTGGAGAATCACTTGAAGAATCCACTCTGGAAGAGTGAAGAAGCTAGATTTAGATATCCTCAGATGATTTCAGGAGCAATCATGAACCCGGTCAAGAAGAATTAAGCTTGCATCTGCTGCTGCCTCCTCATTCTTCCAACTTTTATTTCATCCAATCCATCATCCTGTTGGACAGTGCTGCCCATGCTTAGTGAGGGTCTCCATTTCAGTTGGCTATCCCATATGCCAATTATTCCTAGAGACCACACCCTTGAGAACATGCCCATAATCCTCTTAATCAATAAAGTTGAAAATTCAAATTAACCATTACACCTATATAAGGATACAGTCCAAATGCTATATATTAACTAGATAATGTTGCCTAAAGATTTTGAGAAGAACCAAACTGCCTCAGCATTTCTGTGAGACATTTATGTGGTGAAAGTCAAGAACCTGCCAGGGCTGAGCTGAGATCACCTTTTCCCTTTGGGGACCTCCTTAGATACCACACGGTGACAGAACCACATGTTGAAACCAGGTTTAAAGATAGGTAATTAGTGTAACTAAATAAATCAGGCCTGATAAAGAAAATGGAGTCTGATTTGAGTCCTGGAAATCAGAAATTGCACCTGGGAGATTGAAATGTCAATATACCCAAAGTTGGCCTGTACCGCCATCCTAAATAACTGTTAATGAAGGAACTCTGGGGCAGACATGGAATTGCTAATTAATTTGCCTGATCCCTTTCCTTTCAGGATCATTTCTTTTTGGCCCTCCAGCCCATCTGTTTCCCACCTTTTGGCCTTCCCACCTGCATCCCCCATTACATATACAGGATAAGGGGAAATGAACAAGATAAAGGAGAGGAATGTAAGGATAAAAAAAAAAAAAAACTTTAGATGTATAAAAGGGATGGGACTTCTTCATCCCATGAATTCCACCTTTTGGATCCTCTTCTTCCACCCAGGAGAAGTCTGTTCTACTCTCCTTTAAAGAAAGCTTCTCGCTGAGGCCTGCTTCTCTGGCATTGTGCTTCAGCTTTGGGGAAGCAGGATTCTTCAAGGTAACCAGTAACCAGAGGAATCAGTTTGACTCTCATGCATTTAAATAATTACTTATATGAATAAGGAAGTATTAGCTAAAATATATACTAGGTTCCTGACATTTAATATAAAGAACAAATTTTCTGTTAATTTTAATATTAAATAGAGTATAATATTTTAGATATATTGAGCTAAGTAAAATATATATTATTGGCTTCATCATTTTATTTTTTTTTTTAATTTTTTATTGTGGGTTGTTCAAAACATTACAAATTTCTTGACATATCATATTCCACACTTTGATTCAAGTGGGTTATGAACTCCCACCTTCACCCCATACACAGATTGCAGAATCACATCAGTTACACATCCATTGATTTACATATTGCCATACTAGTGTCTGTTGTGCTCCGCTGCCTTTCCCATCCTCCACCATCCCCACTCCCCACCTCTCCCCTCCCCTCCCCTCCTCTCTCTCTACCCCCTCCACTGTATAACCCTGAGGGTCTCCTTCCATTACCATGCAATTTCCCTTCTCTCTCCTTTTCCCTCCCACCTCTCATCCCTGTTTAATGTTAATCTTCTTCTCATGCTCTTCAACCCTACTCTGTTCTTAGTTACTCTCCTTATATCAAAGAAAACATTTGGCATTTGTTTTTTAGGGATTGGCTAGCTTCACTTAGCATAATCTGCTCTAATGCCATCCATTTCCCTGCAAATTCTATGATTTTGTCATTTTTTAATGCAGAGTAATACTCCATTGTGTATAAATGCCACATTTTTTTTATCCATTCATCTATTGAAGGGCATCTAGGTTGGTTCCACAGTCTTGCTATTGTGAACTGTGCTGCTATGAACATCGATGTAGCAGTGTCCCTGTAGCATGCTCTTTTTAGGTCTTTAGGGAATAGACCAAGAAGGGGAATAGCTGGGTCAAATGGTGGCTCCATTCCCAGCTTTCCAAGAAATCTCCATACTGCTTTCCAAATTGGCTGCACCAATCTGCAGTCCCACCAGCAATGTACAAGTGTACCCTTTTCCCCACATCCTCGCCAGCACTTGTTGTTGTTTAACTTCATAATGGCAGCCAATCTTACTGGAGTGAGATGGTATCTTAGGGTGGTTTTGATTTGCATTTCTCTGACAGCTAGAGATGTTGAGCATTTTTTCATGTACTTGTTGATTGACTGTATGTCCTCCTCTGAGAAGTGTCTGTTCAGGTCCTTGGCCCATTTGTTGATTGGGTTGTTTGTTCTCTTATTGTCTAATTTTTTGAGTTCTTTGTATACTCTGGATATTAGGGCTCTATCTGAAGTGTGAGGAGTAAGATTTGTTCCCAGGGTGTAGGCTCCCTATTTACCTCTCTTATTGCTTCTTTTGCTGAGAAAAAACTTTTTAGTTTGAGTAAGTCCCATTTGTTGATTCTAGTTATTAACTTTTGTGCTATGGGTGTCCTATTGAGGAATTTGGAGCCCGACCCCACCGACTGTAGATCATAGCCAACTTTTTCTTCTATCAGACGGCGTGTCTCTGATTTGATATCAAGCTCCTTGATCCATTTTGAATTAACTTTTGTGCATGGCGAGAGAAAGGGATTCAGTTTCATTTTGTTGCATATGGATTTCCAGTTTTCCCAGCACCATTTGTTGAAGATGCTATCCTTCCTCCATTGCATGATTTTAGCCTCTTTATCAAATATAAGATAGTTGTAGATTTGTGGATTGGTTTCTGTGTCCTCTATTCTGAACCATTGGTCCACCCGGCTGTTTTGGTACCAGTACCATGCTGTTTTTGTTAGTATTGCTCTGTAGTATAGTTTGAAGTCTGGTATTGCTATACCGCCTGATTCACACTTCCTGCTTAGCATTGTTTTTGATATTCTGGGTCTTTTATTTTTTCGTATGAATTTCATGATTGCTTTCTCTATTTCTACAAGAAATGCCGTTGGGATTTTGATTGGCATTGCATTAAACCTATAGAGAACTTTTGGTAATATCGCCATTTTGATGATGTTAGTTCTGCCTATCCATGAACAGGGTATATTTTTCCATCTTCTAAGATCTTCTTCTATTTCTCTCTTTAGGGTTCTGTAGTTTTCATGTATAAGTCTTTCACCTCTTTTGTTAGGTTGATTCCCAAGTATTTTATTTTTTTTTGAGGATATTGTGAATGGAGTGGTTGTCCTCATTTCCATTTCAGAGGATTTGTCGCTGATATACAGGAATGCCTTTGATTTATGCGTGTTGATTTTATATCCTGCCACTTTGCTGAATTCATTTATTAGCTCTAATAGTTTCTTTGTAGAGCATTTTGGGTCTGCTAGGTATAGAATCATATCATCTGCAAATAGTGATAATTTAAGTTCTTGTTTTCCTATTTTGATGCCTTTAATTTCTTTCGTCTGTCTAATTGCTCTGGCCAGTGTTTCGAGAACTATGTTGAACAGAAGTGGAGAGAGAGGGCATCCCTGTCTTGTTCTAGATTTTAGAGGGAATGCCTTCAGTTTTTCTCCATTCAGAATGATGCTAGCCTGAGGCTTAG
Organism: Marmota monax; assembly: GCF_021218885.2. Lineage (NCBI taxonomy): Eukaryota > Metazoa > Chordata > Mammalia > Rodentia > Sciuridae > Marmota > Marmota monax. The sequence goes on along the minus strand of NW_026695246.1, from coordinate 1,172,091 downwards.
CATAGATTGCTTTTACAATATTGAGGTATGTTCCTGTTATCCCTAGTTTTTCTAGAGTTTTGAACATAAAGGGATGCTGTACTTTGTCGAATGCTTTTTCCGCATCTATCAAGATGATCATATGGTTCTTATTTTTAAGTCTATTGATGTGGTGAATAACATTTATTGATTTCCGTATATTGAACCAGCCTTGCATCCCAGGGATGAATCCTACTTGATCATGGTGCACAATTTTTTTGATATGTTTTTGTATCCAATTTGCCAGAATTTTATTGAGGATTTTTGCATCTAGGTTCATTAGAGATATTGGTCTGTAGTTTTCTTTCTTTGAAGTGTCTTTGTCTGGTTTAGGAATCAGGGTGATGTTGGCCTCGTAGAATGAATTTGGAAGTTCTCCCTCTTTTTCTATTTCCTGAAGTAGCTTGAAAAGTATTGGTATTAGTTCCTCTTTAAAGGTTTTGTAAAACGCTGCTGTATACCCATCTGGTCCTGGGATTTTCTTAGTTGGTAGTCTTTTGATGGTTTCTTCTATTTCCTCAATTGATATTGGTCTGTTTAGGTTGTCTATGTCCTCCTGACTCAATCTGGGCAGATCATATGACTTAAGAAATTTATCTATGCCTTCACTATCTTCTAATTTATTGAAGTATAAGGATTCAAAATAATTTCTAATTATCTTCTGTATTTCTGAAGTATCTGTTGTGATATTGCCTTTTTCATCCCGTATGCTAGTAATTTGAGTTCTCTTTCTTCTTCTCCTCTTCGTCCTGTAGGCTTCTAGGATTTGGGATTCTGTCTCATTCTTCAAGTCTGGGAAGTTTTCTCGTATTATTTCATTGAATAGACTGCTCATTCCTTTGGTTTGGAGCTCTGTACCTTCCTGTATCCCAATGACTCTTAAGTTTGGTCTCTTAATGTTATCCCATATTTCTTGGATGTTCTGCTCATGGTTTCTTAACAGTCTTGCTGAGCTGTCTATGTTCTTTTCCAGTTGAAATACTTTGTCTTCATTGTCTGATGTTCTATCTTCTAAGTGTTCTACTCTGTTGGTAGTATTCTCCATTGAGTTTTTAAGTTGGTTTATTGCTTCCTGCATTTCTAGGATTTCTGTTTGTTTGTTTTTTATAACCTCTATCTCCCTGTATAGTTGATCCTTTGCTTCCTTGATTTGTTTGCGTAATTCGTTGTCAAAGTGATCTTTCATTGTCTCATTTTGCTGTTTAATGTCTTCCTTGATACTCCAGATCATCTGAAGCATGTATATCCTGAATTCTTTATCTGACATTCCATCTGCTGCAGCTGTTACCTCTTCTAAAGTTGCGTTGACCTGCATTGCTTGTGGTCCTTTCTTTCCTTGTCTTTTCATACTGCTTGCGTATCTTTCCTGCAGGCGCGGACGGCGGCTCTGCTCTCTCCTTATTCCAATTGGGGTGTCGTGGCTACCACGCCAGCAGGTCACTCGGCCTGTTCTGGGTGCTGGCGGCAGCTCCGTTCTGCCCCTACTCCAATTGTGGTGATGAGTGTACCACGCCGGCAGGCCACCGGGCCTGATCCGCCTGTCGGTTGCAGGTTTGCCTGCCCTGCAGGCGTGGGCGGCGGCTCTGCTCTGCCCCTACTCCAAATGGGGTGATGTGTCTGTCGTACCGGCAGGCCACTGGGCCTGTCCCGCTGGTCGGTCGCAGATCTGCCCACCTTTCGGGCACGGGTGGAGGCTCTGCTCTGCCCCTACTCCAATTGAGTTGTCGTGACTACCCCGCCTGCAGGACGCTGGGCCTGTTCCTGGCACGGGCGGCGACTCTGCTCTGCCCCTACTCCAATTAGGGTGGTGTGTGTACCACGCCGGCAGGCTCCTGGGCCTGATCCACAGGTCTGTCGCAGGTCTGCCTACCTTGGAGGCGCGGGTGGCGGATCTGCCCTGCCCCTCCTACCATGCCTGCGGACCCCTGGGCCTGATCTGCAGGTTGGTCACAGCTCTGTTCACCCTGAGGGCACGGGTGGCGGTTCCGCTCCGCCCCCACTCCAATTGGGTCACGTGGCCACCACACCGGCAGGGCCTGATCCGGGCGTGGGAGAAGGATGTGGTCTGCCCCTACTCCAGTTGGGGTGACGTGTGTACCACACTGGCAGGCCACTGGGCCTGACCCGCCAGGCTGTCACAGGTCTGTTTACCTTGCAAGCGCGAATGGCGGCTCTGCCCTGCCCCTCCTACCACGCCCATGTACCACTGGGTCACGGGTCTGCCCACCTTGCGGGTGTGGGTGGCGGCTCTGCTCCGCCCCCTCTCCAATTGGGATCACGCGGTCACCACGCTGGCGAGCTGCTGGGCCTGCTCCGGGCGCTGGCGGCGGCCCGGCTCCTCCCCTCTGGCTCGACGACAAATTGAGGAGACTCGGGTGTCTGTGCCTCACCCCCCCTACCAGGAGACCAACTGTTTATGTCGCTGCTGGTATTGATGAAGTTCTCTCCTCCACCGCTTTCTGATGACATCAGATCTCTGCCATGTTGGTATCCTATGCGAATGGCAGCATTTCGTTCCCCTTGCCGGGCAACCAAAGCAACGGGTGAGTCCTGACCGACCCTCAGCAGGACCCGGACCGAGAAGCAGTTTCCGCGGGCTCCTAGCCCCGGGCCAGGGAAGTTCCGGGAGCTGGAACTCGGCCACTCCGTGCTCGGTGTAAGCTCCTATAAGAGTAGGCTCCAAGAAGCAGTCCCCGCGGGCTCAGTTCCGGGAGCCTGAATTCGGCCGCTTAGTGCTTGGTGTATGCTCTGATAGGAGCAGGGTCCAAGAAGCAGCCTCCGCAGGCTCCGCAGCCCTGGGCCAGGGCGGTTCCGGGAGCCGGAACTCGGCCGCCCCGCGCTTGGTGTTCGCTCCAATAAGATCAGGTTCTAAGGAGCACCCAGGCACTGAACCCTAGCAATCTGTCTGCAAGCCGCAGGCGAATGGCAGCCTGAAATTACCTGTTCTATGGCTGAATGAGCTGTGGTCAGTTGAAAACAGGGATGGTGACGTCAGCTTTCCAACATGGTGGCTGCTGGCCTCCTCTGTGGTCTGACCCGTGTGGAGAACCGAGATGGACCGCTTCCTTCCCCCATCTCGAACCCAGAATTCAGCCCTGAGTACGGTGCTTGCACGGCTGGCAGAAACTGCAGCACTGTATCCCTGCATCGCTATCTCCTCGTTTCCCAGCATGCGCTGCAGACTCTAGCCACGGGGCGATTTGCTGAATAAGCAGTGTTACCCTCCGTGCGACAAACCTCTCGCGTTTGAGTCCCCGTAGCCTATCCTTGTGCGATGGAAATCCTTCCTCCAGGTTCCGGAGCACCCCACTATTGCTGGAAATTCCTAACAAGATATCCTTTAGCCATCCTGACTTGTCATACTCCCACACAGTGAAGCAGCACACGGGGGCAATGCACTCCCCTCTCCGCCATCTTCCTAACCCCTCATCATTTTATTTTTAATATGTCTACTAAAAATCAAATTTACTCATGTAGCTTGCATTATATTTATATTGTATTATGCTGATTAGGGAAAATGTGTTTAGTTCTTGCCATTAATCACTGTGAATAAAATTTCTTGATAACTCCTAGATACTCATCTCACAAAGGTGAAAAAATAGATAACTTCAAAAATATATGACCTTGTAGACATTAAATTGTTTCATAGTTAAATCAGAAATTATATACCAACATTTTTAAAAATAGTTGCCTACCCTAGGTTCTCGGATTCTTTTTGAATCAGTCATGACAGCTTACTGAATATGTCATTCACTAATACGTTAAACAAAATATTTTGAAATATATTCATGTTATATTTACTTGAGAGTCATAACTTTACCTTTGGAAATCATGTTTTACAAGTAAAAACCTGAACTTCTTGAAGTTGGCAATAAAAAGTCCTTTGTGTACAATAAAAAAGATTAATTAACAGATGGCTTGCATTATTAAATAGTCCCTGTGATATGCTACTCAAGCTTTATCGGTTGTTGAAACTCTCTGAGCTGCTAAAAACTGATCTATAAGATGCAATAATTATACTTAATTAAAAGGTAAGACTCAAGTACTATACTGTTACTGCTCACTGCAGGTCTGAAACAATAATTATTCAGTAAATTATAATTTATATTATTAAAATTTACATTATTTCTTGTTCTTAAACAGAGTACTGCATAAAAATGTCTTATTTATGTAAAATATTTAAGTGAGAAAAAATGTTTTAAGAAAGGCAATTTGAAAGGTATAGGGAGAAGAAGATCGGCACAAATGGTGACAGCAATAAAATGAGAAAAGGAAAGATGAATTCACTAGGCAGAATCAGTAAAATGTGATATAATGGTAAAATTATATGGTAAAAGGTTGAGTAAACATAAAGTATATTGATGCACCTTATAGAACCATGGAAGTATAAAGTAGGAGATAATTTCTTTTTGAGTAAACATAAAGTATATTGATGCACCTTATAGAACCATGGAAGTATGAAGTAGGAGATAATTTCTTTGAGAACCATTTCTGAATTTTGATCATGTTTTTGAAGTAGAAGGAAATGCAAATGATTTTTTTTTCCAAATTCTTCTAGAATTTCCTGAATATAATACAAGTGGGAACTAAGAGCTAGTAAGTTTCTTTGGAAATCAACCTTTTTGATATATCTAAAGTTTTTAGTCTTTAATATCAGAAATCAGAAATCCAGGTAGAGAAAATAGGGCCTCAGGAATCAAAATGAAGAAGATTCAATATAAAAGCCAGAGAAGGATGAGCTGAGGGGAAAAAAAGCAAAATCAACTACTTTGAAGTTTTACCTGTCATTCTTCATTAAAATATTATGATTAGTTTTTTGTTGTTGTTGTTATTTCCAGAATCTGAAATATCTAACTTGCATGTTTTATAATTAATGCAGTCTTCCTTACATACAAGTAACTACAACTGGGCCATAAATTTGAAATCATTAGTGCATTAGTTATACCAGCTTCTGAAATCGTGAATTGTCTGTGAATCATGACAGAAGTGTTAAAATACATTTTGAGATATGTTTTATGTTTTCAAAATGAGTAAAATTGACACGTCTGTTTTCAAAGTTTTAGGTTTTCTTAAAAGTAATGGGTTTTCTGCATTCAATTATATTTTAAAATGATGTGAAAGACATTCATGTCCAATCAGCTTAATAGTGGAATTTTACCAATTCATTAGCCTAATATTCATGATACATTAATGCTTTTATACATAGATTTTAGCAAACAGAAAGTTTGTCACATGATTCTCAAGATTAAGCATTAGGTCTCAAATTTAGGTGTCGCCGTTATTATTGCAGAGTAATAAGAACTTAATTTTTTGTTGGTGTAGCAGAATAGGAAAAATGCTAGCATTAATCAAATAGAAATGTTTAAGAAATATTTGATAAGATTATCCCCTCTACATGACTAGCTTTATTTTCAATTGCTTCTCATCTTTATTATAATCCAAAAAAATTAATACCTCTTTTACTCAGCAGTAATATGCATCGACTTCTGAAAAGCACATGCGAGAAATTTTGGCTGTTCTCCCTGAACTTTAATTAGAGTCTTGAAACACTGCTATATAAGGAATTAACCCTAATCCACTCCATTTTGAATTCTCTGAGGGAACACAGAAAAATTCAATGATGACTAATGGTATATCATGGATAAATATTTTTCATAAAATCATGATTATTATTCAATCAAAAGTATGATTTAGAACAAAATGCAATGTTTAAATATCACAGTGAAAAAATCCATAGTGGAGAATATGTGGGATACAAATTTTTTTCTTTTGTAATTATTGTTTATTAATTTAATACAGTTTATTTTGAAAAGTTTAGTGTTTGCATCCCTCTTGGATTATTACTGCAGCGAAATATACCTAATATGGTAAAATTGAATGGGAAACCTAATTCACAATTGACAAAATTATAGTGTTTTACTTTTGTTTAGAAATCATTGTGAATGTTTATTGAATTACATTGCCCATATGTGAGAGTATAGAGCAAAGAAAATAGTAATTCCGCAGAATGTTATTTTACATCATCAAGTTCTTTACCTTATAATAGAACTAAGAAAACATGATGCTCTAAAAAACAGTAAGACTTTGGATACACAGAATAATTCATTACCATAGGAATGTCACATTAGAAACTAATTAGAGGTTTTCCTTGATCATAAACAGTTTCTCTTATGATAATTTAAGAGATGAAGCATCACTAAACCTTGATAATTTTGATTTTGTTTGAGAATTTACTTGCCTCAAGAAAAGAAAAATTTAGTTGCTGCAAAATTTAAATGATTTTTTAAAATTGACAACTACTTAATTTTTACAGATATAATTGTTTAATAAATTATACTAAAATGAAGATTTGACATATTTTGAAATTTTAGATATGCATATATGAGTATATTTAGTATAAAATTTGGTGCTGTTGTACCCTGTGGAATAGAAACAGCTTAAAAGAAATAAATCTGTGCATGGGCTCCTTCTTGTCCAACAAGGAGGTACATAGAACAGGGTAGAAGAGAGTGTGGCTGCGGATTCACTAATGAAGACTTCCAGAAACCAAGCTGGATGCAGGTCTGATTTTATTGTGCAGTTACCATGTATATATACTCAGGCAGTAGCTAAGCAGATTACAGGCAGCCACCAATACAATTTCTTGCCAACTGTCCTTGCAGCGACCAATCAAGAAGCAGCCATGGAGCAAACGCAGGGACTGCAACACATGGCCTCACACCTAGGGCTCTGCCTACAGGGTAAACAGTTTGCAGCTCACTGTGCCTAGCACAGGGGAGTGGTTTGCCATTCAGGCACCCTTAATGTATGCTATGTATGCAGTACTTCATGCACTTGTTTCCACAAGTCTATTAAGTCTATTACGAGGAATATTCTGTCAATGATTCAAAAGTAAGTACCTCAAATAATAGTTTTTGGTTGTTGTTGTTTTTATTGCATATTTAATCCACGAAGCTATATCTCCAGGGTTTTGTGTTTTTTTTTTTTTTTTTTTTTTTTTTTTGAGACAGGGTTTTGCTAAATTGCTTATGGACTACCTAAATAGCTGAGGCTAGCCTCAAACTTGCCATCTTCCCAATTTCGGCCTCCTAATCACGGGGATTACAGCATGTTGACACTGATCCTAACTCAAACTATTAGTGCTTACTGTCTGTGTTTCTAAAGTGAATGACAGAAAAATATTCAGATGGAAAACACTGATTTTTATAGTGATTAACATTTCTAGAAGGGAACAGATTCAATATGCATCAATATGTTACAACAAAGGTAACCTATGAAGGTGTGCATATGAGTTTCTGATAAGTACTAATTACAGATTTAATCTGGAGATAAGAAAAGGTTGTAAAACAGGAAAAGGGAATCACTAATGGAACTACCCATTTCTTCCCTTTTTTCTTATTGGTCGGTTCCTGATAAAGAGCTGTGTCTCTTCAGAAATATGGCAAATAACAATCTGTTTCCACATTTGTGCCATCATTGATATGTACTAAAGTGATATTTCTTCTTGGAAACCTTATAATTATTCTTTTTTGTTGTGGTTCCAAAGGGAAATCTCTTTAACACATAATTCAGCTAATCTATTCCAGTGTTTTAACTGTTAATTGAGGCAGTGTAACAAAAAAGAAAATCAAAAAGAAAGGAAAAAATATTTCCATTTCATTTTCAAAAGTAAATTTATAAATATATATATATATATATATATATATATATATATATATATATATATATATATATATATATATATAAGTTTTTAAAGTTCTAACCACATTTTAGACCAGATAGACTCAAATTCTTAGAATTAATTGATTAGAGATTTAATAAAAATGTAGAGTAAATTAATCCCAATTTCCTAATGGCTTCTGGAATTTTAGTAAACTAGAGAATGTTAATCTTTTCTTGGAGAAAAGAGATTTTATAAAGTATTTATTATTGTGTTTATTAAGAAGAATATCACCAATTTCATCATGAATCATTATGTAATTCATAATTTTTAAGAGTGTGTATTATACCTACAGGAAATTTCTATTAAAAAGTACTTCTATTAAATAGTATAGGGACAAATAAAAATTAAAACCAAGAAGCTTAATTCTAATTGCTGAAAATGAGAGGAGATTCCCATCTCTTTCTTCTTTGAGTTTATACTTCAGAAAACTTAAAATTATAAGCAATTTCTTCTTTCTTTTGAAACGTTTATTAGCCATTTTTAATGTTAGCTAGGACTTTTGCCAGCTGTATGACCCAGGAAGTTCTTTCTCAAAGCCGTAGCAGCCATGTCTTTGAAAGGTGGACATCAAGGGTTATGTGTCCCTGTCTGTCAGTTTCTATGGAAGAGTAGAAGTTTCCTTTGGTGGGCAATTTGCTCCATTTTGCAAAAGTATCTCCTATCATGAAGCCAAGGAAGTTTATGTTTCCTTAGGACAAAGCCAATTAACAAACACAAATGACACCCATATTACTAGGTTAATCTGTGATGAACTGAGGAGTGTTGAATAGTATACTCAAGTCCTCTTAATTCAGGGCAAATTCTTCATCTTGAAAACATGCATATAATGGGCTTTTATCTACTTGGCTATATAAGATGATGAGATTTCTGTCTTACCAATCTCTTACAGGATTTTCTTGGATGCATATCACATTCTGGTTTAAGGTTTAACACATCTTCAATAATAAAATTATTTTTTTTCTCTACAAACTTTGTGGAAAGGACTTCTGATTTGGCAGAAGACTTTGTTTTTAACTATTTCCATGAAAATATCTTTGTAAGTTAACAAAACCGAAGGTGGTTTGGGGACTCCTAATATGGGAATTTAATAGCAACTACAGAGAGCATTTACTATGAAAAAAATCACCTTTTAATCATCGTGGTATACCTGATGACATTAGATAAAAATCACAATTATTCACTGTTCCATTGGAAGAATCATAAAGCAGAAATGCCACCTCCACAGGTGTCCCTCTATAAATTACCCAGTTAATATTACCCTCATACAGCCATCCTCAATTTCAATCCCATCTTTTTTAGAAAGAGGCATATTTAGTCACTGTCTTTGAACTTTCATAGTCAAACCATATTTTGTTTTCAAGCTCTTGTATCTTTATCATGTGTGACTGTATTTTAAACTGATTTATGTACTTCCCTTTAGTGACCATTAATAGTAAAGAGACTGTAGTATTCCATCTGTGAGTAGCTTAGAAACTTACAATAGTGGGCATTCAGCAAGAGTTTTAAAGACTAAATTGCTGGTCCAGGTGCACACACCTGTAATCCCAGCCATTTAGGAGGCTGAGGCAGGAGGATCACAAGTTCAAAGACAATCTCAGCAATTTAGCAAGGCCCTAAGGAACTCAGTGAGATCCTGTCTCTAAATAAAATACAAAAAAGTGCCCCGGGGCGTGTGGATCAGTATTTAAATGTCCCTGGGTTCAAATCCGAGTACCACCACCAAAAAAAAAAAAAAATGCTATAGTAAGAGTGCATGAATATAATGATAAAAGAGAAAAATTGGGAATTATTTTCTAAATTTTTGGAGCAATAAAAAATATCTCACTATAATGTTAATGCTACTTGGAAAACAATAGCAAGATCTCCTTACCAAATTTATAAACATATCAATTTTAATATAAAAATAGTCTTACTTTTTTCACTGATATTTATTGAATAAAGTATATTTTAAGTAAACTAACAAAGTTTTAATTAATCTCTAAATTATTCTACTGCAGAAATATTTTCTGAGTATTAAAAATACACTTTAGAAATGTAAAATTAAAACTAATTAATTAAACTTTAGAGATCAACAAAAAGGAATGACAAAATTAATTAAGTTGAAAATATTTTTAAATCTAATTTTTGCTGCAAGAGATCTGAAAAACTAACACCTGCTCTTATAAAGAAAGAGCATGAGTATTCCTGATTATTTGTGGAGTACCCGTAGGCAGAAAAAATATACTTTGTTTATAATATCGTACCTGTTAAAATTTTTCTAATTATTCAAAAGTTATTTAGAGACTCTTCCTGTATAAGACAGTTTGTATTATTTAAACAGTTTAATTTGATGTAACTTGGCAGTGGGACCCAAAAGAAATACTGAGATGGAACTTACATAATGGCAGTGTGAGTAGCTTGGAACAGCTATCCCTCAGACAAATGATAACTGGTCAAAATTAGCAACGACAATCATTCAGTCTCTGAACATTGACCAAAGTCCTTAAACAAATTGAAAAAACATATATCAAGCCAGGTTTCTGGGATGAAAATTCAGAATTCTCTTCAATGAGAACTGAAGGCAGAGACATTTGAGTGATTGGCTTTACCCACCCCTACTAAGATGCCTGGTATAGAAAAGCTATTCTTGTAGACTGAGAAGCCAGTCATGATTCCCATTTCTCTCACTTCTACCTTCAAAAGATATGGGTCAGTTAGATGTTGGCAGTATGGTGACATTCTCTTTTTTCAACCAACTGCTATCTCTTAGGGAAAAATCTGGTAAGACTGCTGATAAAGAATGAGATATCCATCTCCACAGAAATGTGTGTTGGTGAAGAGTTCTTTTGGAGGCCCCCATAAGCAAGTATTAGCTTCTATCTGGTGTGGAAAAATGATCATATGTCAACTCAGGAGATCTCATCTTGGTATTAAGGACTAGTGCTATTTGTGGGAGGTTGATGGCTACCTGGTAGCACCATTTTACCTGCCAAATGTACATTGTGCACTATAAGTAATACATATTGAAACACACAGTTAAAAGAGAATTCCACCTTTCGTGTTTGCTCTACCACACAAAGGATCTTAGATAGGAAAGTAAATCTCAACAAACGGTAATACCTATTGTGCTCTATCTTGAGCAACAGAAAAGCAATTTACTTGGAGTAATTATGTTCCACAGCATTATTGAAAACAACAAAATAATCAGCTTGTAATTGGCAGAGTCAAGCAGTTTTATGTAATATCACACAATGTCCAGCATAGGCACAGAGGGAGAGAGAGAGACAGGAAGTATGTGGAGGACAGCATACACGGCATATGTTAAGGGCGCCTGAGTGGCAAACCATTCCCCTTGTGCTAGGCATGTGAGTGGCAAACTACTTACCCCATAGGTACAGCCCTGACTGTGAGGCCAAGTGTTGCAGTCCCAGTGCTTTCTCCACGGTTTGCTCCTTGATTGGTCACTGCAAGGACAGTTAGCAGAAATTGCATTGATGGCTGCCTACAATCTGCTTGGCTACTGCCCGAGTATATATACATAGTAACTGCACAATAAAATCAGACCTGCTTCCTGCTTGGTCTCTGGAGGTCTTGATTAGTGAGTCCGCAGCCACACTGTCCTCTACCCTGTTCCATGGACCTCCTTGCTGGACGAAGGAGATCTCAGGGAAGTAGAGCCCCGGTTGCAGGAGAGTGACTGCAAATGCAAGTGAAGTTTCTTTTCAGGAGGTTGAAATGTTCTAAAATGAATTAGTGGTAATGGTTGCACAACTCTGAATATATTAAAATAACTGAATCATACATTTTTAAAGGATGAATTTTGTGAGATACAGTTTATTTTTTTAAAGCTTTTATTAAAAAAAAATAATATGTCAAATGAATATGGCTAATCATAAAGACCGAATATTATATGATTCCGTTTATCTGAAAAGTCTAGTATAAACAAATCTATAGACAGAAAGTAGTGTTTATTTACTTTGGACATCCAATGGATGAGAAGCAACTTCTTGATTTAAAGAAGACATCTAAAATTCGATTATATAGATAGGTGGAACTGTGACCACCGGCACAACAGGCGCAGCAGCCTGCTGAAGGGCAGAGCCGCCCCCTCCCCCCGCGCCTGCAAGGTAGGCGGAACTGTGACCACCAACAGAAAAGGCCCAGTGGCCCGCAGAGGGGCAGAGCTGCCAACCATGCCTGCAAGGTAGGAGGGCCTGCGACCCACCGGCAGAACAGGGGCAGCGGCCTGCTGAGAGGCAGAACCGCCCCCTCCCCCCCCCGCGCCTGCAAGGTAGACAGAACTGTGACCACCCACAGAACCGGCCCAGCGGCATGCTGAGGGGCAGAGCCGCCCCCCACTCTCCCGCGCCTGCAAGGTAGGCGGATCTGTGACCACCGACGGAAAAGGCCCAGTGGCCCGCAGAGGGGCAGAGCTGCCAACCACGCCTGCAAGATAGGCGGGCCTGCGACCCACCTCCAGAACAGGTGCAGCGGCCTGCTGAGGGGCAGAGCCGCCCCCTCCCCCCCTACAAGGTAGACGGACCTGTTACCCACCGGCAGAACAGGCCCAGAATTCCGCGGAGGGGCAGAGCTGCCCCATGCCCCTGCAAGGTAGGCGGACCTGCGAACACCAACAGAACAGGCCAGACCTGCACCGACAGACAGAACAGGCCCAGTGGCCTGCGGAAGGGTAGAGCCGCACCCCCCCCGTGCCTGCAAGGTAGGCGGACCTGCAACCCACCGGCAGAACAGGCCCAGCGGCCTGCAGGCATGGTAGGCACATTGCCCCAATTGGAGGAGGGGCAGAGCCGCAGCCTGTGCCTGCGAGGGAGACTTTGCAACTATACAAGAGCAATATAAATATATAGGGGGAAAATTTAATAGCACAACAGTTTCACCAAGCAGAAACAAACGCGAACAGTATGAAGAGACAAGGAAAGAAAGGACCACAAGCAATGCAGGTCAACTCAACGTTAGAAGAGGTAATATCTGCAGCAGATGGAATGTCAGATAAAGAATTCAGGATATACATGCTTCAGATGATCTGGAGTCTCAAGGAAGACATCAGACAGCAAAATCAGACAATGAAAGATGACTTCAACAATGAATTACATAAACAAATCCAAGAAGAAAAAGATCAACTATACAGGGAGATAGAGGTTATAAAAAACAAACAAACAGAAATCCTAGAAATGCAGGAAGCAATAAACCAACTTAAAAACTCAATGGAGAATACTACCAGCAGAGTAGAACACTTAGAAGATAGAACATCAGACAATGAAGACAAAGTATTTCAACTGGAAAAGAACATAGACAGCTCAGCAAGACTGTTAAGAAACCATCAGCAGAATATCCAAGAAATATGGGATAACATCAAGAGACCAAATTAAAGAGTCATTGGGATACAGGAAGGGATAGAGTTTCAAACCAAAGGAATGAGCAATCTATTCAATGAAATAATATGAGAAAACTTCCCAGACTTGAAGAATGAGACAGAATCGCAAATCCTAGAAGCCTACAGGACGCCGAATGTGCAAAATCATAAGAGATCCACACCTAGACACATTATAATGAAGATGCCCAACATACAGAATAAGGAGAGAATTTTAAAAGCTACAAGATAAAGGAAGCAGATTACATTTAGGGGTAAGCCAATCAGGATAACAGCTGATCTTTCAACACAGACTCTGAAAGCTAGTAGATCCTGGAATAACATATTTCAAACACTGAAAGAAAATGGGTTCCAACCAAGAATTGTGTATCCAGCGAAATTAAGCTTCAGGATGAAAGATGAAATTAAAACCTTCCACGATAAACAAAAGTTTAAAGAATTTGCAGATAGAAAACCATCTCTTCAAAACATCCTCGGCAAAACATTACAGGAAGAGGAAATGGAAAATAAAAATGAAAACCAACAGTGGGAGGTAGGACAGTAAAGGGGGGAAAATAATCAAAGAGGAAAACAAACCATGTTTAGTAACAGAAATAAACAAATATGGCTGGAAGAACAACCCATATCTCAATAATAACTCTAAATGTTAATGGCTTAAACTCACCAATTAAGAGACACAGGCTAGTAGAATGGATCACAAAACAAGACCCAACAATATGCTGCCTACAGGAGACGCATTTGATAGGAAAAGACATACCTAGGCTGAAGGTGAAAGGTTGGGAAAAATCATATCACTCATATGGACTTCGGAAACAAGCAGGAGTGTCCATACTCATATCAAATAAAATAGATTTCAAGCCAAAGTTAATCAAAAGGGATAAAGAGGGACACTACATACTGCTCAAGGGAACCATACACCAACAAGACATAACAATCAAATATATATGCCCCAAACAATGGTGCAGCTATGTTCATCAAACAAACTCTTCTCAAGTTCAAGAGTCTAATAGACCACCATACCATAATCATGGGAGACTTCAACACACCTCTCTCACCACTGGACAGATCTTCCAAACAAAAGTTGAATAAGGAAACTATAGAACTCAATAACACAATTAATAACCTAGACTTAATTGACATATATAGAATATACTACCCAACATCAAGCAGTTACACTTTTTTCTCAGCAGCACATGGATCCTTCTCAAAAATAGATCATCTATTATGTCACAGGGCAACTCTTAGACAATATAAAGGAGTAGAGATAATACCATGCATCTTATCTGATCATAATAGAATGAAACTGAAAATCAACGATAAAAGAAGGCAGGAAAAATCATGCATCACTTGGAGAATGAACAATAGGTTACTGAATGATCAATGGGTTATAGAAGACATCAAGGAGGAAATTAAAAAATTCTTAGAGATAAATGAAAACACAGACACAACATATCGGAATCTATGGGACACACTGAAAGCAGTTCTAAGAGGAAAATTCATTGCTTGGAGTTCATTCCTTAAAAAAAGGAAAAACCAACAAATAAATGATCTCATACTTAATCTCAAAATCCTAGAAAAAGAAGAGCAAAACAACAGCAAAAGAAGTAGAAGGCAGGAAATAATTAAATTCAGAGCTGAAATTAATGAAATCGAAACAAAAGAAACAATTGAAAAAATTGACAAAACTAAAAGTTGGTTCTTTGAAAAAATAAATAAGATCGACGGACCCTTAGCCATGCTAACGAAGAGGAGAAGAAGAAAGAGAACTCAAATTACTAGCATACGGGATGAAAAAGGCAATATCACAACAGATACTTCAGAAATACAGAAGATAATTAGAAATTATTTTGAATCCTTATACTTCAATAAATTAGAAGATAGTGAAGGCATAGATAAATTTCTTAAGTCATATAATCTGCCCAGATTGAGTCAGGAGGACATAGACAACCTAAACAGACCAATATCAATTGAGGAAATAGAAGAAACCATCAAAAGACTACCAACTAAGAAAATCCCAGGACCAGATGGGAATACAGCAGTGTTTTACAAAACCTTTAAAGAGGAACTAATACCAATACTTTTCAAGCTACTTCAGGAAATAGAAAAAGAGGGAGAACTTCCAAATTCATTCTACGAGGCCAACATCACCCTGATTCCTAAACCAGACAAAGACACTTCAAAGAAAGAAAACTACAGACCAATATCTCTAATGAACCTAGATGCAAAAATCCTCAATAAAATTCTGGCAAATTGGATACAAAAACATATCAAAAAAATTGTGCACCATGATCAAGTAGGATTCATCCCTGGGATTCAAGGCTGGTTCAATATACGGAAATCAATAAATGTTATTCACCACATCAATAGACTTAAAAATAAGAACCATATGATCATCTTGATAGATGCGGAAAAAGCATTCGACAAAGTACAGCATCCCTTTATGTTCAAAACTCTAGAAAAACTAAGGATAACAGGAACATACCTCAATATTGTAAAAGCAATCTATGCTAGGCCTCAGGCTAGCATCATTCTGAATGGAGAAAAACTGAAGGCATTCCCTCTAGAATCTGGAACAAGACAAGGATGACCTCTCTCACCACTTCTGTTCAACATAGTTCTCGAAACACTGGCCAGAGCAATTAGACAGACGAAAGAAATTAAAGGCACCAAAATAGGAAAAGAAGAACTTAAATTATCACTATTTGCAGGTGACATGATTCTATACCCAGCAGACCCAAAAGGGCCTACAAAGAAACTGTTAGAGCTAATAAATGAATTCAGCAAAGTGGCAGGATATAAAATCAACACGCATAAATCAGAGGCATTCCTGTATATCAGCGACAAATCCTCTGAAATGGAAATGAGGACAACCACTCCATTCACAATATCCTCAAAAAAAATAAAATACTTGGGAATCAACCTAACAAAAGAGGTGAAAGACTTATACAATGAAAACTACAGAACCCTAAAGAGAGAAATAGAAGAAGACCTTAGAAGATGGAAAAATATACCCTGTTCATGGATAGGCAGAACTAACATCATCAAAATGGCGATATTACCAAAAGTTCTCTATAGGTTTAATGCAATTCCAATCAAAATCCCAACAGCATTTCTTGTAGAAATAGAGAAAGCAATCATGAAATTCATATGGAAAAATAAAAGACCCAGAATAGCAAAAACAATGCTAAGCAGGAAGTGTGAATCAGGCGGTATAGCGATACCAGACTTCAAACTATACTACAGAGCAATAGTAACAAAAACAGCGTGGTACTGGTACCAAAACTGACGGGTGGACCAATGGTACAGAATAGAGGACACAGAAACCAATCCACAAAACTACAACTATCTTACATTTGATAAAGTGGCTAAAAGCATGCAATGGAAGAAGGATAGCATCTTCAACAAATGGTGCTAGGAAAACTGGAAATCCATATGCAACAAAATGAAACTGAATCCCTTTCTCTCGCCATGCACAAAAGTGAATTCAAAATGGATCAAGGAGCTTGATATCAAATCAGAGACACGCCGTCTGATAGAAGAAAAAGTTGGCTACGATCTACATACTGTGGGGTCAGGCTCCAAATTCCTCAATAGGACACCCATAGCTCAAAAATTAATAACTAGAATCAACAAATGGGACTTACTCAAACTAAAAAGTTTTTTCTCAGCAAAAGAAACAATAAGAGAGGTAAATAGGGAGCCTACATCCTGGGAACAAATCTTTACTCCTCACACTTCAGACAGAGCCCTAATATCCAGAATATTCAAAGAACTCAAAAAATTAGACAATAAGATAACAAATAACCCAATCAACAAATGGGCCAAAGACCTGAACAGACACTTCTCAGAGGGGGACATAAAATCAATCAACAAGTACATGAAAAAATGCTCACCATCTCTAGCAGTCAGAGAAATGCAAATCAAAACCACCCTAAGATACCATCTCACTCCAGTAAGATTGGCAGCCATTATGAAGTTAAACAACAAGTGCTGGCAAGGATGTGGGGAAAAGGGTACACTTGTACATTGCTGGTGGGACTGCAAATTGGTGCAGCCAATTTGGAAAGCAGTATGGAGATTTCTTGGAAAGCTGGGAATGGAACCACCATTTGACCCAGCTATTCCCCTTCTAGGTCTATTCCCTAAAGACCTAAAAAGAGCATGCTACAGGGATACTGCTACATCGATGTTCATAGCAGCACAATTCACAATAGCAAGACTGTGGAACCAACCTAGATGCCCTTCAATAGATGAATGGATAAAAAAATGTGGCATTTATACACAATGGAGTATTACTCTGCATTAAAAAATGACAAAATCATAGAATTTGCAGGGAAATGGATGGCATTAGAGCAGATTATGCTAAGTGAAGCTAGCCAATCCCTAAAAAACAAATGCCAAATGTCTTCTTTGATATAAGGAGTGTAACTAAGAACAGAGTAGGGACGAAGAGCATGAGAAGAAGATTAACATTAAACTGGGATGAGAGGTGGGAGGGAATGGGAGAGAGAAGGGAAAGTGCATGGAAATGGAAAGAGACTCTCAGGGTTATACAAAATTTCATACAAGAGGAAGTGAGGGGAAAGGGGAAAATAATACAAGGGGGAGAAATGAATGACAGTATAGGGGGCAGAGAGAGAAGAGGGGAGGGGAGGGGAGGGGGGATAGTAGAGGATAGGAAAGGCAGCAGAATACAACAGACACTTTTATGGCAATATGTAAATCAATGGATGTGTAGCTGATGTGATTCTGCAATTTGTATATGGGGTAAAAATGGGAGTTCATAACCCACTTGAATCAAAGTGTGAAATATGATATATCAAGGACTATGTAATGTTTTGAACAACCAACAATAAAAAATAAAATAAATAAATAAAAAAATAAAATAAAATTGGATTATGACAATAATTGAAAAATTCTAACAAATATATTAAAAACAGAGTATTATAATTTAAGTGAGTTTTATAATATGTTTATATTCTCTGAGAGTTGTCATATAAGTATAAGAAAGTAGTCCAATGCATTGCTTTTGAATGAAATATTATCTTTGTAAAATAAACAGTCTTGTGATTATATAAGGCTATGTCTTTGTAGAAAATAATGCAAGTGCTAGATTGCCTTTTTAAAATTATTTTTAGATACCACTAACTCTTTAAGAATTCAGTTGCATTGTCTTAGATGAATCAGAAGATGAAAATCCTTTGCAGTGTTTTAATGGGGAAAAAAACTTTCTCAAAAATAATATATTTATGTATTCCCTTGTGATTTTGATAATGGACAAAGAAATGATTTAGGTGGGACATTGCAATTCTGGATCCAAAAAATATCGCTCCCATGTATTTGTTTAAAGTATATTAAATGATCTCTTACAGTGTTTTATTGTTAAGTGTAGATTGTCTGAAAGAAGTTTATTCCCATAAGAATGAAGTGCTTAAACAACAACTTTCCACTAGAAAAACTTAACTTTCTGTTTAAAGTTATTAAGAGTTTTCTAAACATTCTCTGTTTACTTCTTGCCTTAATTCCACTACATTTAAAGATAAATTTTATTTATGTCTTTTATAGATTAATTAAAACTGTGGTTATTTAGTAAGACTTAAGCAAGCCTCAGTAAATGTTATTCAACAGGTTCTTTCTGCAAAAAATCAAAAGAAAGTTGCTTATCAAGGTTTCAATTTTTCACATTTGTATCACAGCAGTTAAAATCTATGGAGTTATATTACTTTTGCTTAGTGATTAAGGCACTACAGTTTTAAAAAAATATACATAGAGAATGTTCTAAAAGGATCTGATCTGACCTTTCTTCTTAGGTCTTCATGGGCATTTGAGGCATACATGATCCAGATGATAAGTAAGCAAACATAGAGTATGTTTGAAGAATTAGGGTCTTATAGGCATGGCCCCGACACTCTAGTTGTTTTTTTGAAGGTTTTTTTTTTTTTTTTTTTTTTTTGTGGTACTGGGAATTGAGTCAAGAGGCACTTAACCATTGAGCCACATCCTCAGCCCCTTTTTATATTTTATTTAGAGATAGGGTCTTGCTGAATTGCTTAGAGCTTTGCTAAGTTGCTGAGGCTGGTTTTGAACTCCCAATCCTCCTACCTCAGACTCCCAAGCTGCTAGGATTATAGGCAAAGTGTCCTTTTCTTTTCCAGAAACGGAATTTCTTATGTGATGTATTTACATGATTTACCTTATCTTGGCTACCAATTGTACACAGTACATAATTGTATTTGTGTGTGTAAGTATACAATAAACAGCTTGGAATTTTTTTTCTAAAGTATAAGATTCAATAATGAAATATTAAGGAAAACCAAATACCCAAAGTCAATATGTGATTAAATTGTTTAATAAAGGCTAAATGTTTTACTATAGGCTTTATGCTCTTAATAAGGCCAATAATTAACTTCAGTAAATCTTATATGAGAACTTACTTAATAACTAAAATATTATTTTAAATATCAAATAAATATGTGTTTTAAAATATAAAACAATTTGCAGGGAAATATTCATCAAAATAGTATTAGATGCTACATAAAATACTTTTGTACAATATATCAGATAACATATTTTATGCTATTTATTCTTTAATATTTAATTAATATACATCATATTTAACTACATATAAGCATGAGCCTTTTAATGATAATATACAATGATAACTCTTTAGAATCCGAGTGGATTTATACTTTCAAATTCCTCACCCTGGATGATATTTAATCAAAAATAATGGTTGAATGGGTATACATCAAAGATAATTTCTCTCCATAACATTTACCTGTTCAAAAAAAGATGCCAAGTGAAGCCTAATAGTGGTACATTTGTCAAAATTAAATTTTGAGATATTTACTATATTAAAAATTATATTGTCAGAATACACAATATTTGATAGTTTATTCAGTGTACTAGTTATTGTGGAAGTTAAATATTTTGAGAAAACATTTTAACTATAAGTGCTAAAAATTATGTATATATATTATTAAGTTTTCAAATAATAGTAAGCACTAATGTTCAATAAAATCACAAGCCTTTGAAAACTTGAAAGCATTTCCATCCTAGATACTGAAGGGAACTATCTGGTTTATTTTAAGCTACTAGATTAGAATGAATATCTTTTACACCTTCGAAAGATGAATATGGCAAAGATAGCAAATGTCCCACTTTCTTACATCTCCAAATATTGATAGAAGTGTGTTTCAAATATTTACAGTTTCTTACTTAGTAGGGTACGCCTGCCTTTGTGTTTCTTTTCTAACTCACCTGAACAAAAGACATAGTTTTTAATCACTACAAAAATATTAAAGAGAAAACAAGTATGATGACTGTATTATTTTTAAAGATTTGTCTGTAACAGTTTTGATTTTTAAAATTCTCCTTCTCTACTATTTAATCTCATGATTTTCTTGAACTCTAAGATATAATTTCTCTTTCAGTATAACTATTCTGAGTCAATCACTCTAGCAATATAATACTAAAAGTTTGATAATACTGATAATATTACCTCTGATAATACTGATAATAATACCTCTATTCCAGGTTGACATTTGATTTGTGAAACATTCTATATTTTTGTATTTATTTTGTAATGTGATACATATTTGAGCTGTAAGCTTACAATTTGTGCACTTCTCTGCATTTATATTATATTTTAATTTAAACATTTTGCTTTTAAAAATACAAGGGATGAGGTTGTAAGATTGTCAGTAAAAGTGATAAGATAATAAGGAGAATCAGGTATGAAAATGATATGTAAAAGGATATTTTTGCTTATCATTTTATGGCAAACAAAATGGATTTATGAGCCGAATCACAGAGTGACGTACTAGTGGCTTTGTGAATCACATATAGAAATATTATTCAAATTTAATTTTTTGAAGAAGTATTTCTTCTTTATTCTTGACAACATTTTTCTCTTCAGTTCCAGATTACCTTCGTGTTTTATCTTCTCCTAGTTTTTCCAGTAGTTATTTCATTAGCTTAATATAAGCTCTGAAGAGTTTAGAAAATTTTATGCAAATTTTAGCAAATTGTGAATGGTAGTGAAAGAAAGAGTGAGAGCTGATTTTAAAATAATTATCCAATATCCAATTACCAGCAGTGAATATTGTGGAGTAGTTTCTGATAAAGTATAATGATATATAACTTATTAAGTACTGCTTAATACTAGTTTTCAATTAATAAAGGATTTTACTCAAAGCTGTGCATGCTAATTTTCCTTAAATTTTAGTCTTAATTCTACACCTCTCTTCACTTCATTCCAAATCTTGTTTATTTGAAACCAGTGAGCTCACAAAATCCTCTTCATGATTTTCTTTATTTACAATATTTTAAAAAGCGTACTATGAACTTGATGAGGTCAGTTTGAATAGTTTTACCTGATGGAGGACTATGACAGACATAATTACAGAGAGACATAACTATAATTGTACCCTTAATTTTTACCTTACCTGTAGGATAAGAGGATTGCTTTTGTATTTAGAGGTCAGGAGAAAATTTTTGAATCTAGGACATTCAAGCACAATGCAAATTAAATTTTATATCTTTCTTTTGGTCATTTCTCCAGAGGTTTTATCTTGACTTTGTTGGCCTTTGGGCTGTATCTCTAAAGGCCTCTGGTTAACCACTCCAGCTGCACCACCAATTGGGCTCCTCTTTAAATTCACCTTTACATCTCCTACTTCTACTGATATAACACCAAAGGTTTTATTTTAAACTTTTCTGAGACTCATTTAATGAGACATCCCAATGAGCATTTGTATTCTTAATAGCAACAAACGACTCTAGAATAAGAAAGAGATGTTTGAGACATGAGCAGTCTTTTTAGAACACTCCAAATCGTACTACAGAACTGGTTATAATTTATATATGCATTTCTGAATAGGAAAACAAATTGTATATCGTCAATATATAATTGCTTATTTAGTAAGGGTCCTATTTTTTTGGTCGTTACATGAGTTTTTCTTTTTTCTTTCTTTTTTTTTTTTTCTTAAGCTATTATTTTGTTTTGTGCTAGCAAATTTTATTTTGGTTGTGCATATTAAGATTCACTTTTCAGCATGTTATTTCAGAATAATATACACCTTAATGGTGATGAGTTTCTATTAAGTTAAACTAAATTTCAAGAATTACTGAGAATAGGAAGTACATTAAAGAGCTTTCCTTTAGTGTTTGTATCACTTTCAAAGTGAACTAACCATGTACTTTAAACTAAGAATAAATGTGTACTACATGGTACCTGTCTTTCTTTCTTTCCTTCATCTTTCTGATATGGGCAATGGCCAAACACACTCCATTTTACCCTGAGACTCCTTGTCATGTAAGAAATGTTTCTCCCAAGGGAACACCCCACCTCTGTGCCCATCAACAGTTGCTTAGCATAGCATGTTTGGCAACACAAAATGTCAATTCTTATACAATGTAAAATTGTTCTCTTTTTGGTTCTCATTTTTCTTGCACAATGCATCCTATCAGGGAATGATTATCTAGATGTTAGTTACCATTCTTTAACTTGTGCTCAACTAGGGTACAAGTTGACCCACTTCCCTTCTACTTATGATTTTAGATCTCATGATGTTTGTTTATGGTTTTGAATCACAGCAACAGCTACGTATGATATGTGGTTTTGAACTATATAAAGTAAGCTCAAACCCTGGGAGGTGGTCAAAGGGTGCAGACTGGCAGCCTGCCTCTTGGCCCACCAGCTTGTGCATCTGGACTACGGGCTGGTGAATAAAGATGGTTCTATCTCCTGCTTTAAGATGGACTTGGTCATTTATCGCCATCTTGTCATAACATTTCTTTTTTTTTTTAATTAATTAATTTGTTTAGGAGTATAATTCTTCATTGTTATTTTGAATCACTTACTAGTAATAAATTATTTAATGTCCCCAACAGCATATTAACTATTATATTAACTGCCCCAGTTTTGCTGACAAGATTTCAATCTGCATCCAAAGTTCCAGGCTTGGAACAATAAATGTTAGTACATATTTGAGAATAAATTTGTTTACAAAGAATGTACCATTCATTTAGTTGCTAATTTAATATATGTCCAAGATATTACATAAAAGCAAATCTTTGGAAATCAGGTTCAAATATGAGAAAATTTTGTCTTAGAAAAGCTTGATGAATAGTACTCTTTACTACTATAGTTTATAAGTAATTTACTATAAACTTTAAACATAATATTACAAACTAATTTGTAGTTATAAAATAGAACATATATAATCACAATGTAACACATCAAAAGATCCTTTCAGTTTTATTGAATAAGCTCATCATATTTTGCATACATTGGTATTTATTTTAGTGCATCATGATGATACTTTGTTTGAATGTGCAAATTTAGCAGATAAAATTACAGATCAAAAAAATAGTTTTAGCTCTGTGTTAATTCTGAGAAATGAATAGTAATTTATATTAAATCCTTCTAAGATTTTACTTTTACCCAAATAATATCCAGTAGTATAGGACTCCAATGAAAGTTATCAGAGCAAGAACTAATGATAATTATTTCCATAAACCTTTTTATTTAAATGTATTATAAACAACTTAAGATTTCTAAAATTGTATGTCTCTTAGCCAGAAACTTTTTTTCTCAATCAACAACATGATATAAAGGAAACAATGGGCCAAAGTTTTTAAGAGGACTTTGATATGATTTTAGATTCTCAGGTTTTACCTTATTTTGCTACTTGTTGGAAGCTACTTGGGAGTGCCTTGGGAAGCTGAGACAGGAGAATCGCGAGTTCAAAGCCAGCCTCAGCAACAGCAAGCTGCTTAGCAACTCAGTGAGACCCTGTCTTTAAATAAAAACTTTCCTCAGTGGGCCAAAGTTTTTAAGAGGACTTTGATATGATTTTAGATTCTCAGGTTTCACCTTATTTTACTACTTTTTGGAAGCTACTTTGCCAGAAAAATTTAAAATAATCTATTTTCATACCAAGTATTATATTCTAACATGTGTATATTCTTATTCTAACATAAAGCAATTTTATTCAATCAGGTAACCTTCCTGGTCACTAATTGCCTGAATTGCCAATCAAAATTTGCCTAGAATACCATTAATGTCACAGGATATTGAAAGTGTTATTTTTTTTTTTTTTAATTTTTTATTGTTGGCTGTTCAAAACATTACATAGTTCTTGATATATCATATTTCACAATTTGATTCAAGTGGGTTATGAGCTCCCATTTTTACCCCATATACAGATTGCAGAATCACATCAGTTACACATCCATTGATTTACATATTGCCATACTAGTGTCTGTTGTATTCTGCTGCCTTTCCTATCCTCTACTATCCCCCCTCCCCTCCCCTCCCCTCCCCTCCCCTCCCCTCTTCTCTCTCTGCTCCCTCTACTGACATTCGTTTGTCCCCCTTATATTATTTTTCCCCTTCCCCTCACTTCCTCTTGTATGTACTTTTGTATAACTCTGAGGGTCTCCTTCCATTTCCATGCATTTTCCCTTCTCTCTCCCTTTCCCTCCCACCTCTCATCCCTGTTTAATGTTAATCTTCTTCTCCTGCTCTTCGACCCTACTCTGTTCTTAGTTACTCTCCTTATATCAAAGAAGACATTTGGCATTTGTTTTTTAGGGATTGGCTAGCTTCACTTAGCATAATCTGCTCTAATGCCATCCATTTCCCTGTAAATTCTATGAAAGTGTTATTTTTAATGCAACAGTATCTTGAGGATTTTTGACTTGAAAGAAAACATTGTTTTACATCATGGGTACTGTCAAATTGTCAATTTGTGGTCATGAATACTAATCTTATATTCCTTTGGTGTAAATAATTCATATTCTATAATTGCAGTAAGCTCATATTTACAATCATAAGCATGAAAAATGCATGCCATCCCAGCCTTATATTTAACTGTTTTGTAAGAAATGAATGAGTAAAAAAGTTATTATGATGTAGAAATACGATGCAAGCAAAGAAATTACAAGGGCACCTAATCGTACATCACCTCTCCTAAGGGTAGGTGGTCACTGAAGATTGCCTAGAGGAAGCTACAATGGTCAGATCTGAAAGATACTGTGAGCTCCATATGTACCTGTCTGTGGGGAGGGTAAAATTGTTGAGGAGGACACAGGAGGTGATTGTGAGTGGGAAACGAAGAACGTTTCAGCAAGGGAGGTACAAAAGCAAGTCAATCCAATAGTGCAAATTAAAAATGGGTAGAAATCCAACGAAAGGTGACATGCCGAGGAAGAGATCGGAGCCTGTTGAGGTGGAGCAGACCTGTAATCCAGTGCCTTGGGAGGCTGAGACAGGAGAATCGCGAGTTCAAAGCTAGCCCCAGCAACAGCAAGCTGCTTAGCAACTAAGTGAGACACTGTCTTTAAATAAAATACAAAATAGGAGTGGGGATACAGCTCAGTGGTAGAGTGTCCCTGAGTTCAATCCCCTGTACAAAAAAAAAAAAAAAGAAGAAGAAGAGATCAGGCTTGAAAGATTGACAGAGATTAGTAGATTTGAGAGTTTGTTGGGCAATATGTATTTAAGTAACATAATGCTAGAATTTTAGGACTTGATTAAAGGGTGAGGGAATTAAAGAGAGGCATGAATCAAAATAACTCAGGTTTATTGCTGTGGATGGATGCATTTTATTTACTGATACAAGAACAACTTCTCTGGGAATATAGTCAGTTTATGGACATGTTGTGAATATAAAATTGGTATAGATTATACTCTTGTTATTTCCATCCCATTATAAACAGTATGAAGCACAAAAGAGGTATATTTACTGGAGATAAAGGTTTGTGAGAAGTGTTATTTTTCTGTGGATTTTGATGGCA
Organism: Marmota monax; assembly: GCF_021218885.2. NCBI lineage: Eukaryota > Metazoa > Chordata > Mammalia > Rodentia > Sciuridae > Marmota > Marmota monax. The sequence goes on along the minus strand of NW_026695246.1, from coordinate 1,146,175 downwards.
CGTTATTCAGAAATCTCTTTCTCAGGAACATTCATGTTAGAATAGCATTTCAAAATCTTATTTTTAATAGACACTAATCACAACTGAAACTAAATTCACATAATATATTGTTGAGTTTTAAGATTATGGAATCTAGTGCACAGCACATGATATTTGTTTCAATTTTCTATCCCACAGGAGGTATTTGATATCTGAAAAATCATTTTATTGTTTTTGTGGTAATCAAAATACATGGAGCCTGAAACAAGGGGTAGAATAGGGAACTGCAACTCTCACAATTGCAATAAATTACTCAATAGGAAAATTTCAATAAGGAAATGTTCATCTTCTGTCTTCTAACATTTGACCTTTGCTAATTTAGATATTTTTTGTATATGGAGAAGAGAATACATTTATTAGAAGATTATTGGAAAGTTTCATGGAACTGAAAGTTAGATTAGCCCTGACAATATAGGGTCTCTGATAACCCAATCCCGATAGGCAAATGAAGACTTTACAATAGTGCCAGGAGAATTGATCAGATTCTCAAAGTGTCTCTGCACAATGGTGTTCTGAGTATCTAGAACTTAGAATATTTTGCAAAGTGATTTCAACTACCATGTTTCTTGTGTAAAGTGCCATGATCCAATATTAGAATTTCTACTTGCTTGAACTATGCAGCAATGCGTAATTTGATAATCTGATTTGAGGAATCTCAACCAACTGAGGTTTTACTGAAGGCAAATTACACAAGAAATGCCATAAAAAAGAAGAAATCGTAAAATACCAAATATAATATTGTGTTCTGTTGCAGAAATCAGGATTTTATTAGCTATCTATACTGTATGCTTCAGTGTGGTATTTATCTATTATCTATTTACCTATCTGCCATTTATCTACATACCTAGCTATCATATACTAGTTCTTATTTTATCCTCTTACAATATTTTATTTATTATAGTACTATATTTTATATAATTTATATATATATATATATATAAATATACATATTTTTAAATAATTTTAAAATTAATTCCTAAGAATACATTATATATACATGGGAATACAGATTTAATTTTAAAGGGATAAACAATTCAGAAAGAGGAACATTGCCTGTTGAAATGTTGGATCATTTCTTTTTGATTACAGGGTAGGTTCTTTTTCATTTTTATGGGGTGCAAGTGTATTATGTTGAATAATCACATATTCTGATTTCTAGTATTGATATTTGAAAATTTAAATATAGATAAAGGGATGTGTGTGGATATTTATGGATCAGATGGACAGGGCAGTGTACAGCCCTCAGGGTCAATTCCTTGAAGCGATTCACAGGTACTGCAAAATATGGAAAGCTAAAAATATGAATTCCCCTAACTTTCTTATATCTAGAGAAATGTACATTATTTTCATGAGCTAGATGTAGCTGTGTGAGAAGTTGGATGTGCAAAGCATGTTTTCCAATCCTTTTGCAGCTTCTGTTGGTAAGCTTAATCATGGAAGTATTTGCACTTTTGGGGTAGACATTGTGATTTTTGGTATTTGCTGATCAGACTGCCATATGATTGTGGAAGAAAATTATAGTTCTTTTTAAAACAGATTTTTGTAGTGTAGCTTTTGAAGTCATCAGTAAAAGCTCAGTCTATACTCTTCTGCTTACCACCACATGCATTCTGTAAGCCATGTAATGACTTGTGGCTAGATAACCTAGCCACAATAAATTCCATTTCTTGCAAGTGAGCACTGATCAGTGCAATGAAGATATCAAATATGAAAACTTTTTTCATTTCATGTGTTTCATATTTTTTTTTTTTAATTTTTGGAACCTGGGATTGAACTCAAAGGTGCTTAACCACTGAGCCACATCCCCAGCCCTGTTTATATTTTATTTAGAGATAGTGTCCAGCTAAGTTGTTCAGGGCCTCACTAAGTTGCTGAAGCTGGCTTTGAACTCATGATCCTACTGCTTCCAGCCTACTGAGCTGCTAGGATTACAGGCATGCACCACTGCTACAGTTACATTTTCCTATTTTTTGAAAAAGGGTGATTTCAGAGTCTAATATGAGCAAGAACTCTATCATAGTCAACACTATGATGTGGAAATCATACAAGGAAGAACGAGAAGGTCTCTTATTTAGTATTTTGTCCTTTACATAATCTTGGATAGTTAAACATTGCCTCTATCTCAATTGTAAACTAGGTCATTCTAGATATGTAGACAATTAGTTATTGAGTAATTGAGTAGTAAAAATATGAGGGGTTATATATTGGGGAAAAATATCCCCCTCTCCTCTTCCTTACTTACCCTCTACTATAAATGAAACTGTGCTTTCCTGAGAGTAAAGGTGGAGTCACAGACTCCTAGTTTATAACTTGACAGGAAAGGCAAATTGTATAATGTCTCACTGAAAAAGATTACAGTAGTAGAGCCTTTTCAAAGCTTAAATGTATTTCAAATAGAAAATCAAAAGGAATGAATGAGTCATCAACACAGCACAGAGTGAATAACAGTACCCATTCTTATTTTTTCATCCATTTAGTATTTGTATGAGCTTAGTATGTGAATCTTTGAACAGTAGACAGATTCTGATGTTTATAGCCATAGTTTTTATCTCTAGTGCTACTGCCATTTCTCAAAAAGACTTAAAGGAAGTGCTATACGAAAAGATTCTACTGTTAATACTACATCCTATTTTAGTGGAAGAGTTGCTCCTTGATTTCTCAAGGCCAATCTGTATATGAACCTCCAGGAAGCGGGTCAGATGACCTACATGGCAACCAATTATGCTAGAAAAATATAGAAATATGTTATTGTATAATGAAACACTAAAAAGTATTTAAGTGAAAGATTTTCCTTTGAGGATTAGTAACTGAACTCAGTCAAGCTTTTTAGTACATCATGTAAATATACCAGCATTTGCTACAAACTTGTACTGTAGGGCACTGAACCTAGGCATTAAATACTAATAACTTTCTCTGACACCATAAAACAGTTCCTGGACCTTAAAAAATAATGATATTCTTCAAATAAATTCCCATAAAATGATAACCCAAACCTCATCAGGAAATGCTATGAAACTTGACTCCTACTTGTCTCCTATTCACAGGCATTTAAGGTTGTAGAAAGCTTAGGAGTGCAGGTTTATGTATCAGAAACTGTAAAATTTGAAAATAACTTCCCTAAAGTGGCTTCAGTTAATATTTTTGCAAAAGCCCGATTTATTTACACTAATCCAAGCTAATCTTTAGAATGCCTGTATTCCACAGTCCAATCAAAGTTTCCAAAAAGGAAATGAAACATTAATAAGATAAGGAAATTAGGGGGTTAATTTAAAGGGACAGTTTGGCAGGGAGGCTGCAAGCTGCAAGTTGAGGTAGAAAGAAAGCTGTTCCTTGGACTATGACTAGGTTCCTTATCGCAGTTTTCTTATTACTGCCTTCAGCTGTGCAAAGTTTTGCTACTCCTTCTTTTAGTACTCACCTGAATATATATGTCTTAAATGAATCCTGTTTAGATTCCTGACACTGTTCCTTTCCAAATCCACACTTTCAGGTTTGTACAGAAGCAGGTATTAATATCGTTTCGGTTCCTGTTTACAGAGAAATAGGAGATCCTGGATTTTTGAAAGTGCCCAGCCATCAGATTCAGGCTTATTAAGTTATTGGAAACCTGAGAACAGCTCCTTAGCCTTCTTTCTGAAGAGTCAGCCTGTTCCATGACTAAGCTTTAATTTCAGTATCCAGGCCTCTGGGGTTTTGTTTTTTCTTTTTATTGTACACCCATCCAGTGTTTTTGTTCTATGCAGTCCTGCTTTACCCTAGTATCCTATCCTTCATACAAAAAATATAGGACATTAGCTAAATTCAAATTTCAGACAAATAACAAAGAATTTTTCTTTAGTGAATATCCTAAACAATACATAGAAATATTCTTAGAATATATTTTCTCTTCTTTAAAATTACTGTTTCACATGCAAGTTAAGGATAGATAATTTGTTTCATATTATTCACTATTTACCTAAAATTCAAATTCATCTGGTTGTCATCTAGTTGACTGGCAACTTCAGGCTAGCTTCTAAATTTAGCTAAAATTTAACTTAATTTAGCCAGCTTCTAATTTTAGCTAAAACTAAATTTTCTAAATTTCCCAGTTGCTGTCATGATTTGCCTGTATGTCCCATGCAGACAGCTATCAGCACCAAGGCTGTTCTAAACTGTTAAAATCCACTTACCTACTCTTCCCTTTCTGGTCTTTAAAGTTAATCATTTCCCATTTTCTGTGAATGGTTTCCTCTTAGCAGCATGTCCTGTGTGTCTGTATACATTTCCTGTTTCTGCCGGCTGCTCCTTGTGCGTGGCTCGTATTCTACCAACATACATAGTGTGTGTGATAAACCTCTTCCAGCTGGCTTATTACTCCCACTTCACTGATATAGTCCTAGTTTTGTCTGGTGCAATTCTATTAAAAGTAACAAGTAATTATGCAGTTTCTACTAGGTTCCAGACATTGTGTGATATTCTGAAAAGACAAAAAAATAAAAGGCTTGTTTTTCATCCTCAGGAACTTCAAACTCAAGCAGAGGAATAGTTATTAGAAGTGATGATTGTATTAATCACTACCACTTTTGTATACTTAATACAGTCAAAAATATTCTCTTAATTCTTGGAGCAATCCTGTCAGCTAGTTTCTCTTTAAGAAAAATAAAATAGAGGAGCTGGGGTTGTAGCTTAGTGGCAGAGTGCTTGTCTCACACATGTGAGGCCCTGGGTTCGATCCTCAGCACCACATAAAAAATAAAGAAAAATAAACAAAATAAAGATTTTTTTAAAAGAAAAATAACATAGAGATTGTGAGATTTATCAAGTTTTCTAGATAAATACCTTCTCAATGACAGAACTAGAAGCAGAATCTAGTGCTGACTCCAGATTAAATATACATAACAATTGCCTCAACTCAAATTAATCTATTAATATCACCATCATATAAAGTTTAGGTTTGTCATAAGCTGAGGAGGGAAGATATACCTGGTGACTTCTTATGCATAGTTATTTCTTTGCTGTTGCTTGTTTCTTTTGTGTCATTGGTGACACTGGCTAAAAAGTCCACATTTATTAGGATTTCTAATACCTATGGGACTGATATAAATAAATATGACTGATATTTATGCTCTTAGAAGAGAAGTCTATTTAAATAGAAATGATGATCAGGGCAGAAAATACAGATAGATTTTGCTTTTACATCCACCTTGAATTCAGGTGTGGCTCTTTATCATCAGTAAGTCAGTAAGGTGGTCTTTCTACCATGGAAATAATGGTACCAGGATAGGACCTTATCTTGTTCTATCTATAATATGAATCTTCTACTTTTTCCCCCTCAAAAGTCATCTGTCCTGTGGATAGTATGTGCAAAAAATGGTGATATTCTTGGTTTAGTTTCTGGGATAATTAGAGACTTGCGTTTCAATGCCAACTCTTCTTTATGGATTAACATAATAGTGGCAATGAGGGGAATTCAGTCACATTTGTTGACTTATATCATTAATTAACACTAATCTAAATGTATTCAGTGAATGGAAGAGATGTTCCAAGCCTGTTCCACATTCTTTCCTTCAGTGGAGCTTCCTCTGCAGATACCTGAAAGGGGCTTCCTCAGCTCTGGGATACTGGAGAAGCAACTCCTTCCTAAAACATTTCTTTCTATATCTGTTATTAGCTGCAACCTGCTAGTTTCTGCTTCTGTAATCCTACTTGCTCAGTAGCTGTGGCAGGAACCAGAACTACCTACAGAAAGGCAGAGAAATCAAGGCCACCTGCATGAGAGAATCTTGAAACCTGGAAGTCTGTACTTCATAAAAGAAGAAAAGGTGGTGCTTTTGGAGAAGACTCTGCTGAGTCGGTGCTGAATAAATCTTGCTCTTCTACATCTTCTAAGCACCACTTGTCTCTTTCCAGTGCCATAATTTTCCTTACTTTTTCCTATTTCTGGTAACACTACTACACATCATTTCAACTCAGCTGCATAGCTCTCTTGACAATAGTTTCTCAGTTTCTGAATTACACCTTCCCAGAGTGGATGATGATTATCTGAGATTCTATGAGACAAGATTTTGGCTTCTTATTGATGGACAGCCCCAGAATTAGTTGCCCAACTTTGATCTTATGAACTGGGCTAAGAAAGTATAAGATTTGGACAAATTGTCATTGTCAGTGGGAGAAGGGACAGACTCATGGTGGTAGGGTCAGAAATCTTCCAAAGAAAAACAATTTTAAGTATGGAGTTACATTGTGAATTTTAGGCAATTCTGGGTTATCAGAAGCAACAGAAATTTCAGATTGAAGTTGTTGGCTCAAGAAATTTCTTATTTGGTATCTAGTCAGGGGAGATTATATTTAATCACATCCCCAATGACCAGCTTTAAGGAGCTTGGATGCTTCAGTTTCAGGAATATTGAAAGAAGTTAACTGACACAGATAAAAAAGGGTAAGTGGAATCTCTTCCTCAGTGCCTTTTTTATGTGGTAGAATAATTAACCCAATTGGTAAATGCACTTGAGATGGCCAATCTAGCATACCAGCACCACACTGTCCCTGTATGCTTTTATTTAAAATATGCTGTTTTCAATAAGTAAACTTACATAGCACCGAACAAATGCTGAGAACTCTTAAAATGTTAAGAATTAGAAGCATTCTATTTTATATTTAGGCATTTATCTACAGAGTCTGAAAATAAAGGAACTTGTTATTTAATATGTAAATATCGCTTTAAAAGAGTTTTCAAATTGCATGTCCTTTTCTCTCCTCAATTTATGTAAAGTCTAAGTTCATACAATATGTCGCTCAGCAATATTTTTCTTGACATTCAGGCATTGCCACAAAAAAAGAGGCAAGGAAGTAATTCCATAAATATTGCCATTGATTACTATCAATCTGTGTCTTTCACTTTCAAAATTAATCAGAGTCAATTGTCCATAGTACCAATGAGTCACAATTTAAGTACAAGAATACCTTTCCCCATTATTTTTTATTTGTTCATATTGAAATATTAGGTGAATGAAAAGGAAGCAAATCGTATAAGCACAAATTGTGGGTGTACACATGTAATATACAAATTCATCAGAAACAAAATAAGATTATTCAGCGTATATATTAAAAAATTTTCTGAGGGCTGAGGTTGTGGCTCAGTGGTAGAGCATTCGCCTAGGACATGTGAGGCCCTGGGTTTGATCCTCAGCACCACATAAAAAATAAATAAATAAAATAAAGGTATTGTATCCAATTACAACTAGAAAATAAATATATTTAAAAAAGAAAAAAAAAACATTTCTGAGTCTGTGGGGTAGTCATAGTAATGAACTCAAGCCTATATATAGGCTTATTATGGAGTTGAGGTATCCCCCCAAACCTCCTCTTAATGCAAAAATATTGATAGATGAAATGATTAGATTATAAGAGCTATAACCTCATTAGTATATCTTAATTTGAATGGACAGACTGGTAACTTTGGGCAGGCTGGATATGGCTGAAGGAGATAGGTCATTGGAGGCATGCCTTAGAAGGGTTCATCTTCCCTGTCCCCGCCTCCTCTGCTTGGCAACCCGGCCAAAAGCTGAGCAGCTTTCCTCAGATGAGCCCCTCCTCTTTGTGTGCTGCATCACCTTGGGCTGAGACTTCTGAAACTATGAGCACCACATTAACTTTCCCTCCTCTAAGTAGTTCTTGTTTGGTATTTTGGTCACATTGATAACACAGCTAATAAAACAAGGTTGAAGTTTTGAATCCAAGAGCAGTGACACCAATACTGCTTGGTGTCAAGCAGTGACACCAAGACTTTTAATGAAACTAGAAGGTAACAGGATTTTGCTATTATGGTTGCATTTCCCCAAGCAACTAGTGACATTGGTAGCAGTGCCACTGTATCATTACTAAGCATGAGGATCCCTCCAGAAGCATTCTCCCCCACACTAGGAGAATTGAAATTTTCAGTGATATGACAAGTAAAGTCCAGCTATTAAATCTGTATTTCATAGTAACTAGCTTGCCTAGGTGCCGCAGTCTGGCTGGGCACAAAATCACGAGCCACTCACACACCTTGTAGATTCAAACAGCAACTCTTTATTCTCGAACTGTCACTGGCACTTACACACACGTTCTGGGGAAATCCACATTCTCCACCCAAATCCACGTTCTGGGCAAAATCCCAAATACTCTCTGAATCCCAGAGAACTCAACGGGAACTCAACGAGCAGGTGCGCCTGAGGCAGCAGGATATGCCCTGTTCCCAGCAGGGTACACCTTAAACCTGGAACCGCCATAAACCCGGATTGTCCTAAGCCGGGAATGCCCTAAACCTGGATCGCCCTGGTCCTTGAGCAAGGTCACCTTACATGCAATGACACTGCAAATGACCTGGGTCATGCCCGCGTCATTCTTACTTAGCAATGGCCCTCAGCATCTCCCCCCTTCTGATTAATTAAACAACAAGCAATGTGGCTTAAGGACCGTGCCTGGTAGGTTGTCCAATTCAACATATGGTTCTTACCCATCATGGGAAAAACTGACCTCTAGGCGTCAGCCTCCTGTCTTAGGTTGATACCACTGCAATTGGACTACCGGTCCAGCATACAGCCATACTTGTGGATAGGCCTATGCACCAGTGGCGGGGTGAGGTTCTTGCCTCACCTCTGTTGGCCCCCAATTTTGCCCTTGGTGCCAGTGGGGGGGTGAGGTTCTTTGCCTCACCTCTGTTGGCCCCCAAATTTTAGACCATCACTAGCAGAAGGGAGGAGGATACAGAAATGCCACAACACCAAGCCAATTGACGGCTCCTTTGGAAAAATTGCATCACTGGTGACACCATCAGCAAAGATATGCCAGCACTACCACAATTCGCTGCACCAAACGATAGATAGTTCACAATATATACAAGTGATACATAGTCCAGGCAAGTTCTGCAAGCAGTTCAAAGCGGAGGAGTCTATCAATATGTCCATTTCCTCCCAAAGTAAATCGAGTCCTTGATTGAGCATTACTTGTTGAGTTATATTCATTGATGCACCAGTGTATACAGTTTACTGTGATAGCTATCATAGAAGCTGTAGTCTGGTTTTATCTTTGTCTTCACTGGCACTGGGATGGAGATAGGAATTCTGGCAATGATGCTAAAGAGACATTATCCTGAACAGAATTATTAAATATGATGAAAAGGAAAGGTGAAAGTAAACAAACAGATCTGTTAACCTCCTTTAAAAACAATCCTTAACAGCTGTTTACCTAAGTTAAATTAGTAAACAAACAGATCTGTTAACCACCTTTAAAAACAATCCTTAACAGCTGTTTACCTAATTTAAATTAAACCATTTAAATCACGTGAATAAAAAAAAATAATAATTCGGATCCATTTTTTCATGAGCGCTCCTCATATAAGATCTATGGACATAGGCACACACAGACATACAACACAAAACACAAATGTGCACACAAACGTACAACACATAAGACAATAGTAAAGGCCTTGTAGCTTTACCTAGGTGAAATCTCCATTGCAATGTTTAAAAACTCCACAGTCAAAAAATAAAACTGATCAGAAAAACATTAACCTAGGTTTGTATGAGCTCAAAAAAAAAAAAAAAAATAGAACTTTATGATGTGGGAAAATGCAATAATAAAATAGATATTGAAAAAAAGCACCCTGGTTAATCACTGTCGCAGATGTAAGAATAGCCAAGCTGGAGCCCTGGATATCAGCTGTTATGGATATGAGTCAAAGCATCTTCTTTTTGGTCTGTAGAAATTGCTTTAGTTAATCTCTCTGGAATCCAAATCGGCTGCTGTTCTCCCTGTGGAAACACACAAACAGAACCCCGACTCCAATCACTGGGTCAGGACCTTTCCATTGTCCTGTTAGAATATCTTTCCAAAGTATCTTAGGCTTAGGTACATTTTTTGGATACATATGTCTTTCCGCAGCACTAAGTCCTGATGAATCCAAATTTAGAAATTTTAGAGTAAAAAGGGTTATTTTAAGTTTATCTTTGGGGGATATATACCCCTTTCCAATTCCCTCTTTTTGCTTTAATAAGTATGTCTGTATCTAATAGTTTGTCTTAGCTTTTTGCATTTTCTATCTGTAATACCTTACTTGACATTTTCAACCATTTTTTATCTTATTTCTATCTTCTAGTTTTCCTTTAAGGTTAGTACATTCACCCTTAGTTGCTTTTTTTTCCTCTTAGTTTTCTTGTTTCCTATTTTGTGGGTTTAAAATTATTGTCTTCCTACATCTTTTTTATCTTCCTTCATCTTTTCTATCTTTTTTTTCTTTTTAACTTTCTATACTTCTGTCTTTAAAGTTTTTCACTTCAAATTTTTAATCTTCTTTATCTAAATATCTTTTATCCTATTATCTTCCCATTTTTTTTAAGTACTGCCTTTACGATTAACTAGGCTTCGAATGACACAATCTTTCCTCCGTCATGAAGGCATTTTAACCACCTTCAATTTAACCTTTTAAAGCCTTTTGCAACTTACTTAGACATTTTACAACTTTTTACTTTACCACACAAAGATTATCTCATCTAGAAACACTTCTTTTTCTTTTAACCTTCCATATTAAAATATATTTCCACATTTTGAATCTTTTTATATTTCTTCTTTCTTTTTTCTGCCATGAAGGTATCTCAACCACCTTCAATTTAACCTTTTAAAGCCTTTTAATTACCATCTATACTGTACTTTTAAATGTACTTTTTCACCACCTACAACTTCACTCTTTTAAACGAGGCTTAGATTCTGTTTAAATCGCTTTAATGTTAGTTTACATGGCTGCCCTTCAATCAAAGGCTTTTTTTTTCTCCATTAAGAAGCTTTGTCTCAATCTGCCATGTACAAATACCTTTTTCTTCCTTCTTCCTTTCCCAAGCTTTTAAATTAAGTCTAGTTTCCTCAAAATCTTTTAAAATGGCATTTTACAACTTTTTACTTTACCACACAGAGATTATCTCATCTAGAAACATTTCTTTTTCCTTTAACCTTTTATATTAAAATATATTTCCACATCTTGAATCTTTTTCTATCTCTTTTTTAACCGTTAACCCTTTTATAAATTCACTTTTTGAAACAACCCTTATAAAATTTCTGATTTAGACAAATTACTCCACTTTAATAAGATGAAAGACTTTCATGTTTTTTTATGATACTATAATACTATAATTGAAACCCAACTGAAACTTCTTATACTCTTTGTATATAAATTACACATGATAGAATCTTAACTCTTAGTAACCTTGTTTTAGCAAAGACACAGACACAAAGCAATATTAAACTTTTTTCCATTTACCAATTTATGAAAACACACATGTTTAAATATATTACCTTATGTAACTTAATAAGTAAAGAGTACTTGATTTTATATTTAGTGGTTGATATTTTAACACTTTAGCTTTGTAAATTAATCAGATGTCTGTAAAAACCAAGATCTTAGACAAATGTAGTAAACAGAACTAGCCCTCTCTTTCTTGTTGAAGAAAAATCCTTCTACAGGATACCATGATGGTCCCATTGATATACTTAATAACTTGTCTTTATACAGCCATGGGCTACATTTTTGTATTTTATCAACATATGCCCTAACTGTTCTTGGTCTTACTGGGGTGCTTCCTTCCTCTAACAATTTCTCTTCCTCGGGGGTGAACATCTTCAAACTTTGAGTCAACCACTTTCCCCAGTTTGCTGGAGAAAGTTCTAGGGACAGGCAACTTGAAATAAAAACAAAATAAATCAAAACAAGAACACATTGTTTTTTGAAATGGTCACCCATTCTTTCGCTCTTCCTCAGGGGCGAGCAATTTCACTTACCTCCAAGCTTTAGACGTTCCCTGCACGGACCACCAAATGCCGCAGTCTGGCTGGGCACAAAATCACGAGCCACTCTCACACCTTGTAGATTCAAACAGCAACTCTTTATTCTCAAACTGTCACTGGCATTTACACACACGTTTTGGGGAAATCCACGTTCTCTGCCCAAGTCCACATTCTGGGCGAAATCCCAAATACTCTCTGAATCCCAGAGAACTCAACGGGAACTCAACGAGCAGGCACGCCTGAGGCAGCAGGATACGCCCTATTCCCAGCAGGGTACACCTTAAACCTGGAACCGCCCTAAACCCGGATTGTCCTAAACCGGGAACGCCCTAAACCCAGATCGCCCTGGTCCTTGAGCAAGGTCACCTTACATGCAATGACACTGCAAATGACCTGGGTCATGCCATGCGTCATTCTTACTTAGCAATGGCCTTCAGCACCTAGGAGCTTAGGGAAAACAATTTTGTTGATTTGACACAAAATAAGAGATCCTTCCAGGAATTAAAAAGTAAAACAAAGTTTTTTGTGCATGATGGATGGGTTTCACATGCCTGCTAAGTTTAACAGTCAGAAGGACATGTTTAAACTCCTTTAAGAAGGCTGGCTATCAGCATTTTTAAAATGATCAAATTGCAAAGAGAATGCAAGATGGACCAGTTGGCTAAACTAAGATTCTTTCCCTCCCTCTCTCCTTCTCTTTTTTCTTTTCTTTTTAATTTTATAAATAGTGCTGGTAAGAAAATTTAGCTCTATACATAGATGTATCTATCACTAGTTTTATATCCCGTTTTTTCTTGCCAACCTTTGCCTTGTATGATATCTGGTAATTTACTGATGAGATCTGACAGTCTTAAACACCTTTTCTGAGAACAATTTTTTCATAGGTGTAAATTTCTAGTTGGTTGTTAATGGAATATGCCTGTGAAAATACCTTTAGTAACTGGATCTTATCATTGGTTATTTGTTGACAGCACTTTCTCGTTTAAACTGAAGGAATATTCTTTTTTTTTTTTTTTGAAGATATTTTAAGCAAGTACTGAACTATAGCAGAATCATGGTGTGTCATATTCAGAAGAGGATATAAAAATTATTTAGTCCTTTCTACCTCCCTGACATGGATTGCTCTAGATGACCTTTGAATATTAATAGCTGTATTTCAGTATCTCCACTGAACCTTGCTGATGACCAACATTTTATTTTTACAGAAGAAAACAAACCTATTTTATTAACAAAATTCTCACATCTAAATTACTAAACATTAGTGTTTCTAAACATTGTTGGTACAAGCATTAGCAGCTTATCCTGATTACTTTATTTTTTAATTAAAAATTTACTGGCTATTTTTAGTTATATATAGCATTAGGATTCATTTTGACATAGTCATGTAAACATGGAATATAATTTTCTCTAATTCAGTACCCAGTGTATCCCATTTCCCTCCCTTCCTACCTTCTCCTGTTTTCTTTTCCCTACTGATCTTTCTGCTGTTTATAACTATGATTATCTTAAAAATTAATGTGTTTGGGAGATCTATAATAATGAGATTCACCATTGTATATTCATAAAAATATGGAATGCTTCAAAAATTTGTGTGTTATCCTTGTACAGGGGCCCTGCTAATCTCTGCATTATTTTAATATTAATATATGTCCTGCCAATATGAAAACTTAAAAATATTTTAAAAATATGTTTCTAACTAATATTATTGAAGTGTGTGTTTTAGATTTTTTAGTACATATTTTTAAATATGTCTCACAGAATAAAACAATTTTAAAAGTCCAGATGGTAGACAGACTGTTTCTCCAACTTCACATTTATTCATTTTGTGAGACTGTTTGATAAGTTATTTAATCTCTCTATACTTTATTAAGTGGAAAAAAATTACCTTCCTAATAGCATTCATGTGAGAATTAATCCACATCTTCTGATTAGAATAATTCCCAGGGTCTATTAAGCTTTGCCTAACCTACATAGTATCTTCTCAAAAAAAAAAAAAATTATCAGGGAGACAAGACCAAAACCTGATCTATTTATGAATAAATGGTGGTATTTGATGGTGATGATAATGATGTTAATACTTTTTGACATCTGTTTAAATTGAACAAATAGATCTACAAAATATTTGCTTAACTGATATTCTGACAAATATTTGAAGAGGGAACAAATAGAAAACTTTCATCATCATGATCTCAATGAATTTGAAGACAGATCCAATGAATTTGACTGAAATGATTAAAAGCACTTAAGAAAAACTGAAGTCAATCGGAAAGCATGAATCTGACCCTCATATATTTAAAGCAATGCAACAGTATTTACATATTGATGCTAAGTGTCAGGGAATACTTCTTAAGGTTTCCTGTGGGGAAAAAAAAAATTGTGATGATTAAGTAAGAAGTGTTCCCAGGTATAAAGGGGCAAGGGTATGCTAAGCAGTGTCACTATTGGTCACAAAATGAAGGTCAAAATGCTGAGGGAGAATTTTACAAACAGAGTAATTTTTGAGAGTAGTTATATGTTTGGGGAGGATGTAAAAAATGGAAAGGAAAATAAAAAGCTATCAGGTCATAAAGTGTGTAGCATAATCTGGTGAAAATTTTAGATTCTATCCTGAAGAGGGTAAGGAGTCATTATATGATTTAAGTAAGGAATTCCTGGCGAGGTTTGGAAGAATTTGGAGTGTGGTAAGCATGGAGATATGGAGAACAATTAGGGAATAGTTATAGTAATCCAGGGAACCATAAAAGATCATGACTCAGGCTTATTTGCCAACTGAATGCAGAGAATAATAAAGGTTTATATTCTAGAAGTTACTTTAAATTAACGCTAGTACTGATTATACTATTTGCTTAATTCATAATATTTAAAATAAATAGTGAATATTTATATTGAAGGAGCACACAGCTACAGGAAAAGTTGGGAAAAATATGGTATAAAGACTCTGATGCATTTAAATTGGGGTACACCCCCATACTAAACAGCTTTCTGTAAAAATGCCATTTTTAGTTAAGCATTGTATGGTCTTTTCTAACCTGTGTATTTTTTTTTACAGACTTAAAGAAAGGGACTCATTTGCTGAATTGTTATGCCCTTAAGGAGTTAAAAAGCCACAGTTTGAATGTTTATATTGCCTATGAAGATATCTTTGACATAATGTTTGGTAGAGGAATGCTTCCTAATATAATGTTTGGCCACAGCAACCACTAAAATGTGAAAGAACAACCAACAGCTCACATTGGTGGAGATTTCAGAACTTCCAGGCCTGGAACTGCAAAAGATGCTGAAACTCAGGCAGGCGCCAAACCGAAATTGAGATGGATGCAGCTGCAGTGTTGCCAGAGTTCATTCTTGAGGTCTGAGAGCTTGTCCGAACCTTCCATTGCACCAGGCAGGAGAAGGAAACGAAAAGACTGAATAAGAAAAGGCAAAGGACTTCTGGTGCCCATAATTGTAAACTGCAGAGTGGACATCCTGGGATAATTGTCTCTCCTCAATATTGATTTGTAAATTCTAATAGTACAACAAGATTATTCAGTGTTTTGTAATGCTATCCAGAGGGAATTTATAGCTAAGTCATAAGCATAATCCACTTTAAAATAAAACAATCTTATTGGCAGAGAATCTATAGTCTTAACCTTTCTAAAACTTTGTGCAAAAGTTTATAGATAACACCTGGTGAAACTGTTCAGTATACTACCTTAATGCTGTTACCCTCTTAGAAAGTTTGTAGACTTTTTAAAAATTGCACTTGCTTTTTTACTGAAGGGGAAATGTTGTAGAACTAAATTTTCTGAATTATCCTTAAAACTTTTGGAAAGATTGGCCACAGAAGAAAATTTCCTGGATACGTTTTCCCTTGACAACTGAAAGAGGCAAATACCAGAGTAAGAGAAAAATTAAAAGACATATGAATAAACGTAAGAGTATGATTTGAGCAATGTTTTAAAGAAAGGGAAGGAATCTTGGTTCATTAGATACCAGTATCTTAAAATTTTTGAGTGTTTGAAATTAGAAGATTAACAGGTACCAAGTATTTATTTCATGTCAGATTTTGTATATACATTATATATTTCTCCCCACCATCATTTTCATATGTTTATATGGAAATAGGATCAAAGAGAGTAAATGTATAGCCAATGGTTACGTAGCTGCAAATATAAAGGCTAGAATTGAAGACCAGGTCTATCAAATGCCATGGTATATTTGTGGATAATGTATTCAGTGGCAACTGAACATGTGTCATTGTAAAACACTGTAGTGGTTAAAGAAGAGATGAAACTGACACACATAAACATTTGTATCAGATGCTATCCTTGCTTTTGGAGCAAGATATGTATCTAAATAGCTATTATTTCAAGTTTGTCATCAAAAAATTTCAGGAAAATGCTCTGGATATTTGGAAGGAAAAGTGACATTGGAATAAATGACAATTGAACTGTCCCATAAAATACAATTAGCTATGAAAATGTGGATTTCTGGAAGAAGTTTTTTTTTTTTTAGGCTTTAAGGTGGAATGTATTTCAAAGTCTTACACCGGGAAGTAGTGTGACAAATGCAGTGAATGAAATGAGTTGGGTTTGAGGAACGGAGAAAGTGTGTGGTGAATAGAAGTGAGGCTGGTTGGCCTAGATAATAAGTCTTCAGAGACTAGGATAGACATCTAGATTTCCTCCTTGGGCCATTATGGTACTGAAGATTTGTGTGATTTACAATTACTTTCCCATGGCGTTGAAAATAGGGGTGATTTCCTAAGTGCAAGGAAGCTATAATTCAGTCACCAGCTAACAAAAACCTCATCTAAATGAATGGTTCTGACAATGGAGTGACAGTGACAGGCAGCAGAGCTTTTGCTGATATAAAATCACCCGAACAGGCAATCGAATCACAAATTTTAAAAAAGTAGTGTACAAAGATGACGACAAGGATACACAGTTATAAATAAAGCAGGGCAGCATTCCTATTATTGCAATATTCCACAGAGTGCCACATTGTACCCAAAAAGAAAAGCAGATGTGAAATATAAGGTGAAAACTACTGTAGAAAATCTTATTACATTTAAGGACTCTATCCAATTTATATATGTAAAAAATGTCTAAAATGCATTAGAAAATGCATGACAATTAACTTTTAATTTTAATCAAATACTTGCAGAATGACTCTCTCTATGTGGACAGCATTACTAAAATAGATATACAATACACTGAGAGAGGTATATTTGTGTAGGAAAGAATTTCAAGCAATGAAATGAAAGTTGGAGAGATGTTTCTGAACACATCTAATAGATTTGTAAGATTGATTCAATATATAGAAGTACTTTATAAATTTCAAAAAGTATTTATTAAGTAATCTTATGAATCAAATCTTTCCCAAGTGCCTAGAATAAAACTGAGTAAAATTTTTTCTTTCATATATCACATACTTTTTCCTACATTTAAAACATTAATTTTTATGCATGATATTTAAAATATCTACAGAAATGTAGTATATTTAGTTTGGAATTTTTGTTTTTAAACTTTCCCAATGAGTTACGTATGGTGATACACACCTTTAATCCCAGCGACTGGAAAGGCTGAGGAAGGAAGATCATGAGTTCAAGGCTAGTCTCAACAACTTAGCAAGGCTCTAAGCAACTTAGTGAGACCCTGTCTCTAAATAAAATTTTAAAAAATGGATGGGAATTTGGCTCAGTGGTCAAGTGCTCCTGGGTTAGATCCCTGGTACCCCACACGCCCCCCCCCCAAAATCTCTCCCAATAAGAGTGATATAATATTATTTTGACTTTTAGCAACACTGATAACTAAAGTTCATTCATGTTAAATTAATTTTAATAATATTTACACAGTTTAAGTGACTATATTCATCAAATTATGATAGTAGTAATTCTAATGTTGCTTTATTTGATAAGAATACCATAAAACAAGCATGTTATTATGTGTAATTCAAACTTTATTTAAAAGTTTCATAATAGGACATAAACACAATAAGTATTTGGATGAGTACTGCCTGGATTTTAATTGGAGCCCTATTGCTGTCTTGGTATATGGTCTTCAGTGAAGTACTTACTAGTTTTAATTTCCAATTGTTCTTTATATAAAATAAAAATGAATATACCTACATCATAGGAGATTTTTAAAAATATTTGAGATAATGAATTTAAGTAAGTCAGCCTTCTTCTGCATATCACTCAATCACTACATATTGAATATACTGACTGAATATTTAAATTCTCAATATAGCTCCTGTTCTTTCTTCTCTTACTGCTCATCCCTGGTTATCTTTTTTTCTACTTCTTATTCGTACTTCAGAAACTAAAGCTTTGCACATACCAGAAAGCAGGGCAGCCACCACACACTTTCCTCTGAGATGACCAGGCAATTTCTTGTCTCTCAACTGTGTCATTTTTTTTCCCCTTTAATGACAGTATCAAGGTAACAGCTTACTGAGCATCTGGAGATAAAAAGAGGTGATGTTGAAAACCTAATCACTCTCCCAAATGGTAGTTTTTACATGATTGTAAATAGATCTTTGATCATTTCATGAGTAGTTGCATATAGAGGTTGGAGGTTTCCATGTTCTCTATCTGGTCAGAGAATTTATATTATCTATGAATTATTCCTTTTGAAACCATTTTAGAACTTAAATTCTTTAATTTTCTTTCAAATCAAACAATATACAGAACTGTCTTCTATACATTTTTAAAAAGACTTCTCTTAAATGAACACTTCAACTCATTTTTGAGGGAAACATTTTGAAGTCCTTGGAATGAGACAAAAATTCTTTTTCTTGTGTATTAGAGAATGGGGAAATTCTGTAGGAAAAAAAAAAAAGATGCCCTTCAATTTGATAGAAAGGCACTACATGAATCTCTGTTAGGCATTAAGTCAGTGTCTGTGTCAACCTGCTCTCTGTTTTACATCCATGTGGGAGAGTCTACAAGCTATCATGTGAACAGTAAGTGGGGGTCAAGTGCAGTCAGTGCACCCCACTGTTGGCAAGCACCCAGCATAGCAGATGTTCCTTTGTTCAAGGATGAGCAAACAGGAAAAAAATCAACATGAGGTCTATAAAAATTCTACACCATAAGGAGTAGGATGGTATTACCCTGAAAAAGCATCAGAAGAAAAACTTCTAAAAAAGTTCCTAAAGCAAACAGAAAAATAGTCTGTTATGTTCATAGGAAGATAAAAGAAAACAAGGTCACTGATAAAGAAAATTGCAAGGCTCCAGAAGCCCTTCTATTATTCCTTTCTGTTATGTCTTTATCCCATATAAAACCTTCATCAAGATAACCAACAGTTTAAATTAGTTTCACAAGCCTTTACTTATATATAGTATTTGTAAAGTGTATGTTCAATTCTTTTTGCCCATTTTTTTTCTGTTGGACTATCCAGCTCAAGAATTTATATGAATCCTTTATAAATAGTGTATACTAGTTTTCTTCTATTTGCTCTATGTGTTATGAGCATCTTTGCCCAATCTGTAGGTACTCTCTTACTGGCTATTTTTCATGATCTGAATTTGTAAATCTTACTCTGATTTAACTTTTTGTTTTCTGAATGTACTGTAGTGTGTGTGTGTGTGTGTGTGTGTTTTAAAGAAACATGAATATTCTGGAGCCACAGGATGTTCTCTCATGTATTATTTTGAAAGTGTTATTATTATTGTTCCTTTTGCACCTAGATCAAATGTGAGACATTTAGATTTGACTTATTGTAATGATTTTAGGCATGATTGTCCAAACACATATATCATTTGTCAAATAGATTTTGGCATATGACCCTGCCATTGCAAAAATCTAGTTGATAATGCAAGTATCAGACTATTTTAGGGGTCTTTATTTTGTTCAATTGGATAGTTTCTCTATATGTGACTTATGATTTAACTACTTCAGAGATAGTTGTTAGTATCCTGATTTAATTTCAGGCAACTGAGGCATGAGATATAAGGTGATTTACCAAAAAAATATTTAGCTTAGTCCATGACAAATTTAATGATATAAGCTTTGGTAAACAGAAAACAAAAGAACAAACAAACAAACAAACAACAAAAAAAGCAACACACCCAGAGAGAAAAAAATAAGCCAGTATCTGAGTTAAAATGGAAATAGTGTAGATTCAGAAAATGACTGCAAAGAAAGCAAAACTCAACAAAAAAAAGTAATTTATACAGTATGAGTTGTGAAGTATAGAATTAATAGGGCAGAAAATTCAATGATTTTTTTAACTGTTCATTTATTGCTGTTATTTTTCCACCTCAAGGTATACTTTAACCTTGTCTTTTAAGACCATAATTAACCCTCATATATGATTTATGTGGGGATGTGGGAATGAGAATGTTACATATTATCACCCACTAAAGAAAGGTCAAATAAGACACTAAGAAATAACTGTTGGTATTAACAAGAGAAATTTCCCCAGATTTTAAATGGAGGCTAAAATCAGATTTCCATTTTTTAATAATTTTGGGGAAGTGAGAAAATAATGACATTTCAAAGTATCTGGCTAGGTGAATAGTGTGAGAGAGACCATGGAGCTTAGATGGAGAGGTAATTTGAAAATGTATATTCTTTTATTATTTTGTGTTTTCCCCCCTAAATACTTGGAAAGGAAAGATGCTAATGTAGAGAAAGATGAAACTATTGGGGATACTTATGTCTGCAAATTCTATCTGGTTACTTTATACCACTTGTACAATCTGGACAATATAGAAACAAACTAAGCTGTAGGTCACTTAAATTTTGTACGTTTAAAAGAGACAAACTTTAATGAGAGAAAGAAAACAGAAATTAGTTTCTGAATTATTTAGAAATATCACAGGAGATGAAAACTGCTTAGTAGTTTCCACTATGTAGATAATGCATCATGATCAATAAATAAATGCTAACCTTACCTTAAGAGCAAATATAGGAATGCATTATTAAAGAGGAATAAAATTGGTTGGCTTCATTATTCCTGCAAATTTAATGGTATGTGTATGCCTTAGAAGCCATACTTAAATTTTAATACAGCCCATTTTAATTGGGCCAAAGACAAATCAAAAGGAAATTTTATATGTAGTTGCTCTTCAGAGACTTTATTAGTTTTAATCAGGGAAGTTTCTCTTGTTTTGCATACAGAAAACCTAGTCATGCTTTGGATTCACAAAGAAGTCAAGCAGTTTTGAATGTCCCTAAAGAAGAGAAAAAATATTTTAGGGAGGTATTTAGATCCAGGTCACCCTATATTGGGAAAAAGACATGGTCCATTCATCTTTACTATTTATTTTGAAATGATTAATTTTGAGTTATTTAAATTCACAAGAATTAACATTATGGCTTACTTTCAGTATTTGTATTTGCTAAACAATCTAGCATTACTGTCTTGTTTACTGTACATTTTTCTTCTTAAGAAATAAACAATTTTACTATTACCAAAGCCCTATCCTAATACCTTTCCTAAAGTTACCATCATACTGTAATTTGAAGTTTGTGTGCATTAGTACCATGTACTTTTAAAATATTTGGTTCATATTTGGACATTCATATGATACATTTCATTTATGTGCTTTATTTGGATAATTTTGTACTATTAACAAACCTAAAAGTGTCATTTATTTCTGAATTAGGTTATTTTTTTCTTTGGTTATATTCATGTATGTACCCATGTACATTTGTTACTGATGAAAAGTATTCCAGCATTTGAATTTAAATATAATTTATCAAAACAACTCCCTTTTTTTCATCTTATAAATAGTAAACTGGTGACCCTCCTTAATTGTGTAAATGTTATTCATTTACCAGATTATTTTTAGGATAAAAACTTAAACAGGAAATCACTTTTCATGGTTGTAACAATATACACTTCTTATTACACATATATACAAAAATAATAATTGTAATGCAAAAAACCAACAAAGTACATGTATAAAGACATGAATTGGCGTGAACATAGTTTATATACAAAGATATGAAAAACTGTGCTCTATATGTGTAATAAGAATTGTAATGCATTCTGCTGTCATGTAATTTAAAAAATAAAATCAAGTAAATTAAAAAAAATATATACACTTCTTTCAGAAATACATACACACTACCTATTGCTCCACATCCTTAAAAATTTAGTGCCATCAGATGCTAATTTTTGTACAGATGATACATTTGAAATTTCATAATAAAATGTGATGGTTGGCTTGTATTTCCCTGATTTCCTGCATAACTAGTATAATTAAGCTTTGTTTCACATTTTTTAATTCTAATTTGTTGTATAAGACTTCAGAATGCATTACAATTCATATTACACAGATAAAGCACAATTTTTCATAACTCTGGTTGTATGCAAAGTATATTCACACCATTTGTGGCTTCATACATGTACTTATGGTAATGACATCCATCTAATTCAACAATCTTTTCTACCCTGATGCCCCCTCCCTTCTCCTCCCACTCCTTTACCCTATCTAAAGTTTATCTAATCCTCCCATGCCCCTCCTCCAAACCCCACTATGAATCCAATTCCTTATATCAGAGAAAACATTTGGTATTTGGTTTTATGAGATTGCCTAACTTCACTTAGTATTATGTTCTCCAACTTCATCCATTTACCTGCAAATGTCATGATTTTATTCTCTTTTATTGCTGAGTAATATTCCACCACATTTTAAAGAACCACTTCTTTTTTTATCTTTCTGCAAATTTCATGTTGAAAGTAGACTTTATTTTTGTATGTGTGTGTGGTGCTGGGGATTGAACCCATGGCCTTGTTCATGCAAGGCAAGCACTCTACCAACTGAGCTATATCCTCAGACCCAAAAGTAGACTTTCATTTCATTACAATGGTGTAATTAAAATTTTAACACTATTATGATTTTCAAAATATATGGAAAAATTTTAGTCTTGCTTACTTGAAGATCTTTACTCTCTGGGTATGATCCATTTCCCAACATCTTTTTGCATTGACTAGTAATCATTATGTCTGATGTGTCAATCTTAAATTCAATTAAACACTTTAATTTTATTTTCTTTATTTGTCCTGAATTGCAAGTCATTTGTCTACTATTTTTCTTTAAAACATAGTGTTTGCCATTTTCCTCAAAAACTAGTTTCAAAATTTTGAAACAATCTTAGGTACCTCCACCTCTGCTTAGTCTCTGAAATTCAGCTACCACAACTTGGCTTGTTGATTCAAACTGCAATAAGTCTTACATGCTTTACTGTCTTTCTGAGGATTTTTGAGGATGCTTCAGTAATCTTCAGGGTATATTCTCCATCTGTAATCCTACATTTATTTGATGCTTTTCTTGTTTTCACTTCCAAATTAATAATGTTTTAATTTTTATTTGATCATTAAAATATAATACTAAATTATTTACCAAGTACATAAGGGATTAGCTCAAATTTGGTATTCAATTACTTAACAAACCTTAAATTCTGGTCATTAGTTATTTTTTCTGCTAAATCTCTCCTCTGTAAAAAAATTTTCTACTTCAGATAAACCTGTTTATTCTTAGGTTTTTTGTTTTGTTTTACTTTGCTTTGTTTTTTATTGTTCTGTTTTGGATATTAGCCTATTCCAGTGCTGTCTTCACTATTCCCTGTCTTCTCCAAATATACTGTGCTAAAATGATATAAAGTCTTCTTTAAATACTGTTTGTTTTAGCTGGGCATGGTAGTGCAGACCTGTAATGCCAAAAGCTCCTGAGACTGAGGTAGAAGGATGGCAAATTCAAAGACTGTCTTAGTGACTTACCAAGGCCCTATCTCAAAATAAAAAATAAAAAAGACTGAGGATGTGGCATATTGGTTAAGTGCCCTAGGTTAAATTCCTGCTACCAAACAATAACAACAAAATACTAATAAATTTACATTTTTTATCTGTTATTCTGGTTTAATTTTTGTATTTATGGCATTTATTTCTTGAATACGACATATATATGATTCTTTTTTTTTTCTTTCAAAATCTAAAATTGATTTGATGCTTTGTATCAACATGATAGAATTTTGGGATAACTTTGATATATATTGCTTTATCCAGTCCTCAGAATAGCCCAATAGAGAACCTATGGCAAATATTTTTATCTTAGGATTTTTTGTTTGTTTTTCTTTTTGTAACTTTTTTTATTTGTCCTTTTTAGATATACATAACAGTACAATGTAGTTTGATATGTTATACATACGTGGAGTATAACTTGTTCTAATTAGGGTCCCATTCTTGTGGTTGTATATGATTCCTTTTCCAATGTTCTATTTTTCCCTTATTCTTTTTTTAAATATATTTTTCAGTTGTTGCTAGATCTTTATTTATTTATATGTGGTGCTGAAAATTGAACCCAGTGCCTCATACCAGGCAAGTGTGCTATCACTGAGCCCCAGCCTCAGCCCTTTTCCCTTATTCTTAAAAAATGGCACATAGGGTGGGGATGTGGCTCAAGCGGTAGTGCGCTTGCCTGGCATGCGTGCGGCCTGGGTTCGATCCTCAGCACCACATACAAACAAAGCTGTTGTGTCCGCCGAGAACTAAAAAATAAATATAAAAAAAAAAATTCTCTCTCTCCCACTCTCTCTCTAAAAAAAAAAAAATGGCACATAACTTGTAATCATTAAAATCCTCTCAGTGGAATGTTTTTATTGAACATATCCAGCAATAAAAATGTTAATATATAATCAATAGATAGGAGCTTTTTAAATTTTAAAAATCATATCTATAATTCACCTTTTTTTTAAAAAAAAGAGAAAAATATGAAATCATTTCAGTAGTCACAGAGACTTTGGCAAAATCCAACAATAATTTATTATAAAACCTGAAAAAAAGTAGAAGCAAAATCTTCTGTGATTTAGACATTTTAAAAACAAATTCAGCTAACATCATACATCGAATAAAAATTGGAATATTTTTTTCTCAGACATTTTGGAACCAGTCAAGAACTTCTGTTCTGATCATTTTGTTCAGGATTTTCAAGCCAGTACAATATGGGAGGATTTCCAAGCCAGTACAATTGGTGAAATGTGATGGACATTATTATCCAAAGTAAGTGTATGAAGACACGAATTGGTGTGAATATAATGTGTATATAACCAGAGATAGGAAAAATTGTGGTCTATATGTGTAGTAAGGATTGTAATATATTCCCCTCTCATATATAAATAAAAATTAATGAAAAAGAATAATAAATATGATGTTTAGGGAGAGGAATATAAAAATGCATTTGGACATAGAAAACATTTTGTGTTACAAAATTTTGATTATTAACAAAAAGCCACTGATGAGTAGAATTTGTACATGGATTTTGTAATATTGAAGTATAGAAATCAACATACAAAAGTACATTGCACTTCTAGTACTATTAATTAAAAATTGAAAATGATCATTTTGAATACACTATTTCCAGGAACATCACAATGTTAAATATTTAAAGATAAACATAAGAAAATACTTGCAAGACTGCTATATTGAAATATTTCATTTATATATTTTTTGAAATAGGCAAAAATTAGTGTTTTTATGTTTTCAACTCAATGAAATGCAAATATTTATGTTATTTATTAATATATATTCATATATTTGGAATTAATTTTTGAAACATATTTTGTCAAAAATAATTTAAATATTCACTAGATAGGTCTAAAATCAATTACTCCTAAATTAAACTGTATGTATATTTACATCTACCTCTAAAACTATGCATACAGCCACAGTGACTGCTATAGCTATGCCTCTATCTATCTCTGTCTGCTATATATATAAACATAATTTATTCTCATTTTCTAAATTTATGACTAAATTAAATTTTCCCCAAATCTATTTGTTCTTTTGTAATTATTGGTGTTATGAAGTATCTATTTTAAATGGCTAGAGTTTCTGCAAGTAATTAAACAGCATGATATTATTTATTATCAGTGTGGACTCGGCCATTAAAAGCTACAATTTTCAACTAACATTCTTTTAGAATTAGTTTTTATGTGTCTTATTTTTATTATATTTGAATTACATTTAGAAGGGTAATCAAACAACCATTATAAATTGCATGTTGATTATAGTAGTCTATTCTATGAGACCTTATTTTGCATAGTATAACTGTGTTTTGGGACTAAATGTTTAATTAACATACAAGATATGTTTTAGAAATTCTTTAATAGAGAAACATATTTCAGAAATTGAGAAAAAAATTAAACATTTTACCTAGAATGACTTAAGAAAATTGAGTTTGGTGGTCAAAATATTTACAAATAAGTCTTTGCGGAAAATTGATATTGTTGGTAACTTTTTGTATGTTTCTCTGACATGGCCTTTGAAAATTCATATACCTGCTTTTTAAATAATTTTGTCACTGATAATATATATCTAATAGTGACAATGTTCTTGCTCATACAATTTTATCATTACAAGCACAATTTTGTGCAACTTAAAAAATACATTAGTTAAATCCACCTAATGACAATTTGTGATCCTTGCATCTCATTTATGAACTGAGACCCACAATCAAAATTCCATTATTTTGATGTGTTCTTCTGTTTTCATTTTCCTCATACTTACATAAATTAAGTGCATGGTTCAGTATATATTGAAAATATTTCCTTTCTCTTTGCTTCTAGTCTTTCAAATCAATAGGTCTATATGGAAAAATACAAATTGCAAATAGTATGAAAACTCAAATATATAACTTTTATTTGACTACATCTATAAAGTTAAAAATTACTGGATACAAAGATATAAAACTTTTCCAACTGCTTTCACTAGAAATTAATGGTTACAAATTACAAGTAGGTTCTCAAACCACAATGGGCCATCTGGCAATAGGGTGAGGTGAGAGGCAGAGTCTCTTGTGTGATGCTAGGACCTGAATGAAGTGAGAATAGTAAACTGTCCAGAGAAAATAGCAGTCCAGCACACAGAATCAGAGTCTTGATATAATAGAAAGCACATTTATGTGATGATGCAGTTTAGTAGGTGTTAAATCCAAGGTACGGTGAGAAGAGTAAACCTGAGGGGTGGTATGCCTGATAACCAAGACCAGGGTGTCAAAGCATAATGTGATTTAGACAGTATGTATACAATGTGTTCGGAGGCCCTATGTGGGTACTGTAACCAATTAAATTAATACCACAGCATTTATTCTAGTTTTGCCATTTTCATTTCAGTTACTCCTGTCTCTGGTAACAACAAATTGGAATCCCAGTTTCCTCAAGATATGTACATATTCATTAACTTCCTAGCATGAATTCGATTTTCTGTACTACACAGAGGGGGTTTAGGGGCTTAGAGAAGCCTGAAAAATAAGATAATAAATAATGACTATTAAGGTGTTAGGTTAGAATTCCTGGCACACCTCACAGTTTCATAGATTGAAATAATACATTTCATATAACAATGACCTTAAATTTATAAAAACAATCCAGAGGAATCATTACTATGGGTAGAATGAACAGTTCTATAATCAAACAGAGCCTGAAAAATTTATGTAACACTCCTATGTATCCTAGGTATGTTCATCAATTTTTATTCACTGTGACCAAAATACATGACAAGAATAATTTAGAAAAGAAAAGTTTATTTGGCCCAGGTTTTCAGAGGTTCATTCCATTATTGGCTGACTCCATTGCTCTAGGCCTACAGTGATGTAGAACATCATGATGGAAGGGTATGGTGGAAGAAAGCTGTTCAGCTCATGGTAATTAGAGCCAGGGAAAAGATGTGGTCCCATACTCATGCCCTCAGTGACCTACTTTGACCATAAAAACATTTTATTACTTATAAAAATAATAGTATGATTGGAAGTTGGTAATATTATAACAAAACAAACTCATAAATCATAACAATTATTTTTGTGTAATATTTTTATTCATACTAAATAAGAAAACTGTCTTAAGATGATTTATTGATTGATAAGGGTTTTTAGACTCATTCATTAAAAATAAATTTATTGTTTCCTCAAAATTATTATTTTTATAAACTTCATTTTCAATTAAATGATTAAAGCAACATCAACACTTTTGGTAAATAAATATAATACTGAAACTAATCTTTGATGAATTTTAATAGTTAGAAGAATTTTTCCATTGATACAACTTCCACTGGAACTCTAATACTATCATATAGGCTCTGAAACTATTGGGAAATTTTTCAGATAAGTTATTTAGAAACATTAATTTTAATACATCTTTAACTGATAATTCTCATGGAATAATTTTATGGAGCACTTTTAACTCTTCATACAGATAGTATAGTATAGTCTAAGTTTAAGTTTGAACATAAATTTATACAATTTCACTTTAATATATTTTGATATTTTGTGTAACTTGTGGAAATTATATGAGAAATCAAAAATGTCTTCATCATTTTTATGTAATTCAAAGATTTTGTTTCAAATTACATATAAGAGGAGGTGAAGGGAAAGGGGGGAAAAACAAGGGAGAGAAATGAAGTACAGTAGATGGGGTAGAGAGAGAAGATGGGAGGGGAGGGTAGGGTAGGGGGGATAGCAGAGGATAGGAAAGGCAGCAGAATACAACAGACAATAGTATGGCAGTATGTAAAAATGGGGATGTGTAACCGATGTGATTCTGTAATCTGTATACCGGGGAAAAATGGGAGTTCATAACCCACTTGAATCAAATGTATGAAATATGATATGTCAAGAGCTATGTAATGTTTTGAACAACTAATAAAAAAAAGAGATCGCAGAATCTCTTTTTTTTAATTTTGTTTCTATATTCAATGACTCCATCTTCACTTAAAAGAAAAACAATAATTTTATTGACCTATAAGTAGTATGTTCATCTAAAACTTCATAATGGTCTTTCCCATTGAATATAATAGATTTTGAATCTAACTACTATTTCTGTATCTAAACCTACAGTTATTATTTTTCTAAGCATTGTTGTTCAAAACTAAAAACTCTTAAGCTTTTTGATTAATTCTGATAATTCCTTGATAAGTTTATGACATTTTACATGTGTACATTTTTATTTTGTCATAATTTACTGATTAATTTTATTGCCCAGACTACTATTTTTTTGTGTAATATGTCTCCAAAATATTGACTATCACTCTTAAAGTACATGCATTCAGAATTTTTAAATTTCTAGTATAAACCCTGTTTAGATTAACAGAGATCCTATTACATGTAATTAAATATTTTTGTCTGGTATTATGCCCTGAATATTTTCAGTTTCATTATTGCCTGAAAACATGTGGTGTGATGAGCCACTTAATAGTTTTGCATCGTATATAGTCACTTCATTTTTGTTTTCTTATACCAGTTTGGCTTCATGTGTGAAAAGAGCCATCTTCTGATTTTATTTTCTGTTATCAATTTCTCTATTTTTTTCTATTATATGACTGCCATAAGTTGTTGTCCTCTGTGATTGTGGTAGGCAGTACTTAAGATGCCTCCAAAGATTTTTACCCCATGATGTAAGTGTTCTTTATAATCATCTCCCACTAAATGTGACTAGGGCTAATAAATATGGTGAAATAACTAGTTGATTTAATCAAAGGAAGATTACCCTGATTGAGTTCAACTTAATCAGATGAGTCCTGTAAAAAACAAACAAACAAAAAAAAAAGATAAATTTTGAAAGTGATCTCCTACAGACCTCAAGACAAAGTAAACTATTATATTTTGAAAGGAAGTCATGTGTCAAAGTCAGAGTGGTTTAACAGTTGACAGTGGGTCCTAGTGGACAGCTATGGGAAAAGGACCTTTTGGTCATACAATCTGAAGGAAGGGGTTTTGTTGACAACCAGTGATAACAGAAGATCCAGGCCCTTAGAAAAGACCACACCCCTGACTACCACTTTGACTTCAAACTGATGAGATACAAATGGGTAACTCAACCAATGCACCCTCAGATTTCTTACTCTTGAAAATTGCAAAGTAATAAGTTGTTACTTTTTAAGTAAAGATTGTGGTAATTTGCTATGCAGCAATGCCACAGTCCGGCTGTAGCAAAATAACTGGGGGGTGACGAGGAACTTGTGTAGATTGATACAGCAGGAGTGGGAGCCATTTATTGTAGGACAGGAGGGGTATATATACATTACACACAGCTTATCTTAATTAACATAAACTAGATACAGCAGTCAACCAATAAGGAATCTCCACACTTAATGGCTCGCTGGCCTTACTTCACAAACCACTCCCTCTGGCAAAATGCCAGGCGCCATCTTGACTTGTTTACAGACCCTAACATTTTCCCCTTTTGTTTAATTTAAATAACGACCATAGTGTTTTTTACACAAACACCATAAATAATCTGCTACAAGCAGAAGGGGAGGATACAAAATGCCACAATACCAAGCCAATTGATGGCTCCATGCAAGAAGCCCTTGGAAAAATTATACCAGCAATGACACCATTAGCAAAGATACTGAGTTACAATTTGTTGTTACAGTTTGTTGTCTCAGTCCAGGTAAAGCAGTGTCTCAATAGATTAACTCACAGTCCAGGTTAATCACAGTCCAGGTTAATCACAGTCCAGGTAAGTTCTGCAGGCAGCTAGTTTAAATCACAGTCCAGGTAAGTTCTGCAGGCAGCTAGCTTGATCTGAAGTCTCCTCCGGTTCTCAGCAACACTGGAAATTCTTCCACCCTCGTCCTCACCAGCACTGGGACGGAAGGCAGGAATTCTGGCAATGCTGGCTAAAGAAAATCCTGTAGCATTCCACTAAGAAAACAACCTTCTGAACAATTTAGTACATTATCTCAAGGTTTTTTACATTTGAAATAGGTATTAATAGTGCTCATTACTCATTAGCTTCCAGGTGTGGGAGAACCATTGTAGTTACTGGCCTTGGAAATGATCAAACTTCAGGGAGGCGGGCTGTCTTCCACCTGCAGTGTCCTGGGCAGCCCCAGATGGCCCTGGGGAGAGTCCAGGGAGTGTTCTGGACTCAAACTGCCACTGGGCAGAGGAAGCAAGAGCCTGCGAGACTGTGCCTCTGGGTCAGGTTTGGATTTGGGCTCTCACAATGGCGTCCTGCTCCCTGGGCGGGGGGCTGGGAAGAGCCCGCTGCCACCGCTTGGAAAATCCTTGCTGCCCCATGACCAGCTCACGCACGTGGCAGCCGCCGTGCTGATTCATGCACCCTCCGGTAATGAAAAGTATTCAGTAATAGCCTTTTGCTGCAACTTTTTTCCTGATAATCCTTCTTCTTCTGAACTTTCTTTTTGTTTCTGACTAGAGTTTCTGGGCTTCCATCAACACATGCCCTAACTATTCTTGGTTCCACTGGGGTGCCTTCTTCCCTTAGTAATTTACTTTTCACCCCTTCCATATTTTCGTCACAAAGACAATACAACATTTCAAGACAAAACAAGACACAAACATACTGTATCAATCTTCTCCATTTTCTCAAAATGGCCATTTTTCCTCTGGCCCTATCTGTCTAGGGACGAGCAGATTTGCTCCCGTCCTATCTATGGACGGGCAGCTTTTTTTTTTCGTCACTTACCCCCGAGTGTCCCCGGGCTCCCCGGATGGGCCACCACAGCAATAATAAAATGAATTTTGTTTCTTTCCAATTTTGATCACAACTGCCAATGACTGAAGGAACCACATATAAGAACGGAGAGTATATTCATCATGAACTTTTAAGTGGGTTACAGTTCCTTCTGGATGACATAGATTAGGTATAATTAATACAATCCTATTTTAACAGTCTTGCCAAATTGGATGCAGTCACAAGTGCGTATCCTTAACTATATCCTCATAATATAAATAAGTCTCTTTGTTTTTCTCTAAAATCAATTATTATAATCTTCCCAGAATTAGATGAAATTCCTCACTTTACTCTTTAATGATTTTTATCACTGCACTTCAGTTCTCAATTAAATATTAACTATTTTTTTTAAATGTAATGCCAGGTAAAGAATATCCAGCAACAACAGAAGTAATTCATCTCATTTTTGGTAAAGGCTCAGAGAGGTAGTTAACAACTAAAGATGTGAGCCCTTTCTAGAAAACATGTTTTTTCCCTTACCACTCTGCTTTGACTATCTTATTATTTATCTAACTTACAATGCATGATAATGTGGCTTCTTTTGTAATATACTATAATTTTTAATCCTTGTAAAGAGTTATTCCTCTACCAGATATACAAGCTTCAACTGTAAAAGTTGAAGACAAAGTTGACACAAAATAGTTTTAATTTGTTTCAACCAAGAATACCTTGTTGAGATAAAATATGGATCATTGGGAAGAAGTGGAGAGGGAAATCTCATTAGCAACTTTAAAGTTAGTTATAGCTTATGTTCATAAATTTTCGTCTCATAAATTCTGAAAAATTTGATCAACTTTAGCTTCACTAATGAGTTTTTAGTCTCAACTCTATCTTCCCTCCACCACCCCAAGAAACCACAATGGAGAATTTTAGACTTAGGTGATATATATTTCCCTTATTCTTATTTCTGTTATTTTATAGTATCATACAATGCAAACCATTTTAATATTAAACCAATCTCTTTTCTTAGTTTCACTCATGAAAATATTTTTCTTTGCTCAGGTTACAGACTTTGTCTTTTTGTTATTGGTCAATGTTCAGAAGTTCTATCTATTCTCAGCCTATGAACCATATCTCTACATGTCATCATTAATTTTGATGTTCTTTCTCAGCTTGATTTTGGGAACTCTGTGTGTTTTCCCTCTAAAACTGGTATCTAGTGAAACTGAATGCTTCTTTCATTATTTAATGCAAAAGAAACGCTAATTTCTTCTGTAAGAAATTTTAATATTAATTTCTCTATTATAAAAATATATATCTATAAAACTATTACAAATTTTGTATTTTGAGCATGTGTTTAAAATCATTGACAATGTAAGTTCTGATATGCAAAAAACCTGATTTTGCTACTGATTTTTATGACTTTTTATCACATTTGAAGAGCTCCAATGCATTTTTCACACATATTCTGTCTGTAACATATTCAAGGCAGTTGCCATATAATCTAGTGAAATTAGATGATCACATTTTATTTGTTTTTTTCAGCACAAATGACTTTATTTTTTTATCTTACTAATTTTTAGATATTATTTCAGCATGACAATTCTTTTTCATCTCTCACACTTCTCAGATGGAATTGTAAAGGTAACCAAACTGAAATTGCACAAAACTTCATATGGGATGAAAGCAAACAAAACTATTTATAGTGTGTTTGCAGCCACACAAATGAATGCAAGTTTTAATAAACATCAAAACTACACATGGTCTGTACTCCAAATCACAAGTAAAATTCCAATGCCTATTTCTTGGTTTTGTTATTGTACTATAGATGTGTGTCACCACTGAGGGAAGCTGGGTAAAGCGTACACATGATTTCCACTATTTTTTTAAAATTACTCTGTCTATAATTATTTCACAATAAAAATTCAATATATAGCTTAGTCATTTAGGAGTTTTTCTATAACTTCATTAATTCACCTAGCTTCTTAATCGAGATATTAAAAACAGAAAGCCATTAACTTCAGCAATAATACTTTTTTATTTTTTAAAAGTTTTGCACAATTTTAAGTGTGTATATATGCATATACATTATATATGAATATATTATATTCACGAGCATATGAATATAATATTTTAAATCCAGAGAAATTCACTTCTTTTTTTTGAAGTAAAGGGGGGCTTATAAAAGCAAGTTTACAAAGAAAATTTCTTCCCAGTAATAGCAAAAAGGGCTTTAATTAAACATGATACTAGTAAATCAGTTTGTAAGGTAATCAATTGACAAAAATACACTGGAAATTTACTTTCTTTTACATTTATCTAGTAGAAAGTGCTTTAATTAGCTGATAAGCTTTGCATTATCAATGTTTTAACAAGAATATTAATAATATATTATCACTTTACTACATAAAGAGAACGTCTGGGTTATTAGATTATTGATTGTGTATTTCATGGTTGGGTATTAATGAGCCATCATTTTTCCTGATGTCCAAGTTCTTCCCTATGGGAGAAGTCCTATTCTCAAAGAGAAAAGTTTATTCTTTCAGGTCTTCAGCTTGCCATTTAGTGCATCATTAACTTAATAGAGAAAGTTTACTGTGGGGTCCTGAATGATATCCCAGAGGCTAAAAATGTTTAATCTAATGAATTTAATGATAATCTGGAATCTTAGGAAAATTGTATCAAATCTGTTGTGAGATAGCTCAAATTTAATTTATAAATGCATTAGGAATAAAGTTTTGAGGGGCCTCCAGGGAAACTGGTCACTACTTACAGGAGACTGTCTTGCAAAGGACTAGTGGTGTATTTTGGATAGGACTGTAATGCAGGCAGGTGAATGGAAAATTAGGCCACAGAAATTCTATGCTAGAGCCAATATTCTTTCAACATGTCATGTAATGAGAGATGGGAAGCAAGCATTCAGGTTTTTTAAGAGTATTTGTAACAACATCTGCATACTCTATTCATAGTCATGCTCCAGATAAAATTTTATTGTATAATTTTAAAATTTTACCATCTTACTCATTATATACTTTTTTTCCAAAGTATGTGTATGGTCTTTTCTAAAACATGAATATTTAAAAATTAGTATGTTATCTATCCATTCAAATGTATTCATTGAGGATGCTTTGGCTATTCTGAGCCTCTAATTTTTCCAAATGAATTTCTTGGCTGCTTTTTCTATTTCCATGAAGAACATCATCAGAACCTTAATAGGAATTATATTAAAAGGGTATAACACTTTTGGTAGTATGACCACTTTGACAATACTAATTCTACCTATCCAAGAACATGGGAGATCTTTCTATCTTCTAAGGTCTTCAGTTTCTTTCTTTAGCATTCTGTAATTTTCATTGTAGAGGCTTTTCACTCCTTTTGTTAGATTAATTCCCAAATATTTTATTTTCCTGCAAGCTATTGAGACTGGGATAGTTTTCCTAATTTCTCTTTCAGTTGATTCATCACTGATGTAGAGGAATGCAAACAATTTATGGGTGTAAATTTTATATCCTGCTACTTGCTGAATTCATTTATGAGTTCTAAAAGTTTTCTGGTGGAGTTGTTTGGGTCTTCTAAATATAGAATCATTGCTGGTGGAACTGCAAATTGGTGCAACCACTCAGAGAAGCAGTATGGAGATCCTCAGAAAACTTGCAATGGAACCACCATTTGACATAGTTATCCCACTCCTCAGCATTCATCCAAAAGACTTAAAATCAGCATACTATAATGACACAGTCACATCAATGTTTATAGCAGCTCAATTTACAATAACTAAGATATGGATCCAACCCAGGTACCTTCAACAGATTAATGGATAAAGAAAATGTGATACATATATACAATGGGATATTAATCAGCCATAAAGAAGAATGAAATCATGGAATTTGCCAGTAAATGCTTTTGAGGCTGTCATGCTAAGTGGAATAAGCCAACCCCAACGAATAAAAGGCTGTATATTCTCCCTGATATGTGGATGCTGACTCAAAGTAGGCTTTGGGTGGGGTGGTGGAGTAGAGGAGGTTCATTAGATAGGACAGGGTGGAGTGGGGGTAAAGGAGGAGGTATGAATTAAGAAAGACAGTGGAAAGAATCCCACATAACTTGCCTGTATTCATATATGAATACAAGACCAGTGTAACTCCATATGATATACAACCAAAAAAATGGGAAGTTATACTCCATGTATACATGACATGTCAAAATATATTCTACTGTCATGTATAACTAAAAAGAACAAATTAAAAAATCATAAAAATAATCATATTCATCGAGCTTCTATAATATTAAGTACACCATTTCACAACAGAAACACACAGATGAATAGAACATCCTTGTTTCCTTCAACTAAACTGTTTTATCTGGAAAGCCATTTATATCAAAGAATGAGTGTTCATCATGTGGCTGTCCCAGGGCTGATTTTTTTTTTGTCCTACTCCAGTTCTCACCAAGCTGTTTTGTGTCTGTTGATACCCAACTATCAAATTATACAAGGAACAAACCATTATCAAAGACCTTTGGATGTTTGTAACAGCAAGGAGATGGTAACTTTCCTGAAGAGGATTTTTCCTCAGATGAAATATTTGAACAGGACATTGTTAGGTAGGTCTTGGGTGATATTTTAGGGAAGCATCATATAAATGGGGAATCACTGTTAGTCATTAACAGAAATAATTTTATGATGGAGTATATTAAAAATATTTGTTGAGAAAGGTGGAATAGCAGAAGGAAACAAATTTCTAACAGATTAAAAAGCAGAAATAGCTGAACTTAACCACAAAAACCTGTTTAGTGATTTTTACAATTTGTGCTGTGACCATAGTTTGTAATTTGTGTTCAGACATGATGAATTTTCTATATATGTCACAAAGTGACCTTATCTGAGTTTTTTTTTTTAATCTGAGAATGGTTGGCTTCATCAGAGTTACACCAAGACCTAGCTATTCTTACTGAACAAAGTCCTAATGATCCGCTGCTTTTCTTATTCTTAGTTTTCTGTTCTCATCCTAGTAGTTTAAAGAAAATGAGGATAAAAGAAATAACAAATTTTAATTATATAAACATTAGAATAATGTTCCTATTGTTTTTGCATTGAAGAAAAAAATTCAAAATTCAAAATAATTGCAGATGCCAGAAAATTCAAAAACTTTTAATTTGTTATCTTAGTGACCATACAAGTGTCCGGAATTTCACTATCAATCATCTTGGCCTAAATTACATTTATAGAATATTAAAGTACCAACAAGAAGATACAAGTTCTCAAGAACACATAAAACATTACACCAGTAAGGACTATATCCTAGGCCATAAAATTATCTTACCTATTTAATATAATAATCATGTGTACATAAGATACGATATGATATTATATATATCTCATTGTTTTGGCTGTTGAGAGGGATGTGAAGTTTTGATAATCCAGTAGATTTGATCATACCTGGCACCCAGATCATGGTTTCTAATACCATCTTCTGGAAAAACAAGTCCTGCTTCTAAGAGCAAGGCAGAGGAAAAATAAGATTACCCTGGAACATTTTGTCTCACAAGATTAATTAAGTACAAAAGATAAAATAAATAAAACAAAATAAAATATAATTATGTGGTGGCACGTCAAAGGACAAAAGAGTTAACACAAAGAAAGAGTAACTATTTGAATAAATAAATAAACTAATACATAAAAGTGTTGGTATTGTCTTAGAAATCAAAATATAAACTAACAGGACCCATATTATATAAATTTTTAAATATTGAGCTATGAAAAATATTTTTCTCACAGAAAAATTTCAATAAATTTAGAAAAATGAAGTAGACAGAAAGTAACCAATATGGCACAGCACTAGTTGTTGCCAATAAAAACCATAGGTTAATGACAAATTGATGTGCAAATGTTTAAGGAAAAACAAAATATTTGCAATGCTTAAAAAAATCTTTCTCCAAATACTTATTAATTAAAGCATGTATTTAGCATTTAGCATATCTATATCTATATATCTTTTTAGGAGGTGGAACTTTATTATATTACTTCAGGCATAAACTGGCTTAATGACTTATTTTTAATTAATAGAGGTCAGCATGGGAAAATTTTGAAAACTGACAGCTCTCTAACTAAAAGATCAAATTTTAATCACTAGCATTAAGTCATATGATGTCACATATTCCCTGATATATGAGAAAGACAATCTTCCTGAAAGTTCATAATGTCAATCTAATAATGCAAAAAATATCTGATAGTCCAAATTGAGGGACATCTGATGACATACTCAATCTTCTTCAAAATTCTCAAGATCATAAAAGATGATGAAAACTAGAAAGATCAGAGGAAACTAAGGAGAAATTACAACAAAATATAAGGACATAACCATAGATTTTATCCAAAACTAGAAACAGAACATTAGTGAGAAAAGTGGTCATACTTGATGAAGGTCTGAAGTTTTATTTAGAAGTGTTCCATCCATTCCATTTCTTAGTTTACATAAATCTACCAAAATAAATTGTCAAATGAAGTGTTAACATTAGGGTTGATACAACTGATACAGGGATTTCTTACAGGAGAGCACTCTGTAGCATCCTTACAATCCTTCAGTTAATCTAGTATGTATTGCAATAACATTATAATTCTTTTTCATTATAAAAGATTTGTTTGTTGCTGAAAGAGAGAAATATATTTTTCTAGTCATGTAAGTAATTTACTTGCAAAATAGAGTCTCATAGAACTCCTAAATTTGTATGATTTAGGGTTACTTTCTTGTTTATTAAATATATTGATTTTGCTATAAATAACATAAAGTAGCTTTTAACTTAGCTCACTTCTGTCCTTTGGGAGATAGGGAAAGGTGACTTGAGCTCCAGATATGCCACCTATTTGCAATTCCAAGGCTGTCATAAAAATTCTCTGGTCTTTTTTTGGATACAGCTAGTATATGTAAGCAGCTTATAATCACTTAAACACAAGACCAGTGTGTTGGAGTCTCTTCCTTCTCCTCTACAGCTACAGAGGGATGTAGCTCTTCATCATCATATAGGTATTGTTTCTTACTGTGGCCTTTTCCTTTATTGAAAATGAGTTTGTATGTAAAGTTAAGTCTACATCTGGTCAGTGATTCTTGTTGGATCATGGAGCATGCTGGCTTTGGGTTGATCATTAACATATAAATCAATAATTAAACTTTGCCTAAAAAAGATGGACAAGTTTTATAGCAATTTATACATTAATTTATATTAGTTTAAAAGTTGTGATGTGGAAACAAGACATTAATTCAGTTTAACTGAACTTGAGTTTGAGATCCATTTATTTTATGTAATATAGAGAGACATGTGGCAAGGTCCTTACATATTTGGTTAGTTTCCTTACATGTGAACTGGGTTAAATATTACCATATTCAAATTATTACAGTTAATATTAAATGGCAGACCATTGTTTATGTTCCTCTCTTTGTTCTTGTTCCAAGTATACAACTATTGTCCAAAAATGCAAAATTCACGTGGCAAGACAGTTTATTGCCTCTACTTGTTTTTACCCAGAAGTTGGATGTGTCACTGAACACTCCAAGCAGAAAAGTGGCAATTCCAAAACCATGTGGCACATTTGAATGCAAAATCGGTAAAAATATCTATATTGTACCATTTTTTAAAAATTTCTAGTGGTATTATTTGATCCTCTAGAAAAGTGTCTGATGATCTAGTCCTTAGTTGGGCTAAGCTGGTAGTTTCAGCCCTGAATTCTTCACATCAGTGGCCAAAGGGAAGTTTTTTGCTTACCCTGTTCTTTCTTCTCCATCTTGTACTACTTGGCAATGGAATCTATAGATGTATGTGCTTACTTATGTAAGTTGTTATATCTGTCAATTGGGAAAGTGATACAGAGTTGAGATCCTGAGGTTTTCTTGAACGGACTTAAGTTGAAATTTTTAAATTAGATGTGGAATGAGAGTGATGTATAGATGACACACTGTGCCAGACAATGATCACAGTACTGACATCTTCTGTGTATTTATTTAATTAAAGATAAACGATAGAAATGTTGTTTTCCATAATTCTAAAAGGATGTAGATTCTAGAAGCCTTAATATTGATGTAGTACTTAGATAAATTTCTCACTTTCTTTCATGTTTGTTAACATGAGATCATAAGAATGGAACAGTGATTTTTGCTGAGAAGGAGAAATTGTACCTTCCAAAGGAACATCACTATTTACAACTAAGAGCTTCAAATATGAAGTCACCATTAGATTGAATTGTGAGGACAATGACTATGATGGTTGCTTTGGTTTCCTGAGAGGAGGTCCTCTGTGTAAAGTTTTAGAGATCTGAGTGCAGAAGTAGAGAGCATCTAAGTGAGTCATGCTAGAGATCTTCTCATGAGGAAGGAAAACTCAAGAAGGAAATCTGTTTAGTGTGATTGCTCTCAGTGAGAGGGGCAAGAAAATAATCTTCCTTTTATCTAATCTAGATGGGAGCAGATTTGGGTGGTAGAGGCTGTTACCAGGAATGCCACAGAGAAGTGTGGATGCAATTTTTTACTATCTTCCCACAACAGGAATCAATATAATCCCATAAATTTATACAGAATTACAATACTGGGCAGAAATAGACCATCATAAAGAGCTACCAGATATTTGGAATAAATTGGTGTATAAAAAGATTCTTATAATATAGTATCTGATATGACAAAGCTAGGTAGTAAGTATTATGGGATAATAAAAAAGTGCATTAAATGACATGATTGGAAAGTGTTAGGAGATGTGTTAAAGACAGCTTTAAGGATGAAAGCCCTGAAAAAAAAAAATCAATATGAACCCAGGTAGAATGCTGAAGCAACATGCTCTATAGAGAGCTGTAAAAAGAGAAATCTGAGAGTTTTGGACAGCTGGACTGTGAAGTTTCAGATGGATAGCTGTAGACAATGATGCTGGAGAGACAAGCAGGTTTGATCAATATATTCCCATCATCTAGTTTGAAAAAATGCTCTATTTAGTATCATATTTTTTATAAAACTGATTTGTAATTTTTTTTCAACTCAAAACATAAGTTTTTAAATTATGTTTGTTGAGTTATGATTTTTTAAAAAATAATATGATAAACTTATACCTTAATTTTTTTCTGTATTATTTTTAGCCCTTTTATTTTTATGTTAGAAATTAAAGGATTAAATAAAATTGATTGCTTAAAATAAACCTGAAAATATTTCCAAAATTCATGTCCTCTCTCACAGCTTATTTTATGCTATTAAGTGGGCACAATTCTTGTACATGAACTGCTTCCTGAAAATCATCTGTCAGTGATGTGTTTAAAAGTTTGGATGCTCATGATAATTTGACACAATTGAGTGCCAAATACACCAACATTTCAGAGCATGAGAGGTATTGGAATATTATATGTGTCAGAGGATTGCTTCTTTGGAAATAGATTGAAAATGAAGTGCTAGGAACAAAGAGAGTGTTTATAACACCACTGAACACTTGTCATACTCACTGCTTTTCTTTTATTATCCTCCAATTTTCACAGTTTCCAAGAAGTAGGGAAATGTAAAAAGAATCATCTTTGGAGAACTTAGAGTAATAAATATGCATGAGCATTTTTCCAATTATTGTGGAAATTGCTTTTTGTAATTTAGTTCAGATTTTGTATTATAGTGTTATAATTACCAGATTACATGTGAGTAAGCTGGATCTACATAGAGGTTTTCCCATGTCAATTGGAAAATGTAAAATAAGCATGATAAGAAAAATATATCTAGTACAATTTGTTGTCAAATGTAGTACATTCATTTGCAATTGTAAATACAATCACTATTTTAAAATTATAAAACCCATTCATCTTTTGCCTTTTGCAAAACTAAATTTGCTTTGTATGGTATTTCTGTTTCTTCTGTGGGCTCCTTCAGCTGCAAAACGAACTATACATAGCAAGTTAGATTAATGCAAAAAAGATACTCATTGGAATGGTATGGCTGCATTTTATAAGACCCAAAGCCACTATTGTGATACTGCTTTTGCAAAGGTTGAATCCAGAACAGATCGGTCTATGAAGAACCAAGGATATTAGTCTTTTGTTGTTGTTGTTGTTGTTCTTCTTTCTTTTCTTTCCCTCACTCTTAACCTTGCTCTCTGTCTCTTTTCTCTCTCTCTCTTTCCCTCTCTTTTCTGACTCAGTATTTCTATGAGGGATTTCTATAGAATTTTTTAGGATTTTTATAGGATTATTTTTCTGCTGTTTTATCTGTTTCCTTCTTCTGTGTTTTAGCTCTCTTTCCATAGACCTGGCCCAGATTTCCTTCTACATGATGTTGCTTTTCTTGAACTTCATACATATAGGCAAGAAATATTAGTTTCCAGATTTAAATTCTAGGAAATGTCTCTGATTAAATTGATCAGATTGCAGTCATTGTAGTCAACTATCCATGATTTGGGCATAAGGACAAAGGAGGG
This sequence comes from Marmota monax, assembly GCF_021218885.2. Taxonomy (NCBI): domain Eukaryota; kingdom Metazoa; phylum Chordata; class Mammalia; order Rodentia; family Sciuridae; genus Marmota; species Marmota monax. The sequence continues at coordinate 1,104,504 of NW_026695246.1, read as the reverse complement.
AAGTCCCCCCAAAATATTTCTGGTGTGAGAAGGAAGAAAATGATCAGAGGATAAATATTTGTCATTTCTGGTAACTGGAAAATTTCTTGGGATTCTGTATCAAGAGAATAAGATTGAAAGGATATATATTGCCTTTGACACTGAAAGTCATTGTCTTTTTTTTTGCCCAGGAGTTTCATTTAGCATACTGTAGAAACCCAAGCAAGGCCCATTAGATTTCTCAACACATGAATTTTTGTATGATATATCCAGGAATTCTGCTGTTTCTTTCTCTTGTAGCACAGAAAGATCAAGCCACTTAAAAACCTATAGGCTTGAGTTTGAATATTTATTTTATTTTACCAATGTTTCAATATAGAAGTTGTTACCTTTTCTGTGCTTTCCTAGTTTGTACAATGAAAAAATAAAAATTAAAAATACACCTAGTTAATAGGATTTTTTCACTAATTAAATAAACAACATATTCTACCTTTATTTTTATAGAATATAGCATTTATCAAGTGAGACTATATGCTTAATTTGGTTTTGCATGAATTTATATATTTAATCCATTAAACAACATAGTTACATGGCTAGCAAACTCTGCTGCATAAATGGAAGCTCTAGTCAGTTCAGATTTACTTGTTATGATTTAATCTTTAAATTAATTCTGTTCCAAATAATAGTGAGATTTTAGAATATATGAAATTAAATCTGTATATCTGTGTATATATGCTTGTATTAAAATGTATTATGTTGCTTGGGGATACATATTCACCAATAGTTAATACAATTCTTTCACCAATTTGACATACAGTTTAGTAATTAAAAGATAAGACATCAAGCAAAAATATGAATTGGTTAGAATTACTGAAAGTCATCTGTTTTATTAATGGGGAAGAAACTTGCATTATTAAATATTTTGAATTTTACTATAAAATAGAATAAATTATGTGCAATGAATGAATATATCTGTTCTCATATCTATTTTGAAAACATGAACAAACAAAATAATCGATACTTTCAGAAGGTAATGTAAGATAAATTCTTTAGACATTGTGTAAGATATACAAACTAATTCATGAACATGGAAATCTTTTAGTGAAAATTTTCTGACAGAGCAGGAGATTTGATATATATTTTGGATAGTTAGTCAAATTCATATAATCTATACAAGGATCCAGAATAGAGGCAAGTTAATTATGGTATCCCTTATTTCTACCATTCCTTATTTCTAGAAATTCCATTTTTTGTCATTGTGACAAAATACCTGCAAAAGCCACTTTAAGGGGAAAAATTGGGGGGGGGGGGGCTCACAATTTCAGAGGTCTAATTTATGGTTGGCTGACTCCGTTGCTCTAGGCCCCACATAAGGCAGAATATCATGGTAGGAAGGGAATAGCAGAAGTAAGCTATCAGCAAGAAGAAGAAAGGCAGAGAGTTTGGAACCAGGGACAAAATATTGTCCCAAAGGACATGTTGTCCCAGCAACCTACTCTCTGTTGCCATGCCTGACCTGCCTACAGGATTAATCAATCCACTGATTAGATTATAGCTTGTCATCATCACCTGTGAACATTTCTGCATTAATATATGATACATCATACCCAAACTATAATAAGGAGGAATTATTTTCCATTATATGTATATACTGCATTTTGCCTAACCATTCATTCATCAGTGGGTTCTTGGATTCTCTATATATCTTAACTACAATGAATAAGGCTTCTATGAACATGGGCATACAAATATCTCTTCAAAATGCTGCTTTAATTCCTTTGAACATTATGCCCATATGTGGTACTGCTACACAGTATGATAGTACCACTTTAAATTTTTGGTGAGGTCCCATATTCTCCACAATAACTGTACCATTGTACATTCCCATCAGTAGTACACATGGACAAGTTTTCCAGTTTCTCCACATCTTTTTTCCATTACTTGCTATTTCCTGTGTTTTGATAGTATTAACCCTGATGAGTGTGATGTGGTATCCCATTGCAGTTTTGATTTGCATTTCTTCAATGATTAATCATATTGAATATCTTTTCAAGTGCCTCTTGGCCATTTGTTTTAAAAAATATGTTCTTAGTAGAAATATCTATTCAGTTTCTTAACACTTTTTTAATCAGATGGTATGATTTTTTGCTTTTGAATTTTAGGAGTTGTTTATATATTCTGGATTTTCAGATATGTGATTCATATACATGACTTGTAAATATTTTCTCCCATTCTCTTGGTTGCCTGTTTATTTCATTAATAGTGTTTTGTGGGTTTTTTTTTTTTGCTTATTTTTGTTTTGTTTTGTTTTTGTTTTTGTTTCTAGGTACTAGGAATTGAATCCAGCAGTGCATAACCACTGAGGAACATCCCCAGCCTTTTTTTATATTTTATTTTGAGACAGGATCATTGCTGAGTTACTTAGTGCCTTGTTACATTGCTGAGACTACCTTTGAATTTTGTGATCCTCATGACTTAGACTCCTTAGCTACTGATATTACAGGCATGCACCTCTGTTCCTAGCTTGCTACTGTTTTCTGAGGCACAAAATTTTTAAATTTTCATGAAATCCAACTGGTCTCTTTCCCCTCCTTTATTTTTTTGCTATGCCTTTGGTGTTATATACAATAAATAACAGCCAAATATAATGTTATAAAGCATTTGCACTATATTATGTAAGAGCTTGGTAGATTTAGGTTTTCATGAAGGTCTTGATAGATTTTGAGTCATTTTTTAATGTGATAATATGGGAATAGTTAAAGATTCAACTTAATTCTCTTCCATGTAGATATAGTTATTCTAGCACCATTTGTTGAAATGACTTATTTCTTCATTGAATGGTCTTGGCCCTCCTGCCAAAAATCATTTTCCCATACATGTCGGGGTTTGTTTCTGGACTCTATTCAATTCCCTTGGTCTATACATCTGTTTTTTTGCCAGTATCATAATGTTTTGATTACATTAGCTTTTTATTATCTCTTGAGATCAGGCAGTATGAATCCTTTAGCTCTGTTATTTTTCAAAATTATTTTCTCTGTTAAGGATGTTTGAGATTCCATCTGAAATTTAAGATGTGTTTTCCTCTTCTTGCAAAAAAAAAGTCATTAAAATTTTGGTAGAAATATCGATACATCTATAGATTGATTTGTGTAGTATTAGTATCTTAACTATATTGCCTTACCATTGATTAATATGATATCTGTTTATTTTTATACTCTTTCAGTAGTGCATTGCATCCTCCTTGAACTATATTTTACAGTTTATTGAATTACTGTCAATCATTATGCAAAACACCTCTTCTTCACTTCATTGTGTAGGAGGAATTTTCTCTCTAGAGTTATGATACAACCCAATATATGATATCCAATATTGGACAGATAACACTTGATTAGCTGAATAATCAGAGGGTAAGGAGAATATGTTGTACTCTAAAACAGGGTAAATGACCATATGTTGTGATATATAGTCTTTGAAGTATCAAGTGTGTGACATGCCCCCTTTTCCCAGGCAGTGTGTAATTGGCTTGTTTTAATACTTCTGAGCTGAATTTTATAACATAGAACAAAGATCATGTTTCTTTTTTTAATCTATTCTAATTAGTTATAAATGACAGAATGCATTTTTACATATTGTACATAAATGGACCACAACTTCTTCCTCTGGCTGAATAGAGATCACACTGGTAATGTAATCATATGTATATATAGTGCAGCCACTCTGGAAAGCCACATGGAAATTCCTTGCAGAACTTGGAATGAAACCACTTTTTGACCCAGTTATCCCACTTCCCTGTTTATACCCAAATGACATAAAATCAGCATACTATGTTGACGCAGTTACATCAATGTTTATAACAGCTCAATTCACAACAGCTAAACTATGGAACCTACCTAGATGCTCTTCAACAGATGAATGGATAAAGGAAATGTAGTACATATACACAATGGGATATTACTCAGCCTTAAAAAAATTAAATTATGGCATTTGCAGGTAAATGGATGGAGCTAGAAAATATCATGCTAAGTGAAATAAGCCAAACTCCCCAAATCAAAGGCCGAATGTTTTCTCTGATAAGTATATTCTAATCCATAGTGGCGGTGGGGGGGGGGGGGGTTGGGGATGGGAAGAATGAAAAAACTTTGGACTGTGCAGAGGGGAGTGAGTTTGGGGATGGAAAGGACAGTGGAATCAGATGGACATTATTACCCTATATATATGTATGATTCCATTTCTTTACAACTAAAATATTCTTAACTAAAAAACAAGTGTGAGCACCTTTATTTGGATGCCTATGAACCTGGCTTTCAGAGTTTTGACAACAAACACACTGAGATATCATTTGATGAAAAATACATTGAAAGTAATAGAAAAATACCAGTGTAATTGGTAATTGAACTACTCTGTCAAATATTCTAATTAAAAAAGCTCAGAATACTATTCAGTAGCACCCCCATTTTTTAAGTAATAAACCTGCATTATATAGGCTTAGTTTGAATATTTGATTAGAAGGAGACCACTAAGAAGTTAACAAAAACTCACTTATTTTGCAAAAATTTGTACTATTTTTGTATTCCTGGGTAATATGTGTAGACTAAAAAAATGATAAATGTTTAAAATAGTTTTAATTAAGTATAGTTTTAGTAGTAAATTTATATGTATTTCACTTTCATGAGTTTTATTGACTAAAACTTCAGTTATCTAATACATCCTTTCTTCCAAGACCTTATGAAATTTATTTTAAATTTAGTTATGTAATGATTATTGTATTAGATATTGAGATATTTGTGCGACTACAGCTTCCTCCTTACATTTTTCATAATAACCTATTTGCAGTTTCTCCCTTTCTTTTCTAGTTTTCAGTAAAAGGATTAAAATAGCTCTCATTATATGCAAGTGACTCTATATTAATTTCTATAACTATTTGTGGAAATATCTAACTTCCTGAATATATCCAACCTAGGGAGCCTATATAGAATTTGGTAATTTTCTATCAATTTGAAATATTAGTATCCCCAGTTACTCCTCTTTATATTTATAGTACTGATTTGCTATTGCTCTGTCCCAACTCAGAATAACAACTTACTCCTATAAATATCCTTATCAATTCACATTTTATTTTCCCATTTCTGGACAAGCACTCTTTGTGCTTTATTTTCTTTAGGGATGGCATAATAAAATTCTATGTAATTATAATAGCTAAAGTCTGGTAGTTTCAAAAATCTTGATGCAGTGATGAATATTAAGAACAGCCACTTCTCAGAAGAGGATATACAATCAAAGAATATATTTAAAAATGGTCATCATCTCTAGCAATTAGAGAAATGAAAATCAAAACTACTCTAAGATATCATCTCACTCCAGTCAGCATGGAAGCCACTATGTAGACAAACAACAATAAGTGTTGGTGAGGATGTGGGGAAAAATGCACACTTGCTGGTGGGACTCCAAATTGGCGCAGCCAATATGAAAAGCAGTATGGAGATTCCTTGGAAAACTGGGAATGGAACCACCATTTGACCCAGCTCTTCCTCTCCTCAGTCTATACCCAAAGGACTTAAAAATACCATACTACAGGGACACAGCCAAATCAATAATTATAGCACCACAATTCACAATATCTAAACTGTGGAACCAACCTAGGTGTCCTTCAATAGATGAATGGATAAAAAAATGTGGCACATATACACAATGGAATATTACTCAGCAATAAAAAAGAATAAAATCATGGCATTTGCAGGTAAATGGATGGCATTGGAGAAGATAATGCTAAGTGAAGTTAGCCAATCCCCAAATAACAAACGCCAAATGTTTTCTCTGATACAAGGAGTCTGACTCGTAGTGGGGTAGGGAGGTGGAGCATGGGAGGAATAGAGGAACTCTAGATAGGGCAGAGGGGTGGGAGGAGAAAGAAGGGGGCAGAGGATTAGCAATAATGGTGGAATGTGATGGACATCATTATCCAAAGTACATGTATGAAGACATGAATTGGTGTGATCATACTTTATATATAGATATGAAAAATTGTGCTCTATATGTGTAATAAGAATTGCAATGCATTCTACTGTCATGTATTTAAAAAATAAAATCAATTAAAATAAAGAAAGCAGATAAAAGAGAAAGAAATACCATAAAATTTCTTTCTCTCTTTTTTTCTCTTTTTCTTTCTTTATTTTCATACTGAGGATTGCACTCAAGGGTGCTCTACCATTGAGCTTGACCGACTTCTGAATGCCTTTTAATTTTTATTTTGTGACAAGGTCATGCTAAATTGCCAAGGCTGGCCTTGAACTTTCAATCCTCCTGATTCTGCCTCCCTAGTAGGGATTACAGGTCCATGCTGCAGTGGATTTCTTCTTCATCTTATTAGTGATTGAATTCTTGATAAAGTACGTTCATATTATTTTTTCTGAAAAATTTTAACCCAATAGTCAAAAAACAAAACTATGCTAAAATTATTCATGATTAATGACTTACCATTCTTAACAAGGAATACATTAAATTTTTATTAATATTTTGTAACATTTTGTTTTGAATGGATATATAAATTTTGAATTTACATGAAATGCAAAAAAAAGAGAGATTCAGGTCAAACTTAATGTTGCTTTAGCAACTTGGCCTACAGTTATTTTAAATGTGATTAAAACAAAATATTGAATAGAATAAAATATTCAAAATACTGAATAAAACAAAATACTAAAACATTATGGCATCAAAAACATTTTGGCATCAAAATTCAAGTTTCAAGGTCTGGGGGTCTATCTCAGGTGGTAGAGTGTTTGCCTCGCATGCATAATACTCTAGGTTCAATCACCAGCACCACAAAATAAATAAACAAACAAACAAATAAATAAATAATTAAATAGATAAATAAATAAATAACCAGGTTTCAGCAGATATTATTAAATTTCAGAATGTTAAGGCAAATTTATTGTGTTTTCTATTGTATTTTAAATTTTGAGTTCTAGTCAAGGACTTATGAAAATATATACATATATCTTCATAGATCAAATATGCATGTTTATGCATACATATATAGACATATACACATAGACATTTGGCTGACATTTCTAAATTGTTTGTCTTTTAGCAGTATTTTAACATAAAATACTGAAGAGAACAAAATATTCAAACTATTGAATAGAACAAAATATTAAAACATTATATAATAATAAATTTTTATAAACTTCTTGTCTTTGTAGGAATTGAGTAAGCTATTCTTTCTTGGTCATCCATGATTACTTGTCTTGTACCACAATCTCCCTCGAATTCCCTCCTGCCTTTGCCTGCAATAACTCTAAAGTCTCTAGACCTGAAAAGTAACCAAGCATGAAAGAGAATATGCATTCTTTGTTTCTTGTTTTTTTTTTTTTTGGGGGGGGGTACCAGAGGTTGAACTCGGGGACACTCAACCACTGAGCCACATCCACAACCCTATATTGTATTTTATTTAGACAGGTTCTCATTGAATTGCTTAGTGCCTCCCTGTTGGTGAGGCTGACTTTGAATTTACCATTCATTCTCCTGCCTCAGCCTCCACAGCTGCTGGGATTACAGGCATGTGCCACTGCACCCAGCATTATTTGCAGTTTTTAGTTATAAATATTATTGTCTCAGAAGACACATGTTTATTTGTAATCTATTTTTAATTCTTTTTAAAAATAGATATTAAGTAAACTTTATGAAAAATAATATTGTAAATTTTCTATAGACTGATAACTGTGCTTAAATATAGAAGATTCTTCCCATTAAGAATAATTTGTTTGGCAAAATCTCTGAAATAATTTTATTATTGTTATCTGGATATCTACAATGGTATCCATATAAGCATTCAAACAATGCTTAGCCTCAATTATTTTCAAATATTTCTCCTGGAATCTGATGAATACTTGAAAAAACACAAAGGCAAGTGAATGTGTTTTCAGCAAGTAACCAGCATCATGATATACTTATTAACTGTATCTCATTGGTGGAGATATCTATTTAAATTTCTCTCCATGAATTAAGTTCATTTAAAAATTTTTTCTAACTTTGAAAACAAATATTTAGATGCTTCCATTCAAACTGTCATTTTTATCTGAATCCTCCTTCTCATGATCTGTTAATAATTTTAAATTATGCATGCGATTATTTGTATGCACATCTTATCTCTCAGATATGATACTAAACTTCTTTTAAGCTAAGTCCCAAAATATTCTGAACACATTAATGCACAATAAAAATTAGTGTAAAGAATGAAATGAATGCAATACAATGATTTCAGGTTATCACATTGGTCAAGTTTAGTTTCAGCTTAGATGGAGATATATTTAACAAACCATGTTTTACCTTCTTTAAAGTGAGAAAATCCATTAGCCTTTCTTTGCATTGTGTAAACCTCATGCTTAATAGCACCTTTCTGGCATAATAAACAGTGGATGCAGACAGTCATTTGAATGACGATTTCAAGCTCCAGGTTTTCTTGTGTTAAATATGACAGCTTTGAACACATTTGTATTTCTCTTATTCATTCACACCGTGGGGATGCAATTTGGCAAGCAATAATGTCCATAGCAATAAACAAAATAACATTCATAAATCTGGAATAAACACATTTGTAAAAGTGACATGTTTTTTTATTCATACAAGTTAATTTATTTTTGGCTAAAAAGTATACTCCAGACATTCAGTTTGTTTCTTATCATTAATTTCTTTCTACTGTCATCAAAACTTAGAAATATTTGCCAATTATTTAAGTAAAAAAAAATCTTGTCATAAACATTTAAGCTGAGTACTTAAGAATAAGATATGAAAATCTCTTAGTGTAATTTTTTTTTAAAAAAAGCATCTTGTCCATTATCAATGTGTTGGTTCATTAGTTAATTACATATTAATTGAGCCATTGATTTTCATCATTTTTGAAGTATTTGGCTATAATTGGAACACAAACAGAATGATACCCAGAAATAGTAGCAGTGGGGAGACAGTGCAAAAGCTGAAAATAAGGATTGAATTGGATTTTGAGACAAGTGAGAATGGTTAGATGATATCGAAATTCTCAGGAGCTCTGCTTTTGAATTAGGCAGGTCAGGGTTAAATTCTTCCTTTTCCATCCACTAGCTGTGCTGCATATACCTATTTACTTAATATCTTACTAATCTTTTGTATACTTTTGCAAAATGATAAAAAGTTTTATCACATTTGATAAGTCAAAAGTTTCAAATAATATATCTGGGGCTTTATTATGCCTCAGGAACTAGGTAGCATCATTTTAATGATGATGATGATAATGCATCATTTCTATCTTGTTTATGATGATTTTTTCAGAGGGCAACTGGTGAAGTTTCTTGGTCTTGTCAGATCTTGTGTTAGTATGAGTCTTTTGAGAAACAGAACCAACAGAGGATTAAATATGTACATATTTTCTAAGAGAACCAATGATGACCTGAATATTTATGTCTCTCCAAAATTCAGATATTGAAGCCTAATCCCTAATAAAATGGTACTAAGAGTTGTGGCCTTTTGGAGGTGACTAGATCATAAGGTCTGAGTATCATAAACAGGATTAATGTTCTCATAAAAGAAGCTGAAGAGACTTGTTTGCCCCTTGTACCACAAGTAGATGGCTGTAGAAGTTTCTGTCTCTGAGGAATAAGGGCCCACAGATTCCTAGGGTGCTGCGATTGTGTACTTACCCAGCTTCCAGAAATGTAAAATAAATAAATGTTTGTTTTCTATAAACCACAAATTTATGGTATTTCTCTTATAGCATCATAAACAGCTTAAGACACTATGTATGAACAATAATGGAAAGAGAACTTAAGATGAAGGCTGACAGAATCATCAGACTGATTCCAAGAGAAGGAGATAGACTGCCTTAATGTCTAATCAATGCCTAAATAGGTCTAGCATTTTAAGAATCAAACTCAAAGGACTTTCAGGATTTCTAGGAACAGGCCTGACTTAAGTGTCTCTGACATTGATTGATTTTAGAGTGCAGCAGTTGCGGCCCTTTGTCAAACTATGTACCCTGGGTTTATAGACCCATTCCCCATGTGGCCCCAAACCCAGAAACACTGCATTGGATCAATTAAAGTTGGCTACTTAGGAGAAGAGTGAATAGCAGTGTGTTAATGGATTCTATTTTAAGGGGATATCAGAAAAGTTGTGCACTTGTTCACTGTAAATAGATTTAATATTGAAGCTGGTTGCTTTGAGTCAAAGCCAACTTTATTTCCAACATATCACACACCATTTCCAAACAATCCCTTATAGTCTTCTAATATGTCCCAATGTAAAGGGTTTATTATTATTATTATTATTTCTCTTTGCTATTGAACTCCACAGAACATATGCAGTTGATAATGAACAAGATGTCATTTGAGGAAACTAAGACTCAGCATTTAGGATAGTAAATGCATGATCCAGTTAGGGAGATTTTCCCTAACTCCAAGCCTGGGGGTTACTCAAATGATTCCTATTTGGTGAAGGTGGTACTCAAAGAAAGACTCAAAAAGTATTATGACTAAGATCAGATTTTAGCTATATTTCCAAAGCAAGTTTTATTGTCAGTTAAGCTGGTTATGGAGCAAAGAGTCAAAAAAAAAATTTAATTCTGGGTGACTGACAAAGGAGGACCACATAGAAGATAAAAATAAATGGTAGTCAGTCTGCCCTCAGCAAGGTCAGTATGAAAAGTATTTGAATGGGAATTGTAGTGAAATATTCAGTAAGAAACTTATTTAAGCATTGTTTTAGGAACAAAAATAAAGCCAGTATATAGGTGAAAATTCTTTTTGTCTAGGATTTCAGAGCTTATTATTCCATATATGATATCTGAAAATCCAACAAAAATGTCCTTACTTTTATACAAAATTATTGTTTCAATACATCTGACGTCCACTTTTGAAATAAGAAAAATTGAGCCACTTAAAATTTTACAAAATTTATATAGGAAATCAATTCTGTAAGCTATAGTCTTTGTTGTAAGTTAACATATACTTATTTCTGAATAGTAATAATATCGGGGAATATAAAGAACATTTAAATCTCTTTTGCTATCAGCTTCTTCTATTTATAAAGTTGAAATAGAACTTCAGAATATAAAAAAAACTAGACACTTTAAATACACTGGAGTTATTGAAATAGGTCATGGCACAGAGACTTTCTCATGACTGATATAAAACAGAGAAGCAAATATAGGTTTGCAAATAAATACCATTTTGGTTTTACATTTTCCCTTAAGAAAATGACAGTAGAAAGGCTAATTTGGAAAATTTATGTTTTCTCTTGAGGTTTCACAAATATGTTATCTTCTCTTGTTCTGGATTGGATAAATTAAATAATAAAATGCATTAAACTTATATACTGCCTAATTCTGTGGTTGTGCTTGCCAGCTGTTCTGACTTTATTGAGTAATACATTATCAGTGTGATAGTGTATTTGTGGTGATGAATCACACTGTTACATAATTAGAGCAAGTGTGTCCTGGTGATATATTAACTCAATAACTCAGAAGCAGGCAGAAGTAAAGCATTTTTAAAAATTCTGATTCCACGTGATTATTTTTAAGTGCATTGCATACACCATTAAGGAGGTTGTACAATAATGACAACCAAAAAATTATTTCGATTCTTCTATTTCATAATTAGAAATAATTTAGAGATTGAAAAAATGGAATTTAGTTCTGGCTCACCTGCATTTCCCATTTTCTAGACCTGGATAATTATTCTGAAACTTAGTTTTCAATATATAAAGTAGAGTTAATAGTGGTTATCACAGGGTGTTAACATAGGGATAAATTAATTTTAGATTATGCCAAAATGGCATAATCTAGTGCCTTGATGTTATGACATGGCTTTATATCTAACTCTAAGTCTTTCCAGCTGCATCGTCTTAGACAAAGTAGTAATTTGCTTAATTTTTTTTTCATTGTATAATGCAATTGAGAGAATATTTGTAAATTTATTTAAAAGTGTATTTTCACTGATATATATGAACACAAAATTATACATTTTGATATACAATGATTTCATATATGTATTCTGTAATGTGAAATCAGGTGAAATATGTATCCTCAAATATCACTTCTTTATAGTAAAATCTTTAAAAATCATCCATTCTAGCTTTATGAAATGCACAATGCAGTTTTGTTTTTCTATAGACATCTTACTAGTAAATTACATACCAAAATTCCTATTCTTATCTCACTATATCTCAGTGATCACACTTTCCCAGTCCCTGCATATCCTCTACTCTCTCTGAACCATTTTTCCACTCTCAACTTCTATTAGATTAATTTTTGTAGATCCCATGAGTGTGATAATGTGGTACTTATCTCTTGGTGTCTGACATTCACTTAACATGGTGATGTGTAGTTCCAACCTTGTTGCAAATGGTAGGGTTGCATTCTTTTTGATGGTTGGAAAGAATTGTGTTGTGTACAGGCACCATATTTTCTTTGTGTATTCACAATTCTTAGATTGTTTCAGTTCTTGGCTATTGTAGTGATATAGCAATACAAATATATCTCTGATAAATTATATCAGTACCTTGATATTGCATGTTGGCACCAGCAGGTGTCCCAAGCTGGGAGTACACCAACTACAGATGGTGATGACAGTAGCTAGGATAACCCAAGATGGTGACAAAGGTTTCCAAAGATGGAGGCGGCCACTTTCAGAAATGGGTCATCCATGTGGGCCGGCATTGGGCAGGTGTTTGAAGATGCAGCTCTGTGGTGTGCAATGCTGTGGAGGGAAGCTGTCTCTAGACCATGTTCCCCAGGCAGGATAGCACATGAAGGGGACTTTGGCAGCAGTTGCAGTGTCCCAAAATGGAGGTGATGGGGGAGCCTCACACTGGTAGATGGGACTCTACATAGGAGCTCTGACAGGGGTTCTGTGCAGAAACTGAGTGGATTCCTTTTATTTCTTTCTTTGGCTTGATTGTTATGGCTAGGAACTGCAACATTATATTGAGTAAAAGTGATAGTGAAGGTCCTTTTTGTTGTAGATCTTAGAAAATTTTCAATTTTCTATATTTAAAATAATATTAGTTGTTGGTCTAGTACAGTATTAGCTATTGACCTCTATTATGTTGAAATATATTCCTCCTATAACTAATTTGTTCAGCATTTTTAATGAGGCACGTGGAATTTCATTAAATGTCTCTCTGCATTTATTGAGATGGTCATGTTTTTGAGCTTTATTTTGATGATGTGGTATACTTTTTATTGATTTTCATATATTTGCATATATTTGTCTGTCCTTGAATCCCTGGGATGAATCATAGTGAATAATTGATCATAGTGTATAATCATTTTTGGTGCTGATGAATTTAGTTTGCTAGTATTTTGTTGAAGAATTATGTTGTAATTTTCTTTATTTATTGTTTCCTTATTCATTTTTTGGTGGGGGGGAAGCAGGAATTGAATTCAGAGGCACTCAACCACTGACCCACATCCCATCCCCAGCCCTATTTTTGTATTTTATTTAGAGACAGAATTTCCCTGAGTTGCTTAGCACCTCACCCTTGATGAGGCTGCCTTTGATTTAGCAATCCTCCTGTCTAAGCTTTTAGACTGCTGGGATTACAGGTGTGCACCATCGTACCCAGACCTTATTCAGTTTTGATATCAATTAACGCTGGTGTAATCTGTACTTTTTGAAATCACTTTTGTGGAATTGGTATTAGTTCATCTTTACATGTTGGATAGAACACAGCAGTGAAGACATATATTCCTGGGCATTTCTTTGATGGATTTTTTTTTTTTTTTACTGATTAATCTCATTACTTAACATTGATTTTTTTTCATGTTTTCTGCTTCTTCATATTTTAGGCTTGGTAAGGTGTATTTGTTTATGAATTTGCCTATTTTTTCTAGGTTATCAAATTTCTTGGCTTTTTGAACTTATCATAATCTTGAATTTTCCTTTGGATCTCTGTGGTGTCAGTTTCAATGTCTCTCTTTTTATTTCAGATTTTATTTATATGAGTCTTCTCTCTTTTTTTTCTTAGTTTAGTTAAGGATTTGTCTATTTTTTTCCCAAGAAACAGCTCTTTGTTTTGTTTATCATTTGTGTTTTTTTATTCTCCATTTATTTCTGCTCTCATTTTTATTTTCTTTTGTGAATTTCACATAAGGTTTGTTTTTATTTTCCTAGTTTTCATGATGCAGCAGTGGATTTTTTTTTTTTTTTTTTTTTGGATCTTTGTACTTTTTTTGATGTCAAGGTCTATGATATTAACTTTCCTCGGTATCACTTTTGTTGTATCACATAAGTTTTGATATACTATGTCTCTGTTTTCATTTCATTTGTTTAAAGTTTAATTTACTTCTTTATTTATTCCAGGATTCACTGGTTAATCAAACTTAAGTTGTGTATTTGCTTAGTTTGCAATTTTTTTTTTCTTTTCGATTTCTAGTTTTCTTGAATTATGATCAGGAAAAGATAATCTATTTTCAGTTTTTAAAACGTATTAAAAGTTATTATTTTGTGGCCTGAACCTATTGAGAAGAATGTTTATATGTTGATGAGAAAAATATGTATTCAGTAGCTGTTGGGTGAAACATTCTGTAGATGTCTATCAAGTCCTTTGGGTCTATGGTATAATTTAATTCTGCTGTTTCTTTGTTCATTTTCTTTCTGGATGATCTATCCTTGGCTAAAGTTGTCATTTTTATAGAACATATAATTACTATTGCAATGAAATAATTCTCTCTTTAAACCTATTAATATTTGCTTTACATATTTAATTGCTCCAATATTTGGTGCGTATATATTTAGAATTATTATTTCCTATTCCTGGATTGACCCCTTTATTATCATGTAATGAATTTCTTTGTCTTTTTTTTTAACTGCTGTGTATTTAAGTGTATTTTATATGATAAAAGTATAGCTACTACTATTTTCTTTCAGGTTTCATTTGCCTAGAATTTCTAATTCCATTTCTTTCAGTTTATGTGGGTCCTCAGAGGTGAGTGAGTTTCTTCTAGGCAATATTTAGTTTCATTTTAACCCATTCCATCACTCTATATCTTTAATTAAAGAATTTATTCCATTTACATTCAAGGCGATTACTAATAGTCTTGCTATAGCCATTTTTAACTTAATATTTATTTTCGTTATAGCTCATTTTTTTCTCCAACTCTTATATTCTTCTGTTGTAGTTAAGTGATTTGCTCAAGTGGTGTGTGATTCCCTCCATACAATTTTGTTTATCAATTATTGATTTTTACTTTGTGGTTACCATGAAGCTTATAAAAACCAGATTTTGTTTAAAACAAGCTATTTTCAAATGATAGTAACTGATCAAGATCATAAATTCAAGAGCAAAAACAAAACAACAACAACAAAAAACAAACAAGAAAAATGGACTAATAAGACTCTATCCTTCAATTCTGTTCATCCTCATATTATGAATTTTTGGCTATCCCATTTTGTGTCTTTATATATTGCCTGTCTTTCACATGTTCATATAATTATTGTTATTTTTAAGTTTTCTGTTTTTGTCTTCATAATAAAGACATGAATGATTTTTGCACTGTACTTACAATATTAGAACATTCAGTATATGTTTGTATAATTATTCATAACAGTGGGTTTTATACTGTCCGATATTTTTGTTATACACACTAGCATTTTTTCTTTTTATTTGAAGAACTTTAAAATTTCTTACAGAAGAGGCCTGATAGAGATATGTTTTTGTCAGTTCTTATTTGTCTTAGAAAGTTTTTGTCTGTCTCTCTCTTTCTTTTCTTCCTTCCTTCTTTCTTCCCTTCCTTCCTTCCTTCCTTCCTTCCTTCCTTCCTTCCTTCCCTTTCCTTTCCTTTCCTTTCTTTCCTTCAGTACCAAGCATTGCACTCAGGGGCATTCAACCACTGAGCCACATCCTCAGCCCTATTTGGTATTTTATGTAGAGACAGAGTCTCACTGAGTTGTTTAGTGCCTTGCCATTGCTGAGATTGGCTTTAGGATCCTCCTGCCTCAGCCTCCTAAGCCACTGGGATTTCAGGCCTGTGCCAATGCTGCTGGCCCTCCTTCATTTCTAAAAGGTAGTTTTGCTGGATACAATACACTCAACTGACAGTTTTATTCATTCAGTAATGTGAAAATGTAGTATTTGCATTTATTTTTCTTTCCTAATTGCTATTTCTAAAATTTCAAATACTATATTGAATAAAATTTAGTATCGACATTCATGTTTTGTTTCTGATTTTAGCAAAAATGTTTCAGTGTTTCCCCCATGTGACATTAGCTTTGGGTTTATTGTATATATTGTATAGTATATTGAGGTAAAGAGCCTTCTATACCTTGTTTTTAAAGATATTTATCATGAAGGGGTGTTAACTTCTTTCATTTGCATCTATTAATATGACCATATAATATTTATTATTTAAAAAACGTTTGAAATTTTACACAACTTTAGTCCACAACTTTAGTGGTCAATGAATAAAAATTGGCTCAATATTGAATAGTCTCATCAATGATGTATTAAACTTTAGCAGCAGAATTTCTGCTTTAGTTTGAAGAAACTAATTTATAATATAGTTGATTGTCATTATTTGCAGTATTACATTTAAATGTTCATTGCAAACCCCAGATTAGTAAATATTGAATTATTGCTCTTAGAGGAAATATAGATATGTTTTCCTGTGAACCTTTGATTATATTTTCATAAGTTATTCAATGCATGACCCTATTTTATGCATTTATTTCTAAGGATAATATATGATATTATTATGTTGTTTATTCTTTAACACTGAATTCATTATGAAAAGTGCTTCAATCTTGAGTTAAGATCCTTTGAAAACACAGATCTTAGTTACCTTTTATTAGAGTCTGTAAACAAGTCAGGATGGCGCCTAGCATTTTGCCAGAGGGAATGGTTTATGAAGTAACGCCAGCGAGCCATTAAGTGTGGAGATTCCTTATTGGTTGACTGCTGTATCTAGTTTATGTTAATTAAGATAAGCTGTATGGAATGTATATATACCCCTCCTGTCCTACAATAAACGGCTTCCACTCCTGCTGTATCAGCATACACAAGTTGTTCGTCACCCCACCCCCCCGGCTAGTTTGCTGCAGCCAGACTGCAGCAACCTTTTACTTAGGAACACTTGACAATACTTCAACACTACCTACATCTTGGACCATTTTAAATATCAAAATTGCTAATGAAAAAACATGGCTTTAAAATAGAACACAAAATATGCACTTTATATTCTGAGAGTTTATGCAAGAAGATCCAGTATTGTTTTATTCTATTTCAACTAAGACCTGTGTATCAGGTAACTCAAATTTTTTACCATTATATTCTTGTCCAAAAAAGTGGCACAAGTATTAATTGGGAGTTAAAATAAATTTTAGTGACAGGCAAGCTTTATAAAATGGAATTAATGAATAATGAAGATTCATTCTATTTCATATTGAAAATATTTAATACTGCATTTTTTGTTATTAATTTCTATAGATAAACGGATTTATTGTTAAGTTTTCCTGGAAAATAATTTTAGAGAAACGTTTTAATCAAGAGATGCTCACAAATAAGAAAACTGGGAAACTGTGGTATATTTTAGTTATACAAATGAAGATAAATTAATTTGGAATAACATTGCAAGCATCTGTTATATTGAATATGTGACATATAAATTAGATTTAAAATTATGAAAAAAATCATTATTCTGGAAATAAAACCTAGAGAATCCTAAAACATGAACAAATTTTTATTATTTAAACTTCATATCTTTATAGTTTAAAGCAAGGCAAGTTTTGTGTCCCAGAAAATTCCTAGCAGAAGCTAGAAATACAATTTACTCTATTAAACATTCAAATTGGAAAAATTGTAAGCAATTACAGTTGATATCAAACTAAATTGTTCACTTTGATGGTATATATATATATATATATATATAATGTGTATGTATGTGGATATATATATATGTATATATATGTGTGTGTGTATTATGTGTATGTATGTATGTGTGTGTGTGTGTGTGTGTATATATATATCCAGCATCCCATTTCCCTTGAATTGGGCTTAATCAGAGCTCAGAGCCCAAAACTATTACTAAATTATACAGGTCCAGTATGGATACCTTACACAGTAAGCACAGGAGGATACTTGCATGTTAATGACTCCTATATTGAAAGACTTTTCTCTATTATCACTAAATAATTGATAGGGAATAGTTATTATGGAATGTTCAGTTTTATAATTAGACACACCTAGCTTCAAAACTTATAGTCACTACTGTTAACATGAGTGACTATGATTCTATTAAAGAATTTCACTGAGTTACACTTTCCTTCCAAGTATTTGGGTATAGAGTACAATGGAGGAACATTATCTTCCTTTTAATCCGGGTTCTGCCACCTATGGGTTATTTGCAAGAATATACTTTTCTCATCTGTTTAAGATGTGATTGATAAGTTCACCCAGTATCAGTTCAAATTAAGTTGCATATGCAGAATGCCATTAAATAAAATAATTTAAACTAAAGAGCTTTTAGAAACATTGGAAAGGCTGAAAATCAGTGCCTACCCTTGTTTGAAGAGGAAGAAATTTAACATGGAATTACAGTTTACAAACCATGGAGAAGGGGGCTGGGGATGTGGCTCAAGCGGTAGCGCTCTCGCCTGGCATGCGTGCGGCCCGGGTTCGATTCTCAGCACCACATACAAACAAAGATGTTGTGTCCGCCGAAAACTAAAAAATAAATAAAATAAATATTAAAATTCTCTCTCTCTCTCCCCCCTCTCTCTAAAAAAAAAACAAAAAACAAAAAAAACATGGAGAAGCCTAGATGCTACTGTGTTAGTCTAAATTTTTGATGTAAACACAATGACATTTTGGACCATGTGGAATCTACTACAATTAAGTTGTTTTGACCTATTTAATAAATAGTGCATAGCTGGGTACTGTGGCTCAAGATTGTAATCCAATCAACATGGAGGCTGTGTTGGGAGAATTGCAAGTTTTAGGTCTGACCCAGTAACTTAGTGAGGCCCCAAGCAACATAGCAAGATCCTATCTCAAAAATAAAAATGGAAAAATAAAAAGAGGTGACTATATGGCTCAGGGTTAAAGTACCCCTGGATTAAATCTCTAGTGCCTCCCCAAAATATTGCATGATACCATAATGAAGATAACACTGCATAAACATTACTTGGTGCCATGGATGAAATAGTTGAGTCTCTCCACTCCTAATCCATATGTTGAAATCCTAATCCTCTAACCTCCAAACTGATGGTATTAAGGGTAGGCCTTTCAGAATATGATTAAGTCATGAGTGTGGTGTTCTCATTAATAGTATAGGGCCTCTATAAATGAGGCCACCTAGAGCAACTTTGTCTCTTCTACCATATGAACACACAGCAAAAAATCACTATACACAAAATAGGAAGCTGGTGCTCATCAGAGAGTGAATCTTCTGTCAAGTCAGTTTTGGACTTTCCACTCTCCAGGGCTGTGATAATTGAATTTAAGTTGTTTATAAGCTATCCAGTTAATGGTATTTTTAATGGCAGTCTGAACAGACTGAGATATATGGAATTTACAGCTTAATTTTCTATTGGTACTGTGAAAATAGAAATACTAAGTTGTTAAAGGCACTATCAACCTGAAGACATTTTGAAAAATTTTTTCAGAAAGTATTAAATAGGTCATGGAAATCTTTGGAAAGGACTTTATACTGAGTTTCTCAGAATGTTTACAAGGCCACAATGCATATGTGAGCTAGCAATGAAACTTTGCTTATCTCCAAAATCATTAAAGTATCTCTACAGCCATTGGCCCTAGAAACCTATTTATTTACCTGAGTTAAAATCTGCATGCCTTACCTTTCTTCGAACCTTAGTTCTACTTTTACTTCACATGATTTTATGTGATTGGTGGACCCTTTATCATATCCAGTTCACACTGTTTAATTAAGTACTAATTAAAATTATATAAAACTAAAAACTTCACTTCATCATTCCCACTGTCTCAGTAGGTTCACTTCAAGTTCTCAAGAATCATAAGTTTATAGTGGCTAACATTATGAGACAATGCAGCTACAGAATTTTTCCACCATTACAGAAAGTTCTATTGGAAAGTGGTGCTTGGTGATACCAGTATATGTGTCTGTCAGTGTTATTCGGATTATTTCCTATTTACATTTTTTCTTCCATTTTTCCTATCATGGTTATTCTAGAATGGAATATAAACATATCAAGGCTTTGTTTAAAATCAGATTTCTGTCTCTGTGATTCCAATGGTTTAGTAATGTTCTTCAGCATCAGTTCTGACACTTGTTAGACTACTATTATTTATAGCTCAAGATTACTTGGTTCCATTACTATCAACAATTTAGGCTGAATACTTTTTATTGTGAGAGACTGTTCTTTGCATTGTAGAACGTTTAACAAAACCCCCAAACTATCTACTAGATTCAATTGGCACCCTATCTATGATTGTGCCCCCATGATAGAGGAGGGTGATCCAAAACATTTCTAGACTTTCTTTGCCAATACCCCATGGAGTACCAAAAAAAAAAAAAAAAAAACACACACACACACAAACAAAAATGGTACAGACGGCCCATAGATATTTATTGAACATAAGAAGTTTTCCTTGATCAATCATGCCCTGAATATGATTTATTTTAGTTACCAAGGAATAGCTCATTTTTCTTAAATTTTTCTTCTGCAAGATCTTTTGCCTCTCACTCTTCCTATTTTATCTATTTTTAAACTAATTTTGTTTCTTTATTTATAAAATATATACAGCATTAGACTTATTACTGGCAAAATGTTTGTTTTGCTTAAGTTACTAAAACCATTACATTCTTCCCAGGAGCCAGCAACAACTGTGGGGAGTTTGAGTGCATGGAGAAACCCCTTCTGGATACAGTTTCAGAGAACACTGTCTGCTTTATTGTACAGCAAAAATAGCTTTTATAGTGAGTTATTGCCAATTTACATATAACAGTCATGACAGCCCAGAGGTGATCATATTATGGGAGTCCAGAAACCAAGAGTTCAAAAACTACCACATAGGCTGAACTTGTACCAACAGGGGAATAACTTCTTGTCAAAGGATCAAGGAAATGGCCATTGCCAATGTTCTGGGTGTTCTGACAGCACTCTATCCCAAAACACAGCATTCTATATTAGAACTTCGCTGCTGCACAGTGAGCAAGATAAGCATTTCTCCATGAGGGTCCAAGGTCAGGCCCTGCAACAACATTCTTGTCGCACTAGAAAACAGACTCCTGCTTAAGATCTCATGAATTTATTATATTATAAAGTCCTCCTTGAAATTTTTGCTGGAAGATTATCATCCTTCCATAATAATCATATTCCAGAGTTTATGGAAGTTCATCAAGATTGGACAAGCAGCGAAGTAGTCTAGCATCATACTTGCCACCTCTCTTCAATTAAAAAAAAAAAAAACACGTAATGAGTGAATGACTGAACTCATACATAAACAACAGGAATGAGACAGGCTCAAGTAGAATAGAGTCATTTTCAAAAAGTATTTGCATTAGATGACTGAACATCTAGAACAGTGAGTCCTGACAATTGTGTTATAATACTAATTCTTCAACTTTGATTATAAATTACAGTCACATGGCAGGATGAGACTAGACCTGAGACTATTCCCAAGATTCTGATAAAATATACCTAAAATGGGATCCAGAGATAAATTTTGAAGTTTCTTGGGTAATTATAAATAAATACAGGATTATCATTGCAATATAATCACCACAGTGGGTTTTTTTCCAAAAAAAATGTGATGTTGAATTGGTTTCTAATTCAATAGGCTTGACTTGTGAGCCTCAGAAATTAGTTTTTCAATCTATCGTATGATTATTATTTGTAATCAGGTTTAATAAGCACTTTGTGCAAAAAGCAAACTAAAAGTGGAAACTTAACTCTGTGTCAAGTAATTTGAAAGTAGACAATAACCCCAAAAGCTGAGGGGTAGATGAAGAAACTTGCATGATACCAAGAGGGTGACCCATACATATATCTCCTAAAAAAAATAAAAAAATAAGAAGAGGGAAGTTTCTTAGGGACATGGACAAGGGTGAGAACTCTAGTCCGGAAAACATGCCTTAATTATAGTAAGGAACCTAACAACCAGACACCAGAGTTTTTCAATGATTGAAAAAGTAATATAAAGTCAATGATTTTGGTTACAAAAATGCAGGCAAAAAAATGAAAGAGGTCCTCATAGATAGTAGGACAGATGTGAGGAGGAACCTTGAACTGCTTTGATCTACATCATCTCTCCCCAGTAATCAAACTAAGCCTTGAGCCTGCCAACAAAAGCTAAATGGCTTCAGTTTAGAATGTTGGGAATCTTGGGGGGGGGCAATGATTAAGAAAAGAGAATTAAATAATTTGTAGCTTTTGGCTTCGAT
Organism: Marmota monax; assembly: GCF_021218885.2. Classification (NCBI taxonomy): domain Eukaryota; kingdom Metazoa; phylum Chordata; class Mammalia; order Rodentia; family Sciuridae; genus Marmota; species Marmota monax. The sequence continues at coordinate 1,082,138 of NW_026695246.1, read as the reverse complement.
GCTGCATCTTTTTCTCTATTTCTAAACAGATTAAAAGATGGGTTTCCTAGGTTTCAGATCACTTTTCATTTTGAAAATGTGATGCTCATAGTTTTTCATTTTTCATGAGAAGATCAAGAAATTCTAATTGTGGACTAAAGTTGTAGATTAATTAAAATTATTCCATGACAGGAGTAACTTATTAACATCTCAGATCACTTTTGATTTCCTTAAGTTTTTAGAAATATCAAAGATCCACAAAGCTCCAATTTCATTTTGTGCATTTTTCAAAGTAACGTATAATATTCTCTCTTGAAATTGGCTTTTATGTGTTAGTACATAAAAGATAGGATAAAAACTTAGAAAGCAGTACTTTTAGTTTGTAGTTATTAACTAACTGGTGTCTATTTGAAAGACTATATTAAGCCATTTTTTTTTACATATAATTAGCCTCCAACATGTTTATTCTTACTAAAGTTATAACATGATATCCACTCTTTTCTTCTGAGTGTTCCATAGATCCCCAAAGCCAAAGGAATGTAGACACAAATTTCTTTGTCTAGAGGCAGCTTAAATGAACACTTGGCAGTGTATTTAAATATCGAGTTGGTAATTTCTCCCTCCAACCTTTATGAGACTCAGCTGTTTTCCAATCACTTCTTAGATGCTGAAACTGCTCAGCTTCTACATATGCAGACCAGTGATTTTTGTTTCTCTTTATCTATAACTTCCTCAATTTAAAGTATTATACAAACAAATGAGTATTTGATAAATCCACATGCATTTGACTCTGGCTCTAGTTTAGTGACATATATGCCTTCACTTTGACCAGATTAAAGTGCACCCTCTTCCACTGCAAAGAGAAACTAAAATATCTTTGTATTATTTGATAATTAGTATGAGCATCCTGTTCTGTTAGAAATTCAAGACATACCCCTCCAGCTGTACATGCCTGCTTGAGAAGAGAACAAAAATAGTCAGCTATTAAAAAAAAAATACATCCAGCTCAAAGAGTTACAACTGTAGCTTTTAACATAAATGCCTTGAGCCTTTCACACTTGCTGTTTCTCTTGCCTGAAAGATTTGAGCATTTTTCTTTTTTTCCTGGCTAAGGTCCTTCTTTTTATTCAGTTCATACTTAAAACTGAATTCCCAGTTAGGTCTTATCTGCCTGCCAATTTTATTCTCATATTTGTTTGTTCATATTTATTTTTTCCTCTGTATTATCCCTTTCCAGTATATGAAAAATGACTCTGTCTTTCCTGTTTTCCAACCATCTAGAAAACTACCAAGCATGTAAGAGACACTTATGTAATATTTATTGAATGAGTTTGATTATATTATTTCAATTATCTGATCAATTCCTACAGCATGAAAATGAATGTAAATATAATGAAGTTTCAGTTACATGATGGATGTTGTGAGACTTCACCAAGATATTATACCTCATTAAAGCATGTTAGATATTATTAAAGGTGCTGTGACAGGTGTTCAAATACATGTTCTCAAAGCACATGCCAAAGCAATTGCTCTCTATGCACTCATTAAATAACATCTACCAGCAGTAAACATCATGTGGGGTGAAACTCAGCATTTGAAAACAGGATATATGGGATATTTCTATCTACAGTAGAGTTTGAGAACCACTATCTCATATACCTTAATTCCTAAACTTATTATTCTTTTAGGAATGGAATTTTTTTTTACAATGTATTCACCACTGTTAAATGAAAAAAAAAAAGTAGGAGGGTACAAATGAATACACCATTCCTGCATATTGAAGTTTATACCCATCCATGCAACTCCTCTTTGTTCCCACTCAGGTGAAAGTAAATCTAATTCTAAAATAATGTTGAAACTTGTGAAAAATCATTTGTTTGGAAATTACCCTTTCTTCAACCTTTTCATTACTTGTGCTTGCCCCAGGCAGCAAACGTTCTTCTCAGACCCTCTCTAAGCCTTTCTCTATTAAATTGGTGACAAAACAAAACAAAATATTCTTTTCTCAGTCTTTTACAATTGGAATTTTATTATTATTTAACAAAAAAATTAACATGAGAGAATTAATATAAAAATATTAGGTCTTTCATTTCTGAGAATAAAATAAATAGTTTTATCTCAAAGAAAAAGAATTGCACACTTGTAGAAAATTTGTTGAGTTTAGAGGGCTCAGTTAGGGTGTTCTCATGACATCAAATCAAGACTGATCCTCAAGCAAATGAAATTTAAAAGTTTTTTGAGGGAGTCTCGAGGGGATTTGATTCTGTCAAGGGAAGGAAGGTGTGGAGAAGTGTTAGAGAGCATATAATATAAATGGCGATGGGCTTAGAAAGAAGTAGCTACTGGTGTTGAAGGCATCTGCTGCTTTTTATATGAACTTTTTCCCCACAGCTAACATTACTGTGCCATGTTTTTTACCCAAAGCAATATATTTGTGCAGTTTAGGGAATAGATTTGGGTTCTTTTTTATTTTATTTTTTTGTATTTGACAATATAAAGTACTACACATCTCCAAGCCTCTTTTATGATCTATGACTAGACCTTTTATTGGGATGTGAATATCACTAAAATGTGGAAACAGGTGAGCTTTATTAATAGAGCTATAACTTGGAGATGGGCTCGTATGTTGCATTTTTTCTTTGCTACCACTTAGACACTCACTTCATTTGAGGTCTTTTGTGTCTAGAGTTCAATTACAGAAAGTTAATAAGAAAAAATTCAAGCATTAATGGTGTTAGTGGTGTTAATAGCAAATATATACATATGGATTATCATGTATGATTTAAATATAACTAAACACATTTATATTTAAGTAGCTATCACATATTAGTTATATTACATAAAATTTATTTTTAATTATAACTATGTATAGAACTGATATTTTCTACAGTTTTATATCAGATGCATCTTCTTGTACATCTTATTTCTGAGTATTTTATGCAAAAAATGGGTATATTTTTATGTATATAATATATATTCATGATTTTTTACTTTTTAAAGCACCCTGTGCCATATCACTTAATCTATTACAGAACCTCTGTGAGTTCCTTAAGAATAAAACTAATTTGCTACCAGGAGTGTAGAGCTGGGGCACTAATGTAGACTTTTGATTCAAAATTCAGTGTTTGGTTTTGCTTTTCCACTCTAACTCATACAACCTATAGATATCAGTTTGGAAATTTATCCTATTTGCAACATGTAGCTTTTCTTCTTCTTTTTTGCTGATGTTTGTTTTTGAGAACATTTAATTTTGGTGAACAATTTCAAATAGGTGTTACATGAGAGATATAAAACACTAATTCTATGTGATCAAGGAATTATTTCAATTTTTTGCCTATTGTGTACATATATATAGCTTTAGAGATATGAAATATATTACTGATGTTTTTTATTTCCTAAATTTAACACTATAATATTTTCAAGTAAATTGAATATCAACTATACATTAATGAAATCTCAATATCTCCATAGGCTAATGAAGCTAAATTTCCCTACAATAATTGTAATAACACTTAGCATGCTCTATAAACATATTCTCAGATGAAATATATATGTTTATGTATATCCAATATATACAGACACACATATATGATATTTCTATTTATATTTTAAATTAGCATGATTGAATATATTAAATTTTTATTATGAGTGACATAATTGGAATTTTATTTTATAGAGACATGTGAATTTAAAAAAATTGATTATTTATTTAACTTAAAACATCCTTTTTGTTCATGTAGGACATAATCAACAAATATGTATTGAAAATGTGTGGAAATCAGAAATTCAATTTGGGGAATTTTAAGAACTCAGTTTTTGTGGCTAATATTTTAGTATTATCCACATAAGTTGACTAATATTTCATCACCCAGTAACATTAATAGCATAATTATACAAAGTTCATTTATTTAACTCTAAGTAGATACCACACCTCCTAATAAAAATTTTTTTTAAAGGAAGTAAAACTGTATCTGTAGCCATGAGCAAAAAGCATAGTGCATATTCACATATTCAGTTAGAAAAGTTATCTTCTCTTTCCTATCTGCTTTTCTCCAGTCCTTTCCATTACAAGATTGAACTCAGGTGTTCTGTACCACTTAAAAACATCCCTAGCCTTTTATTTTTATTTTTTTTCATTTAAAAACAATTTTTTAAAAATTTGGTTTACAAATATGAGATACAGAACAGACTATTTTTGTGTTTCTGACTGATACTTCACTTTACATGATGTTCTGCAGTTCCATTCAGTCACAGCAAATGACAGAATTCTATTTTTATTTTTGACTGAATAGTACTCTGTTGTGTATATATACCATATTTATCCATTCATCTGCTGTCAGGCACTTAGTCTGATTTAATTAGCTATTGTGCCTTGTATGGCAATAAATATGGGAAAGTGATATCTCTTGTATTCAGATTTCATTTTCTCTGGATATACACCCTAGAGTAGGATATCTGGATGATATAGTAATTCTATTTCTAAGTTTTTGAGGAAACTTCTTACTGTTTTCCGTATTGGCTCTACTAATTTATATTTCTACTTACAGTGTATAACAATTACTGTTTTTCCAAATCCTGGCCAGCATTTTTTTAAATCTAATAGTCATAAATGGGATGAGATGATGGAATCTTTTCAGAGTTTTGATTAGAATTTCCTTTGATGGTTAATAAAAATTTATCATTTTAAAATATATTTATTGACCATTTATATTTTTTCTTTGGAGAAGAATATTAAAACATTTACCCATTTTTGAACTGGAATACTTGGGGTTTTTTATTGTTAAATATTTTAGTTCTTTATATATTCTGGATATTGATCATCTGTAACTTGAATAGCTGGAAAATATTTTCTCCCATACTCTCTCTTTATTTGATTGATTGTTTGCTTTGCCGAAGCTTTACAGTTTGATACAATTTGTATTATCAAATTTGCTTCTATATCCTATGCAAATCATTGCTTGTACCAATATCTTAAGGTGTTTCTTGTAACATTTCTTTTGGTAGCTTCAGAATTCATGTCTTATAATTAGGACTTTGATCAATGTTGAGTTGATTTTCCTATATTTGAGAAAGAGGGAGTCCAATATCAGTTTACTTTATGTAGATAGAATTTCCTGTTCATTCTCTAATGTGTGTTTTGAGCATCTTTTTCAAGAGTCACTAGAAAGTAGACATTTTGGTTTATGTCTGAGTTCTCTATTCTGTTCATTGAGCTATGTGTTTATTTTTATGTTAAAATCATGCTGATTTTGTTATTAGGTTTCTGTACTGTGTCTTGAAATCAGGTATCATGACGCCTCCAGATTTGCTCTGTTTGCTTAAGATCACTTTGCCTATGTTGTGTCTTTTGTACTTCTATCTGAATTTCAGGGATTCATTTTTCTAGTTCTATGAAGAATGTCATTGGTATTTTTATGGGGCTTTCATTGATTCTATAGATCAGTTTAGGCTGCATGAACATTTAATGATATTAATTCATGTAATCCATGAACAAAGATATTTAATTCCATATTTATTTGTCTTCAATTTTTTTCTTCGGTGTTTGGTAATTTGCAGTATAGAGATTGTATATATTTTTAGTTTAACTTTTCCTAGGTGTAATATTGTTGGGTTTTTTTTCTCCATGTGGCTATTTTCATGAGATTACTTTCATGATTTCTTTTTATTGTTGGTTTGTAGAAAAACTATTGATTTTTGGTATGTTGACTTTTTTTATCCTGATAATTTACTGAATTCATTCATTAGTTATAATAGTCTTTTGGTGAAATCCTTAGGTTATTCTATGTGCAGAATTATATCATCTTTAGGGATAATTTTACTTCCTCCTATATTGAACAAAAAGCAGTGAGAGGGCACATTTTTATGTTTTTCCTAGTTTTAGAGAAAATGTTATCAGCTTTCCCACACTCAATATAATTTTGCTATGTGTTTGTATTTAAAAAAAAAAAAAAAAAAAAAAAACTTCATCATGTTAAGGTATAGCTTTCTCTTTCTAATTTATTCAGGATTTTTATCATAAAAGGATACCGAATATTATCATCAAAGGCCTTTACTTCATCTATTGAGAATATCATATGATTTTAATTTTTCATCCTCTTGGTGTGAAATATTACACTTATACTTCTATTTGTGTATATTGGATCATCTTTAAGTCCCTGGTATGAGACCAACTAGATTATTATGGTATATGATAATCTTTATAGACTATTGAATTTCCTAGTATTTTGAATTTCCTAGTATTTGCTGAGGATTTTTCCATTCCATCATTGTTTTTAGTTTATAATTTTTCCTTTTTGTTGTGTCTTTGTCAAGTTTTGCTAACAGAGTACACAGGGCTTCATACAATAGTTTTAGAAGAGCTCCCTTTCTTTTAATAATGTAGAATAGACAGAAAATCATAGGATATCCTATTGGTTCAATTTTGGTGGGTCATATGTATACAGAAATTTATCCATTTCTTATACATTTCTCAATTTGTAGCATATAGTTTAGCAAAATAGTTTATTTTTGTTAGCAAAATGACTCCTAATAACGCTATGAATTTCTGTGGTATCAGTTTTAATGTTTGATTTTCAACTATTAATTTTGTTTATTTGTATCTTTCTGTACTGCTTCTCCTTCTTGTTCTCTCTCTCTCTCTTTCTCTCTCTCTCTCTCTCTCTCTCTCTCTCTCTCTCTCTCTCCCTCTCTCATTGGCTAGTCTATCCAAATATTTGCCAATTTTGTTTATCTTTTTAAAAAATTAACTGTCTCATTTATTCTTTGTACTATTATTTTATATTATATTTCATTCTTTTCTGCTCTAATCTTTATTTTTTTTCCTACTAATTTTCAGTATGGTTTGTTCTTGCTTCCCTAAGATATTAAGATGCATCATTAAGTTGTTTACTTAAAATCTTTATTTAAATCTATTTTTTGATGTGAGATCTTATTATCTTACTGGTACAAACTTCCCATTTTATACCATTTTTAATGTATCCTGCAGGGTTTTTTTTTTATGCTGTGTTTTCCTTTTTTGTTTGTTTGTTTGTTTTGTTTCAAGAAACTTTTTAATTTCCTGTCAGACTTTTTAAATGATCTACTTTTTAAAAAATATGCTGCTCAGTCTTCATGTATTCATACAATTTATAAAGTTTCTTTTGCTTTTGATTTCTACTTTCATTCTGTCATTATCAGAAATGATACAGGGTGTCCTTTCATTTTGTTTGAATTTGGGAAGACATTTTGTAGCTTAATATATGGTCTATCATAGAGAAAGTTCTATGATATGATGAAGAGAATATGTATGCTGTAGTTGTTGGATGGAACACTTTTTAAATGTTTGTTAAGTCCACTATGTGTTTTTTGTCTTTAACCTCTAATTTCCCCCCTTGATACATCCGTAATGAAACATTTTAATGGTGCCCCAAAGATCTCGTTTACTCTTTTTTATTTTTTCTTGTATTTTTATTTCTGTCAGAATGTGATTTTTCAAATAACCTTTTTCTTGCACTTGGTCTAGTCTGTTACTAAACTTTTTAGCTGAGCTTTATAACTAAGTGAGATATTCAATTTCAATATTTCTTCTGGATTCTTTCCTCAAAATTCTTATCTCTTTGCTTAATTTTTGTACCTGAATTTTCTTTCTAAAAATTGTTTTACCTATCTTATTCTCTTTAATCTCATTAAGCTTTTAAAATAACAGCTGAAAAACTCCCATCTACCAATAGAAGCTACCACTCCCAGTGTACCCAGGGTATATATACTTCAAATATTCTGTGTCAGACCTGAATCAACTATTGAGTGTCTCTATTCTTGCATAACCTTTAGAGTAGTGATATCTATAGGTAATTATTTTGAATTGTTTATTATTCATTTCGTCCATTTTGTTTTTTTATACTTATGATTAGAATTTATTAATTTATTTTTATTGGTTCTTTTAGATATTCAAGACAAAAGGGTTCATTTTTACAGAATTACAAAAGCATGGAATATAATTTGTTCTAATTCATTTCATCTATTCATTTTTCTTTTTTTTTTTTTTATCGGAATAATTCTTTTTTTTTTTTTTTTTTTTTTTTAATTTTTTATTGTGGGTTGTTCAAAACATTACAAATTTCTTGACATATCATATTCCACACTTTGATTCTAGTGGGTTATGAACTCCCACCTTCACCCCATACACAGATGATGGGAAAGGCAGCGGAGCACAACAGACACTAGTATGGCAATTTGTAAATCAATGGATGTGTAACTGATGTGAATCTGCAATCTATTCATTTTTCTTTGATTTTTTTTTTTTTTTGGCACTGGGGATTGAACTCAGGGGCACTCTACCCCTGAGTCACATCCACAGACTTCTATGTATTTTATTTAGAGACAGGGTCTCACTGAGTTGCTTAGCATCTCACTATTGCTGGGGCTGACTTTGAACTCATGACTGACTTGCCTCAGCCTCCCAAGTCGCTGGGATTACAGGCTTGCTCCATCACGCACAGTTTCATTCATTTAAATATTTTGTAATTTATTATTAAGTGATGCTCTTTAAAATGCATCATTACTTTGTTGTTGTTATTATTGTTTTTATTTTTACTCTTCCTGTTTTGAGATTTGCACATATGGTAGGATGGATTTCTCTTCCAACTAGGGGAGAGCTTTTTAGTAAGTAGCTGTCTCCTGAAGTTCTTTTGGAGTGTAAGTTTGTTGGGAGATGTTGGCTTTGTTTCCAGCTGCTCACCATAGTGTAAACTTGCTGTAGTGTCTTTGGCTTATGATTAGTGAAGTTGGGCACAGTTCACACCTTGAGTTGAAGAGTCCACTATCTCTATAGGTCATGCAAGAGTAGAGACACTCAATAGTTCATTCAGGTGTGATACAGACAGCAGAGTGTTTGGAATATACCCTGTGTGGTTAAAATCCTACACTAGGAATGGTGGATTTTATTGGGAGCTGGGAGTTTCTTCAGGCACTGTTGATATTGGCTGTTACTTGAATGGGGCTTAAAACACTTGCCCTCTCATTCACATTGGAGGGGTTGAACTATGTCATGGAAAGAGGAAGAAGATGAAGAGCAAGAGGATGAAATCATGGCATCGTCCTGTGGGGCACTCACATCAGGTCCTGTTAGTCGTGCATGTTCAGACAACGTATGGGGGCAATTCAAGGGAGCCACATAGGTTATATGTCTGCAAAAGTTATATTATTTCTTTCTTTTACCACCTTGGGCATGCCCTCCAAGGAGGTGAATTTCAGACCCTCCAGCTGTGCATGCCTGGGGATAGGGCAGTGTTTGGAGATTTTTTCCTCTTCCTGATAATTTCAGTCATCATGTCTACCAGGAATAAAGTGATGGAGGTTTGTGACAGATGTTCATAGGAACAAGCAAGCATTGAATGCAGCTGGTGCCAGACAAAGTTTCTCTCTGAATCTTTTTAGATTCTATATCCTGGGAGTGGGACTACAGAGCCCCAGCAGCATTGCCCCTATGGGCAAAGGAGCAGTGGAAGCTCACAACTGCCTTGATAGTAAGAAGTATTCATAGGGAGAAGTGTGGCAGAAAATTCAAGGGCAGACAGACTCAGTTTGGGCAACTGTATGAAACCACACATCACTAGCCACACAACTTGTCTCAGAGGCCAGTCTACCTAATCCACCAGTTCTTGAGGATGGTACTTTCATCTCTCTGCTACCTTGCAACACCTGGTCCTCACAGGTTAGTATCAGAGTCACTCACCAAGCCAAATCTGGCCCATGAGGCAGATATTTGTTGAGTCAAGTTAGTAGAAAGTCTATAGCATTCCAAACATGGGAATATGAAAAGGTTTCTGACCCCTAGAAAATTCCAAATTCAGATACTAGGAGTCTTCTGAAGAAGGCAACTGACTATAGAATCTTGGGAATTCATGGGTAATAAAGTAAGTTTCTTTTCTAAAGCTTAACTACTCTTCAGATATTAGGCCTCTTATCTATGTAGGCTTTAAGTTTGTAAGAATCACCAAGTATTCCAATACCTAGGATTTCTAGTCTCTGCACTGATAGAATTTTATTGGACTTAACCCTTTACCTTTACTTCTACAGAGGGGAGATTCCCTTCTACCAGTTGGGGTAGCAGGTAACGAGATATTTTGCTTTCATGCTATGCTTCTGTCCCAAGATTCTGGATTTTAAAAACTCTACTATTCCAATGTTCTTCTATGGTTACCCATTTCACTATATAGCTATATATCTTTTGTTTTGGATCTCCTTTGTGAGGAGCAGGTGAATGCTAAGTTTCTCTATTCAACCACCTTGCTATTCATTTATGAAGTTTTGGATTCTAATTCTATTTCTGATTTAATACCTCCACTTGTATATCTAATATTTATATCATACTTAATTTGTACAAAATTAAATTCATGATTCTCAACCTAGCAGTAAACACTTCTTCTCAGAATCACTCAATCTTCTCATGTAGCAGCTCCTTCCATTCTTCTAACTGCTTAAGGAAAATGCTAATCTTTTATCTTACCTATTTTAAATTAGCAGGGAATTTTTAGAGAAGTTTTAGATTCACAATAAAATTGAGTACAAAGTGGATGTACCCTTTGCTGTATAAATTTATAGTCTCTCTCACTATCAACATCCTATGCCAAGCAGTATGTTTAATGTATCATCACTTTGTGAAGTCCAAGCTTATCTTAGAATTCACATTCAGTGTTGTACATTCTATTGGTTTTGACAAATGCTTCATTTTTATTCACATCTCATATCCAATTATCAGAGATTTCGCTTTCATCTATAATCTAAAAATATGAAGAACGTGAAGATTTACTTTTATCTACCCAATACATTTCTATCAATTTATATAGACTCTTATTTAGTATGATTTTACTCCATCAAGTTATACTCCACAGAGCAGCCACAGTGGTACTTCTAAAATCTTCTAAGCCATCCCTATTTTAAGAGAGCTACAAGTTTTTAAATAACATAAAAATTTAGGGTTGTTGATGGCTTTTTCTTGGAATTTTACAATCATGCTTGTTCAAAATTGTACTAAATTATGTTTAAAACTTAGCGAATTCTCTCATCTGTCTGATAAAATCTAGACAATATTTAATTCCATAACTATTTCTGGGTAACTCTGATTTTTCACATATTCTATAACCACTAGAGATAGAGAAATAAATGAACAAGATATAGAATAGTCCATAAATTCATGAAACATATATTCCAATGGGATAAGACTTAAAAAATATAGTATATAAAAATTTGAAGATGAAACCCTTTCTCTTCTTTACCTTAAATCTTTCATATTTCTATTAATGTGTTCAATTTTAAACATCACCTTGAGTACTTACTTCTTACAACTTACTTCTCTCCTTAAAACTCCTCAAATAGTTGTCTCTCTTATTAGGACCCTTTTCAAACTTAGTTGTAAAAATAATTATCTTAGGGATTGTTTCTTTGATTCTTTGTTTTTATTTTATTTGTTTAATTTTTATGTTGTTTGTTTTGGTTCTGGTGGCCACATCAGAAGTGCTCCAGATATGGCACCAATCATCTGCTGTGGTAGGCTTCTCCCAGGGAATTGTAATTCAACTGGCCTACAGTCCTGCATCTGGGTACAATTAAGGTAGATAAAATATAAATTTATATCCAAGGTCTCACAGAATGTTCTATCATCACCCTGTACTTTATCTTTTGTTTAATATCTATTTGAATCTATACTAAATGCAGTTTCTTCAAAAATACTGGGATAATGTTTTCAGGCTTCATTTTCTTTTCCCGCTATCATCATTTAATGTGTTCTTAATCCTTCTCTATTTATTTATTTTTTTAGAGAAAGTTATGACCACAATTCAAAATTCACTTTAGAAATCACCACCTTCAGAAAGTCTTTTCTGTATGGTTAGACAATCCTTATATTCACATGTTTATGCAGGAGACACAGACAACTTGTCTTGCTCCTAAGCCTTGCACACATGCTTCCAGAAAAATATTTTCAGAGATAACTACAAAAATATCCCTTTCAAAAAGGAAAGTGGTCTACAAGTATAGTTTTTGTACATAGGATTCCCATATTCATTCATTTGCTAAATTCCAAATATGTGACCGATAACAAATTTCAAAGGCCAGAGTTCTGGAGCATCCTAATTTTCAAGATGAGTACAAAGAATTCTAACTTCAAAAAGATACATGAGTGTGGGTAAAACTTACCCACTGCAGTGGGTTAAAAGGAGGTACATGAAAGGGTTAGAAAATCAAATACTTTGAAACATTTTTGCCTTCTTAAGAGTCTAAATAAATTCTATCACATAGAAGTGGAAGAATTGAGATTTTTTTTTTTTCATTCTATGGCAGGCAGTAAGATGTCTGTTTGTAAAAACGTTATAACAGTAACTCTGAATTGAGGGAATTAGAAGAGTCTGGTCATCATTTTGTGTGTTATCAGGGAAATCTCTAATGTAAAATATATATTGGTATTCATGAATAAAATGCAAAAGCAAACAAAAAAAAGTGAAAACAAAAATGAAGAAGAAGAAGAAATTGGCCTTAGGTAGGTCTGCTAGAACAGAGGAAGCCATTTTTGTGACACAGTGAGACTAAAAGGAGTTAGGGAAAACTTTAATTATGAGTAGGAAGTGTTCCCTGGATCACACCTTGGACAAAAGAATGGTAAGATTTATCATAATCACTAGTGTGACAGTGAAGCTAACTCAGTGAACGTGTTGTTTAATCTAATAAGAATTATAGGAAACACAGGACCATTTGTATATACACATGGGACCCATGAAAAAGGAAGAATTTGAGTTGCTGAAGGACAAGTGTAGAAACAATGAGAGGCTTTTTCACTGGAATTGCAACATAATAAAACCCATCTTCTGTTCTCTTGGGAGGAACATACATAAAACTAGTTCAAATACAGAGTGAAGAATGTATAATACAGTTGTGAATCACTCTGGGAGTACAGTTGGAAAAGCTCTCTTACTGCATAGGGAACAAAATGTTTCTGTTCACCATGATGTTGTGTTGAATCCACCCACACAAAGTTAATGTTTTGGGAATCAACAACCATGAACTCCATATAATCATTATAAATCCTCTTTTGAATTCCACATTTAAAAGTAAGGACATAATAGTTTAATGCAAAGGCACAACATACAGATCATAAACAGATACATGAGTAGGTTTCTAATTGTATTTTCTAGTTTTCAACAAACGCTGAAAAATATATTTTAGGAATAAAACAAAGTGTTAGTTATGGTTTGGTGTTGACAAGGATGGACAGCTTCTGGGTCTCTAGATCAGTGCTGCTCAAAATATAGTGTACATATGGATCACCTGGGGGGTTGTTAACTGATGGATTCTGATTGAATAGGAATGCAGTGGAATTTGACATTCTTTTTTCCAAACAGCTTCCAACTGATGTTGATACTGGAGGTCCTGGGTCTACACTATGAATATTTAGAAAGTTAAGCCATATTTACCAAAAATCTTGTAAGTACAATAGGAGAAATATAATCTTGTCAGATATTAAAGTTGAAAAAAGACAAAGTATTTTTACTTTATAATTTCAATTGGACTAGATTTATTTGAAAAATCTGAGCATCTCCTACTTTTCAGATAATTTTATATTGGATGAGAAAGAAAAATACAGTGACAATTGCAAGCCAGTTGAAACATTTTCTGATTATGGGGATAGAGATGTTTCCACATAAGTTTTTCTTGTTGTTGGCACGGACTACAAATTTAGTTGGAACCCTCATATTTAATGAAATATATTCATGAAACAACATAATGGGAATGTTTAAGATCTAACAACTGGACACTTTCTTGTGAATTTTCTTAACTATCAAATCATTGATATTGTTTCCTGTAGAGATAAAATGTGTGGCTCTTTGGAGAATTGCTCAACAAGAGGGGAATTGTTTAGATAGAGAGGTGAAGGTATACTTTTTGACACTTACATAGGACAGAATTTCTAAGACTCAGTTGAAATCTGACCATATTTTCTTAGGTTTTCTAAACTCCAAGAACTATTTGTAGAGTTATTCAATGTTTACAGAAAATTTATGGCATTTTCCTGGGGGTGGGGGTGCAGAATTTAAAATAGAGTGTTAAATCAGTGTCTTGCAACTAATACATTTTTTTCTAACTAGCAACATTTAATATTGGCCTTTTAATTGGTGAAGAAATTTTTATTTTTGTGGCAGCACTGAGAATTCTCTTTAATATTAACAAAAAGATAAAAATGTTTAAAGCCTCTCTGAAGAATTTTAAACTTAAAATATTTGAACATATTGTAATTTAATAGTTGTATTTTTAATTTTGAAATTGTGTTTGTTATTTTATTATAGTATTGCTATAAGGTTTTTATTATAGTTTAAGTATATTTTACCCATGACTGATACTATATTCAGTTTAATTACTTAAATCTATGTAATTATATAACATTCAATTCAATGATAGTATTCATATATAGGTGTATATATATACATATATATATATATATATATATATATATACACATACATATAATTAAATATCTCTCTAGTTTACACGGCCACTTTGTTTTCTCATAGGTTAAATAGGGATATAAAATGAACTCATCTAGAAAAACAGAAAATTTTGTTGCTAAAAATACATTTAAAAGGCATAATTATGAAATGTGTGCACTAAGTGAAGCTAGTTAAAAACATTATTACATTCAATTATCAGTAATTTTTCTTTTTAAAATTTGTTTCCTGCTTTTAAAATTTGTGTCTTTTGTAAAAACAACTTGATCTGTTATATCAATGCTTCTGACATATAGTGTTTCTCTCTTGAGTAAAAATAGAATATAATTTATTTACTTATTACTTAATAAGATTCATAAAGCTATATCTTGTGTATATAGCTATAAGGTTATATTAAATTAAATTAAAATTAAAAAAACCCAATCAATAAATGGGCCAAGGACCTGAAGAGATACTTCTCAGAAAATGATGTACAATAAATCAACAAATATGTGAAAAATGTTCATCATCACTAACAATTAGAGAAATGCAAATCAAAACCACTCTAAGATTTCATATCACTCCAGTCAGAATGACAGCTATTATGCATACAAACAACAATAAGTGTTGTCAAGGATGTGGTGAAAACTATCATTTTTATATAATGTGTTGCAATATCCCCCACCTGCATCTACACACTTATGGAATATTTGTTGCTATTTTTGTTTGGTTTCACTTGTGTAGTGACTTGAATAGACTCAGTATGAAGTGTAAATTTATTTTGCAGTTTGCAACCTCTAGTTCTTTTGCTCAGATAATTTTTGTTTTTGTATTTATGTTTCAGCTTGTATTTTCAGTGTTCATTAATGATCTGCCAATATTAGTTTACAGCTTGTGCTGAGACATATTCATATAGTATGATTTATAATGTTATCTGATGAGTTTTCTTGTATGTATTGGGGGAATGATTCAAAGTTCATGCAGACTTCAAGTTCCCTTAGTTTACATTCTTGTACCCAAAGCCACACATTCAGCCAGAGAAGACCAGCTCACTAAGCCATCTTCAATGAATGTTCAGTTTGCACATGATCAGAGCTTTTCAGACCATACCAACCTGTGTAAGTAAGATTGTAGCAAGACTCTGGCTATTTGATACCCTGGATTTCCATGTAAAAATGTAGGGTCATTTGAATTCTTTTTTTTTTTGCTTGCCCGTACCTGCTTCATGACCTCAGGTGAGCTGACACTTTAGCCATGCTATACTTAAATAACTGAAGTTACTATGATTTTCATCAGTGGTTTTGTGCATGGGATATTCATGGTATGTCCCAAGTAAAGTCAACATGCTCCTCCAGAAAGGAAGAACTATCTGCCATTGGGGTCTGTCCTATTGTACTCTCCTGGGTAGAACATTTTGCCAAACAGCAGAGAATAAGGGCAGAAATGAGATCAGTCCCTGGCTAACATGCCACCACTATTGAATGTTCTTGAGTTGAAAGTGTCTTGATTTTTTGTATGCCATTGGTCAACATTTAGTGGCTTTAAATGGTTGTTTTAAAAGTGTCTCAAAATTTACTTTTTTTTTTAGTGAAACAATTTGTCAAGATTCTCAATCAGCTATTCTAGGAGTTCTACTAGTAGTCATTAATTGTTACTCAATAAATGGGTCAAAGAAGCATATTTAAATGTTACATATTTTGTCTCAAAAACCTAACTAGCTCCATTGAGTGGGATTTTATAGGTCCTTCATAGTGGCAGGAGTAATAAAGGGTCACACTGGTTTAACAGCTTATTCTTCATGTTGTAGGCAATATTTCCAGATGTTTCATACTACGAACCCTTAGGTAATCCTCTAAGATGTTGAATAACTGGATGTGGTACTGGTAAAATGGTTAATCTCTGATTCTATGACAAATACATCTTACTAAAACTTCATGGTATTTTTTGCCAGGCATGGCGGTGAATACCTGTAATACTAACAACTTCAGATGGTGAGGGAGGAGGATGGCAAGCTTGAAAACAGCCTGGGAAACTGAGGTCCTGTCCCAAAATTTAAAAAGGGTACATATAGCTCAGAGGCAGAGTGCCCCTGAGCTCAATAAACAGTATTACAAACCAAAACAACTACAACAACAACATGGTGTTTAATCAACTCTCAACATAATACATTAATGGATAAGTATATTCTTCTTTTACCAATGTGATCCTGCAATTTGTACGCGTGGAAAAATGAGAACTCATACCCTATTTGAATCAAATGTATGATATGTCAAGATCATTGTATTGTCTGGAGCAACAAATGATGAAAAACAAATAAAAATAAAATAAAATAAAAAATTTTTAAAAAGAAGCTCTGGCAAAAAAAGTAATTGAAATCTCTAAAACTGTGTAAGTTAGAAAGTAAAACAACTAGAATGACTCTGAGATAAGAACAGAAGATGTTGCTCTGTCTGCTTTAGTTTTTCTGTGTGGTAGGAATAAATAGCTTCTTGTAGATTGTGCAAATGTATCATGGAGTCATTCTTTGTCTAATGAATTTTAGGACACAAAGCTGAAAGCAAAATATCAGATTAATAGAAAGAGAGCAGAGTTGTCAAAGAGGGAGAGGTTGAAAGAGAGAGATACCCAAAGAGAAATCTGTAGGTTTAAGAAAGTCAGGCCCTGCCCAGTCATGGGTAAGGCATTCAGTATTAACAAGATATGCATGCGGGCTTTAGTCCAATCAAAATATCGATGAAGTATTTTTCCTTCTTTGGAGGGACATGAACCACAGTCACATAGCCTTTTTTGTACATTTTTCAGCAAATATCCGCAGCTACTGTTAGTGCTCTACTACACAGGAGGTTACCAAGGGGTCTATTTCCCTATCTGCCCAACCTTATCTCTTCCTCCTGACTTCACAAACTAGTATAGAAAAAAAAAAAAACTCTGCCAGTTCAAAAGATGGGCATCTGGTGAATGGAACTGTATTGATTTGCTCCAGGAGTAATTTGAGACCATCAATTCCAGTTGGAATCCTCATCTGATTATTTTTACAATGATCCACAATCATTCTCCAATATCCTTATGCCTTCTGGACAGGCTAAGCAGAGGTTAAATGGATATGTGATAGATCACTACTCTGAATATTTCACATTTTTATGCTGTGCAACTAATCTCAACCATTTGCCCAGTTATATGATGTACTATTATGCCAAGTAGAAAAAGCTGTAGAGGCTTTCAATTTTGCCCTATCATAAAAGTCCTTACTTTAAATGCTATATAATCAATGTGGATATTCTGCAATTTCTCACATATTGGTATTTCAGTTAGACATTCAGAACCGTGGCAACTAAACCTGATCATATATAAAATATATTCAATTCAAAATCCAATTGATTATCTGATCTTCATAAAACCCCACTTTTTAAAAATGTTATCTCACATATTTTGTATTTTTCCTTTTTCTGTGGATGGTAGCCATAGTGAATTATCTCAGATATTAAAGAGGACAACTTACAGTAAATATCTGTGATAGTGTTACAGATTTCTTCCTTTGGTACCAGCTCTTCCTTCAATCAAGGCATTATGAGTCTGTGACTTGATTAAAGTATATTCTCTAGTCATGAAAGGCAATTAATTTCAATTAATTTAGTGACTTGATTCATATTCCTGTCAAACATACCTAAAACTTGGAAAGCTGCCCAAGTTTTTCTAGAAACATGGAAATTAGCTGTTGGCAAATGCCTCTAAAGTCAAAACCTTCAGAATGACACTTCATCCCTCTAGTCCATTACAATAATTTTGTACACCATGCCTCTTGTGATTAAGTGCTCCAACTTAGCCTATAACATTCTGGAATCCCAACAGAAACACTGAAATGAGGAAGCAGATATCATTAGTGGTGTTTCCCACCAATATTCCTGGCCTACAGAGATCCATTTTCACAGACCTTTGTGAGAATACAAATATTCACATCAAAAATATGAATACACAGGTAGGGAGATACATGCTTTTCAAGACAATTCCAACGTGCTTATTCTGGAAAAAAGCTACTTCAAGGTTAAATAGGAGCAGTTGTATTTCTGGGCTCTCCGAAATACACAAAATAATGGCACAAAAACAATTTTCATCAAGTATACACAGACAAAAGTTGTGTCTAAATTTGTAATATTTGTAAATAAGTTCTATGAGAAAAACTAGGCTAAAGTTTCATTAGCAATGACATATTTCACTTTGCGATGTTATTCCCTTTGCTCTGTATATTCAGCATAGTTCAATTTATACATTTGTAAACCATGAGAAAAAGTTACCAGTTAATATTTTATATGAATAAACATTTCATTCTCTTCTGGGTAAATTATTACTTTATGGCATTTCTCGTAATGTATTTGTACCATTGTTATTACACTTAAATGATCTCTTCAAAGCAGTAGTGATGATTATCCCAAAAACAAAAAGCACAATAAGGAGAGTTAAGAGTACTTATATTACATAAAATACCACCTTTGAAAATAAATTATAATTTAAAAAGCCCCGAGGTATAGTAGTAGATGCTTCTATTGCTCAATAATACAATTAATATTCTGCATACATTTCTTGTCATGAATCTATAGAAATTAATAAGGAGCAGTGATCGAAGTATGTACTGGTTCTTACTTTCAGATATTATGATTACTTGAAATTCTATTGTTCATATATGTATGAAAATGTATTTATTTTATAACACATATATGTTATCTTACAAAATACATATACATACTTAAAATAGTCTTTTATATAGATATCTGAGGTAAGGGAGTTCATTAAAAGTAATCAGTATGTTAAAGACTGAAAATTTGTTCATCAATTCTCTTATAAACAATCCATGTAAAATATATATAACAAACTCTAGCAAGATATCTATCTTATATTTAATATAAATTTCATCATGAATTTCTACTTCATTAATTTTTCTTCTTACTTCATGTGAATAAATGATCATTCTGAGAGCTGAAAATCATTCACTGACTTGCCACATATGGAAGCAATTTTAAGATTTATGACTACAATTTGGGGAAAATTGATCAAGGAAGGGATTTTTGTTTAGGTTATCCAGTGTTTCTGGCAGCCTCTACAATAGTACCTGCAATATAATAATCTGTTGAGAGCCACAGCCGAAGGGGCCCCAGCAAACTTCCAGCTGCCAGCTTATTGGCTCCTCTGCAGTGATGCTCACTGGGCTGTTTCCCCGCCCTTTCAGACCACGGAACTGCTCATTGGGGGACTCTTTTGGCTCCGTCCACACGACCCAGCCAATGGGCCTCAAGAGCGGGAGGAGTGGGGGTTGAGAGGCTCGCTGGAAGCCAGTGGTGGCAGTTGGGCTTTGAGGGAATTCCTAAAGAGCTCCTGTGGTGCATCATGTGTGTTCTAAAAATAAAGTTTGTTTCTGCTTGACAAGTGGTTCGTGAATTGTGCCCAGCCAGACTGTGGCAATAATCATTTAATAAATATACCTAATGCATATACATAATACACAAATGTGTCTTATTTTATTTTATTTTTTTAATTTGGAAATAATCTCACCTTAGAAAAAAGTATAATACAATTTTTTTTCTTGAATCATTTTAATGAGTTTCTAACATAATGCTTTATCAACACTGAACACATTAGCATGTGTTTTCTACAATGATGTTCTCCTACATGGTTACAATATATCCTAACCATCAAATTTCAAAAGTTTACAGTGAGCTAGGTATGGTCATGTACACCTGTAATACCAGAGGCTCTGGAGGCTGAAGCAAGTTCAAAGCTAGCCGCAGCAACTTAGGGAGACTGTCTCAAAACAAACAAACAAAGAGAGGGCTGGAATTGTGGCTTAGTGGTTAAGTAGTCCCCAGGTTCAATCTCTGGTGCAATCAGTAAATCAATCAATATTAACATTGATATATTATTGATAACAAAACTTGTGACTCCATTGTACATTTTCTGGTTGCACCTGTATTTTCCTATCTTGCTCAATCATTTATTTCATAATAACATATTTCATTTTGATAAAATGTCTTATTTTCTTTAGTTCTTTTTTATTTTTATTTGAAATTGTTCTTCAGTCTCTATTTGTGACCTTGAGAAAGTTTCAAGACCAGTTATTTTACAAAAATGTCCCTTCATTTTTTCTCTTGTCTCTGTGTGATTAGATTTAGATTGCTCATCTTTAGCAGGAACAATACAGGAATGGGATAATCTTCTCCCTGTATCCTATCTGGTTGCACATGATTTAGATTTATCTGATTACTGACATAAATTTAATCACTTATGACAGTGTCTGTTAGGCTTCTTTTTTGTAATATTACATTTTCCTTCTGAAGTTCATAAAGTAACACATAGGGAGATAATTTGATGTTCTTTAAATATTCCATGCTTTTTCAAATTCCAATTTGTATGTTTATTCATATCATCATGAAGTCATTATTTCATTCAGTGGGTAATAATATGTTTCTATCTGTATTAATTTCAAAGGCCTGATCTACTAAGTATCAAAACCTAGGTGGCTTAAAACAAAATGTATTTATTTTCTCACAGTTTTGAAAGTTAAATGTCCCAAGTAAAGCTGTTAGCAGTGACATACTCACTGTAAAGAGTAAAAAAATTCTCACTTCTTTCCAGCTTCTAAATGCTGCCAGTAATCCTTGGTGTTTCTTGGCTTGTGGCTGCATTATTCCAACCTCTGCTCCACCTTAATTTGAAGTTCTTCACTGTATGAATCTTTATATGTCTTCTTTTCTCCTTATAAAGACACTTGCCTTTGGGCCAGCACAGTGGTACACACTGTAATCCCAGTGGCTTGAGAGATTAAGGCAGGAGGATCATGAGTTCAAAGGGTAAGCCTCAGCAAAGGTAAGGATTCTAAGCAAGTCAGTGAGACCCTGTCTCTAAATAAAATACAAAATAGGGGTAGGGGTAGGTATGTGGCTCAGTGGTTGAGTGCCCCTGAATCAATACTTGGTATCCCCTGCCTCCCCCCCAAAAAAAGATACTGGCCATTGATTCAGTGCCCACCTTAACCCCTTATGACCTCAAAGTAACCTAATCATATCTACAAAGACTATTTTAAAATAAGGGCACATTCTGAGGTTATTCCTTGGTCATTTCCCCCACTTAATTGTTTTAATCCAAGAATCCATCATTTCTTCCAGGAGCTCTGGTTCTTTTTGTAGAACACAGTGTTTAGAAACTCAGAAATGACACTAGATGTATTAATAGTGATTGACTATCATTTGCTTCTAGGCAAATGTTTACTAATTTCTAGAGTGGCTGTACCAACTCACACTCAAACCAATAAGGTATAAGAGTTCCCTTTTTCTTGTATCTACACAAGTATTTATTGCTATTTTGTATTCTTAAAGAATGCCATTCTAACTGGAGTGAGATTGAATTTCAGTTTCCTTTTGGTTTGTGTTCTCCAAACATGCTGAACATTTTTTCCTAAAATTGTTGGCCATTTGAAATTTAGAGAAGTGTCTGTTCAGTTCTTAGTCAATTTACTCATTGGGTTATTTTTGTTTTATTTTATTTTTTTATTTTTGAGTTTTTCGAGTTCTTTATATATTCTGGATATTAATTCTCTGGCAAAGATTTTCTCCTATTCTATAGGTTCTTTTCACTCTGTAGTTTGCTTTATAGAAGCTTTTAAATTTGAGGTCATTGTATTTATAGATTCTTACTCTTATTTCCTGAGCTATTGCAGTACTTTAAGGAAGTTTTGCCTGTGTCGATATCCTGAACTGTTTCCCTGTTTTTTTGTTTTTTTTTTTCCCAACAGTTGATTTGTTTTTGTTTGCTTGTTTCATGGTGATTTGTACGTGGTGATTTATACATGGTGAGGAATTGTGATCTACTTTCATTATTTTTAATATTGATATTCGGTTCTCTGAGCACTAGCCTCTTCTCAAATGTATGTTGTCACCTTTGTCTAGAATTAGATGGCTGTAGGTGCCTTTTTAAAAATTGAAATTAGATGATTTGTCAAAAAATAAACACACATTTGTCAACAATCACAGTATAGGACATAGAATTTATTTTCATCCTTCTTATTACTACTCCTTAACACGTACTCATCACTACTCAGTGCTTCCCATGAAAGGGAGTATTTGAATATTTAATACTGAAGATTGCTTCTGTCTGGTTTAAAATGTTATATACAACAATTCAAACCATGCATAGCCCTTTTTTTGCTTCCTTTTCTCAACGTTGTTTATAAGATTTTTACAACAAATATTATTATATGTATTTGAAATTGTTCATCTTACCAATAAATAGTATTTAATTGTATAAACACACTACAACATATTTGTCTATGTCTGATGGACATTTAGGTAGTTTTGATTTCATTCATCCTGAAAAAATTAAAATTAAAGCAATAACAATAAACATAATCATAAAGGAAATATAATTAAGGGCTGGGGTTGTGGCTCAGTGGTAGAGTGCTTGCCTAGTGTGTAGAATGTGTGAGGCACTAGGTTCGATTCTTAGCACCA
This sequence comes from Marmota monax, assembly GCF_021218885.2. Taxonomy (NCBI): domain Eukaryota; kingdom Metazoa; phylum Chordata; class Mammalia; order Rodentia; family Sciuridae; genus Marmota; species Marmota monax. The sequence goes on along the minus strand of NW_026695246.1, from coordinate 1,059,211 downwards.
CAAATAAATAAATTAAATAAAGGTAATTGAAAAGCAAAATAAATAAATAAATAAATAAATACAAATTGAAACTACAAAATTATAGCACTATGTATCCAATGAATTAACAATGAATGAATAATTTGAAGATAGGTAATAATTCTACCTAGGGGAGTATACTGGTAACATTTGGTTTAAAAAGTTGCTTAACATTATAATATCTACTAGAGTGAACTGTAATCATAGACTATGAGCCAGCAGCTATAGCCTTAGAACATATTTCAAAGAAATATATTTCATGGATCAAATGAAGAACAGGTAGAAAACTATTTGGAAAAAAAAATGAATCACTATTGGACATGTGACAATTTTTTTTTCTCATCATTATCCCCTAAACAATATACTATGACAATTGCTTACATGGCATTTATGTTGTTTAAGTATTATTAGTAATCTAGAGATGACTTAATGCATACCAGTGAACATACATAGGTTGTATTTAGATACTTCACCATTTTATATAAAGGGTTTGCACATCTGTAGATTTCATTATATGTGCAAAGTCCTAAAAACAATCCCACCATGGCTACCAAGGGAAAACTGACTATAATTATGCACAGCAAAATGTATGGATAATAAAAATATATTTTATGATATTCGTAAATTTTTACTGCTTTTTTAAAACTAACGTCATTTCTTCCATATGGAATCTCTTGTGGGGTCCAAATCATTAGATTTCATATTCTGTAAAAATTGTTTTTTCATAGAGAAGGACTAGGACTTTTATATCTGTCTTACTGTCAGAGTCAAGCAGTTGACTTGCTCTAATGGCCATTCCTGTATGACTAATCACTATTTTCTATATGGCTGTTTTAAACATAATTAGTCTTTGATCTTTCAAAGTATCTAAGTGTGACAATACAATATTTTTTTATTCTGCATAAGGTGAATCATTTGTCTATAGATTCATATTTAAACACTTTCTTAATAATATCTGTATTTTTCTTTTACTGCACAGCTGAGGATCAAATCTAGTGACTTATACATGCGAAGCACATGCTCCACCCCTGAGCAAAGTCCCCAGCCCACTATTATTTCTTAAACACTGCCTTTCCTCCATTGTTTCCATTCTCTCTTGAGGACTTGAATATTCAAGTTATTCTTCTCATGTTCTCTTTAACGTTTTCTAACTCATCTTTCCTAAACTGTACCTATCAGTCTACTTCTACTTTGCTATTTCTCTTCAAAACTTTTCATTTGATATTTTACATAAGTATACATTTAAAAAAAATACCTATAATTGTTTTTTCACTTCATATGGTTGCCTATTTAAAGCCTTTTGCTATTTTCTAACCATGTCTCATTATCACTTAGACAAACTGCTTCATATTTAAGTACATTCTTTACATATGTCATGCATTGTTACAAACGTTGTGTCCAGTAATTCTAAAATATACAGTTTGGGGAAAGGAAATAGAGCTGTAGTCTGTTTTGGCTAACTAACTCAAATAATACATTATCTTATGGCCATTGATTACATTTTTTTCAAGTTTTACTTTCTTACAATCTGTGAGTATTCTGTGTACCTAAATTAGGACCAAGGGTCTTAGGTAAGTTTGAGTCCCACTGAGTGTCTGAACTCATTGCAGAAGTCTCACAATCTGTTTCCCCACTTGGCAATTGGCACAGTGCTGTCATCAGGATAGCAGGGATGTTGTTCACATTGGCAGCTGAGGCAATGCTATGTCTTTGTGCCTGCAGCTCCAGCGATAACATTCTTGTTTACATTGATGTGCACTAATGTAGATGGTGTGTGTGTGTTTGTGTGTGTGTGTGTGTGTGTGTGTGAAGAAAATTTAGTCTACAGAGAATTCTCCGTCTTTCAATGCTAGCAACGTCTAAAATATGTGTACACATTTCAAAATTTAAGGGTGAAAGGCAGTCTTTCAAGTAAACAAATGTGAAGTAAGGTTGAGTAAAGATTGAAGATCTAAACGATAACAGAACAGGTGATATGTAACAGGAAGAAACACATGAAGATTGTTCATAAACCATGGAATGTTGGTAAATATTGCCCTCGTTCAAGGTCATTTCTCCCTCCGTGAACATGCCTTATATATTACGTGTGTCTTCTTTATTCTGGTAACTAGTGAATTTTACCCTTACCTGCTCATTCATACTATTTTTGTTTTTATGTTTTATATAAGTCAATGTCAGGTACGGTAATGTAGATTATATTTCAATGTCTCAGGGCCTATCACAGTTCATTTCACTGAAAGCATAAACATTCACACTCTTCACTGTACCATGCATGTTCTCTTTACCAAGTAATTTTATATTGAGTCTTTCTCCCTTAGGGTTTGTAGTTGTAGACAGGGGTTAGTCATCATTGTTTGCCCTACAGCATCCATATAAGGCCACCTATTTCAGGTTGAATAGAAAAGTCTGAGAAATTAAATTATTTTAATTTATTAAAGATAAGACACATTGAATCCCTCATGACTTACATGTTGATAACATAAATATCTGTTTTATTTTGTTTTGCTTTTTTTTTTTTTTTTGAATGAATAAACTCTTGAAGGCTAAAAACCTGGACGCTGTCTTTGGCATGATTGTATTGTCATTAGTGGCAGACAAAAGCCTCCATCTCATTAAAAAAAAAATCATTTTGATCTATGCCCTTTATTTCCATGCTGTTTATATTGCATCTTATATTGATTTATTTCCCTAAGAAAAAACATCAAGCATGGGTTTAGAGGTGCTCTACTGTTTAGAATTAGCTATCTCATTGTCTGAATTCTGTAATGTTTGTTTTGTATCATGGGTTTTCTGGACTGTAATATTCTAAATCTTGGAATTGTTCAACAATGATCTCCAGAGAACATTCATAATAATTTAAAAGAACAAGTAATGTTATTTTTGCTCAGAATTGATGAATATGTTGAAGTTTTAAAAATGTAGATTATTTACTCTCATAAATCAAATCTGAAAGGAAGAAAAATATGGTCTTCCAGATTTAATCCAAAAATTTTAAATCTTTAATATTCACACACAGTTTTATTTTTTTTCTCTTTTAAAGATCATAGTTAAATTCATTTGTATTAATAGATATGAATGTGGTGGAGAGCAATAATATGATGATTTTAAATACATTGAAATAAATCTATGGGCAAGTTTACAATATGAAGTTATTTTTATAGATAAGTTTTCACTGCAAATATTTTAAACATAAACTTTAAGCCAGTTAGGATCAATAAGTAAATCTCCACATCATATATGTGATAATTTTTGTAAAAGAGTCTAATTGTGCTTTCTCTAACAAAAGTTCCCTGAAAAAAAGATAATTCGTTTTCTTAATTTGGAAAAAAAAGTGTTTTTGTTGTTATTTTGTTTTATTTTGAACACTTTAAAAAATCCATTCATTTGGGCTGGGGTTGTAGCTCAGCGGTACAGTGCTTGCCTCACATGTGCCAGACCCTGGGTTCCATCCTCAGCACCACATAAAAATAAATAAGTAAAATAAAGGTATTGTGTCCAACTACAACTAAAAAATAAATATTTTTTAAAAATCCATTCATTTTTGTAGTGCTGGGTATCAAACCCAGGGTGCATGCTGAAGAAAAACTCTACCACTAAGCTATATTCCCAACACAAGTTTTTCATTTATTTTTTTTTAAAAAACTTAACCAACTTAGACATGTGAAAATATTATCTTTAATGAATACAGACAGGAAATCATCTTTTAGTACTTTGCAGTTCATCAAGAGACATTGGAAGTCAAAAAGTAAGCCAAAGATATGACAGTTGCATGTGCTAATTCATCAGTAGTAATAGAGAAAATGGTTCATGTGGACTATTTGTTCGATTTAAAAATTTTCACACTTCTAGTGATTATTCTTATATAGCTTAATATGAAATTCATAGAATCCAACATTTTTTTTAAATACAGGCATTTTAAATTGATGTTTTTGTCAAAGATGTTTGGCACATTGTTACATCTCTGAGAGAGATAGTCTTGTCGCTCATGTTACTTTAGACATAAAACAGTGCTTATATATAAACTGAGTATGGTTGTTAATTGTTTTTATAATCAGGCACATAAAATTTGCGAATTTTTAAGTGTTATGACAAAGTGTTCTCTTGTATAGATTATAGCTAGTCTAAAAATATGGTTGTGGCCACAGTGCAAATAATGCACAATAGCTAATGAAAGAAAATGTTCAATTACGCTTTACATATGTTATGCCAGACATGGAAGTGCTTGTGTCAAACGAAGCAGACAAAAGACAAGAAGAAAATGATATTGTTAGGATATTTAATGTATATATGAGAATTGGTGCCATTATACTTATTTTGAGAAATGGATGTTAAACTTATGAATGAATATATGCTAACCTTGAAATTGCAAGTAAATTTTTTTTATCTCAGATTTTAGAGAACATGTATTGTCTGATGAAGATAAATCTCCAATTAATAGTGATGAGATGTTAAAAATATTAATAATTTCCTAGTTACTCCAAAAATTATACTTATCTTGTATGAAATAAACAGGACAATCTTTTTTTTAATATTTGTTTTTTAGTTTTCGGTGGACACAACATCTTTATTTTATTTTTATATGGTGCTGAGGATCGAACCCAGCGCCCCGCACATGCCAGGGCTTGAGCCACATCCCCAGCCCCCCAGAACAATCTTTAAGAGCTGAGACAGACATTTGGTCATCTAAGAAATAATTTAACATAAAAGAAATAATGTTATTTTGCACCACAGCATTAGAAATTCTGATAAGTTTATGATTATGTTAACAAAGCAGTTAAGTTTCCTCCTTAAATAAGCTATTTGGGAGCTATCTAAAGGGACCTCTGAAGAGCTCTTAACATTTCTAGAGGTATTTCTACTCAATTCTATTCTGTTCACAAGCTACATTTTACAAAATCAATTTAGAACCTGGATTTGTAATATTTGGATTATATATGGTTGTATTTGTGCATGTGTGCATGTTTGTGCATTAATCCTAATTGAGTTTGATGGACAGTGGGCAATTTCTGTCAGCTCACATGTAAAATGACTCCCAAGTTTATGTTAGTAATATATATGCATGTAAATAAGTGCAAGGAGAAAGCACATTCTACAAGTCATTGGTTAAAAGAGCAATCCATTTTGTAAAAAGGCATTCTACTATTTTAGTGTCAAGTTATACTAAAGCATCTCACCTAAAGGTTGTTTTTGTTTCATTTTTATTTTCAGTGCAAATTTACTCTTTCAAAGAAAGCAACAAATGTTTCTAAAGTTTGTCTCAAATTTACTTAATGGTTTTAGTCCTTACTTTTCAAATACTGGTTCATTCATGCAAGTGGTTTAGTGTTGTTTTCTAGTCTCTTTTAAAATTTCTTTCTATGTTATTTTATTTTTCTTTCAATATAAACTTTATATTCTGTACAAAACTCATTCTATTCTGCCTTCCCAGAGGAAATAAAACTTAAAAGAATTAAAGTACTTGATTACATCATATACTTTTTTTTTTTTTTGTGGTGTTTGTTGGGGATTGAACCCAGGGCCTTGTGCATTCAAGGCAAGCACTCTACCAACTGAGCTATATCCCCAGTCCACATCATATATCTTTTAAAATATTTCTTATATAATAAGGAAGATTCATATCACTTAGATTTTTTAACCCCCCCAAAATCACATGACTAGAGAACAAATGATATCCCTAGTAGCCAAGATTAGGGACTTTGTTCATAAGAACTTTGTAGATCAGTTCTTCATGCTTTGTCTAACTTTATAACATTTTACTCTTGATTTACACAGCAGCAGTTCAGATGTAGTACAAAATTATGGATACCATTATCATTTGCCGAAATTCACATAAAAAGGGACTCAAGTTCATAAGGAAAAGAAATAATTATTCAGGAAGTAAAAGTTAAAACTCACAGATTTTAAAAATACCAAAAAATTGTTAACTCTATAAGGACAACTTCTTGCTCCACAAAAGATTAAATTTATAACCTAAACTGTTTAGATTGACCATTCCTTTTTTAAATTTTGTGAAGATTCAAATGGTAAGTTTGACATACATATTTGAGAGAAAGCTTCTCTGATAAGCGGATGCTGATCTATAATGAGGGGTGAGGTAAGAAAGAATGAAGGAATTTGGGTTGTCCAGAAGGGAATGAGGGGAGGTGTGGGAATATGGGAATGGGAAAGACCATAGAATGAGACAGACACTATTATCCTATATACATGTATGATTACACTACTGGTGTGACTCTGTACCACGTACAGCCAGAGGAATGCAAAGTTGTACTCCATTTATGTACAGTGCATCAAAATGCATTCAAGTATAAAAAATTAGGACTAATTAAATTTTTAAAAAAATGAAGAGAAAGGTGGGTAGAAATAAAAGATGTGATGTGAGTAGTGAACCCAAATGAAAACTGCAAAGGCCACTATAAACCCTACCACGTTAAATAAGCCATGCTAAGACCAAAGCATATTTTGTGGCTTCATTCTTATCACTTACAGAGTATCTTCTTAACACTGAGTTTATATATTCTTCATTAAGAGGAATTAAATAGCTGCCTGACCATGTGTCCAAAACTACACAGGTACATACAGGCAAAAGTTGGAGCTGACATCCACCTGGATCTCCCTCTGCCACCTACCATCACTGTCCCTTCCTGCCACCAGTGGAATACAATGAAGTAGAGTGAATGGGGCACCTGGCTGGGGTTCAACTCTCTGCAATGACCCAGTGATGTTTCCTCCCAGGCAAAAGAAAAGACATGACTACCCAGGCATACCACAAACCTATCACAGCCAACGTTTGAGCAGAGGTAGGTAAGTATAGAGGAATTCTAAATTTTGCAGTATTGGTTTTGATTTCATAGATATTGTTTTCTATGTTGTTTGGATTGATTTTTCCCTTTAATTTGATATTGCATAATTTATCCAATTTTATATGTTTTGATTTTTATTTTTGATATCTGTTTTTCCTTCTTTTTCATTTTTATACTTTCTTCTTCTTCTTTTTCTCTTTCTCTTCCTTTTTTCTCCTCTGCATCTCTTCCCTCCCCTCCTTTTCTTTGCTGCTTCTCTCCCTATACTTTTCATGCCCTATATAGTATAATATTCATTTTAATTTTCTTAATATCTAAACTTTCATTCTATTCAAGATACTTAACATTTTCACTTTTGAATTACCTCATTTATAAAGAATATTTTAAATAAAGTCTCATGCTTTCTTTTTTAGTTAGGTTTTCATTGCTGTAACCAAAAAGAACAAATTAGGGAAGGAAAAAATTTATTTTGGGTCATAGTTTCAGGGATTCACTCCATGGTATGCCAACTATACTGCTCCAAGCCTAAGGTGACACAGAACATCATAGTGAAAGAGTGTGATGGAAGAGCCCTGCTCCAACTCAGGGTGGCCAGGAAACAGAGAGTGAGGGGAAGGGACCACAGCAAAGATGGGTCCTTTCAAGGAACATGCCCTGTGACTCATATTTCTTCCAACCATGCTATACCTGCTTGCAGTAATCAACCAGTTAGTCCATTCATACTGGCGAGTACTGATTTGGTTACATCTCTTCTACTCCATTCATTTAACCTCTGAATATTCCTGCACTAACTATAACATTCTGACCCTCCAAAATTTCATGTCCATTTCACAATACAAAATGCATTTGTTTTCCTTTAAGAGTCTCCATAGTTTTAAAAGTGCCAGCATTATCCAAAGTGCAAATACAAAGTCTCCTCTGAGACTCAAGTGGAACTCTTGGCTGTGAACCTCTGTAAAATTCAAAAGCAAGTTACATGTATCTAACATATAATTGTGCAGAGTACGCATTGGTATTCTAAAACCGAAGAATACGGGCACAGAAAGAAGATATAGAACCAAAATAAGACATAAACTGAGCTGGGTAAACATTTTCTGTAGCTCTAACTCTGGCATCTCTGGGTTCCAGTGATATAATATTCTCCTCAAAGGAATTGGGCAGTCCCACCCCTATGGCCTTGCTGGTTTAGCAGTCATGATCTCTTTTTCAGCCTGGCTCTCTCCATAGCCAGCACCTTTCCTCAACAGATAGCCCACATTCATGGCATCTCTTAATTCCTTGAGTCTCTATTCCTGGTTGGATTTCACCTTCACAGCTTTACACATTTCCCTATTAGTGGCGGCCTATAGGAACTTCAATATTGCTTCATATTGTCTGGCCTCCCAGGCTTTCCTCTGAAATCTCTGTAAAAAAACTCCATGACCCCTAACTTCAGTGTCCTGTATTCTTGCAGAACCAGCACTGAGTGGATGGCAGCAAGATCTGTTACCAGCTTGTACAATACCTGGGTCTCCTGGGAACACTTGCAGCATGAGTGCATGCATAGCTCAGCATAGTGAAACATCTTACTAGGCCCCCTGGTGCAAACAGGTCATCCCCATAGTCTTTTCTCAAAGGGATCATCTCTTCTATCCTGGAGCCTACAGGGAGAAGTCTTAAAAATTCCTGAGATGCTTTGGAATTGTATTTTCTATTGTCTCTCTACAAAATACTTAGCATTGGTTTAATGGCTATAATTACTTTAATAAACATAGCTTCCTTGACTCCAGCTTACAATGTTCTTTTCTGGTCAAACTTCAAGTTATTAAAATCCTTTAACTCTATTTTCTGCTTACATTTTTAACAATAAACCTGGCTAAGATTCCCAGCAATGTCACTGACACTGACTGAATGTGGTGCTGCCTTGAAATTTTCTTTACCATATTAATTAGTCTATCATTTTAAAACTGGTTCATTACATTAAAATTCAGCCTATACAAGTCTTAGGATATGGGCAAAATTTAACTAAGTTCTGTGCTACTATATAACATGAGTAGCTTCTAGTCTAATTCCCAGTAGAATCCTCATTTCCCTCAGAAACCTCTTGAGGATTGTCTGCATTCCTATCAGTATTGTGATGTTCGAAACTCCCACCAGCAACAACTATTAAGTTCCACTAACAACTTACAACATTATAAAGCTTTTTCAGCTTGCGTCTTTAAAAATTATGCCCACAAACTAGCTCCAATGGCTTCTGAATCACATTTAGATTAGTCACAGCAATGACCCCAGTCCTCATACCAATTTCTGTTTTTGTTATCTTTTTCATCAGTGTGACCAAAAGAGAATAAGATGTACTACATGTTTGTATAAATAAGTCAAATTATACTTTAACATCATGCACAACTAAAAAGAACAAAAAAAAAGAAAGAAAAGAAAAAAAAACTTAGAGAAAGAAATGTTTATTTGGCTCTCAAAATTTCAAAGATCTTAGTCCATAGACAGCCAATTTATTTGCTTGGGGCCCAAGGTAAGACAGCACATCAGCAGGAAGGGGTCCAGTGGAGGAAAGCTTCTCAGCTCATAATGGGGGATGGGGGAGCAAGAGGTGAAAAGAGGAGGGAAAGGAGCTGCAGGAAAGTTGTACCCTCCCAGGGCAAGTTTCCAGTGACCCATCTATTCCAATTATGTCCTACCAATATACAGTTACCACCCAATCAGTCCATTCAAAGTAGAATGGACTGAATAGATTACAGCTCTCAAAATCCAATCATTGCAATAATATTTTTAATAACGTTAAATACTATTATAATAAAATAAATGTATACTTCAAGTAATAATATAATAAATAATAATGTCGAAAACTGAATCCTTAATAATTTTTCTCATTTTACTGAACTACAAATATTCTCTATTCAAACCCCACAATCATTGCTATATTTAAAATGTATATTAATTACATAAAAAAAAACTAGCAGAAAAACAGTATGAAAAATTTTTCTCTCATTCTATCCTATCCCTAGTTATTCCTTAAAATTTCAATATTTTACAAACTTTTAATTTAAGTTTACATGTTGGTTATTTGTATAACTCTAAGTCATAGGCTGACAACATTGGTTTGTTTTATTATTTAATATTACTTATAGGAGATCCAAGACAGTGGGCCAGAGGGAGGCAGCATTCTGTGTCGCTCCATGTCCTGGGACATGAGAACACTGCAAGTGAAATTCGTGCTCCTCATGTGGGAATCATGGCCAACATACCCTTCCAGGGTTCCAGGCCTCAGCGTCAGAGTAGGTCTCCCAATCACTCGCCACACAGGACTATCGGGTACCCAAGTGGGCACCTTGAACACCTACATACAACTTTCAGTCACCCACTAGAGCAGAAATCACCGATGCCACACCCATGCAGGACATCCAGCAGCTTTCCACACAAGACTCCAGCCACCACTCCCACGTGGACCCCCATCTACCAATGTGGGGCTCCCCTGGTCACTGCCATCTTGGGGCTTTGCAGCAGCAGATATAATCCCCTATGTGCAGTAGCCTGCCTACACCCTGGACCTTTACACAGGCTCTAAAGTCAGCCAACAGCCACACACTTCACGAGCTCCTCTCTGAACTCATCCTCCAATGCCATCTCTCAGCGGCTCCCCCCACATGACCCAATAGCCCACACACTGCTGAAAGCAGGCACCTCCATCTTGGGCCATCTTCATCACCATCTTCATTGGGGGACAACTACCAGTTTTGAAACATCTGCTGGCCAGGTAGCCAGTTTCAAACTCCCCCCACTTCCCAGCAGCCACTATCCCAGCACAGTGACACCTGGTTACCTTCACCACCCTGAGGGTGGAGATACCAGCTAACAACAGGTGACCCCACTTATTAGATGAGAAGGGAAGCAGGAAATATTTAAAAAAAAAATCCTGTTTTTTTCCTTCAAGATTTTTTTTCCCTCTTATTCTCTATTCTCCTGCCCTTACATCCCCAATATATGTGAAACCAAGTACTTTGCATGAATTAGGATTTTGAGGACTGGGGCATCTGAATAGTATATTACAGCTGTGTTGTGTGTGTGTGTATGTGTGTGTGTGTGTGTGTGTGTGTGTGTATATATATATATATATATATATATATATCCCACAAGTTTCTACTATTTTACCATTTTAAAAAAATTTTTCTCAATATATATTGTGTTTGTTTTATGTATTCTAGTGTCTTCCCACTACTTGTCTAACCAAAATTACTTTCTCTCCCTTCTCCTGATACTAATCTTCCTCTTTAGATTTTTCTTTCATACTTTCTAAAATATAACAACTCTATATCCTCACCTCCTTCCTCATCAGCATATCATCCTACTCCTCACCCCCAGTTCTTTGTTTACCAACAGAAACTGTAAACACTTTCACAAACTTACTGAGTATATTGTAGATAATAATTGAATTCACCATTTTTATACGTTGTGACCAAACTGTAAATGTCTTAATAGAAAACATTTGTTTCTAGTGTATATACTGTTTATATCGGGATCTGATAATATTGTCCTTCACCTCAAGGGAGAAGTATTCGATCTCTACCAAGACACTATAAGCCTATTGGGTAAAAACACAGTGCTAGAAGGGAAGACACGCAATCAATACAAAAAGACAAGGGAAGAAAGTGCCCCAAACACACCAAGATCATTATTAGAACCCATGGCAAGCAAAGCAGAAGAAATTACAGAGAAGAAGTTTAGGATTTTAGGATGTGCATGATTAAAATGTTCTGTAAATTAAAGGATGATATAAGAGAGCAAATGCAGGCAGCAAAAGATCATTTTGACAAAGAGCTACATAAAAAATACAGGAAGCAAAAGATTACCTCAATATGGAGATAGAAGTTCTAAAAAAAAATGTCCTTGAAATGAAGGGAACAATAAACCAAATTTAAAACTCAATTAAAAGCATCAGCAACAGATAAGACAACTTGGAAGACAGGACCTCATATAATGAAGACAAAATATATAATCTTTAAAGGAATGTAGACAACACAGGGAAAATGGTAAGAAACCATGAACAGAACATTCAAGAAATATGGGATAACATAAGAAGACCAAATTTAAGAGTTATTGGGATAGAGGAGGAAATAGAGTTCCAAATCGAAGGAATGAGCAATCTATTATATTAAATAATATCAGAAAAATTCCAAACATGAAGAATGAATTGGAAAACCAAATTCAATGAGGCTTAAAGGACGTCAAATGTACAAAATCACAACAGATCCACACCAAGGCACAATCTAATGAAAATGCCTAACCCACAGAATAAGGAGAGAATATTAAAAGCCAAGAGAAAAAAAAATCAGATTACACATAGGGGGAAACCAATTAGGTTATGTGCAGATTTTTCAACCCAGACTATGAAAGCAAGAAGATCCTGGAACAAATATCAAGCTCTTAAAGAAAATGGATGTCAACCAAGATTCTTGTATCCAGCAAAATTAAGCTTTATATTTGATGGTGAAATAAAAACCTTCCATGATAAACAAAAGTTAAAAAAAAAATTACAACTAGAAAGCCTGCACTACAGAACATCATTGGCAAAATATTCCATGAAGAGGAATTGAAAAATAACAATGAAAATCAGCAAAGGAAGTTATTACACTAAAGAAAAAACTAATCAAAGGAGAAACCAAGTCAAGTAAAATATCCCCGCCCCCCCCCCCAAATGCTGGGAATACAAATCATGCCTCAATAATAATACTGAATGTTAATGGCCTAACTCACCGACCAAAAGACATAGACTGGCAGATTGGATTAAAAATAAAAAACCCAACAACAACAACAATATGCTACCTCTAAGAGAGTCATCTCATAGGAAAAGACATCCACAGACTAGAGGTGAAAGGTTGGGAAAAATCATACCACTTTCATGGACTGTGGAAACAAACAAGGGTCTCCATCCTCATATCAAATAAAATAGACTTCAAGCTAAAGTTATTCAAAAGGGATAAAGAAGGATATTTCATATGGCTTAAGGGAACATCAACAAGACATAAAAATTTTGAAAATATATGCCCCCCAAAATGACGTGTCTACATTCATCAAACAAACTCTTTTTCAAGTTTAAGAGTCAAATAGACCACAACACAATAATTCTGGGTGACTTCAACACACCTCTTTCACCACTGGATAGATTGTCCAAACAAAAGCTGAACAAAGAAAATATAGAACTTAATAACACAATCAACAACTTAGACCTAACTGACATATATAGAATCTTTTATCCTTCAGTTAATGAATACACTTACTTCTCAGCAGCACATGAATCCTTCTCTAAAATAGACCATATATTATACCACAATGCAACTCTTAGAAAATATAAAAAAGTAGAGATATTATTCTACATTTTATCAGATCGTAATGGAATGAAATTAGAAATCAATAATAAAAAAAGAAAGAAAAGCTTCTTCAACACCTGGAGACTAAATAAAATGCTACTGAATGAACAATGGATTGCAAAAGATATTAAGTAGGAGATTAAAAATTATTAGAGGTGAAGGAGATCACAGATACAACGTATCAAAATTTCTGTGACACTATAAAGGCAGTTCTAAGAGGAAAGTTCATTGCATGGAGTTCATTCTGTAAAAGAAAAAAAAGTCAACATATAAATGACTTAACATTACATCTTAAAGCCCTAGAATAAGAAGAATAAATCTACACCAAAAGCAGTAGAACACAGGAAACAATTAAAAATCAGAGCTGATATCAATGAAATTAAAACAAAAGAAAAACAATTGAAAAAATTGACAGAACAAAAAGTTGGTTCTTTGAAAAAATAAATAAAACTAATAAACCCTTAGCCATGCTAAGGAAGAGAGGAGAGAGAAAATCCAAATTAAACATGCGATGAAAAAGGAAATATCACAACAGACACTACAGAAATACAGAAGATAATTAGAAATTATTTGAAAACTTGTACTCCAATAAAATAGAAAATATCAAAGCTATCAAAAATTCCTAGAGATATATACTTTGCCCAAATTGAATCAGAATGATATACACAATTTAAACATATCAATTTCAAGTGATGAACTAGAAGACACCATCAGAATTGTACCACCCAAGAAAAGCCCCGGACCAACATAGACGAGTTCAACAAGACCTTTAAAGAAGAACTAATACCAATACTCTTCAATTTATTTCAGGAAATAGAAAAAGAGAGAGCACTTCCAAACTTATTCTATGAGGCAAGTATTACCCTGATTCCAAAACTAAGCACATCAGACTTTAGAAGATGGAAAGATCTACCTTGTTCTTGGATAGGCAGAATTAATATTGTCAAAATGACCATACTACTAAACGCATTATACAGATTTAATGCAATTCCATTCAAAATCCCAATGAGATTCCTCATGGAAATAGAAAATTCAGTCATGAAATTAAAAAGACCCAGAATTGCTAAAGCAATCCTTAGCAAGAAGGGTAAAGCAGGTGGCATCACTTTACCAGACTTTAAACTATACTACAGAGTAATAGTAACAATAGTAACATTAATAACTGTTAATTCCTGAAACATGACAACAGACAGGTAGACCAATGGTACAGAACAGAGGACACAGAGATGAAGCCACTTTATTACAGTAGATGGGGTAGAGAGAGAAGATGGGAGGGGAGGGAATGGGGGATAGTAGAGGAGAGGAAAGGCAGCAGAATACAACAGACACTAGTATAGCAATATGTAAAACAGTGGATGTGTAACCGATGTGATGCTGCAATCTGTATATGGGGTAAAAATGGGAGTTCATAACCCACTTGAATCAAAGTGTGAAATATGATATGTCAAGAACTATGCAATGTTTTGAACAACCAACAATAAAAATTAAAGGAAAAAAAGAGAAGTGTAAAGTGCAAAAAAAAAAATACAATTATCTTTTATTAGACAAAGGTGCCAAAAACATATATCAGAGGAAAGATAGCATCTTCAACAAATGGTGCTAGGGAAACTGAAAATCCATATGCAACAAAATGAAATTAAACCCCCATCCCTCACCATGCATAAAACTCAACTTAAAGTGGATCAAGGACCTAGGAATTAAACCAGAGACCCTGCATCTAATAGGAGGAAAAGTAGATCCGAATCTCCATCATGTTGGATTAGGCCCCTGTTCCTTAATGAGACTCCTATAGTGCAAGAATTAAAATCAAGAATTAATAAATGGGATGGATTCAAACTAAAAAGCTTCTTCTCAGCAAAAGAAACAATCTGTGAGGTGAATAGAGAGCCTACAGCCTGGGAGCAAATTTTTACCCCTCACACATCAGATAGAGCACTAATCTCTAGGTATATAAAGAACTCAAAAAACTAAAATTTAAAAAATAAAATAGCCCAGTCAATAAATGGGCCAAGGAACTGAATAGACACTTCTCAGAAAGTGATATACAATCAATCAACAAATATATGAAAAAAATGTTCAACATCTCTATCAATTAGAGAAATGCAAATCAAAACTAAGATTTCGTCTCACTCCAGTCAGAATGGCAACTATTAAGAATACAAACAACAGTAAGTGTTGGCGAGGATGTGTGGAGGAAGGCACACTTATCCATTGCTGGTGGGACTGCAAATTTGTGCAGCCAATATGGAGACTCTTTGGCAAACTGGGAATGGAACCATCTTTTGACCCAGCTATCCCACTCCTTTGTCTATACCCAAAGAACTTAAAAAAAAAAACAGCATAATACAGGGACACAGCCATATCAATGTTTATTGCAGCATAATTCACAATACCTAAACTGTGGAACCAACCAAGATACCCTTCAGTAGATGAATGGATAAAGAAAATGTGGTATATATACACAATGGAATATTACTCAGCAATAAAAGAGAATAAAATCATGGCATTTGCAGGTAAATGAATGGAGTTGTAGAATATAATGCTAAGTAAAGTTAGACAATCAAAAAACAAAAACAAAAAAAAAAACAAATGCTGAATGTTTTCTTTGATATAAGGAGGCTGATTCATAGTGGGGTTGAGAGGAGGAGCATGGGAAGGTTTGACAAATTCTAGATAGGGGAAAGGGGAGGGGGAGGGCGAGGGCCTAAAAAAAAGATGGTGGAATGATATGGACATCACTACCCTAAGCACATGTATGAAGAGGACATGAATGGTATGAATATACTTTGTATACAAGCAAAGATATGAAAAAAATATGCTCTATATATGTAATATGAATTGTAATGCATTCTGCTGTCATATATAACAAAGTAGAATAAAATAATTTTAAAATGGTTACATGTATATCTATACCCCATTCCAAAAAATAAAAATTTAACTTGCTTTCACAATTTCTATCCAGTTCGTTCTTCTGTTTTCAGAATTATTTGCTATTTTGATATGTTGTGTGTTTTTTTCACTTCATATTCCACATTGTAATACATCTGAACTTTATTGTACATTTTAGAAACTGGGTATATGAAATCAAACATTCTTTCTCATTTTCTTCCCTTCTTTATGTTTTTATCAATTGTGTCCTTTTTTCATTTTCAAGGCATCAAGTATTTGCATTAAATTGTTTCATATTAATGATGTCTTATTTAAGTGATTATACAAGTTTGGATCCAAATAATTTCCTTCCTACTATATGTAAAGGCCATTATGAGATACCATGCTGATCTCATTTTTCACCTTCTTGTTATGCAGCAGGAAGATTGTCCTTGATTATCAGATTTCTTTTGTAATTACTTTCATAGAATAAACCTGCCTTACTCTTTCATGGAAGTCTCAGACCTGTGACTAAAAGAAATGATTTGGTAAGATGCTTATTGCCATATCAATCATGGGCTACTCTTTGGTGCAAGAGTTTAAAGCTCCCCATCTGTCTCCCATGAATGTAAACAAGTTGGCACACATATTAGCAGAAATGATAGTGGAATGCAATTGCTAAGCTGGTGTTTTGGCAATGGTCACTTCACTCCCTGGCAGAAAGACTGGGTAACTAATGATAGGCCACAGAGGTTGTATAACAAAAAAGGCAATTGTTAAAATTTTATTAGTAATGCACTGAGATGGTGTGTTTAGAGGTGAAAAATATACTACTTGTTATAATATATTAGAATTTTGAGAATTGTGAAATAGGGGAAAATGTAACTAAAAGGGCAGTAGAACTGTGTGATTATTGTTAAGATCACTTGATGTTATATAAAGAACAATGAAAGAGAAGGACAGCAAATTTTTCATTGAAAGTGAACTGTGAAAGCTGAAGGGCTTCATTCACCTTATATTAAAAGGTTTTTGTCTCCTGCAAGTATCAAGGACAGAAAGGAGAGGATTGGAATAGAAATTTATTTCGAGTAGCTAAGCTCCAGAAAAGATTAAAAGTCCAACCAAAGCAGATCTGCTATTGCTGAATTTGGACCCTCATCAGGAACAAGATCTTGAATCATGACATAAGAACATTTTGGCTGATTATTTCTAGCCTAATGGTAAATTGAGAGACAGGAAAGTTAAGCAGTCAAATTCACACAAATATTTAGGGCAGGTACTAAGATCTGAACCCTTGTTATTTCGCTTAAACATATGAGTTCATAACTACCTCTCCACAAGTACGTTTTGCTTTATTTACCATTTTACAAAAATCATTTTTTAATTAAATTTAAGCATTCTTAAGTGTTACTTTTTACCAAACATTGTCCCTACTCTTTGGTTTCTTGTGTTTTTCTGGGAACTTCCCAAATGCTAAGTGATAATTTTATATTTTCCAAAATTATTGTTATTGTGATTTCAAATCTGAATAAACTTTAGTGACTTCTGCCGTCTTCCAAGGGCCTTAAAGATAATGATACTGATCTTGCAGATCAGGAAGAGGTCCTTTTCCCCTGGTGTTGAAGATTAAACACCCACGAAATGCAGAGGCAAGCTTTGAAAGCAAGTTTTATTTAAGAAAAGGACAGAGACATTCTTCTTCCAAGAGAACGGGCCCCAGAGCTGGGTGTCCATGGGAGGGACTTGCTCTTTTATAGAACCCAGATACCCTTGGCTTAATTATTGTTTTTTCTTTCATTCCCTTACATGTGACAGAGACACAGAGATTAATTGTTAGCATCCTAGAATACTGGGAGCAGTATCTCAGAGGTTAACAATGCGTTGTTCTCTCTGTTTGATAACCAGAGCTCATCTTCTCTTGAATCCCCTCATTCATTATGTACACTGACTTCCTGACCTTCACTCCTGCTTAGGCCAGGTGTCGATGCAAGCAGATTGTTTTTGACAAAGAAAGCATGTGCGGGTTCAGCACAGTGGGCCCATTTTATAGAATCATTGTCTTAGTCTCATATTCCCACCATTCTCATCTATCTGTCCCCTAACAATAAGAGCTAATTACTGTTATACGTGAATTCTGTGGTACACAATCCAAAGAATATTGATTTTTTAACATTGCCAAAGGTTTCGCTTGTGTTTATAATATGTTTTCTAGGCTCTATATGTCTATTTTTGCAAAAGAAACCTCACCCTTCACAAAAATATACAAATAATTAAAATAGTTGTCATCTCATAAAAAAGATAATAAATTTTGCATAAATTCATGTGCCTGTATTGCTATTTCTCTCAGGAGATGAGATATTCTTCCTGGTGAATAGCTGTACCTCACACAGTTGGGTGACGTATTTTCATAGCTCTCAGGGAGGTTCTTAAGCCACATTGCTGTTTTTGTATGTGTTGATTTCCAATGGCTTTTCTTAAAACGTGTGCCATTTTCTTCATATCTTACCTTTGTAAGGTGCTCTGATTTCCTGTCTCAGGATTATTTTTATTTATCTCTCTTGTTTCTTTAGTTCTGCAGAATTCCAATTTGACAGCTTGTTGTCCTTTGTACTTCCTACATAATTAGCTAACTTTCCCATGTGCCTGTGTTAGTGATTTCTCAAGGAAAATGGAGTTTACTTGAATTTCTTCAGCTCTTATTCTCTACTCTGATTGCTTTATGATTGCTAAAATAAAATTCATCTATTTTATAAAAATTTTCTTTTCTTAGTTAACATAGAGCCTATTTATTATTTTTACCCTGATTAATGGTTACAAGAAACTGCTGATTATTATTTTTTATTTCTACTCCACATCGTTTCATTCAAATCTGTTCTATGCTTGAAATGAGAATGAGGGAAAAAAATGACATTTTTCTGACACTATTACTGCCTAGCTTCTTATTAGTTCTGGCCAATCAGAGCCTCTGTTAGATTGAATCAAAGAAGGAGGCCAGCAGGTAATTGCTTCTCTTTTTGTCTGTGCCAGACATCTCTTTATAGCCCAGGACAGGTTAGGCTCAGTCTATAGGCACCCCCAGAATCACTGTGCCATTCCCTTTAGGCTTCAGAAAAGAGATACTTCATAGCATCATCACAGGTAGTGGCCTCCCAACGAAGCAACAGTACTCAGCACTTTTGCTTTTATTATTCCTTAAATCATAGGATTTGTAGCTGCATCCTCAGTTACTATCTAGTTTACCTCTTCTTCCACCTAAAACAATTATTTCAAAAACCTTCATAAATGATTCTTTGTATTATATCTACTTTGTTTAATAAATAGATAAAATACAAATAAATAAATAAATTCAGCAAAGTAAATATTAAATTCACTTTTATTTTTCTAGTTCTTGCTTTCATTTTTATTGGTTTTATTTTAAATGTATTCTGAAATTATTTTTTCTTATTTTCATTTATGCCAATGAATATTTATTAATTCATTTTCTAACTGGAATGAGGAACATTTACAGTTTACATGGAGTGGCCCAATCAGAATAAAAGATACAATAGTTGCAAAAATAGCTACCATATTAAAAATATTTATATATACTGTATGCCATTTTCAACCCCTTTAAAAAATACTATTTCCACATATATGAGTTTGTCATAATGAACACAACTACTACGTATAACTATGAAGCTCTAATAAAAATAAATAAATAAAAATATTTTGTCAATTAAGTCTTATAATAGTCTTGTGAAATTATCATTTTTCAATACCCCTTTAAGGGCAAAGGAGGACCTGTAGCTTATAGGTAAAGTGAACCAAGTTCACACAGGTAAGAACTGGTGGCTTTTAAGCAGTGGCAGGTTTACTCTAAAGCCTATATTTTTACCACTAAGAAGAAATATTTGCATAGATTTTCAGTTTTCAACTAATAAATAGTATGCTTCCAGTGTGATTTAAGTATACTCTTATTTCATACAATTGCCTTTTAAATAGCATTTTGAATGATAGAATTTTCTTTTTTTATATCTAATTTCATTTTACTTACTCTTGTCTTGGGATGGGGAATATATAATTTGGTAAAAACATACAGTAAAAACAAGCAAACAAAAAAAGACTTATCATGTACAACTTTTTACTTTTTTGGGGGGATGGGTACCAGGGATTGAACTCAGGGGCACTCAACCACTGAGCCACATTTCCAACCTATTTTGTATTTTATTTTGAGACAGGGTCTCACTGAGTAGCTTAGGACTTCTGTAAGTTGCTAAGGCTGGCTTTGAACTCAAAATCCTCCTGCCTTAGCCTCCAAAACTGCTGGTATTACATGCTTGTGCTATCATGCCTGGCTCATGTACAACTTTTAAGCTACAATAATGATGTACCTTAATTACTTCCATGCATACAAGTCTAACATTACAATATTTTTTAAAAATAAACACAATTAAAACTTTTAGGACCATCTTATAATAAATTAATTCCTAATTTCCCCTATACACAGTGAGTACTTTACTTAAAATGAATACTTAAGTAAATTAAGTATGTGGACAGCCTTAGGATATGCTAATCTTATATATTCAGCTAAGTAGGCAACAAGCCACAGGGCTAAACAAATAAAAAAGTGTAGTTATAAATAAAAATTTAAAACTAAATTAATTTTATAATTAAATACGGAAAATTTACTGATTTGCTAAACTAAATAAGATGTGATGTATTAACACTTCACTATAAAGGATGAATACAAGAACATTTATAAATAATGTGCCTTAATAGTTTACTATAATAAAGGCTGGCTAAATAGAAGTGCATGCATATTGTGAAGCACTATGGGTGGTATATGTTTTGCCACATATTTTTGTTACCTTGAGGTAAATAACATGTGTACCAAATCCAGCATTCATTTTCTGTTGCTGCTGTGTTTTAAGAAATTTGTACAGTATGAAAAACTGGAAAATACTAATGAATAAAAAATATTTTAGAAAAAAATAGATATATTCATGCAATTATGTACATTCTCTCCGTGTAAATTTCAAGGCGAGATTTTTGTTTCCTGTAAAGCAGATCATTGTCCTATGAGAGAATGTTTTTTACTTGTCTTAGCACATTTATTTTTCTCCTTGAGCATTGCATTATTTTGCTCTATTCTTTTTTGTGTGTGCAAAATACATGGCAATTAAAATGAAAAATACTTCATGTAAATAAAATTCTGGATTTTAAAACCAAGAACTAATAAAAATCCTTACAAAATCAGACCATCTGATTTAAGTAGAAAATGACTTAAACACTAGTAATAATAATAATTTAAAAAAGACAAACACTTTTGAAGTATACAAAGAGAAATGTTTGCTGAGTGTTTTAGTTCTGATGTTTCAGAATGCTGCTCTATTTTTTTTTTTTTTGGTAGAAGTGTAATGGGGATTGAACTCTTGGGTACTCAACCACTGTGCCACATCCCCAGCCCTATTTTGTATTTTATTTAGAGACAGGGTCTCACTGAGTTGCTTAGTGCCTTGCTTTTGCTGAGGCTGGCTTTGAACTTGTAATCCTCCTTCCTTAGCCTCCCAAGTCACTGGGATTACAGGCATGCACCACTGCACCAAGATTCAGTATGTTTTATGAGGAATTCAAGGGGGAAGATTTCACAGGAGAAGGTGTTAATATGCCCTGGATTGATTTAAATGGTGACCCCCTGAACTATAAAACAGTAGGAGGTCTATGGATTCAAAGTGCTTGTTAATGAGGAACTACTCACTGTTGTTGACAAATCCTTCCTCATTTCCTCTCTCCCCAAGTTTCCCATCCTCTACTGGCTCAGTTTCTAGCATCTCAGTATCTTCTTTCCTGCTACAGAACTTGTCCAAGTAACTGGTATAAGTGTTTACTTTCTCAGCCTGTTCATCCTTCCTGACCTCACAACAAAACTGATCGACGAGAAAACATTGCTCCCTGCCACTCACAAACTGGCTATCCCAAGAAGATTGGTACAAAGCTTCTAACTAAATAGTTTACTACAAATTTGAACCAAATTTGTCATTTCTGTTTTCTGTTTTTCTCAGCTTACTGACTTTGATACCAAACTCTAGTTGGGACACTGAGCTATTCAAGTCATTTAATTTATTAGTAGTTTCCTGTTGTGAACTAAGTTGAATAGTTCCTGCAAGAAAGAAATCAAAATCAATTCTCTGATTCTTGTTCAGCCAGTTGCTGTGATGTTTCCTGTAGTGCTATCTGGGCATTCCATTCCTTTCACATTTTGACTTGCCTTTCTTATCAGATTTTTCTTTGCTTTGTTCTTTCCAGTTGGGAAGATCTATAATAAGTTTGGGTTCATAATAATGAATAACTTCACTCTCCAAACTAAATTACTAAATATGATGATGACCTTATTTTGTAGTTACAAGCATGGTTGCACTCTAGACCACAATATTTGTTTTCACAATGATCTACGTACGTACTGCCAACAAAGCTCAGTAGGGTAATTGGTATCAAAAGCAGAATCCTCCAGATATTTTTCTTGATTTCCATCCCAATATTTTCGAGATCTACTTGTACTTCTTCTTCATCAGTGATGTCAGACAGAGCTCTTGTGTCAAGCTAAAAACTTCATTACCATCAAAGTTGTTATGTATAGGACAATCAGACTCTGAAAACTGACAATTATGGTACATTTCCCAGTTATAAATGAGCTGTGAGTTTCTTCTATAAGCAAAATATCATCAACTTCCTCTTCAACATGAAAAGGATGGCTTGAAATTGGTTCATCCATTGGAAAAGAATATATATTCATGTAAGGATGAGAAAATGCTGCTTCTGCTGTCAACCAACTCAAATATTTGTCAAAATTTGTCCCAGGAAATCCACTGCTTCTCAACTAATTCCTGGAGGAGCTGAGTGAAGGGGTTTTGTGCCTCAGTCATGTAATTTCTAATGTAAACTGGAATTACAATGAGAAGCTCTTGATGATCTAACTAATGTACCACAGGAATAGATTCTAAAATCTGTTACATATGTTCAAGTTCACCTGCACCTACAAAGAAGGTTTTACCATTCAGCATTTCAGCAAAAATACAGCCTGCAGCCCACATGTCAGTGCTTTAGTATAGTTATTAAGAGAAAGTAAAAGACTGGAGATTTGTACCATTTAGTAACCAAACCTAAGAAAGACGACTCTCATGGGAATAATGAGGATCCTTGATCCATGCAAGACCGAAGTCACCTATCTTCAGCACCAAGTCTTCAGTATTAATGAAAAGATGAGCTGATTTGAGATCTCTGTGCAGTACTTTGCAGAGTAAATACACTTGAGCCAACATAACAACTGGCATACACGAAAAGCCTGGCATGCTCTATCAGTCAAGGGCCCTGGACCAGCACATTAGCCAAGTCTGTCTGCATGCACTCCTGAACAATGTAAACACTGTTCAGTTCAGTAAAAGAGCCCACAGTCGGTTAACTGGTTGCCACTGAGGACAAGAATTTCAAACACTTTAACAGTATGTATCATGGCCAAGTCTTCTCATAATTTTGATTTCATGGAAAGCATGTTTGACACTCTGGGGAACAACAGTAAGGTCAATTTTCATGATGGCTACACTTTTGTCACAGTCATTATCTACAGCAGAAAAAGCCAAGCCATCGCCTCTACAATCCTATGGTTTTAAGTTCATATACCCAGAGCCCAGATCAAAACCATGAATGTTCATAAGATTTTCAAATTTCTCTGCCATTTTGAAATCCTTATTATTGTCTTTTCCTTTCAAACTGTTGAAAATGTGTAAACAAGGAAGGAAACTAGCATCAAAAGGAAAAATCTTTTAAAAGGGAGAAGAAAAATAATTATGCTTCTATGGCAAGATGTTTTCTCGATGTTCATTGCATATTTCAACCAGGCCTGTTGAGTTCCCCTCAGATTTAAAGCTCAAAAAGCTCTACTCATATTGAGACTTAAAAAAGATTGCAGTACTCATAGTTCAAGAAAGGGGCAGCGACTCTGCAGACATTTAAAGACAACATTCAAGAAACTCGAAGGGAATGAAATGCAATATACTATGCACTCAAATATACTGGGCTTGCACACAATGGGCTTCTATGATCATTCTCCTCACAGTGTAGACACTTTCAGTGTTGAACTGGTCCTGAGCAGCGTTATTTTAAGGTGCTGGTAAACACTATTTCCATTTTGCTTCTTTTCTTCCTTTGTTGCTATATATTTCAACAAGAGGCCATGGTGACTGTTGATTACAGATGCCTTTTATTAGTGATCAGGTGGCTCCAGCTGACCACATTCACAATCAAAGCTACAGTCCATCTTATTTTGATAGAATGGGACTTCTCTGATTTATGGAGGGAGTGCAGGACCCTCAGACAGTCCCCAATGTCAGCTCAGGTATCTGGCTGTGCCAGCTGGAGACACCATTATGTAAAAGAAATGTTAGTATTTTCTATTGAAAGCCTGGGATATCTAGAACCAATTTCTGGAGATATATTTCCACTACTAAATTAGAATAATAATAAAAAAACCTAAATGTGAAAATAATATCCATATTAGATTGTTGTCATTACTCAAAAAGGAACTTTTTATCTCCAAATTTCCAAATCATTTCTGCAGGATATTACTTAATTTAGGAGATATTTAAAAATGTTTAAGTACTTATCAATGTGATAGATACTTTTTATTGCAGTGTAACCAAGGGAGACATTTCAAGTGACAGTGAAGTTAAATTAATGGAGAATGGTTTAAACATAGAAGAAAACATTTTATTTTATTTATAAGTATAGTAGATTAAGCTACAAATATAATTTTTAGAAATGTTTAACATTTATGAAAAAAGAAGTAAATTAATAGAATTTGAAGCCTCCCTTAGTTGTACCTCTGTTTGCATCAGTTAACTGCATTTTTTTCAGAAACAATACTTGCATTCTCTGAATGAAACTTTGGTTATTCTAAGTATTCTGCAAAGACGAATAAGACATGGTAAATGACTTCAAGATTCTCAGTTGTCAGAAAGATAGCACATAAAAAACAAATAATGTAATAATAAAACAAATGGGTTAGTGATATATGAGGTAGCTATTAATTAAGCTATAATGGAAATCTAGGAGAAGATAATTCTGAGTAGATGAATATATATATATATATATATATATATATATATATATATATATACATATTTAATAAAAATGTAATATTTGTGTATATCTTTTAATGATTCATTAATGTTTAGCTCTTAAAAATATTTTATTTTAAGTAAAATTTGTAATTTTTTTCCTGAGTTTACCATACCAAAGGGAATTCAGGCTGACCTAATTTTAGAGCCAGGAGCTCAGAATTATTTCTCAAAAAGTTGCAAATTTTCCTAGTTGTAATCAAGAAAAGGTGAACAGTTGTTGTACTTGTTCTGCAAAACTGAATGTATATTTAAATAGTCAGAACTATAGAAAATAAAAGGTAGTGTTACAAATCTTCCTGGAAATGAAGAATTGCAATTTGTTTTGAAGTATTTTTAAAAGAATATTTAAGTGTATTAAAAGAAGTTCTTTACAATGATCAAAGTCAGCAGAGAATGAAATCACTAAAATACCAGGGACAGCTTTTGACATAACAATATACTAATAATTTAGAATTATATTTGATGTTTGAAATTATGTAATAAAAATCTTGTTTATCCATATAGGAACAAAAACATAAAGTATCAAACTTTACATGATGTTTAAAAGCCACAAAATACAACATTGATTTGCGATGCTCACAACTTTGATGCTGTCAATTCAAAGAACTAAACCAGATTTTCTGGAAGGCTCTGTGGGAAGCTGAACATGAATTGTATCCCAAGTTATACCTCCTTCTTCCTGTGAGGGCCACAGTTCTTCATGGAAGGCTGCTGTTGTGAATACAATTTTGTGGAATTTTACTGCTCTGTATAGCAATCCAGCAGAGTAGGAGTTGATGGATTCTGAGTAGAAGTCTTACAGATAATTGCTTGCTAACACCCACTGGTTAATACATTGCTGTCAATTGTTGGTATTTTTTTTTAAATCTCCTGTTCCAATTCATGTTTAAGACTTGTATATTTCTTAAGTACTGACCTCTATACAAACAGTGCTTTCATTGTTTTCCCTAAAACCAGGTTAGCATTCAGGGTAGCCTTAACATATTAGGTTCATTTACTAAATGAAAATTCTGCCTCACTCTTAGCACTTATATGTAGCATTCAAAGTGTCTCTGATTTTAATGTATGATAAAAGAATGTGTCTTACTGTGGCTTTCATTTCCAGTTGCCCTTTACTCTGAAAGTCACAATTGGGTGAGCATTTTCTATATGTACTCTACCTCATACTTCCTGATCTCTCCTCTTTTCTTTATTCCGTTCTTTCTTCTTCTTCTTTTATTTAATAGTGTAAATTCAAAACATTCATTTCTATTCCATTCTTGGGCAATAAACACTTCCTTGCTTTTACTGAAAGTATCAGAAAATAAAGGTAAAGGTAGTAAATACTTTAGATTTTCCAGACTAAACCAAAAGATCTCTCTCTCTCTCTCCTAACTTTCAACTTTGCCTTTGGTTGAATGATCGTGCTTCAATCAAACCTTATTTACAAGAACAGAAAGCAAGTTGTAACTTCCTGACACCTACTCTATACCACAGGCTTTTATTTTCTAAGGAGAAAAATTATCATATTTTCAGAACACTTGATTGTCTTAGGGAAAACACTTCTAGAGAACTAATCCAAATTTTTGTATCTAAGAAAAAAAACTCTCTGTTAAGAACTAGAACTAGAACATTTGAATTTTCCTTTAAAACAAACAAAATAAAATAACAATGATACAAAAAATGCAACTATATTAAAAATATCAAAGTAGTCATGTTCACATTTATCAAAGTGTAAAAATGACTTAAAATATCATGCAATGTAGAAAAAGCATATTTAGCATCTAAGTTTTCAATTATAAATAGTCTAACCTTGGGCTGGGGATGTGGCTCAAGTGGTAGCAGGCTCACCTGGCATGGCATGTGTCGGGTGCTGGGTTCAATGCTCAGCACCACATAAAAATAAAATAAAGATGTTGTGTCCACCGAAAATTAAAAAAAAAATTCTCTCTCTCTCTCTCTCTCTCTCTCACACTCTCTCTCAGTAAATAAATAAATAAATAAATAGTCTAACCTCTATCCTGTTGCTCTGGTAATTCCAGTTCTCTATCTAAAGCATAATTCTTTTTTGAAAAAATGACCTAAATATAAAAGGAATCTTGTATCCTACTACTCCCTGATTCTCTGCATTTCTTTTCTTTCTAGTAGCTATATTGTTGGCTTTGAATTTTTGTACCCTTATTGTGTTGAATTTTATGCAGCAATGAAATTTTCGAATACCTTAAGGGCTTTTGAGTTATTTTGTAGATCAAGAGTGATTATCTGTGAATCTTACAAGCAAAGTTATCACTCCACAAGGAAAGTAATTCCCCAAAGCAAAGATAAAGTTAAAATATATATGTAATAAATTGGACTTATGCTGACAATTTGTAGAGGATATCTACCTTCCTTGTACTTGTCATATGGTATAGTCAAATACTATAGATGTTACCAAATTAAACAAAAACAAACAAACAAACAAAAAACAGGAAAATCATAGATTATTTTATGGATAACAGCTTTATTGACTGTTGCTTATAATAAATTGAATAAAAGTACCTTTGAAGTAAATATATTTCCAATTCTGTATTCCCAGTGCAGTCTACATAGTAGCCTTCAAAAAGTATTAGTTGAAGTAGCAAATTAACAAGTTTAAGGATTAAATTCCTATTAAATATTCATCTCCTTTAATGTACAATATAATTTGAATGCTGTTAGTGGTTTCTCCATCACACTTTAAAACATACTACAGAAAGGAAACTATGATGCAACCCTGCCCTTCTCTTAATTACCTGTGCACTTATTAATAGACAAGATATTCTTTTGAGAAACTAAGAGCAGTATCCACAATGTCCACTAATAAAGTGCACACACACAGAGTCTAGGAGTAAGGAGACTTTTTTACATTTTTCATATGTTGTATCTAATTTATCCTGTACCATTATATGTAAAATATGCAATACCTTTTAAAATTTGAAATCCCAAATTGAGATACATTTTAGTCCATAAAGAGAATGTAGAGCACTATTAACAAGTCCTGGGAAGTTTCAAATTATGGAGTGTTCCAGAGTAATTTAGAATTGAAGGGAGCTGTAAATTGGAGAGACATACCAAAGTATTTTTGTTACATAGATTTCTTGTGGTTTGATAAATAGTTTAACCCAATGTCATTAATGTTAATTGTAATTAGAGAAACCTTGTAGAATTTTAAGTAAACCTCAATGTGTATTATATAAAGTCAGGAAATCACTAATTTAGATCTATTTTTAACTTGTTTGAGTTTCAATGTTCTGGATGTGTTCTTAAGAAAAGATTTTGATATTTTGAAGGCTAAAGCTTTGTAGAAGAATTTTAGTATTCTAACAAGACATTTGTCTATGTTTAAGGTCATCCTTACAACTTTGAAGAGAGAACATGCTGACAATTTATGAAGCAAATGTCGTCTAACTACCCACAGAATAGGGCAAACTTACATTACCTGTCAAAGCTACACTGAGAAATTGCAGAGAAAGACAACTGTACAGAGAATGTATCTATACTCTTGTCATTTTCTCCTCTATGCCAAATAGGCCACTAGAGAATTCAAAACGATCTCAGATTACTTCTCTGAATAGAAAATTAACAAAGAAGACTCTAACAAAGATATGTGGGTCACCATCTCAATTTATTTGGAAAAAAATACTTATTATCAGAAGGCATATCAATTTCAGTTATTAATCAAATAATACAATTGGAAAGAAATGATCCAAGTACATATTAAGTTCAACATATGGACGAATATTACAAATGCTTAGGAATATTCTGGGACTGCTGTAAATCATCAATAAATGCACTTGATTGAATCAAATAGCTGAAGCTCTTTGAGAATGGGATAGGCTGTCCTGTGCCTTTGCTAAGTTTCTTCTTGTTAGAAGTGAAATTCTATCACTGGAGGTGCTAAATGGAAATTACTTATGATAGAATTAATATAGGAAGCACTGTATAAAGAATTCCTTTATTGGGTTTGAATTTCACATAGATTGCTTGCTCTGTCTTCTTCTACTCTATGAATTATAATTTTGGTGAGTGCTCAATAATCATTACTTTTAGAATTCAGTCAGTTGAAATAATATGCTTTAAATATATATATAGATGAATATGGAGAATGAATATGTATTCATGTATGTAATATGTATCTATATATATGAATCTATTTTATTTATGATGAGAACAATCTATACACTGTTAGGTACAACTTTCATGTATTCACAGATGATAGACTAGATGATTCATTTCACTTGTAGATAATCATAAATTGATAATATATGAATAAAAGTGTTTTAATTATGCAAGTCTTTAGAAAGCATCTATCCTAACTAAGTTTATGAGAAGTGAATTATATATAGAACGTGTATATCACATTTAAAACTTTCAGCTATGTAAGAAGTATGCCATGTTTATGACTTTTAGCTATGTAAAAAAATTAGAACTCTATTCTGACTTCTGCTTTAGTGTTCTTTCCATTTTAGTAGTATTTTTCTAATGCATTGAGTGTATTTTCATTACTTATACTCACCTGTTTTTCAAAAATTCAAATGTGTAAATCTGTATAGGAAGCATTGATTCATTTAAAATGCTATATGCTATCTTAGTGAGATCTTATTTTTTATGAAATGAGGCAAGGGGCGATTCTAATGAGTAAGAATTATTACCTGAGAGTTTTAAAAATGGACAACAAAAATCAAGTGGTGACCTTTTAAAACTCAGTAGTTTTAGAAGCAGACCTACAGCCAAGAAAGTTGACTGAACGCAGCAACTTTGCAGGAATTAAAACTATCTAGGGATTACATAACAATAGGAGAAATTTTAACATACATTTAAATCATAAATGTAAAACAAGGTTCTAAGCGCTCAGTGGATATTACAGTTCACGATTCCTCAAACCACACACAAGATAGGAGGAATACTAACACCATGTATGTTCATTCAATATCAAATTGTGAACATTGCCACATCAAACAAGGATTGCTGTATGTATACACATGGATGTATAACCAATGTGATCCTGCAATCTGTACACGTGGAAAATTGAGAAGTCATACCCTATTTGAATCAAAGGTATGATATGTCAAGATCGTTGTATTGTCTTGAACAACTAATAAAAAAACACAAAGGAATCTTTTATTTTGACACAAAGGATAACTACGTAGTTAATAAGTTTTCGCAAAAATGTATTGAGTTTTATTACAACGGAATGTGACATTTCAAATCTGTAACACTTTTGAACCTGACTCAATCATTTTAGCCCATCTGTGGCTAAGTACAAGGGCAAGAAATTGAAATTGAATTATGTTTTTTATAACATTTATTCATTGCTTCTTTTTTAAATTTTTTAAATTGTTTTTTAAATTGTTGATGGACCTTTTATTTATTTTTTTACATGTGGTGCTGAGAATCAAACCCACTCATGCTAGGCAAACAGTCTACCATTGAGCCACATCCCCAGCCCTGCTTCTTTATTATAGACAGTTGCTAAAAGTTGCAATAGCATAGATATTTTCAACTCAGTTGAAAGGAACAGTGATGAAGTTGCATGCAATAGCAAATCCTCTTAACAGTGGCCACTGTGGGGGAGAAGTTACTGAAATATTCCAACCCGCCTTGCATAGGTGTAACTTCATCTCAGGGCTTCATTTTATACCTCTCTCTTCCTATCATAAGCTTTTTCTTGAATATAACTAAGGGGTATGGAAATCCATTGAGTACTCATGGAAGGCACAATACAGCAATAAGTGCTGCTAATGCCCATGATGATACCCTGGACTAATGAGAACATTACTCTCTATTGTACATCAGGTGTGCACTGTGTGACTAAGCCCCAAGGGCTTACAGTAGTGTACAACAAAGTTAAATGCATCCTTTTTTCCCTTTTAATTCTCTGGTCCCTCATTCCCGTTCATTGATGCCTCTTCTTAAATAAACTATCTACCTTCAAGCCTTTTTCTTGGGATTTATTTGGAAAATTTCAGTCTAAGACTGTCAATATTTATGCCCCCACAGTCTTCAGTGTGGTTTATTCAGTCCTTGGTTACCTGGAGAACCCTTGCCAATCACCTATGGATAGAAATAGATCAACTCTTTACTCAGTGTATGTGGAGATGATGTATTTTTTAAAGCATATTATGACACGAAAATGCTCAGAAGTACAGCAATAAACTATTAATGTGTGATAGCTTTCTTTTTTCTATAAAACTCATAACTTACAAATAACTAACTTAAAACACAACATGTACAATTTCATTTCTGAAGAAATGGTCTTGGTTATTACTCTATCCAATTACATTACTAATTTAAAGGGTAATATGACTAACAGAGTAAGACAAAAGGAAATTGAATGTCTAAGGAGCAAAATGACAAAGTGTGAACATGAATAAAGTGACAAACCATAAAGTAATCATAAAACATTTGGGAGTTCAGCTGAAATGTGATTTGATATTACCTAATCATTATCACGTAGAAGAACTAGTGAGTCATTTTTGCATTTTACTGTACATATTAAAATGAAAACACTATTATTATAGCAAAGAGCTAAACCATGTGACATACCAACATTATATAGTGGCACACAGCTTTCACTATTTCTGTCAATTTCTAATAGCCAAAGAATGGGACTCTTGAATACTCGAGAATCACTGTTGACCTTTCTTAAAGTGTCTTTTTATAATATATGTAAAGTTTTATGAAATCTGACCTAAAATTTCTGAATCACAGGGTGGACCTTCAAAAATCCATCAAAGGATTGTATTTTCACATAAGAAACAATGACTAAATTGGTAGTAATAATTTTAAATATTATCATTCTATAGACTTTAACTACAAAATCATTACAATAAAAATGTTTGTGTTAAAATGCACCATATGGAATTTATATAATGCTGCTTTTATTTTATTTGTACTTTTATAAATGCATTTATAAATACTCACTTTCTGCTTCCCTGTCACTTCTTCAGCTCCACTTTAATGTTATAGAATATAATGATCTCTTTGATGTGAATTATGTTTATGTATATGTGTGTGTATTTATATTTGCGTAAAATCTTTCAATATATATAATCTAGTTTCATATGACTATTATTTAGACTATCACACCTACCATCATGTCTTCTGCTCTCTGAATGATAGGTGTAATTATGTATGTATTAATTTACAATGACATATGAAAATGTTTAACACATATAAATATTTATTTGTTAATGTTATGTATTATAAATTTTGTAGCCTTCAAATAAATTTTTTAAATTTAGAAAAGTGCTTAGAAAAAGTTATGACCTAGTGGTAGATCGAGCGCCCAGCATGTGCGCTGCACCACATATGAATAAATGAATAAAATAAAGTTCCATCAACGATTCAAAAAATATTTAAAGAAGATAAGTGCTACTATGTACTTTGCAGTGTCAGAAGAAATTGTCTTGCGCATCTCTTGAAACCCACTAAGTGTTTCTTTGACCTCCTTTTCTGGGTTGTTATTTAGAGAGCTTATTCCTGGCTGATCCAGAACACTGTGATACAGGGCATAGAATCATGAGTTATTATATCAGAAGTGAGCAAGTACCTTTTATAAACAGGTAGTAAATAATTTAGTCTTTTCAAGGATACCTACACTTTTGAAACTACTCAACACTGAGGTAGCGTATTGTAGACAATACACAGAAAAACAGTGGCAATGACATTTAGGTTTTTCATAAATTTTACAAGGCAGAAAATAGCATTCATTTCAAAATTATTTTCAGTCATTTAAAAATGTAAGAATCTTAGCTTATGAGCAACCGGTTGCTGACCTTGTAAAATATGATAAATAGAGATATAAATGCAAACACATCTATATATTTGTGTAGGGAGACAGAGGGAGAGACAAAGGCAGAGAGAGGAATGAGAGTGACAGAGCACTAAAAATATAGGATTAACACCATTACCATTTTAATTACAATTTCATTTCTAGTGAATTCTTATAGCCTGCTGGATTTCCTAACATATGATGAATATGTTTTGAATGAGACCAAATGAAATATATTTTTCTATTGCTGATTAGAATATTTATTCTCAAGTTATGGGAAACAAATGAATCAATAAACTAGGATAAAATTATTAGGAACAACTGATAACAACATTAAATTCAATCATTAAGTATAATAATTCTGGCAGAGTTTTTAAACAAGATAAACCCTGCATATTGCTCAACTTATCTACTTTAATATGCAATTTCTGAGATGAATTCTACATGTGAAAAATTTTTATTGCTGTGTTTTACATTACGTTTATTAAACATTCTGCAGTAAGCATATGCAATTTGGCATATTCTGATGTATGTCTAATAGAAGTCAAATGCCTCTACTTTTCCACCTTTTTTCAATTATATTATTTCCCATCATTTCTTTATTTTGATATATTTCATCTTATTCTTCCAATATTTATTTTGAATAAAGGTGATCCAGACTACTTGCCAGATTCCATGAATTACCAGACAGAAAATAATGACTGTGTTCTTAAATGCCATGTGATTTTTTTATTTTAATGTTATTCTATTTTTATTTTTATTTATATATAATAGAGGAATGAATTACAATTCTTATTACATATATAGAGCACAATTTTTCATATCTCTGGTTGTATACATAGTATATTCACACCAATTCATGTCTTCATATATGTACTTTGGATAATAATGATCGTCACATTCCACCATCATTAATAACCCCATGCCCCCACCCTTCCCCTCCAACCCCTCTACCCTATCTAGAGATCATCTATTTCTCCCATGCTCCCGCTCCCTATCTCACTATGAATCAGCCTCCTTATATCAGAGAAAACATTCAGCATTTGGTTTTTGGTATTGGCTAACTTCAATTAGCATTATCTTCTCTAATTCCATCCATTTACCTGCAAATGCCATGATTTTGTTCTCTTTTATTGCTGAGTAATATTCTCTTGTGTATATAGGCCATATATTTTTTAATCCATTCATCTACTTAAGGGCATCTAGGTTGGTTACACAGTTTAGCAATTGTGAATTGTGCTGCTATAAACATTGATGTGGCGGTGTGCCTGCAGTATGCTGTTTTTAGGTCCTTTGGGTATAGACTGAGGAGGGGGAGAGCTAGGTCAAATGGTGGTTTCATTCCCAATTTTCCAAAAAATTTCCATACTGCTTTCCATATTGGCTGCGCCAATTTGCAGTTCCACCAGCAGTGTGTAATGTAGCTTTTCCCCCACATCTTCTCCAACACTTATTATTGTTTATACGCATAATAGCTGCCATTCTGATTGGAATGAGATGAAATCTTAGAGTGATTTTGATTTGCATTTCTCTAATTGCCAGTGATGATGAACATTTTTTCATGTATTTGTTGATTGATTATATATCATCTTCTGAGAAGTGTCTCTTTAGGTCCTTGGCTCTTATATCCAACTATCAAAATGTGATGCTATTGAACACTGATCTTCCAAGTCTTTGCCAGCTGCAGTCAAGACCCCTATGTACTCCCACCCTATTGATGTGAACTAGGTAGAGGCCTGAGCTATCTTTTATGTGGGAGTGATTGTAATAGCAATTTCCCTCTTTCAATGTCAGACTTTGACTCAGGATGTCACCTGAATTCCCAAGAAGGCACTTCTTAGAAACCTTTATTAAGAATTCTTTAAAATGCCTAATTGTCCAAGTTGCTTGGAAAGTTTATGACTGTTATTGTTTCCATAAGCTTGGTAAAATCAAGTGATCAAGGAGTTTTGTTTTCCTTTTTTACTATGAAGTTTGAAGAATTCTTTCACCTTATCTTCTTTCTTAAAGAATAATTGACTTATTTCTGGGGTCAAGCACTATAAAAGATTTCAAAAAGAGAAACAGGTTAATTTTAGCATTTAATTTCTATAGGCATGAAAAACAAAATAGCCCTTGAGGCATAAATATTTCAGCTTGAATAATGTTTCACTAAAGTTATCAACTCTACTGCTTTTTAATAGATGATAAAATGCAATTCCTAAAAGTAAAGTGACATTTCCCATTAGATTTTTGATTATTATATTTAAAAATTAAATGTCATATCTACAAAAAGTATGTATCACAAAACTATACCGGTATTTTTAGACCCTTTATTCTGATCTATTGGTTAACTTATCTATCTTTAAGCTATTATAAAATTGTCCTAATATTATGCCAATTTTATATGCTGCCAGTGTAGATTGTTTAATATCATTTACTGGTTATAATACATTTTTATAGAAGAAATATAATATTATAGTGAGAAATACTAAAAAAATAATTTTTATTTTATGAAGTTAACCTTGTGACAATTATAAAACAGAAACTTTCAATAAATATTGAATGAAAATGTTAAAATAAATAATTTAATTATATGAATTTTTCATATCATGTAAGACTATCAAATATATTATTAAATAATTATAGATAGTGTTAGAGTTCAAATGTGTAGGATTCATACTTTTCTGTGCTTGTTTATAGTAGGGGCTCATTTAGTACATAATAATAATTAATTCTCATCCTACTTCCATTTTTTAAAAAAAATTTATTGAATTATATGTACAAATAGAAAAATCTACATATATAACTATACAGTCCAATGGCTTTTCACAGAATAAAGACATTTGTTTTACTAGCCCTCAAATTGAGAATAATCATCATCTACAACATAGTAGAGTAGAGGTCTCATGCCTCTTCTTCTCAATAATTCCAACTCCACTGTAGGTTTTCACATTACTGACTTATAACCAGTAGATTATTTTTGACTCTTTTATATTTTAAATAAATGAAATAATGCAATGAATTGTTTAAAGTTTAGCTTCATTTGCTGAATTTTGAGTGTATGTATTTTATTCCTATTATCTCATTATGTAACATTTTTGTACAGTGATACACACTATTTCACTTTATCAATGTACCGTAATTTATTTATTCATTCTCCTAATGATAACACATAGTTAACAGTTATGGGTTATCACAATTGCCTGCTTATTACTGTTTAAATATATGTCATTTTGTGCATATACACAGGTATTTCTATTGGGCATATACCTAGGAATGGATTGCTAGGTATTCTTGTGTATAAGTCATGTTTAGTATGTAACTAATATTGTTATATTTTCTAATGGAAATGATATCAGAATTCATTATTAGTATAATATTAAGAAGATTTTTAATAGCTTAAAGATTCATAAAGTAATCAATGGATCAGAGAAAAGGGCCTAAAACACCTATGCTTTTTTATCTGTCTGTTTATACACAGTTTTACAAAGTGTTATATCAATTTACATTCCCACCATCAGCACAAGAAAATGCGGGTTGCTTAATTTCCGATTTTCTGCTTTTTTATTACTCAAACGTATATGTAGTGGTATCACATTGTGGTTTTCATTTGCACTTCTCTAACAGCTAATGATATTGAGAATTTTTTCATATTTTCATGGTTACTTGGATATCATCTTAATGAAGTATTCAGTCAAATATTCTGTACTTTTTTCTATGGTGTAACTTTTGTTTTTATTCATCTGTAGGTAATTACAAACTCATGTTAAGTCGTTTGAATAATATACATGTTTTTTAGTATTTCTTACTTTTAGTCTTTTGCTATTCTATTCTCTAATGGTAATTTATGTTAAATATTTTCAATAATTTTAATAAAGTTTATCTTTTTCTTTCATTGTCAGAAATATTGTGCCCTTTTTGAAAGCAATTTTTATCCCAAGGTCGCTAAGAGGTTCTACATTTTCCCTGAAAGTTTTATTCTTTTACTATTTTTATTTTTTAAAATTCATTCTGTATATGATGAGAAGATAGGGAATAAAAACATTTTCATTAAAAAATACCATCTCCATCTTCTCCCTTAACACTGCATTATTGCCTTTGCCATAAATCGAGTGAACATTTAGGTATAGTTGAGTTTTTAGACGTTTTCTTCTAATCCACTGGCAACCTTATCTTGACCCTATTAAAAGATTATCCT
Source organism: Marmota monax (assembly GCF_021218885.2). Taxonomy (NCBI): domain Eukaryota; kingdom Metazoa; phylum Chordata; class Mammalia; order Rodentia; family Sciuridae; genus Marmota; species Marmota monax. The sequence continues at coordinate 1,022,057 of NW_026695246.1, read as the reverse complement.
AATGTAATACCAATTATATATTTTGTTATTATTCCCATATTAGAAAACATGAAATTATAATTTATTAAGTATATAGAAATAGAAATAATTTTCAAAATTTAGAAAATAATTTTTATATATTATTTTCAATTTTATGTAGAACACATTATTAATATAAACTAGTTTTTAAGCCCTGCAATGTATATTAAAATAGTCTAAAGAAAATTTCAAGTTCAACATTTTTTAACAACCATTTGAAAATTATTTCTATGTATTTCTGGTACACTTTAATTATTTTCCTTCTTTTGAGAATATCTATACTTCTTGGCATGAGATATAGCAGGCTAATATTGTACTTTCTTTGTTCAGTATTAGAACTTCTTCAAGGAGATCTGATTCCTGTTAGTGGGAGACAAATTCAGAAACCAAGATCTCAGCTCTTACTTTGTTAGCTGCTGCTTTGTGCTCTATGTCCATTCTGTTGAACAAAATGAACATGCAGTTCTTATGCATGTTTCTGTGTGTGTGTGCTCATCTATATACATATACATAGACAAATATTAATGTGCATAATTATGAATAGAACATGTGTATGTGTATTTCACACGTGCCATCTATGAATCTCTGTGTGTAAAACCATGAGTTCACACTAATAACTTCAATTAAACTCAGCACTGCAGTGTTCATCTTATGTTTTCTCCTTTTCATATCTGTAACTCATCATTGAAATTCTTTCTGCCAATATCTCCAATTCCCCTATATCTAACCTATCTTGATACCTGCAGCTGACACCTTATTTAGCTCCTTTCCTCACATGAACCTCAAGCCTCACCTAGCCTCCCTCTCTACTTGTATCTCTTTCATGTCTTTTGGATGACATTATTAAAGAAAAAAAAAGAAAGGAAAGAATCAGAGGATTATCATACTTTTCTTTTTCCAAATTTTTGGAGACAAATCTAATTTTGCTCCATTATTCAATCAATTATGAAATAAAAATATAAAAAAGAAAAGATAAGGTGTAATCTACTTATATTTCATGGAGACAGATAAGATTTTCTTTTCATCATTATTGCCAAATATTACTCTCACTTCTATTAAGGTATGTGACAAGGTTTAACAGTGTTCACGTTAGTCTTGATTTTCCTCTATTTTATATAAGAATATCACACAATTATCAACCTCCAAAACACAATTTATTAAAATACAGACCACATTGATATCTTTTGTAAGATGCTAAAAGAAAAATTAAAATAATAGTTAATTAATGGTTTATTGGGTTGTTTTTTTTTTTTTGTACCCAGCTGGAAACAATTACTATATCTCTGACTTATAAGATCACACTGCACTGTTTTTTTTTTTTTTTTTTAACTTGGTGTAGTAGTTATACAAAATAGTGAGATTCTTTTGACATATTCATAAATGCATATTACAAAATGTTCTCCTTGTCAATACCCAGTACTTCACTCCTGCTCCTGATCCTTTTCCTGGAAGTACTGCTCCTTTTGTTTGCTTATTTGTTGTTATTTGGTAATTATAGTTGTTACTTTAGTTTAGTTTTTTTTTTTTTTTTTTGCCATGACCAAAACACCTGATAAGAATAATTGTAGAGGTAGAAAAGTTTATTTGGTGTTCACAGTTTTAGAGGTCTCAGTCCATAGATGGCTGAAGCCAATTGATCTGGGCCCAAAGTAAAGCAGAATATCATCGTAGGGGAAAGCAACTCAGAACATAGTCAAAAGGAAACAAAAAGAGCTCTCTCTCACCAGGGACAAACAGAATGATACTAACCTACTTCCTCCAGCCACACCCTATCTACATGCCTACAGTTACTACCCAGTTAATCCCTACAAGGGGATTAACACAGAGATTAATTTAATACTCTCAACCCAATCATTTCTCCTTTGATTGTTCTAGTATTGTTTGACATATGAGCTTTTGGGGGACACATCATATCTGAACCATAACAGTTATACATAAAAATGAATATCAATGTAATATATTCACACATGCACATAGCATAATTTGGTCAAATTCATTTCACATTTTCTCTTCATTCCTATCAGCCCTTCCTCCACCTGATCCATTTACTCTCTTCCATTGTTCTCCCTTCTAATTTCATGAGATCTCCTTGCATATAATTGCAATTTTTAAAAATGCTTGCTTCATTTTGATTTCTAAATCATTATTGTAATCACTACTGTTACCCAATTCAGTTATTGATTATTTTGTGTATTACATTAAACACTGAGAAGAGTATTAAAAAAAACAGAGTATTTGACTTCAGAAAGCTTTTCCCCTGTATGTGAAGTCTTAGAGAGCAATTATTAGTTAAGTTGGCATTAACTGTTTAACAAGTTGATCCCAAAATGCATTTTGACTCAAACATAATGTATTTCTTTGCTTACACATTATTCTATGATTTTCTCAGGTCAGCGTGGTGACTATTCTCTCCAAAATCACTTAGGCTAACGTAGCTTCTCTAACCTTCAACGTGTAGCTTCGAATTCCATCATGATTACCTCCCTTGGGTTAGCCCAAGGATCATAGAGCACATGCAAGACGCTTCTGTAAAGTGGGGTTAGAAATTACTGTTCTCGTTTTTTTTTTTTTTCCTTCTCTCATTCCAATATCTACGACTCTGTCATATGGTCACAAGTAATAGCCAGAAAAGCAAAGAAATATGGAGTTGATGTGTGCTCAGGGAAAAGGAAATATATTCTGGTGAGTAGCTATCAATAGTTGCCAGGGAAATATATAAAATGTTTAAAAAGTAGACCTGCTATGGTTGAAGCATGAAAAGGAACACACATGAACTGCACTGTAAATATTCCCTCATACGTTTTAAAGAAAACAACACAAATAACAACTCAAAACCTTCTCTGAATTCTAGATATTCTTGGCACAGTACTTGGAAGTTTTTGCATTAAGAAATATACACATTTACCCATCATGGGAGTTCTGCACTGTAGAAATAGAAACATAATTTAAAAATAATTTTATTACAAATGTACTTACTGATTGAGCAATCACATTTCTAGGACTTCATCCTATAGAAATAAAAGCATATTTTAAAAATTATTGTATTAAATATGTACCTATTCTCTCAGAAATTCAATTACTCTGGTTGTCTAACAACAACAACAACAAAAGAATATCATATTGAAAAGTTCTGTTCTCAGCATTTTATACACCCTCAAGAATTATTTGTATTAGTGAAGGAAAAAGAAAAAAAACTAGAAAGAAAATGAAAACCTTTTAATAGGAAAGTAATAGAGGGGTTGAGAAAGTATTTTACGATCATAATATATTATGCAGCTGATCCTTAGAACTGAATCTAGTGGGAGTTTTCACAATGCCCTGATAAGAAAGAAAAGTTCCATGCTTACCACTGCATGCCATCTGAACCCATTTTACCAAAATAATGACAAATTAACCAATATTTTTAAGTGCAGAGGGCATATTTGTAAAAGAGATATAAGTAGAAGCATTACTATGTTTGTTCTTTGGAAGTCGTCACTTGTCCAATTTGAGGTCAAGTGAATATTTGATGTAGTGAAGAACAAGGACCACATATTATATTATCCCATGTCGATCAGCATTGATGATATACTACCTAAAATTATCAGTGGGATTATGAGAGGATACACATGATGAAATAACTGAACAGATGCTAACTATAATTATAATGATGTGTATATCACAGTGATGTGATTAAATGTGTTTTTACTTACTTTTATACATCTTCTGATATAGGCAGAAGTACTCCTGGAAAGTGCTACTTTTTTAATATTATGAACATAAACAATGCTAGGTGGTATTGAGGCAGAAATAACATTGTAATTCAAGTCCTCCAATACTAATTTTCTTTCAGAATTTATGCATTTTTTTAAACTTGTTTAAAGTAATAAATCCTGGCATTTCAAACAGTAAATCTCCCTTTGGGATCATTAAGTTCAGTTTTTAAGAACCTGATTACACACACACACACACACACACACACACACTTATACCAAGTTGTATATATCTTTCGTGATTTTTCTCATTCAAATAACTAAAATTGTTTACCTAAATGTGGGGGGTTATATCACCTACCATTCTATTGTGTAAATTAAAGAAATGTTTTTCTGAGAGGGAACTGTGACCACGCACAGAGCAGGCCCAGCGGCCTGCTGAGGGGCAGAGCTGCCCCCCACCCCCCGCGCCTGCCAGGTAGGTGGAACTGTGACCACTGACAGAAAAGGCCCAGTGGCCCGCGGCAGGACAGAGCTTCCAATCACTCCTGCAAGGTAGGCGGGACTGCGACCCACCGGCAGAAGAGGAGCAGCGGCCTGCTGAGAGGCAGAGCCGCCCCCTCCCCCTGCGCTGGCAAGGTAGAGGGAACTGTGACCACCCACAGAACAGGCCCAGTGGCCTACTGAGGGGCAGAGCCGCCCCCCACCCCCCGCGCCTGCCAGGTAGGCGGAACTGTGACCACTGACAGAAAAGGCCCAGTGGCCCGCGGAGGGGCAGAGCTTCCAATCACTCCTGCAAGGTAGGCGGGCCTGCGACCCACCGGCAGAAGAGGAGCAGCGGCATGCTGAGAGGCAGAGCCGCCCCCTCCCCCCCACGCCTGCAAGGTAGACGGAACTGTGACCACCATCAGAGCAGGCCAGACCTGCAACCGAGAGACAGAACAGGCCCAGTGGCCTGAGGAAGGGTAGAGCCGCCCCCCCCCCCGTGCCTGCAAGGTAGGCGGACCTGCGACCCACTGGCAGTACAGCCCCAGAGGCCTGCAGAGGGGCAGTGCCGCTGCCTGCGCCTGCAAAGTAGACAGAACTGCGACCACCGACAGAACAAGCCTAGCGGCCCTCAGAGGGACAGAGCCGCCGCCCGCGCCTGCAAGGTCAGCGGACCTGCTACCGACCGGCAGAGCAGGCCCAGCGGCCTGCTGGCATGGTAGGCACATTGCCCCAATTGGAGGAGGGGCAGAGCCGCCGCCCGCGCCTGCGAGGGAGACTTTGCAACTATACAAGACCAATATAAATATATAGAGGGAAAATTCAATAGCACAACAGTTTCACCAAGTAGAAAGGAATGCGAACAGTATGAAGAGACAAGGAAAGAAAGGACCACAAGCATTGCAGGTCAACTCAACTTTAGAAGAGGTAATAGCTGCAGCAGATGGAATGTCAGATAAAGAATTCAGGATATACATGCTTCAGATGATCTGGAGTCTCAAGGAAGACATCAGACAGCAAAATCAGACAATGAAAGATCACTTCAACAATGAATTACATAAACAAATCCAAGAAGCAAAAGATCAACTATACAGGGAAATAGAGGTTATAAAAAACAAACAAACAGAAATCCTAGAAATGCAGGAAGCAATAAGCCAACTTAAAAACTCAATTGAGAATACTACCAGCAGAGTAGAACACTTAGAAGACAGAACATCAGACAATGAAGATAAAGTATTTCAACTTGAAAAGAACATAGACAGCTCAGCAAGACTGTTAAGAAACCATGAGCAGAACATCCAAGAAATATGGGATAACATCAAGAGACCAAATTTAAGAGTCATTGGGATACAGGAAGGGACAGAGTTTCAAACCAAAGGAATGAGCAATCTATTCAATGAAATAATACGAGAAAACTTCCCAGACTTGAAGAATGAGACAGAACCCCAAATCCTAGAAGCCTACAGGACGCCGAATGTGCAAAATCATAAGAGACCCACACCTAGACACATTATAATGAAGATGCCCAACATACAGAATAAGGAGAGAATTTTAAAAGCTACAAGAGAAAGGAAGCAGATCACATTTATGGGTAACCCAATCAGGATAACAGCTGATCTTTCAACACAGACTCTGAAAGCTAGGAGATTCTGGAATAACATATTTCAAACACTGAAAGAAAATGGGTTCCAACCAAGAATTGTGTTTCCAGCGAAATTAAGCTTCAGGATGGAAGATGAAATTAAAACCTTCCACGATAAACAAAAGTTAAAAGAATTTGCAGCTAGAAAACCATCTCTTCAAAACATCCTTGGCAAAACATTACAGGAAGAGGAAATGGAAAATAACAATGAAAACCAACAGTGGGAGGTAGGACACTAAAGGGGGGAAAATAATCAAAGAGGAAAACAAACCATGTTTAGTAACATAAATAAACAAATATGGCTGGAAGAACAACCCATATCTCAATAATAACCCTAAATGTTAATGGCTTAAACTCACCAATCAAGAGACACAGGCTAGTAGAATGGATCACAAAACAAGACCCAACAATATGCTGCCTACAGGAGACGCATTTGATAGGAAAAGACATACATAGGCTGAAGGTGAAAGGTTGGGAAAAATCATATCACTCATATGGACTTCGGAAACAAGCAGGAGTATCCATACTCATATCAAATAAAATAGATTTCAAGCCAAAGTTAATCAAAAGGGATAAAGAGGGACACTACATACTGCTCAAGGGAACCATACACCAACAAGACATAACAATTATAAATATATGTGCCCCAAACAATGGTGCAGCTATGTTCATCAAACAAACTCTTCTCAAGTTCAAGAGTCTAATAGACCACCATACAATAATCATGGGAGACTTCAACACACCTCTCTCGCCACTGGACAGATCTTCCAAACAAAAGTTGAATAAGGAAACTATAGAACTCAATAACACAATTAATAACCTAGACTTAATTGATAATATAGAATATACCACCCAACATCAAGCAGTTACACTTTTTTCTCAGCAGCACATGGATCCTTCTCAAAATGAGATCATATATTATGTCACATGGAAACTCTTAGACAATATAAAGGAGTAGAGATAATACCATGCATCCTATCTGATCATAATGGAATGGAACTGAAAAATCAACAATAAAAGAAGGAAGGAAAAAGAATACATCACTTGGAGAATGAACAATAGGTTACTGAATGATCAATGGGTTATAGAGGACATCAAGGAAGAAATTAAAAAATTCTTAGAGATTAATGAAAACACAGACACAACATATCGGAATCTATGGGACACATTGAAAGCAGTTCTAAGAGGAAGATTCATTGCTTGGAGTTCATTCCTTAAAAAAAGGAAAAACCAACAAATAAATGATCTCATACTTCATCTCAAAATCCTTGAAAAAGAAGAGCAAAACAACAGCAAAAGAAGTAGAAGGCAAGAAATAATTAAAATCAGAGCTGAAATTAATGAAATCGAAACAAAAGAAACAATTGAAAAAATTGACAAAACTAAAAGTTGGTTCTTTGAAAAAATAAACAAAATCGACAGACCCTTAGCCATGCTAGCAAAGAGAAGAAGAGAGAGAACTCAAATTACTAACATACGGGATGAAAGAGGCAATATCACAACAGACACTTCAGAAATACAGAAGATAATCAAAAATTATTTTGAATCCTTATACTCCAATAAATTAGAAGATAGTGAAGGCATAGATAAATTTCTTAAGTCATATGATCTGCCCAGATTGAGTCAGGAGGATATAGACAACCTAAACAGACCAATATCAATTGAGGAAATAGAAGAAACCATCAAAAGACTACCAACTAAGAAAAGCCCAGGACCGGATGGGTATACAGCAGAGTTTTACAAAACCTTTAAAGAGGAACTAATACCAATACTTTTCAAGCTACTTCGGGAAATAGAAAAAGAGGGAGAACTTCCAAATTCATTCTACGAGGCCAACATCACCCTGAAACCTAAACCAGACAAAGACACTTCAAAGAAAGAAAACTACAGACCAATATCTCTAATGAACCTAGATGCAAAAATCCTCAATAAAATTCTGGCGAATCGGATACAAAAACATATCAAAAAAATTGTGCACCATGATCAAGTAGGATTCATCCCTGGGATGCAAGGCTGGTTCAATATACAGAAATCAATAAATGTTATTCACCACATCAATAGACTTAAAAATAAGAACCATATGATCATCTCGATAGATGCGGAAAAAGCATTTGACAAAGTACAGCATCCCTTTATGTTCAAAACTCTAGAAAAACTAGGGATAACAGGAACATACCTCAATATTGTAAAAGCAATCTATGCTAAGCCTCAGGCTAGCATCATTCTGAATGGAGAAAAACTGAAGGCATTCCCTCTAAAATCTGGAACAAGACAGGGATGCCCTCTCTCACCACTTCTGTTCAACATAGTTCTTGAAACACTGGCCAGAGCAATTAGACAGACGAAAGAAATTAAAGGCATAAAAATAGGAAAAGAAGAACTTAAATTATCACTATTTGCAGATGACATGATTCTATACCTAGCAGACCCAAAAGGGTCTACAAAGAAACTATTAGAGCTAATAAATGAATTCAGCAAAGTGGCAGGATATAAAATCAACACGCATAAATCAAAGGCATTCCTGTATATCAGCAACAAATCCTCTGAAATGGAAATGAGGACAACCACTCCATTCACAATATCTTCATAAAGAATAAAATACTTGGGAATCAACCTAACAAAAGAGGTGAAAGACTTATACAATGAAAACTACAGAACCCTAAAGAGAGAAATAGAAGAAGATCTTAGAAGATGGAAAAATATACCCTGTTCATGGATAGGCAGAACTAACATCATCAAAATGGCAATATTACCAAAAGTTCTCTATAGGTTTAATGCAATGCCAATCTAAATCCCAAGGGCATTTCTTGTAGAAATAGAGAAAGCAATCATGAAATTCATATGGAAAAATAAAAGACCCAGAATAGCAAAAACAATGCTAAGCAGGAAGTGTGAATCAGGCGGTATAGCGATACCAGACTTCAAACTATACTACAGAGCAATAGTAACAAAAACAGCATGGTACTGGTACCAAAACAGGCGGGTGGACCAATGGTACAGAATAGAGGACACAGAAACCAATCCACAAAACTACAACTACCTTATATTTGATAAAGGGGCTAAAAGCATGCAATGGAGGAAAGATAGCATCTTCAACAAATGGTGCTGGGAAAACTGGAAATCCATATGCAACAAAATGAAACTGAATCCCTTTCTCTCGCCATGCAGAAAAGTTAATTCAAAATGGATCAAGGAGCTTGATATCAAATCAGAGACATGCCGTCTGATAGAAGAAAAAGTTGGCTACGATCTACATACTGTGGGTTCGGGCTCCAAATTCCTCAATAGGACACCCATAGCACAAAAGTTAATAAGTAGAATCAACAAATGGGACTTACTCAAACTAAAAATTTTCTCTCAGCAAAAGATACAATAAGAGAGGTAAATAGAGAGCCTACATCCTGGGAACAAATCTTTACTCCTCACACTTCAAATAGAGCCCTAATATCCAGAGTATACAAAGAACTCAAAAAATTAGACAATAAGAGAACAAACAACCCAATCAACAAATGGGCCAAGGACCTGAACAAACACTTCTCAGAGGAGGACATACAATCAATCAACAAGTACATGAAAAAATGCTCACCATCTCTAGCAGTCAGAGAAATGCAAATCAAAACCACCCTAAGATACCATCTCACTCCAGTTAGATTGGCAGCCATTATGAAGTCAAACAACAACAAGTGCTGGCGAGGATGTGGGGAAAAGGGTACACTTGTACATTGCTGGTGGGACTGCAAATTGGTGCAGCCAATTTGGAAAGCAGTATGGAGATTTCTTGGAAAGCTGGGAATGGAGCCTCCATTTGACCCAGCTATTCCTCTTCTCGGTCTATTCCCTAAAGACCTAAAAAGAGCATGCTACAGGGACACTGCTACATCGATGTTCATAGCAGCACGGTTCACAATAGCTAGACTGTGGAACCAACCTAGATGCCCTTCAATGGATGAATGGATGAAGAAGATGTGGCATTTATACACAATGGAGTATTACTCTGCATTAAAAAATGACAAAATCATAGAATTTACAGGGAAATGGATGGCATTAGAGCAGATTATGCTAAGTGAAGCTAGCCAATCCCTAAAAAACAAATGCCAAATGTCTTCTTTGATATAAGGAGAGTAACTAAGAACAGAGTAGGGTTGAAGAGCATGAGAAGAAGATTAACATTAAACAGGGATGAGAGGTGGGAGGGAAAGGGAGAGAGAAGGGAAAGTGCATGGAAATGGAAGGAGACCCCCAGAGTTATACAAAAGTACATACAAGAGGAAGTGAGGGGAAGGGGAAAAATAATATAAGAGGGACAAACGAATGTCAGTAGAGGGGGCAGAGAGAGAAGAGGGGAGGGGAGGGGAAGGGAGGGGAGGGGAGGGGGGATAGTAGAGGATAGGAAAGGCAGCAGAATACAACAGACACTAGTATGGCAATATGTAAATCAATGGATGTGTAACTGATGTGATTCTGCAATCTGTATATGGGGTAAAAATGGGAGCTCATAACCCACTTGAATCAAATTGTGAAATATGTTATATCAAGAACTATGTAATGTTTTGAACAGCCAACAATAAAAAATTAAAAAAAAATTTGTTCTTTTAGATATACATGATGGTAGAGTGTATTTTGACATATTATACTTACATGGAGTACAACTTACACTAATTAGGATGCCATTCTTGTGGTTGTACATGATATGTAGTTTCACTGGTCATGTATTCATATATGCACATAGGAAAGTCATATCCAATTCATTCTACTGTCTTTTCTATTTTTATCCCCTCTTCCTTTCATTCTCCTTTGTTTAATCTACTGAACTTCCATAGCTGCCCCCATTGTGTGTTAGATCTGCATATCAGAGAGAACATTTGACTTTTGGTTTGGGGGGATTGGCTTATTTTACTTAGCATGATAGTCTACAGAGCCATCTATTTACCATAATTTCATTCTTCTGAGAATATTCCATTGTGTATGTATGCCACATTTCCTTTGTCCATTCATCTGTTGAAGGATGGGTTGGTTCCATAGCTTAGCTGTTGTATATTGAGCTGCTAGAAACATTGATGTGGCTGTGTCATTGAATAATGCTGATTTTAAGTCCTATGGGTATATACTGTGGAGTGGGATAACAGGGCCAAATGCTGGTTCCATTCCAAGTTTTCTGAGGAATGTAAGAGCATTTTAAAAGTCAAAAATTTTTAAAATAAGCCTGTGGGTATGGCTCAGTGGTATATTGCTTGCCTAGCATGTGCAAGGCCCTAGATTCAATCCCCAGCATTGCAAAACATACATAAATTAATAAATAAACAAATAAATAAATAAAATCCCCAACTGTTGTCATTTCAAAAATTATCATTGAGGGAGGGGAGGGGAAGGGAGGGGGGATAGTAGAGGATAGGAAAGGCAGCAGAATACAACAGACACTAGAATAGCAATATGTAAATCAATGGATGTGTAACTGATGTGATTCTGCAATCTGTATACGGGGTAAAAATGGGAGTTCATAACCCACTTGAATCAAAGTGTGAAATATGATATATGAAGAACTATGTAATGTTTTGAACAACCAACAATAAAAATTAAAAAAAAAAAAGAAATGTTTTTCTAGTATTTTGGACATGGGTTTTTAGTAATGACTCATAACAATAGATACTATACCCATACTCTATTTGCAGAACATTTTCAAAGAACTTAATGTAACCCATGGGGAGATTTTTATTTTTCAGTGTTTGGCCATACAAAGATAATGGCATATATAGTCTTTTTAAATCCTAAATAATTCAGAATAGCATTTTGACTTTAATGAGGCTCTTTCATCTTTTTTCTATTTGAATTTTTTAGTAAGTTTTCTGACATGATTTGTTTCTTTTTACTCAATTGTTTCTTACATTGAAAAGAGCTGTGTGAAAAAAATCCATAGCAATTCTAAAGCAGATATTCATGCTTTCATAATTAAATTTAGTTTTAGAAAAGTCGAATTTACCTATTTAGCTATCTATTCATGATGCCTTTTCTAATATACAAACATGATATTTTTCCACTTGTAATTCATTGATCATAATCTAGTGAAAATATTTTGATGATTGCATTGCCTGTGCCTGCTAATGGACCCACTGGTTAGCTATCATAGAGGGGTGGCCTCAATGAATTATCTGGCCTTATAAACCAACTTTTTAATCTAGTTTCAGGAGCACAGAGGTTAGTCTTTTTGTTTATTTTTGTTTTTCTTTCCTTCCTCAAAGAAAATGCTTTATTCTTGCTTTATTAAAACTCTTGTTGATATAAATGTCTTTATAATTTTATGAAAAAAACTCCCCATTACAAAACTGGAAATAATGTTGATGTAGAGTCACTCTAACATTAGTAGTTTACCTAAATACTCTTATTTTTCAGCTGAAGTTTTATTTCAAGTTAGAGAAATGATATGAATATTAAGTGTTCAAAATGCTGTAAAATCTAGGTTAACAAGAACCTCATTGGACACAGATAGAAAGAAGATTTTTAGAGTTACCTTTATCTTACTGCAATGACCACAACAAAAATAACATAATATTATTAAAGTGAGGTTAATGCTTCCTGGAAGCTAAGTTCTAGTAATACTGATATTTCACCCTCACATCCTATGTGAATGGGGGCAGCAGGACATCATTAACTTAGTGTTAAAGCAACAATCAAACTTTCCAAATATTTTGAAAATAACTTTCTCAGTGTCTTACTGGAGTGCCACATCAGAGGCAATAACAGGATTACCATAACTTGAGGTACCAAAAAGAGAGTAGACATTACCATTAAATAAATTTGAGAGCAAAATTATGAACATACTTTTAAAAAATAATGCCACAATGGTTTTTTACTCTGCAAAGAGAGACCAAAACACGTTTCTATGATTTTGTAGGAATTAAATGAGTTAATTTGTGCTATTTCTTTACATGATATGACTTATCCAAGAAAGCTGCAAGCAAGGGAGATCATTTTATGTGGTGCTCTACAGGAAAAGATTTATATAGAGGGATAGGACTTGCCTGATCAGCCTTCAGACTATTGGTCCAGAGCTATGAATCTTTTCTATAACCTACAATGTTGGACTATCCTTGATCTTGCTCTTCCAGAATAGCATCATTAAAGAACATTGAAATATACCTAATGGATTAAAAGGAGCTCAATCTCAATGTAAGATAGACTAATATAACTCAGTACAACTCAAACTTGTGCACTGTACCTATGCATTAAAATAAGATTAACCATTGATAAATTGAAATGACTGAAGAGGAGAGAAAGAAGTTTGACTTTTCCTCTACTATTTCTTTCATCAAGTTGATAGAGGATGGCATATATAATTATATCCTCTCTTCTATTAATATTGTGAAAAATGTTTGGGGATATTTTATGCAGCAAAAAAAATGGAAGGCAAAGAAATGGAAAATAAAGTTACAATTATACAAATAAAAATAAAAATGCATATAATATTCATAACTAGTGAAATTTAAAACATTCAAAGATCCAAGAATGTTATATAAAATGAACTAACACATTTGAAACCTCATTATAATATTTACTTCATGAGGTCTGAACTTGGTATGGTGATGTACTCCTGTAACCCCAGTGGATGGGGAGGCTGAGGCAGGAGGATACACAAGTTCAAGGCCAGCCTCAGCAACTAAGCAACTTAATGAGACCATGTCTCAAAATAAAAAGTAAAAGAAGGCCTGGGATGTGGCTCAGTGGTCAAGTGCTCTTGGGTTCAATTCCTGGTATGAAAAATAAATAAATAAATAAATAGTCTGCAGTGGAAATTCTTTGTAAATTGAAATTAATTTTAATGAATCAATCTGTCTTATTATAGATATAGTCCCCTAAAAATAGAAATTAGATAAACAGAATAGTATTTGAAAAGAGATATATATTGAATTTACATGTGTTTTACAATTATAGATAAGTTTCCTTTTGTAAAAGATTAAAAATATACCTTTCAAATTCTGAAATATCCATTAAGCAATTAAGACATCGCTCCTGAAAGACGCAGTGTTCCCTATGAACTCAGTGGTCTAGCATATCTTTCCTAATCCATATATCATGTGTGCTTCTTAGGTTGTTAATGAAGAGAATGCAAGGGTGTGAATAGAAGATGAGATCTGACTTTTTTATATCTTCTCTATTAAATTACAGCTTGCATTAAGACTATGGCACCAGCCTATCTTAATATTTTAACATTGAATAAATACTCAGGAAATGAAAGAAGCATGAAATCTTTATTACTACCTTATCTCTCATGAAGATTTTATACTTTAAAAGAAAATAAGATGACATTGTAATTATTTTTTCAGAAAACATAAATTTGACATACTTTTTTAGCCATATTTTTCCCAAAATGGGTGACTCTTACAAATATGATGTGAGGTTGAAAAACTCACAAATATGTCTGAACATTTATTGACTTATGGAGGGATCTAAGGAAGACATTCAGTAATAAATTCACCCCATTTGTTCAGCCTCTGCTATAATGAGCCTATTATCTTTAAAAAAATTTTTGTAGTTATAGATGGAAAAAACGCCTTTATTTTACTTGTTTATTTTTGTGTAGTGCTGAGGATCAAACCCAGTGCCTAATGCATGCTAGGCAAGAGCCTATTATCTTTTGTCCCACAAAACAGAATCAATTCTTTGTTCTGATGGTTTTATCATAGTCTTCAAACATTGGTGTCATCAATTGTTCCTTCTCATCTTCAACTCTAAGAATTTACCCACAACCTCAACTCTAAGAGTTTACCACATTCCACTGATTCTATCTATAACAGTATATTAATTTGTCACATTCCACTAATTCTATCTATAAGAGTATATTAATTTGCTCCTTTCCATTCTTATTGTAACTATTCTGGATCAAGCATACTCTCCCACTACACTTCTTCTTGTTTAAGAGACAAACTGTAAATTTGATATTGGAAAATTTTTTTAGCCATCATTGTATTTATTTTCTTACATTAAGAAAACAATAGAAATTATTGTCAGTCTCATGGATATAATATTGATATGGGATATATGTAAAGTAGTAATATATACCTATAGCAGAGGTATACTATTAAACATGAAGGACATTGAAAACTGCTGCACAAAGAGTTAATTCATAAATATTGACTGGTAAATTGTCATTATTATTGTCATGTACATATTTGACTTTGTCTTCATTCTTTTTTAAAACCACACTATTAACTATATCTTTTGAAACTAGTACTTTAAAACATTTATCCTAATATGACATATATATGAAATCATATTCATTAGTTCAGGTTTTAAAGACTTCTGTATATGTCTTATTTATAGTTCTTGTATTTTGTCATTATTTCTTTATATCTATTGTCCAACAGCTGTGTAAAATTTTGTGTAAAATTTGCAGCAAATCCAAGTACCTCCCACTGTTTCCCTTCAATTTCTCTGTACTCTGACCAAACAATTTTCTGTGTTAGAATTTCTTATATTTTTAGTTTCTCAGATCCTGAAGTCTTATTAAGAGATAAGTAATTGTAAACTTTATGATCACAATGTATTATCAGGGAAAATATTCTCTCCATTCTATGAATTTTTATGCCTATCACAAATATCTTGTTTTTTAATTACTAATTTTCTGACTCATCAGACTATAGAGTCTCAATATTGGTCAGAAGTGTTCTTCTTTCATTGCCTTTGAAGAATCTATTTTCTTTCTGCAAGTTATTCGAATTCCATAATTTTATCAGTAACCAGCCTGCTTATTTTTTCCTCTTTCCTCCAGTAGAATGTAAGTATTATAGGGATAGGAGATTCGATTATCTTATTCTCCAGTATTTTACCCATGCTAAAAATAAAGTCTGAATTTTAAAAAGTTGCCAAAATATAGATATTAAAGTATGAAAAGATTTATAATTCTTTTTTTGCCACATTAAGTAGTCTTTAGCCAAGAACATTCAAGGTTTTTGGCACTGAAAAAGTCATACATCAAAGTATGTTCATTTTATCCCTTTCTTCTCAACCTCTGGTATTCTCAGAGTTAGAGATGGCATAAATTACTAGGAAAAGTTTCAAGACTGGAAGTTTTTACTTTATTTGTAACTACCTTTTTATACTTTCTGTTTGAAATAATTTTAGACTTTACAGAAAAGTTACAGGAATAATAAAGAACTCCTCTGTACCCTTAACTTTGCTTTCAGTAGCCATCATCTTAGTATATTCCTCCAGAGTAAGAATTTAACAGACATATAATACTAATGAACTATTGATTCCACCAAGTTTTCGATAGTTTAGTCATTTATGTCACTATAACACCCACTTAAGATAATCCAATTTTTTAATGGTTTATTTTGACTAAGATTTAGAGGTTTCAGACCATGGGCTGCTGACCACAATGTTTTTCTACCTGTGTCAAGGTGTCACATCAGAGTGGGGAGCACTTGGCAGAGTAAAGCTGTTCACTTCATGGCTAAGAAGGAAAATACAGAAAGAGGAAATGGCTAGGGTCCTCCTATTCCCTTCAAGGGCATTCCTCCAATAGTTTGAAAACCTCCCATGATGCCCTACCTCCTAAAGTTCCACTATATCCCAATAGCATCATGGACTAGGGACAGAGACCATGGCCTCTGGGGGACATTCCAGTTGCAAACTATAGCTCTACTTATGTCCAGTCTTTGGCCCATGGTACAGTTTAAGAGACTACATTACATTTAGTTATTGTGTCTCATGTCTTTAAGTTTATGGAAATTTTGCAATTTTTCATTGATTTTCATGACGTTGGCACTTTTGAAGAGTACTAGGTATACATATTTTGTAGAATGTCCATCAATTAAGATTCTTCTAATGTTTTCTCATTAAAAATTTAGATCAGACTGAGGTTATAGATTTTTGGAAAAGATGCATGAAAGTAAAGACAGAGATTTGCTTTTAGATGGAATCAAATAAACTGTGCACTCAGTGAAAACATTCCAGAGAGGAAGAGTATTCTACTTAGTCAAAACAATGAAGCAGCCATCAAAACTAGAAATAGTTTAATATACATAAAAAACATAACAAAAAGAAACCTTGTGAATTCTGGTAGATGTTTAAGAATTTAAAGAGCAAGATAAAATGATATAGTATCACAATGGTAGTGTTTAAAAAACCCATTGCCATTAATTCTATAAAGAAATAATTTGTGGTTGCCAAAATTTCAGAACATTGTAAAACTTTCATATATTTCATTATTATTTAAATAAAATTTCCAATAAAAACCTTTCTATAAATATTTAATTCAAAAATTACATTAGAAAATAAAATTTAAAATACATTTATTTTACTTAATATTCAGTAAGCATTATTTTGGTCACTTTTTGGTCACCAATTTGATGAGTTACAAGTGTCCAAGATAAGTTAGTTTAAGGTTCACTGCAGCTGCTAACAGTTTTCTCCTAATTTGCTTACATTAATTGATGTCAGTCAAATCAGGAAAAGACAGACACTGTTGATTTTGCATAATAAAGAATTAGTTTATTTCAAATTTGAAATAAGTGGTGACATATTCAATTAAATATGACATCTTTAGGTTTCAAAATTACTTTGGAGAAATACATCAGAGACCAGTTTTCTACATAAATCTGACTTTTTGTAATTAGTTTATTATTTTATTTCCAGAAAAGAGACTTCAAAAATATTAAACAATATTGCATATCAAAGTAATGCAACACTTTTAAAGTGATAAAATCAATGTAAAATATAAAAATCATAAATCAAATATATTTTTGTCCTTAATATGCAAATATTTGTTTTTCACTTTAACTATGATTTTCTATGTTAAGAAATCATTGATTTCAATGGGCTGGGTCTGTAGCTCAGTGGCAGAGCGCTTGCCTAGCATGTGTGAGGCACTGATTCGATCCTCAGCACCACATAAAAAATAAATTAATAAATAAAGATATTGTGTTTTCCTATTCAACTAAAACATTTTTTTAAAAGAAATCATTTATTTCAAATGTTATTGTGATGTAATTTACAAGACCACTAATTGCCAATATTGAGGTGTTTGCTCCTTGCTGTTCTATTTTCCAACAAATCTCACCAGTCCCAGAACATTATTATGTGCAAATATATGGCATATACATTTATAAATTTGAATTCATTATTCAGTAGTGACTAAGCTATTTTAAAATTCAAATTTGCAAGATTTAAAATTTAAGCTTAGACTTGCAACATAAAGCATTCTGTATCCAGGAAAATTCATCCATGTAACTTAGTATTTTATAGCAATTTGAAACATAAAGGACATAAATACAGATGAGAATCTTTCATTTGAGTGGACTTAGTTATACATTTCTAAACTCATTTTATTTTTGCATAATTTAAAAATTTAGAAACATTTCACATATTTTTTTAATTAGAGGTATTTTGAGACCAAACTTACATCTAGCTGTACAATTTTTATTTGTCTCCAACTAAACAAATTAAACATATAAAAATAATTGAGGTAATAATCACTATTATATAATAATTTAAATAAACAAATAACTTTAAGTAAATAACAATATACATATATGAATAAACATGCACTAGTCAGATATTTAGATTAAATATGTTTTATTGATGTATTATTATTTTACATAATATTGGTATTCATTATGCCATATTCATATATGCACATAACATGGTTTATCAATCTCATTCCCAACGTGAGATCTATTGTAATATATTAATACATGGACATAGCAAAACTTGGTAGATTTCATTCTCCAGTACGTTTTATGCCTTCTTCTCTTCCCTCCTTGTAGATTCTCTAATTGGACTTTATTGATCTCATGAGATTTTCATGAGATTTTCGTGAGATTGCATTTTTTTATTGCTTTATAAAATTTTTCTGTCTTCCACATATGAGAGATTTCTACCCTTGACTTCTGAGTCTGGCTTATTTCATTAGTGTAATATTCTCCAGTTCCATCCATTGACTAGCAAATACCACAATTTCATTCTTTATTGCTGAGTGAAAGTCCATTGTGTTTATATACCACATTTTCTTTTCCCATTTGTCTGTTGAGAGACACTGTTAAACTGGTTCCATAACTTGGCTATTGTAAATTATGCTGCTATAAATGTTTGTATGCATTTATTACTGTATATGTTGATTTTGATCCCCTTCTTCAGGACAATTCAGACTTTTTCTCTTGTGCACTAATAAGCACTAATAAGTGTTTTATTTAGCATCCACTAACAATAAATAATTCAGTAAACACCTAATTTTAAATACTCATAATAAAATCAAATTATTTTACACTTTGCTTTTAATCCACTGCCTCTTCTTGCCTACAGTTATAGTAACTTTGTGAACATGGTGAAAATAGTCACATACCTTAAAATATGCACCGTTGACAGTAAGAACACATAGCAAAGGTTTTTCCAACCTTAGCAACTACCTTTTAAAATTAAAACAAATTCTGTGACTCATGACTGGAAATAATATTGGTTGTTACTTTAGTTAAAATTATTTCAGTCACAACAAAATATCAATTAAAAGTTACATACATAATAAATTTTTTAGTTTTTCCAAAATAATAATTCCAAAGTACCTAATTAAGGGAAGTTTGAAAAACTATTTCTCATAATGTAGATAAATGATGGTTGAAAATTTCAAAAAATATGTTTGTGTTATAGAATTATTTTTCTAATAATACTAGTATCACTCTCTTTTTCTCTGGAGTTTACAGTGACTCTTCAGGGCCTACATCATCTTTGATATTTCTATTGGAGTAAATGCACAGAAAGATATGATAATCTATCCTTTGGATATAAACCTAGTATTGAATAGATCTGTAAAATTATAAAGGAATGCTGCCTCTCTCACACCATTATTTGATTTTGAAAAATAATCTTATTTCCCAGGAAAACATTATTAATGATAGTTTGTAATGAATATATTTTCTTTTAAATGAATTAACATGTTTGACATTTCTCATTTTTAAATTCAAATACAGTAAATATTAACCAACACAATTCACAAAAACAGAAGCTCTTTGGATTCTTCAATAACATTGAAGGTTACAAAGAAGTCCAAGTTGCCAGAAATTGAGAGCCATTGGTTTAATTATATATAAAGCACTTGGGTGCTTTTCATTGACTACTTCTGTCAATACCACAGGTATTAACTTCTCTCACTTGCCCCTCCCAACAGTTAGGAGACCACTGCTGCAATTGCAGGTTATCACTTGCAATTATATGGTTCAGCAAAGACGACAGGAAATTGTTTCCAAGTACTTGTTTTTATAAAAGAGGCAAACCTTATTTATGACTGCAAAAATAAAATAATTGATGTCCTATCCCACAGAGAAAGTATACACGCCTTTGTTAAACCAAATCACTCTCAAAGATAATCATATGACTGTGGCTGGGACCAATTGTGAAACCTCTCTGGAAAGAGAAAGCAGAATGATTTCCTGAAATCTATAACTACATGGAGGGTGAACACTCACAATAAATAGGATGCCAAAAGCAAGAAAGAAATTTCAAAAATGGATTTTTAAAGAGGTTATATTATTTGAACCTATTATGCTGAGTTTATTTTTCAAAATCTGGCAGGTATTTGGCACTCTGACCTTCTCACATATGGCTGACCATAGTCTTTCTTCAACTCATTATATTCAGTGATTCTTGAGATTTTATGTTGAAATTTTTATGATAATTAGTATTTAAAATTAAAGTAGTACATATAGAAGGTTAAACAACTAAGTGATTATTTTTTTAAAGATAATTTGAGATAATCTGGTGGCCGGTTGTCAAATACAAAAAGGTGGGGATTCAAAATAAAGGAAGGCCACAGATATCAAGGAACATTCAGTGTATTTTTAAAAGAATATATAATCATAAATACATAAATACACATTTTTCCATTCACTAAAAATGAACTACACAGATGAAAGTGTGTGCCCTTCAAAACATTTACTTTGAGTTTTTATCATCTACACGGCCACAGATTCCAGCAGGTAGTTCCCCACGGATGGGTTATAATTAGACTCAGCCAATCAGAGTTTTTTCTCAGATCATTCACAATAGCAGCAACTTTTATACTTGCATATATTTATTGATTTATTTATATTTGTTGTACTTTGGTTTGTTTCTGGAACTTCAAACAGGAGTGGATTTTAATGTTGACTACATAACTCTGGTCCTATGCTAAATTTCTATGGCTGTCTTCATGTAAATTTTCTGATTATAAAATAGTTAGCTAAAGAAAAAAAAATTGACAGTAGAGATGCTCAGAGACAGTCAACTTTGAAATGTATATACCCTTTCATATTTGCAAAAGTTATAATATCTTGAATTTAATTGCTTGATTGTGTGATTCATTTTGTTTGCAGCAAGAATTTTAGAGGCTAAATCTATTAAAGAAATAATTTACACACCTGTCACAAACGAACATGTCTGATAAATTCACAGAAATTTAATAATTTTGTTCAAGGATTTAGACAAATCCTTTCCTGGTAGTTATTAAACATGTTTTTGTTAATTTGATGTTTGGTTTTAGTTTTAGGATAAGGATTCCAAACATGTACATTGTCCTTTTAACAGTCTCATTTTTCAAACAAAATTTAAATTAAATGCCTTAAGAACAATTTCAGAATGACTTCAAAAATATTTGTTTATATCCTTGTCCTATAATATTTGAGAAACAGGACTGATTCTCCTGCTTTAAGTGCATTATAGAAATAATTGAGAAATCTTTATTGGTAATATTATAGCTTTGGTTTTGTAGATTTCACATGCATATAGTTCTAAGATATAGTATTCAAATAAACATAAAACATTTTTATATTCAAATTAAGAACAAATTTGCATATTTGGAAGTATTTCAGAGTACCTACAAGAATAACTATATATTTTTTCTATTTTGAGAATAGTATGATTTTGATTTATATAACTTCTGACTAGTATCTCCATATATGCTTTTGTTATTTGTTTTTGTGTTGCATTATATTTGGAAGTAATTAGCCTAGAAACAAACAACATGAAAATTTGACATCCAATTTACATCTTTCTTTGAGCAAGTATATCACCAGATAATTCAGTTCTAACATTGAACTGAATAGCAATTACAAGAATTTACTCAAATTAGCCAACTTGGTTGTATTTGATGGAGCAATTTATGGTTTTGCCCATAAATTTGAAGTTTCAATTTGTGTTAAATGTGATCCCCCTGCATCTGTATGGAAAATTTGCTTTGCTGATGGTAAGTTCATATCACCCTTATCTCTAGAGAAATTAGTTCAGTGTGGTGATGCATTACAGTAAAATTAAAATTAAATTTCTTTTGCCTTATAATAGTTTTTCGTAATTACCTGACAACCTAGTTAACACTACCAACATATTTTCTGTTCTGAAAACCTAACAGGTGTTTGGTAGATTCTCTTCATCTGTTACAAATCAGTACTGATTCCAACTGGATATGTTCCACTCAATAGATGGACATGTTTTATACTTGTAGATATTCTGCACCTGTTCAAATAGTATCAGTTCCAAACTTGTCTTCCTAGTTGAAGCTGGTATTCTGTTCTTGACATCTGGCTTGTTTGATTCACATCATTGTCTTTATAGAACAGATTTATTATACACATATTATTGCACCTGTCTCAAATTATCTAAATCTATGTCTGGCCACATCATCATTCTCAGTGAGGTTATAAAAGAATATGTTGATCCATGTTGAATCATTTTTTGATTCATGGAAAAATTATAATTCAATTATTTTAAAAATGATCAAATTACAACTAGTTACCATCAAAAATAATGTTAAGATGAGGGTTTTCTGCTTGACCCATTTTTCAATTTGAAGAGCAAAATAGATAAATATTAAGTGCTATTAGATTGAAATGTACTCATTGAAGATGATGAAATTAAGTAAATGTGGTTATCCTTAGTAGGTAAGGTAGAGTTAATACTTGAGGAATTAAAAATAAAATGTGTTCTCTTGGTACAAAACAGTTTAAATCAGCTAATACTGGTGCCTCTGAAAGAGAAGAATGGAATAAACGAACAAAATTAAAAGAAGGAACAAGAGTAAAAAGAGTTCCTTTTTTATATTAGAAAATGCTATTTGTGGTTAAGATGTATTTTCTTCCTGAATTTTGAAGACTTGATATCTTAACCTGTTGTTAAGGCATCACAATTCTTATAAAAATCATGGGCTTTGGAAATAAGCATTAGGTATATTTATTTTCAGGTTTTTGGGTAAAAAGAGAATTGTGTTATCAATAATGTGTTATATATCCATAAGTTATTTTAATAACCACATATCTGTCATTCACAAAGTTAATTAGCTTTTTTTTTAATACAAGAATTCCATAATACAATTCATTAAGGTCCAGTTTCAATGATGATAACAACCTTGGCACCATTTTAAATCCAATGAATTTCTTCTTATAAACTAGATGAAGTCGGTGAAAAGAAATTCAGAAATTAAAATTTAATTAGACTTAGAAGAAATTTTATTCCCAAAATTAAGAGAGACAAAGAGACACTTTATACTTCTGGAAGTTCTCATGACAAGACAAAAAAAAAATCTATGCATAAACACTTGTGACCATTTTAAAAGTGAAAATATTAGCAGATGAAAGAATAGTTGACAGTGTTCTTTAAAAGGAAAACTTAGATTACACAGGTCAATTTCTCTAATATACAAAGAGCTAGTATAAAATTAAGAAATGTGTGCCTATAATATGATAGGCAAAAAATTTTAATTCAGCTTATAGCAAAAAAGCATGCAAGTGTTCTGATATAAAAAAAGAGAAAAATATAGATTTTAAAAAGCACTAAAATAATTAAATTGCATCACACACTTGAATTTTTTGTAATAATAAAAACAAATATATCACTTCTGAAAAATAACAATGTAAAAGAAGCAGGCTATAAAAAGGAAAATAATAAACTTATAGGTATAGAGTAAGGATTCAAAAGATTTCAAAGAAAAAAATTATATAAGTTAAAAAGTGATAATTTTGTCTGGCATATATTTAAAAAGATTTCCCCCAAATGGACTAATCTCACCAAATAAAGAACAAAACAAATAAGAAATTTTTAGTCCTATATCAAGGAAATTTTATTTCAAATATATAATTATTGATTGGATCTAGACTGCACCTAGAATAATCAATCCATGATCTTCAATACCTGAGACCAATCATAGAAAAATTGAAGGATTTTACAAATAAAGAGTATCCATAGGACATTGAAAATACTATATGTACACAGGAAGGCAGCAAATGGGGAATTCATATATTATATATTCCTCCACTTACATGTATAGTTCTTTATACCTTTTGAACAAACATTGTGATGATTAATTTAGATTGTCAACTTGATTGGTTGAGAGGGGTTTAGGATTAAGAGATTTCTATATGTGGGGAGGAGGGTTTGTGTAGAGATAATTATTTTGAGGCAGAGAAAACTGAGGAGGGAAACCTACCCTGAATGTGGGTGGCACTATCCAAACAGCTGGGGGCTTTATGTGGCAAAAAAAGGAAAAAGAAGAAGAAGCTTCATGGAGGCAAACTTGATTCTTTTTGAGTGGGTAGTCCTCTGTTGTTGTTCCCATTGCCTCTATGCTCACATTCTGTGTAGGCAAGAAAATGGGTTCCTGTCAGAGGGATGGGGTGGCTGCAAAATAAAAGCTATGAAAGTAGAACCATGAAATAGACACCAAAGACCAGAATATATATTTTATAAAGTGGGAGCAGTGGTGAGTTAAGCCGACCAGAGGGTGATGGCCTCTAAAAAAGATGGAGCCCATGATTGCTTTATTTATAGTGATACAGATCAAAGGGAATTAGGTAGATATAAGGTTTCAGTGTGTGAGGAGTCTTGTCTCCATGCTTGCTTGCATCTTTAGAAAAAGGAGGATATGGGTGGGGGTAAGTAGGCTGTTTAGTTTTTAGTGAGTTCCTCCAATTTCCAGTGCTGTGCTAGAACTTGAGCTGTGAGCTAGGACAGGGTACCATGTGAATCAAGTTCTCAAACTAGTGGATTTCTACTGGGAGTTCCTGATACCAGGCTCCCCTGCCGAATGGCTCAAGCATTGTTCAGTCCACACATGAGTCATGTGTGGCTTCCTGCAATTGCCCAAGGACAATGGACTGTAATTTCTACATTCTTCCATGGTGTATTCTCACCAGTGATTTTCTTATGAGCTTCCAGGCCTTCGGTCTTGAACTGAGGCCATTCCTTCTAATTCTATCTGAGTGTGTAAATCAATCTAATACACTCTAAATAAATAAATCTAAATAATTCTAGATATACATATATTACTGGTTCTGTTACTTTAGAGAACTCTTAACAAATACACATTCTGGTTTCAGGTGTGAGGCTCTAGAGAAACAGAATTATAAGAATAAATTTCCTTTGCAGTTTTATTGGGTTTAGAGTTGGCTTTCTAAATTGGGTTAGGCTTAAATTTGCTAAGTTCTCTCCTTTTAGCAGTATGATAAGAATTGATAGCTCATGATATGAACTGTTTAAAGGATTACACAAAGTCAGTGCATTCAATGTTTTCAATTTACCACTTGTAAGAAGAAGAGTCTATTGAATCTATACATGAATCTTGTGAAAACCTCTAGAAAACTGAGGAATACAGTGATGTTGTCAAGCACCAAAAAAGAATGAGCTCAGAGATTAAATTTATCAGGTTCAGATGTGCATAATTAACCTAAAGGACTTCTCAGTGTGCGCAAATCTTCTGTTTTAGTCATAGGGCTAAGGTTCCTGAAAAACAAATGCATCCTGAAATCGACTGATTTGCAAGGCAAACTTAACTCCTATCCTTGAAGGGTATTTGCAGTTAAAGTGTGGGCACTGCTTGGAAAAACCAGCATACTGTAATTTGGGATAGAGAATTGTGTGAGGACCCTGAGCAGGCTGGGAATGTTGAACTCGTAATTCCATTGTGCTTACTTTTCCATAGGAAGTGACCTCTCCATTTTCAGTGGCAGCAGCACCCACACTCCCATCCTCTGTGATATTGTTTTTTCCACTTCTGGAGTGAACTAATCCTGCATTGCCTATGGAAATAGTAATGACCTTCCATGATGCAATTGCTCGGCATAATAATGCTGATAGTCCTCAGAACCTAAACTCACCGAACTCTAGAGCTATAATTAGATCTAAGCAGGCCTCTAGAGGTGGGGTATACAGTGTAACCCACAAGGAGATGTGCTATCAAGGCAAAGCAACTTTCTGGATTTTCTAATTCATTCAAGCAGAGATCCAGGGAACATGTAGGAGAATGGATTTTGAGGATGTGGGGAAATGATGGAAGGAACTTAAAATTAGACCTAAACTTATTAATATGGGCCAATTAAACAGAAATTCTGCATTTAATATAAGAGCTTGCAGAATTAAAATGTGTTACTAAATATTTATTTGGTTGTTTGGCCAACATATGGATTAAAAGATGGCCCACTGTGAATGAGCTGGCAATGCCTGATATCCTCTGGTTTATGGCTGATGATGTGATTCAAAGACCCAAAGAGACAGGATCCTGTAATGAATTTGTCATGTAAGACCTTCTTCTTCACACTGCAAGGGTCCAGGAGATTGGCTATTTACCAACACATTAAGAAACAAATTTGTGAGGGGTGAATCAGCATCATGGATGAGCTGTTTTATTACTTTCTCTGTATGTTAGACTTTACCATGGGACACAGTCACTCAATCAGGAGACTTAAATGTGATGGTTATAATTGGATCCCAGTGTGGTAGGGACTAAGTGGAAGCACTCAATCACCGAAGGTAAGGTGGTGGTGATACCACAGCTCATTGCTGATGAGTTCTGTTTCCTGACATGTTGAAGTGTAATATTAGAGAAGCATGCCAAGGCAAGTATATAAAGCAGGGTTTATTTAAAAAGGGGTAACACAGACTTCTCCCAGGAAGGAGAAGGGGGCCATAGTTGGTATCCTAGTATCCCAAGAACTGAGGGTGTTCTGCCTTTTTTACACACCCTAGCTTTTGTTGTTGTTGTTCTGCTTTCTTCCCCCTTATCTCTCTTCTTCCTGCATATGTGACTTGACCTAGGAGATGGCCAGGTAGGATGGCCAAAAGGTGAGAAGCAGATGGGCATGAGAAAGTGCCAAATGGGGTGATCCAGGCAGGAAGCAGCCCAGGAGACATTAATCAACAACGTTTACAGCTCCCTGTATGGATGGGGAAATTCTTGGGACAGGTTACCTTAGCAACAGGTTGGAGCAGGGGCAAGTTATCTTGTTAAGGATGGAAGAAGGGCTCTGAAGTCATTAACATTTCAATTCCTCAGAGGTGGTCTCCAACTTCCTGAACCCAAATTGGCCTTCATTCTCTCCAACTCAATTACCTAATCTATACTGACTACCTGTCTTTAATTATGGCTTCATTTGTACATAATGGGCAGCAAATGAACAAAATGCTCTGGCTCATATAGATTTACAGTGCTATTTGATAAACTATAGTGTTTGCAGTGATGAAATAGACACAAAACCAACCAAATTCACTTTTAATTCATAAAGTAGAAAAATTCCAGGACAAAAGTACAAATATATGCCTTAAATCATAACATCAGAAAATCAAAGCTTCTCAATTAATATTCAAACTTATACCAGTTTACAGACCCCAACACCCTTGAATGAAGGGGTAGCCAGGCTCCCTTTGAGAAAGGATCCTGTATAGAACCAAATTGTTTTACTGCTAATTTTTGTCCTATCTTTCCCCAAAGGGATCTTTGGCATTTAATCAGAGTAACTGTATTTTGGAGAAAGGCAGTGATCACACCTTTTGGAGACTAATAGACATTGACTCCAAGCTCATTTGGTTCCAGGAGTGCTGCGCAGACCGCGGAAGAAAAGTCACTCATGTGAACTTGGGGTGATGCAAATATACCACACAGACACAAACAAAATACCTTTGATATGAGCTTCAGGATGGCTTCCCTGTCTCCCAGCCTCAGGCTCCCCAAAGCGGGGCAAGAGAAGGTCCAGAGAGAGAGGGAGAGAGAGAGAGAGAGAGAGAGAGAGAGAGAGAGAGAGAGAGAGAGAGAGAGAGAGAAACATTGGGAAGTGGGCTTTTATTTGGGGGGACCCTGTTTCTTAGAACATTCTATCCAAAAAAAGGCAGAAGGGGTAGGATTACAAAGGAACAGGTGAGTGTAACTCCACACACAGCAGGTGACTACTACACCTAGAGCCATGCCTTGTTATCCAAGCTGGGGTAATGCCCCAAGTTACTGTGGAAAGCAATAATTGTTTAAGACCCAGGTGCATCAAAACTTAAAGGTGTTTTCATTCAGGGTGGCTCCACACAGAGGAGATCCAAAAATTATGTGGCTCTCCACTCAAAGTAGGGGCTTATAGAGGTCAGGTAATCAATGGAGTTTTAGTCAAGGTCTGACTCAATGCATTCAGTGTGTCACTGAACTTATCTTATGGTTATCTCTACAGTCACAGAATACATGTACTTAGCCCTTGGCAGAATCTCCACATAGGTTCTCCAGCCTGTGGAGTGAGGGCTATTATAAAGGGACAGGCTAAATGGAAGCCATTAGAGAAGGAAGGAAGAAAGGAAAGAAGGAAGGAAGGAAAGGAGGGAGGGAGGAAGAGAGATAAAAATAAAAGGAAGGAAGGAAAGGTGGTTGATAATTTTTGGAACTGGGAGACTGGAAGATGTGCATATAGAAGACACCTTTAATATTCTTTCTACTTCTGAATATGTTTGGAAATTGTCAAAATGAAGTATTGAAGCAAAAATCAATCAACTCATTTTAAAATAATTCCAAAAGGGCCTGTTTGAGTAATAATATGCCACAAACTGAAAGGAAACTTCCTGAACATTGGAAGGTTCATTTTCAACCTTCAATTGATTTGGTTCACTGAAGGTGGGAAGTTTGTATAGAATTGTTAAGAAATCAAAAGTATATGGAGGTAGCTTGGTGATTACTTAGAGATTACAAAATCTCCAATTATTAAATTTCACAGAATTTATTTTTCATGAATATCATTCAGTGATACCTTTGTATTTCCCAGGAAGACACTAAAATAACTCTGTCCTAGGGAATTCGGGAGAGCTTTTAAGTTCTTACTTCATTTCCTCACTGATTAACAAACCATCTCAGTGGGTTGAATTTGTATTGGTCTGGGTGACTTTGTATTAAACTGTGACAAGAATAGTTCAAAAATCACCTTTTGATGGCTAGCATTTCTGCAAAGTATGGAAAAATATTAAATGATTTAAAATTTGTCTGCAATTTATTATTAATTTTATTGATGCATACTAATTATAGAGTAGTGGGTTTTATTGTGGCATATTTGCACATAAACAATATAATATGATCAATTTCAATCTTCAGTACTTCCTCTTGCCCTCTCCTTCTCTCTCTTCTTGGTTTCCTTCCTCTATTCTATTAGTAGTTTGTAGTTTCATTAGATTTCTTTTTTTCTTATTTTTATCTATAGCATTTACACATGAGAAAAATGTATGACCCTTTACTTTCTGAGCTTGATTTATTTTGCTTAACATGAGGTTTCCAGTTCCATTCAATTTCCTGCAATAACATAAATCCCCTTTTTAATTACTTAATAAAACTCCATTATGTATATATACCATATCTTCTCTCTCCTTTCATCTGTTAATGCACACCTAGGCTGGTTCCATAACTTGAGTACCATGGATTGTACTACTATTAACATGTATCTCTATAGAATGCTGACCCTACTTCTTTTTGCTAAATACTAAAGCATGGTTTACCTGGATCACATGAGTTTCTTCATATTTTTTTTTTTCAACCCAGAGAATGATGACTGCTCCTCAGAGGAAAAAAATATATTGAGTTTAATCAGGTCTTTATGCAGTTTATCTTATTTATATTTAGTATAAGACTTTGTGACTTTTCACCTAAAAATACTCAAAATCTTCTCTACAATTTCTCTTAATGTTTTAGATTCTAGTAATTGACCCTATCACCCAAACATTGGAATTTATACCTGAGACATAAATTTATTTGAGACAAGCAAACATGAGAAATTCTAATTTTATAGGGGATTTATGTATTGTTTCTGATAATCATAAAATATTCATTGTATTTAAATATTCATTTAGTCCTTAATAATTAAATTAATAAACTATTTAATTCTTCAAACTTTAACAAAAATCAAAATATTCTGAATTACTATTTCTTTGGTAGGAATATTTTATATGCAATTGTATAATGATACCCTAAGAAATTTAGTTAACATAAAATTACGGTTTAAAATATTCAGATGAGAATATTTGCTAGTATTTATAAAAATATTATGTTTTTAGTCAAATATCAATATTAAATACATAAGTTTATTTGTAAAATTATATTTTATCAGATTGTCAAACTAATACACATATTCAGAAAAAAAGTTGTAGTATAAACTAGTAAAAAAAGAAAGCTAAAGTCCTGCATATTTCACATTTATAGATTTGATATTTAGTAATTATTTGATATTTGGTAACTTAGTTTTTATACATCACTCTCAGTCAATTCAATTATCAAATTTGATTGGAAATTTACTCTCTATCACTAGAGAAACATGTTAATTCAAAGCACTTACAACACTACATAAAGAATTTTATTGATTTGTTTTCGCAGTCTTTTCTATGTACAAAATTAATTATAATTTCATAATGTTGACATCATAACATTTTTTTTTTGTAATTACATTTATGGGTGATGTTTGGTAGGTGAGCATTCTACCTCTTAGGTACAGATCCAACTCCCAAAATATTTTTAAAAATAGACTTTGTATGGTAGATTTAGATTTATCAGGCTATACTAGTGTAGGTTTACCAAAGTCAATGTGTGGAAATATTTTGTCTAATCAGATAATTCAATTATCTAAAGTAAAAAATTAAGAGTTCATCTCATTGTTCTAATATACAGTATAATGAATAGCATAAAATAAGTGTTTCTGTCATTTTTTAAATTTTTTTCCATGGAATAAATATGTACATGTATTATGTTTTGGTTAAAAAACTATGACATAAGTTTGTTTTTCCTACCAAAATTCTGCCATAAATTTACACAAATCTATTTATGTAGTATCCTTATTTTTTCCTCTCTAAATTGGTTGTTATACATTGATAAGTTAAATATGCTATTGTGAATTTATTGGCTATCAATATTTTTGTTTATTGAATATATTTTGGGCTTCTCCACCTATTTATTTTAAACATGAAACTCGAATTTTACTTTTAAGTATAAGTTTATACTGAACACACTTATACACTTACACTAAATATAAGTTTAGTGTAAGACTTTGAATAGTTTGTACAATTTTTCCCCATTCTAGAGGTTATCTCTGAAGTTGGATGTTTCCTTTGTTGTACAGAAGCCTCTGGATTTACTTTGATATTGTTTATTTTTGCTTTTATTTCCTGGGTTTTGGGGGTCTTCTAAAAATAATACTGCTTATACTAAGTAAGGTCTTGTAATTTTTCCCTAATGAAGAAAAAAACTTAGATCAACTTGTGGTTTTTCAGTCGACGTCCACACCTGGACTCTCTTGACAGTCATCCAGAATGTCCTTGGTATAGCACTGAGAAAAAAAAAAGTAAAATAGTCATCTCAAGATTCTTCATTTTGTTTGGAACAAAACGCCATGAGCTAGTGGACCAATAAAATTAACACACTTCAAATCCTTAATCAGGATAAATATTAATCTAGTGAACCATAAAGTAAACACTCTTGTGATGTTTGAGTAGGATACATAGTGAACAACAACTTACCCAGATCAGCATAAGCCTCTACACTAGAATTTTTGAGAGAAAACCCTCTCTCAGAACCCCCTCACTTGGCAAGAGTTCTGTTTCTTTTCTACTCACTTACATTCCATGCTCATCCCCCATTGCCCTTGGAGTTCATTCTTCAAGTTTGTGAGACAAGAATCTGAGAAAAAATTGTTAGTGATCTGATGCTCAATGGTAACACCAACAGACATTGCCTGCTGTGGAGCTAAAAAAAACACAAACAGTCCTGAACTGTAACACAAACAGATCCTGCCCACCATGATCATAACACAGAAAATGCAATCTCAACATGTTAGAAATGTAATGCCTGAACATTAACCATAAACCTACTCAAGACTTTATTCTACATTCTTTGTAATGTGTCTCTAGAACCCTAATAAGAGCTACAAATAATTCCCCTATGGAGCTATTCTATTTTTACCTCCCAAGGTTTTATTTCTGTCCAAAGCATTTATTGCCTATATGTACTCAATAAATGTTTGTTGAATATTTGATGCATTAATCATTCATGTCTGGTCTATAAGACACTGCAATCTTGTGTGCCTTTTCTCTTCTTTCAACCTTACCTGTGCCACTATTTTCATATTTTCTCCAATCACTCCAATCTATTTGTTCTATATTCTATCAAGGATGGAAATGTGTTATTGTTAATGGTTCAATTTTGATGTCACCACCTTAAAAAATTTTTATATTCTAGTCCATTTAAAATAATTTTTTACTCAAAACCATTAACAATCCCTTATCAATTATCATCCTGTATCTTACAACACTGATATCAAACTGTCACTTTTTGCGTTGTGCTTGTATCTATTTTTTATCTCTTTACTTAATATAATATCTGTTTTAAAGGGCATATATTTATTGTCATTTTATCTTCAATGATCATTCTAGGACCTGGAAGGTAATTGGAATAAAATTTTTAGAGGGAAAGTATTATGCAGACTCTTTATTAAGGATTATTGGAGGCACTCCTTTTTTGGAGGGGGGGTTTAAAATAACTTTTATTTTTTTAAAAGTTAATATGTTAACATTACAAGAATAAAAAAAAAAACACAGGCAAAGAAGAAAGTCATTCAGTCACAAGCAGTTTAGGTGGATGTGTCCCAACAGGTCTTGGGTATACATACACAATACCCCATTTGTGTGATTGAGATCCAGCGTGTAACATGCTTTTCCACACACTGTGAATATTCACCAATTCAAAATCCCAAAGTAACAGGAGTATTTTTTGATAACCAAGAATACACTATACCAACTCAGTCTGTTATTCTTTCTTGAGACAAAAATTTCATTGAAGACAGAAATGGAGGCATTTCTATAATAGTGCTTATATTGATCTTAGTACTTACATTGATCTATCTGTATTTAACATGTATTAAAGGATTTAAGTATTAAACAAAAAGACACCTAGTATAATTATAATTATAAAATCCCTTTACTTTTTCTAAGTCTTCTTCATACTATGTGTATTTTGGGGAAAAAATGTTTCTAGAGAATAAGACCCTAGTAAATGGGTTAGATCCATTCTCATGCAGAAACCAGCCATGGTGATGTAGAAAAACAAAACTCTTAGCAGACCTCATTTCTGGCAGAGTTCTTGTATCTTTTGTCCTTCTAGACTTTGTTCATTAATACCACTTCAAAAATGTCCACTGTATTTTTATCTGGTCTACATTAATTTACTTAATTTGTAATTGTAAAAGAAGAATTCCAAGTTATGCTTTGGAAAAGAACCCGTATCTTCTGATTTGAAATTAGAGTCTCAGAGCTATATCACATTCCTCAGGGGTTTGGCAGAATTATTATAAGGGGGCTTCTGCCCCTTTTTCTTTTGATTACATTTTTTTAAGATAAGACTTATTGTCTGTAGATGTTTGGTGGTAGGAAAGGAAGAGTGCATACATTAATATTTTGTTACATGAAGTGACAATATCTGCAGAACCCAATTAATTTGCAAGAAAATATTTCAGTGTTCTGAACAGGCTTCATTTCTCTCTTCAATGACCTCCTTTGCCATTCTCAGCAGTATTTTCACCCTTTTTTGCAGTTATCTTCATTACTCAATGGAAGATTCTTACTGTCTTAGTGTTTTGCAGATTTCATAAAATCTTATTCTTAAATACTATCACTAGTTCCCATTTCACACTCTGATCTTCATGTGTCTATTCTGATGTGCCTACTTATTTCTCAGACATACTTATTGGGAGATCTCACTTTCACTTTGTATTAGATATGACATGAACACAATTTCCATTCAATTTCATTTCATTGCAAAAGCATGAAAAGACAAAGAGGTAAAAGGCACACCTTTAGTACTGAGATCACTTTGCTCCTTTTGAAAAGACAAATGCTTTTGTTTAAGAGTTAAAAATACAAAATAATTTATTAATTTATTCATATAATTATATTAAAAATGTAAAAGGATTAAAAATTACTTCATTTTATATGCAAAGGAAAAATTTCCACAGCTATCTTTTTTCTTTTCATGCTGGTTTTCAACTATAACTTATTCCAGTTATACCATTCATTGCATACAAAAATGAAATAAAAGCCATCAATATGTTTGAATTAATTTGTCCAAAGAAATTGTAATACATATTTTTCTGAGCATCAAATTTACTAAAAGCATTTTTTTGTTCTTTATTAAGTTTATCTATTTTTATTGGACAGTAAAAACAGTTGAAATAGATTATAAAATTAGCTGAATTCTAGTTCATTTGCTCATTCAACACATTTGTTGTGGCTGATTTACTTTTTGTTTCTTACTTTGTTTGTTTGTTATTTTGTTTTGTTTCGCTTTTGACTCCCAGTGTGCCCAGACACAGTTAGTTACTATGGATGAAAACTGAGCAAAACTCAAAATTCTTGATCTCAATGTGTGTGTGTGTGTGTGTGTTTCTTTACTAAAATCTGCTTTTTCTTAAACATATGCTATATGCAAGTTACATGGTGAAGATGTGCTTTGGTAAGAACTGATATTTTGCTCTGCTTGTAAAGTATCAAATAAACTTAACATTTTTTAATGGATATTACCAGAAGATATGAAACTCTTAGGTCCAAGCCAAAAGACTTATGCTTCCAAACATAGTAAGTATTATAATGTTTATGTTTGCATTACTTTCCCCTGACTCACATATGTTCTAAGCCTATGCTCAGGTGGATACTATCACCATTGAGTTTGTGTAATAACTGAAAACCCAGAGACTTGGAAACCTCTGATCATTTAATAGGGTGTTAACAAACGTACCTGACTTTTGTCTAGAAAGAGACATTATCTTTATTCCCCTTATATTAAAAATATACCTTGGCTTCATAGGGGAATAATATCTCTATCTTCCAAGATCATTTGCTATCTTACTGTACTTGTGAAGAAAAAAAGCCTAGAACATCAGCTAAAATAAGACACGCAGAAGTAGTAAAAACATTGTTTCCAAATATAGTATGATAGAGATATATTTCTGATATCAAGCAACTCACAATTTAGTTGACATGAAAGGCGTCTAAAAATAAATATAAATTAATGACACTTTTCTCCAAATTTTATGTGTTTTAATTTTTGTGATTTCTGAAAATAAAGAAAGTATTTTTATACTCAAACTAACTTTCTTTATGGTCTCTTCCTTTGAGTTTATTATTAAATAGTTGTTCTCTGCAGGATAAGAGGAGTTTGGAAATACCATTCATAGGTCTAAAGTTTTGTTTAGATTTACAAAAGCAACAAAATATTCATATAACTTTGTGAATTGCAAGATAAATTCATTCACAGAATAGAAACAAAAGTGGGGGTAAATATGTGTTTTACTTATAAGGACTTATAATTAAAAACAATGTAATTATCTGGGTGAATAGTACTTTTAACATTAAGATAATAAAAATAAAATAATTTAGGACTGGAGCTCAGTGGCAGAGCATTTGCCGAGCATGAGTGATGCATGGGGTTCCATCCTTAGCATCACATAAAAACAAATAAATGAATAAAGGTTAAAAAACCCACATAATATTTTTATAAAAAGGTAACTTAAGGATCATTTCTTAATGTATAACATATACTGGAAAAATATAGCATAAAGCATAGAATATATTATAAACTATCTTAATTGAATAGGGAGAGTAGTATACATTCATCATATTTTAATTAAACATTTAACCAAAATAAGAGAGATTATCTATGTATAAGTCTTCAAAAATCCTTCAAGTGCATGTGAAGGAGTTCAGAATACTCCACCCCAAACTATTCAGACTTTCTATATTGACCCTCAGGTTCAAAGCATGTGAAAAACACTGATGGAAGGATACCCTGGTCTGCCTTATTTTTCTTAAAAATCCTTCTCTGAGATCTGCCCTCCCTCTACAAAGTGAAAGGGATATCAAGAATGAAAGGTTAAAACAGAAAATTTTATGCAAAGAGAAACTGTTAAAGTCTCATCTTCTTTAATCTCCACATATATTTATTTTCCACAATCACCTCTCTTTATTCAACTTAGTATATAAATGCATCGAAAAATGCATCTAATGCTGCTTCCATGTTTCTTCACTTCATTATAACGGCTCTCTTACCACATAAAATTATATTGAATACATTTCTACACTTTCCTTCCGACAATTTGTCTTATAACAAATAAATTCTCAGTCCTAGCTAGAGATATTAAGATGGGAAATGTACAAATTTGCCTCCAGTACACATAAATACTATAAATTTTTATTTAATGGGAAGAAATAAAATAACTTGAAAAAAATAGATTTGCCTATTTTTATGTTTTAGTATCTGTTTCTGTACAATATATGTCTAATGTCCTTAATTTGGTGTGCACAGGAGCATAGGAATACATAATTATATTTCTCCGTATCAGACAGATACATTATTTTTCTTAATAGCTAACTCTATATTCTTATAATTTAAGCTTAGATGAAAGAATAAGAGGAATACATTTGTAGAAAACATGATGCAAATCAATATAAAGTATAAAAACTATTCCAGGAAGCCAAAAAGTGACTTCTAGCCTTCATTTAGCATAAATTTTAAAATATTTCTTTCCAATATAATGCAACAAAAGATAAAAATAAATTACTTTTGAAATAATCAGAAATGTTTCTAAAATATATTTTAACATGTATGCTTACAATTATTTTATACATTATTTTTAAAATTTCAAAAATACACAGAATTTGAGAGAATAGTGCAGTGATCTTTCACTTGCATATCAATCACAACACCTTTATCTTTTCCCTATTAACTTGGCTCCTAATTTGTTTCATAGTAAAAGCTACATATCATAACATTTTTTTCTATCAACATTTCCTATGAGTGGTTCTAGCTTACTTAACCTAATTTTTTAAATTGAAATGCCAAAAAAATAATAAATATTGTTGAGGTTATTCAAAATCAAATATTCTCTCAAACAATATCATAAAAATTAATCTGACAATGCATCAATGAACATATTACAATAATATACAAACAAAAATTTTGCCAAGGCCATAGACACTAAATAATGTTTTATGCATTTTGGGAAATGAAACCCAAATTAATAATAAAAACATGGAACTAGGGCATGAGATAGACTACTAGATGACAAAATAAAGCAATCTATAATTGCTTGGAATACTACATAACAAACTTAAAAGTTCAAAAGAGGAAGGCAGCCCATGGTTTTATCAGTAGAAACAAGGAAAGAAACGACATTTGTTAATGTATCTGACATTTTTGGCACAAATTTTCCAGACTTTTGCCAATACTAATCATTAAATTCATCTTAAATCATACCCCATTTAATTTTTCTCACTATTTTCAATGCTCCTCTCACCCTTTTACAATAGTCTACTAAGAAAAATACCACAGAAATCACTCACACTAGAATTCTCATTTAAAAATCATCTAGAAACTCTGACCTAAGAGTTACTACTGAATACTGCTTATGGATGGGATTCTGGGTTTGTATCACTTTTCATGAAGTGGGCATAAGGACTTTATCACCCCTGTACTCCAACACTGTAAGACTAGGGGAATATAGCTTATATCTACGCTTCTGTAGTCATACGATCATTAAAGTATGTTTGCATTAACAATGACAGATATCCAAAGGAAGCATTTATATTAGTGTGCAAGGTTTCTAACATGTAAGATGTATGGGGGATATAGGTGGCTTCTACAAACATCTGAAGACAGAAAATGATAGGCTCAAATATGTTAATGATTAGTATCCTTTTAAATTATTACTAATTATTACTAAAGTTATGTGACAGCCACAAGGTCTTCTTCAGAATATTTAAGGAAATATTGATCTCTTATAGCCAATAAGTAAAGAGAACTCAAAACCAGCCTTGGGATGTAATTGTAAGTTTTGCAGAATTTCACAAAAATGTTGAATTATTAGTTTTCTAGAAATATGGCTTCCACCAAAAGAGGTACCTGGGTAGTTTTCAATCAGGAATCTCTACTACTTAGCATGATATTCTCCAGTGCCATCCATTTACTGGCAAATACCATAATTTCTTTCTTCTTTAAGGCTGAATAATATGCCATTGTGTATGTACCATAATTTCTTTACCCATTCATCTGTTATAGGGTACCTAGGTTGGTTCCACAGTTAAGCTATTGTGAATTGAGCTGCTATGAAAATTGGTATGGCTGTGTCACTATTGTATGTTGATTTTAATTCCTTTGGGTATATGCTGAGGAGTGAGATAACTGGATCAAATGGTTGTTCCATCTCAAGTTTTCTGAGGAATCTCCATACTGCTTTCTAGAGTGGTTGCACCAATTTTCAGTCCCACCTACAATGTATAAGTGTACCATTATCCCCACATCCTTGCCAATATTGTTACTTGTATTCTGGATTATTGCCATTCTTACTGGAATGAGATAAAAGCCTCATGTCGTTTTAATTTGCATTTCTATAATTTCTAGAGATTTCGAACATTTTTCATGTATTTGTTGACTATTTGTATTTCTTCTTTTGAGAAGTATCTGTTCAGTTCCCTTGCCCAATTATCGATTGGGTTATTGTTAGTT
This sequence comes from Marmota monax, assembly GCF_021218885.2. NCBI lineage: Eukaryota > Metazoa > Chordata > Mammalia > Rodentia > Sciuridae > Marmota > Marmota monax. Next base: position 983,440 of record NW_026695246.1, on the reverse strand, counting down.
TTTGGTGTTGCTTTTTTGTGTTCTTTATAAATCCTAGAAATCAACCTTCTATGTAATGTTCAGGCAGCAAAGATTTTCTTCCATTCTGTAGGTTCTCTCCACATTCTTGGTTGTTTCCTTTGATGTGAAGAAGTTTTTTTTTTTTTTACTTTGATGCCATTCCCAATTGTTGATTCTTGATTTTATTTCTTGTACTTTGGGATTTTTGTTAAGGAAGTTACTTCCTGAGCCAATATGTTGAAGTTTGGGGCCTATATTTTCTTCTGGTAGGTGAAGTGTTTCTGATCTAATTTCTAAGTATATAATCCCCTTTGAGATGAGTTTTGTGCAGGGTAAGAGATAGGGGTTAAATTTCATTCTACTTTATATGGATTTCCATTTCTCTCAGCACCATTTGTTGAAGATTTTATCTTTTTCCAATATATGTTTATGGTCCCCTTGTCTATTACACCATAACTCTATTTTTGTGCATTTGTCTCCATGCCGCAGTCTGGCTGGGCACAATTCAGGAGCCACTTGTCAAAAGAAACGAACTTTATTTTTAGAACACACACACACACCGCATCACACAGCTCCTGAGGAAAAACCCTCAGAGCCCAACTGCCACCACATGCTTCCCACAAGCCTCTCCACCTCCCCACCTCAAGACTGCCACCACAGGCTTCCCACAAGCCTCTCCACCTCTCCATCTCCTTCTGCTCTTGAGGCAGATTGGCTGGGTTGAGTGGGCAGAGCCAAAAAAGTCTCCCAATGAGCAGCTCTGTGGTCTGAAAGGGCGGGGAAACAGCCCAATGAGCATCACCGCAGAGGAGCCAATCAGTTGGCAGCTAGAAGTTTGCTGGGGCCGCTGTAAGCCAATCATCAGCTGGCAGCTGGAAGTTTGCTGGCAGCTGGAAGTTTGCCTTCGGCTGTGGCTCTCAACATCAGAATCTATCTTTTCTCCAATATATGTTTATGGTCCCTTTGTCTATTACACCATAACTCTATTTTTGTGCATTTGTCTCCATATAGTCTATTCTGTTGCATTGGTATTCTTGCCTATTTTGGTGCCAATATTATGCTGATTTTGTTACTATGGCTCTGTAACATAAGTTAAGGTCTGTTATTGTGGTAACTCCTGCATTGCTTTTCTCACTAAGTATTGCTTTGGCAATTCTGGGTCTCTCATTTTTCCAGATGGATTTCATGACTGCCTTTTCTATTTCTATGAAGAACATCATGGGAATTTTCATGAAAATTGCATTGAATCAATATAGCTCTTTTGGTAGTATGGCCATTTTGATCATATCAATTCTGCCTATCCAAGAAGATGAGAAATCTTTTCATCCTGTAAGGCCTTCTTCAATTTCTTTCTTTGGTGTGCTGTAGTTTTTATTGTAGAGGTCTTTCACCTTTTTTCTTGTTATTGTTAGGTTGATTCATAAGTATTTTATTTCTTTTGAAGCTATTGCAAATAGCATGGTTTTCCTATTTTTTTTTCAGCTGATTCGTTACTGGAGTATAGGGATGTAATTTATTTATGGGTGTTAATTTTATATCCTGTTACTTTGCTGAAATAATTTATGAGTTCTAGAAGTTTTCTCGTGGAGTTTGTAGTGTTTTCTAAATATAGAATTATGTTGTCTGCAAACAGGGATAGTTTGAGCTCTTCCTTTACTCTTCATAACCCTTTAATCTCTTTCTTTTGCCTAATTGCTCTGGGTAAAGTTTCAAGGACTATGTTAAATAAGACTGGTCAAGGATGTCAGCCCTGTCTTATTCTTGTTTTTAGAGTGAATGCTTTCAATTTTTCTCCATTTAGAATGATGTTGACCTTGGGTTTGTTGTGTATATCTTTAACAATATTTAGGTATGTTTCTTTTATCCCTATTTTTCCTACGGTTTTAAACATGAATGTATACTGTATTTTTTTCAAATGATTTTTCTGCATCTATTGAGATGATTCTGTGATTTCTGTATGTGGAACCAACATTGCATCCTTGTAAGGATCCTTGATCATAGTACACTATTTTAAATATGTTTTTATGCAATTTGTATTTTATTAAAAATTTTTGCATCTATGTTCATCAATTATATTGTCTGAAGTTTTCTTTCTCTGATGCATCATTGTCTGGTTCTGGTATAAAAGTGATACTTGATAAATGTGTTTAGATAAATTCCATCATTTTCTATTTTGTGGAATAGTTTGTGGAAGATTGGTATTATTTCTTCTTTCAAGATCTGGTAGAACTTTAGCAAAGAATCCATTCAGTCCTGGGTTTTTGCTTGTTAGGAGGTTTTTGCTGGTTACTTCAATTTATTTACTTGAAATGGGTCTATTTAAATTTTTATATATTCTCCAGGTTCAATTTGGGTTGGTTGTATGTCTCTAGAACTTTTCCAATATCTTAATGTTCTCTTTTTTTTGAGTATGAGTTTTCAAAATAGTTTTTGATTATACTATTTCAGTAGTCTGTGGTAATATTTGCCTTTTCAAAATGTGTTTTAAAAATTTTATTTTTTCCCTTTTTTTTGGTTAGCCCAGACAAGGATTTATAATTTTTTAAATGTTTTTAATGAACCAACTTTTGTTTCATTCTTTTTGTTTTGAATATTTTTGTTTCCATGTCATTGACTTTGGCCCTGATTTTAGTTACTTCCTACTTTATATAGATTTTGATGTTGACTTCTTTTTTTAATTGCCTTCAGATATAATGTTTGATTACTTATTTTTATTTTTTTTACTATTTTAATGAATTAGCACAATGCTACAAATTCTTAGAGTTACCTTATTAGTGTCCCAGGGATTTTGATATGTTGAATGTCTATACTTACTTGCTTCTAAGTATTTTTTTTTAAATTTCACCATTGATTCCTTTTGCTATCCATTCATTATTTAGTAGTGAATTATTTAGTCTGTAGGTGTTAGAATAGTTTTTGTATTTTATCTTATCATCAATTTCTAATTTCTTTCCATTATGATCCATATATGATCCAATAGAATGCAGGTTATTGTGTCTATTCTTTTTTTTGTAATTGCTAAGATTTGCTTTGTGGCCAAGACATGGTCTGTTTTAGAAGATGTATGATTTGCTGATAAGAAAAAAGTGCATCCAGTCATTGATGGATGAAATATTCTATATAAGTCTATTAAGTCCAATTATTAATCACAAATTTTACTTCTTTAGGATCTTTATTGAGTATTTTTTTTTTTGTGTGTAGAAGATCTATCTAGTAATGAGAAAAGCATGTTAGAGTCATCAAGTATTATTATGTTGTGGTCTATTTGATTCTCAAAATTGTCAAGGGTTTGTTTCATGTATGTAGTTGCTCTATTGATTGGGGCATAAATATATATGATTGTTATTTTCTGTTTTTGCATGATTCCCTTAAGTAATAAGAAGTGGTCTTCCTAGTCTCTTCTGATTAACTTTGGCTTGAAGTCTGCTTTATCTGATATGAGAATAAATACCCCTGCTATTTTATGAGATCCATATGTGTGATAATTTTTTTCCCATTATTTCACCTTTGTTCTGTGAATGTCTTTGTCTATGAGCTAAGTCTTTTGGAGACAACATATTGTTGAGCCTTGTTTTTGAATCCAGTCTGTCAGCCTATGTATTTTGATTAATAAATTTAGTCCAATTGAGTGTTATTATTTAAAGATTTTTTTCTTATTTTGATTTATTTTAATTTTGATTATTTTTGTAGTGTACATTTTCCTTATCATGGTTTTCATTTTTATTCTTTATATATTCTTCATGAAATATTTTATGAGTATGTTTTGTTGTGCAGGTTTCTATTTGGGAACTCACTGTTGGTTTCCAGTACCACACAGATTAGGGGGAGTCAAATAATAGCAATGACCTATATAAACAATATATAACAATAAACCAAATACTTGTTTCCTATTATGACATCTGCAGTGGTAATTTGCACAATAAACTAAGTTGGTAGCATCAGCAGTTTTCCTTGTCAAAAACATTAAGTAATCATGAATTATGTCTGGTATAAAAAAACATAAATATTCTACTTCCATAGTATTAATCATTACTATAGTATTAGTCATCGGGTCTGGCATTATATAAACCATTTAATGCTAAGAGATGCTAAGAATACAATTAAGAGGTAAAATGAAGAGATAGGAGGGTAAAAGAGGATTTGCAATGTCAATATGTGAATGTGGGAAATGGAAAAGTGACATATGATGTGACAGTCATGTGGAAGGAGAAAAAATAGAATTATGCAGCACACTAGGAAAACAAACAAACAAAACAAAACAAAATAAAATCTTGGTGCAAAATTAAGGATTTGTTTCCATTGTGGTGGACAAAAAAGTCAATGACAATATACACTTGATGTCTGTCAACTGTCTGTCTTTCTGTTTCTTTTGGAGGTATGTACTGGACACAACAGTAAGGGCTGCGAGTTGTCAACTCCTTTCTTTTTATTATGTTGCTCACCAAGATGCCAGTTGGACTTTAAAAATCTCTGCTTCCCTTCTTGGTGAGAAGATGAAGTTTAGAATGGTTAATACTGTGGGCTCTGCTCCAGGGTGAAGCCATAGCTAGGTTCCATGAGATAAGTACCTGTAGGTGGAGCCCTTATTCAAGGGGCTTAGGTTTAGTGAGTCCCCAGGTACTTTAGTGCACAGCTATTTCTCTCAGGATACTAAATCCAGGTACTTTTAGAGCTCATCAGATGCTTAACTATGCTGGAAGACTATACCTCAGGAGTGTCCCCAGGAATCCACTGGTAAAATGGAGAAGCCAGCTCCACACTGCCTCTGTTCCTTGCAGATTCCACCCTCCATGGCCTTCTGAGGCCTGTCCCTGAGTCCAATTTCACCTGCCAATTCAGGTTCCTGATCTACTGCAGCTGGTCCTGCATTCTTCCCAACCTCCCCAGGTCAATGTCTGAGCATGAGTATGGACACACTTGTCCATTCAAATTCTCAACACCTATGTTTCCCAGGCTCTTGGAGTCAGTAGTTGAACATAGATGGTCCTCTTGCTCAGATTCAAATTTTGTATGCCTGGTCCTGCATGCTGCAGGCATAAAATTTAAAAAAAATAAGTGTCATCTTTGGCTTCCATAGTATTAATCATTACTCCTGGATTCTCCCCAGCCCTCCCGATTTGTATTCCCCGAGTTAAATACTCACCATGCCTAATTTTCTCCAGATGTCTTTTGTTGTTGTTTTAAAATATTTTTTTAGACATTGATCGATCTTTATTTTATTCATTTATTTATATATGTGGGGTTGAGGATCAAACCCAGTGCCTCACACATGCTAGACAAGTGATCTACCACTGTGCCACAACCCCATCCCTCCTCAGATGTTTTTAGGCTCAGTTTAGTTCATGTGACTGGTGTCTGCCTGTACTGTGTATGGAAGCCAGCCCTGTTTTCCCAGATCAGAGTTCTCAGTTTCTGTATCCACTGACCTCAAGAGTTCAGAGACAGAGTTTGGCAAAACACCATGAGGAACTGGGTTTGTCTAGACTGTCATCACAGGACCTGGGACATGAAAACATAAAAATTCTTCATTAAACCTTATTTCACAAACACCATCTCAAGGTGCTTATGTTGTTTTCTTTGAAATCTATTGGACTATGAAAGGCATAGTTCCTCGTATGCTTTTATGTATCATATAATAAATAAATAAATATGTATCATATAATAAATTAATTAAAAATTATTAATATTCTCATCAAATATTTTAAAAGATAAAAATAACTCACATGTGAAAATAGATGATTTCCCTATACTGGAAGAAAAGAAATATTCTCAATGGAGAGTCATAACCAGGAGAATTCTGTACATACTGAATTTCTTAAAATAATTCTTGTCCTCCTTTGGCCACCTCACATAATTTAGTTACTTTTCAACAACTGCTTCCCTTTGTTCAACCTAAGTTACAAAAAAAAAAAAAAAAAAAAAAAAACAGGTTTAGCTAATTCTTTAGGTCTTCCTTTTCCATTGAGGGCAGCTCCAAGTTGTGTGTGTGTGTGTGTGTGTGTGTATTCTTAATTTGTATTCTGTTAACAATATCACTGAACTTAAAGTAGATTGTTTCTTATGGCCTACAGATAAATCTCACTTGTGATTTAGGTCTTGTGAGACACTAAGCAGAGAAACCACCCAAACCCACTGAAAATCTGACCTACAGAACTGTGAGAAAATTAACAGCTCCTTTTTAAGCTACTGAATTTCTAATAATTTGTTAGGTAGCCACAGAAAAGTAATACAAATATTTCTGAAAGCCAAACATAATTTTGATTTTGTAATTATTAACTTTTAAGTAATGTCAGGGACAAAAACCACAGGCTCCATTAGGTTTCAATGATAAAGCAAATCAGGTTGCCCTTTGAAATTAAAATTGTGAAACCCAGAGGTATATACTGAAGTTATCTTAAATCTGAATTATGAACTTTAGGATCTGATGCAAATTTAATAAAACTATAAAATCCTTTGTTCAGAGAAAACATTGATATGTATATGTTACATTCAAAAGTTTGTGTGTGAAATAACAAGAGAGATTTAGACTTTAAAACCTTGTGTCTATGACATCTCTAGGACCTGTAGAGATCTATACTATAAAGTTGCTTAATTTATCAGACTAATTATATTTTAAAAAGCCTCTAAATTATTTAGAATAAGAGGTAGATAAAATCCACACATATTTTGAAGAGTCACAGAAGCAAATAAAGGTAGGTGCACATTCAGTTATTTTACTGGATAAATTCCCTATAGGCCTTTAAGTGTCTGTTAAACTCTGCTACATTAATTTATTCCAAATGTTACAACCTGGTGGCTTTATTTTGCTTCATGTGAGGTTTTGGTTTGTTTGTTTGTTTTCTGATTCTCAGCTCAATACCTATATGTTGATCCATGCAGCTTAAAAATACTTATTAATAACTATGAATAATTATCAATAACATTCAGATTGCTTAACCTATCTCATATCTTGGGAGTTTTACCTCAAATGATAACTCTCTTTCAGATGTTTCATCTAAGTCTTTCTTAGTGTCAGTGATAGAAATTAGCATAGTAGAGTTTCTTATCTTAACTAAATGTCTATCTGATCATTGATAACTTCCTTAAGACATAAGTGTGAGTAGCTAGATGTTTTCCTTCAGATGATGTCCTCAGTGTTCTCATGGCTCTTAATAAAAATTCTGCACATATACAAGTAATTTTTGTATTAAAAATATATTTTAATTTTTAAAAATTTGGCATTGGAATTAAATTTCACTCTAGCATGTTGTTCATATCTGAGGTTAAAAGGCCAGAGATAAATTAGTATTTAAGTTGGTCAACATTCAGGATACTAATTAAAATTTTAAAATTCACAAATTTTTATCAAAACAACTTATGTTATTTCCTTTGTCATGACTGGAAACCTTTCAATTAACCATCACCTATAAATACAGAGAACTCATTGGAAAATTAATAAACACTATTGACTTCTCATTCTCCCATCACTTATATTTCCTAAAAAAAAAGAGAGTCTATAATTATGAAAAGTAAGGTAAAACTCAAGGTTTAAATAAATTGTTTCAAGTGACTATTCAGCCAACATCTATCTAACTTTGGGGTTTTAATATATTAACTTTGTAATCCAAATTTTTCCAAAGATCAAATTTGAATTGAGCTTTTGGTATTTTTTATCATAAACAATAAGGCATAATTTTTATGAGCTATATTTAAATGTGGATAGATCATAGGGCTAAAAACTATTCCACCAGGATAAAATGATGTTCTACTTATTCAGGGTATAATTTATAAGAGTGGAATAATACACAAAGGTGACTATTTTATATGATTTTAAATTTAAAATATTAATATGTTCTTTTCTTCATATATGTGCATTGTCAATGTTTTTTTTTTATTCTAGTTCTCTTTTGCTTCATGATATCTTTTGAGACAGGGTTGAAAATTGTAATGATGTCTAGTTTATTTATTTATTTAATAATTATTATTTTAGTTTATTAAAATATTTAATTATTATTTTAGTTTATTCTGTTTTCTGTTTTTTGAATTTTAAGAATATTTTTGCCTCATAGTCATAATGATATTATTTTATAATTATTTTCTAGTACCTATTCACAGTTTAATATTTGTTGAGGTATAGGACCCATTGAAGTTTTCATATAATTTAATTTTTGTATTTTTATTTTTTCTTTCTTGTATTTATCATATTTATGATCAAAAGCATAATAACAAATATATCAGTGAAAAGTTCTGTATAAATATTTGGTATGTTAAATTTTACTGAGGAAAAGTTATTTTAAAATGGTTGAAGGCAACAAAATTTACTTAAATATATTCAGCAGCATATTGCTTTCAGTGAACATTTTGAAAATTCTTTGAACTATAATAAATTTAAGTGTTAGTAGTTAGAACATATTTGATAAATAAAATTCATATGGATTTCAAAAAAGTCTAAAGCTTTCTAGAGATTATTTTATAATTAACTATTTTGAGAATAATGGGAGAAATTTTGTTGTAATTAAGGCAGTGGTGCAGCCTTACTAGTGAGCATAATCTAATTTTCTCAAAATTAATGAGGTTTATCAGGTAAGCACCCAATGATTATCATTGTCCTCAAAATAATCAGTTCATTTGTTAATGTTTTGAGAGTAAAAAACACTATTGAATTTTATGGAAAATATCAGGCTAGATTCCTACTAAATGATATACAAGGTAGTGAGGGCTTTCATGTTATTTTTGTTACCACCTGAAGTGCCTGATCCATAATTCTCATAATTTCTTCTAAGAAAATGATTACCAAGGTATCCAATTTCTACATCAATTTCCCTAAATCATTTAAAATACATTAAAAATGGCATTTCTGATAGAAAATGCCAGTTTCCATTGACTCATTATATCTTCACTTTCAAATCATACATAATTCTCTTTAATCTGATTTAACTGTTCACACATATTTTCTTCCATTATTTAGAGAGCACTAGATCTGCTTGGACAATAAAGCATTAGAAATTGAAGAAATTAGTTGAAGTCAAATAATTGAGATGACACCCACCTTTACTGCTTTTTTGGCTAAATTAACTTGGAGAATTTCATTAAACTTTTTAGATCTCAGTTAATGGGCAAAGAAAAATGTCTTTCTTTTAATTTCGCTGAATGGTTTAGATGTGTAATCACATTTAAAGCTCTGTTTATAATATGAGGTAAAAATCTTAAACCAATAAATACTTTTATTTTTCTTTTTTTAGAAATAGCTTAAAGAAATAAGCAATGAAGAGATTATAGATGTTTAAGGGTATTGTGTCTTGAAATCATACGAGCTGATAGAAACAAGAAAACAATCAATATTATTTGAGTGTCAGGAATATAATAACTGCTTTCCCTGGTCTTCTTGTGTTCTTATAATAGCTTGTGCAATGGACTGAATCTGTGTATCCCCTAAGAATTGATATGTTCAAAGCTGAAAAAAAAATAATGTGATGATATTATGACACGAGTCCTTAGGGAGAAAATGGAAGGTAGAGACCTCATGAATGAGATTTTTACTGTTATAAAAAGAAACCCAGAAGACTCTCTCAATCTCTTTCTGTTATGTGAGGATAAAAGAAGATGGGAGGCTGTCATCCAGAAGAAAGACTTCACTGGTAACGGTCTATACTTTCACCCTGATCTCAGACTTTCAGCCTCCAGACAGTGGGAAATAAATTTCTGTTGTTTCTAAGACACTTAGACCATGGTAGTTTGTATTAATAGTCAGAGCTAAGATTCTGGATGAATGTTTACCATCAAGAGTTTTATAAAACAACTCAATATGTTGACTTGTCCTATCTGTACCATTGTAGTAAATAATTGAAAGAGTAGAATCTGGAACTCAGATTTGGTTATAGGTTGTCCCAATTTCCATATTATTCTTTTATCCATTGAGAGCCGCATCTGTTAAAGTGGAAGACTTATATTCTAAATGCATAGCAACATTAGTATGTAGTTTTGCATATAAAAAATTAATGTATACAATATAATGAAAAATATAAATACCTGGATATATAATACATTATAATCTCTATACTTATTTTGCTCACTTTAACTCATATCTCAGTAAGGAAAATTATTTATCCTTTTAGCAATAAAAAGGATTCTGATTTTTTGTATCTTTTTAAAATTCGAAACATATTTATATCAAGACTTTAAAATATGTCTTTTAAATGAGGTTTAATTACTTCAAAATTTGGTTTACTAAAGTTCATGATAATTGGATTTTGTTAAATGTCATAAAAATAATAGGCTTTTATTATAAAAAGAAGGTAGATAAAAAATGAACCTTAATTACAAAGGACAAATCCAATTGTAATTACTGAACTCTGAATATTATGTCAACTTTATATTCTCCATACTATTTTCTCACATTTAAAATATTTATGAAAGGAATTTAGACTACTTTTAATACTTTTCCTTGCCCAGATCTTTATTCGAAATTTGCCATGAGTAAAATTAGACAAAGGTCTAATTGAATGATTGGACTCCCCTTTCCTAATCTAGTCTTTTCATCCCTCTTTTTCTTACTCCACTCCTATCCTTTCCTTCTTTTTAGGGAATTTTCTAGTATAAGTACAGTAAGTAAATAGAATTGATGTTCCATAACAGTGGTGGGGACTGTAACTGAAAATGTCCCCTCTTGTCTATAGCATATCAAGTAACTAATGAACACAAATAATGAAGATGTGTTTTATATTAAAAGTAAAGGCATATAATTTGGCAAAGTTTGGTGGTGGGGGGTGAGGGTAACACCTGTAGTTAGAAATAGTAAACTGTTAGATTTCAAAATGATATGTTTCTTTTGTTATCCATGGCAACAATGATATCTTAATTGCAAAATGGATAATGATGGTTTCCTTGCTTGGCTGCTTTATGGACTAAGAAAAATAACATTTTCAACTGCCACAGTATCTATAACATGTCATGTATCCAATACATGATGAGAAATAGGTTAAAATTCACCTTATTCAGTTTCCTCTGATTTAAAATTCAGATATCACTTTAGAAACATTGCTTCTACCCAGTATGTCCTATGTTTAGTGACTATGTCAGGAGTTCAAAGGCTCTCTCTTTGACAAATATTGTTCAGCTTCATTCTCTTTACTGGCAGGCTGAATTTGAAGCAGACCAGGTATCCCCACCCAAAAGACCCTTGCTATAATTAAGCTTCTCTCCTCATCAGAAAGATTTTTACAAAGGGTGTCAACTGGATATCAGCAAGAATTTCTGCAGAAGGCATTATGTTTTGTAGCTTAATCTTGTTTGTAAATGCCAGGTTTGCATATAAAACTTGTGAAACTTCTGTCTAGCTTAAAACTGTGGGACAAAGAGTAACTGTTTTGTACCCACCCTCTGACATACAACCACGCCACTGAGTATAAATCTAAAAGAATTTCCAGATTCAGGGTCCAGAGTTATTTTTAGGCAATAGCCGCTCTGCACCAGTGAAGCTAAATGAACCAGCTTCCTGAAAATTCCTCAGTTGTCCAGTCTCATCTGCCCTACATTGATTTGAGTTAGGCAAATGGTAAAAAAAAAAAAAAAAACATTTTGATGGTGATTATTTTCAGACAAGAAACTTTTATAAACTTAACTGAAACATCAGTAGTTTTAAAGTCTTTAAAGACATTTAAGTATTTGCATAAATAATTTTGTATTTTCTTAAATGTGAGACTTTTCTTAACCTTGTAAATAAATGCCAACACATTGTGTTGAAAATTTAAATAAAAAATACATTAAATTTGATGAACTGATCATAGTAAACCAAAATAAAGGAAAATTATAAGACTATTCTAAGAATCAGTAATAGTATAAGCTATATCAGTAATAAAAAGGTCACTTTTTAATTGGAAAGTTAGATATTCAACTAATGAAAAGAAATCAGAGCTTTCTTATGGTCTGCATTTCATTTAATCCACATTGATACAGTTGATCTTTTTTCTCAAGAACAATAGTTCATGAAGACTACAGTTATTGCTTGTAGATTGTACCAGCATCCAGCTGAGAAATATTCGAGTTATTACTTTTATTCTATACATAATTTTTTTGTAAATCTAATTTGATAAGTTTTAAGATTGTGGAATTAAATATTACTACTGAGGAGCTAATAGAGTACAGTTTTTAAAAGACTAGATAGATTTAGACTATGGCTTAATGAGGCCAAAACAGTCACTAAACTAATTATATTTAAAATAAAAATCATTTTGTAAAGATTTCACTAGGCCTTCTTGACACTGCTGTGGTCATTCTTGCGGGTACTGAATGGCCGGGGTCATGATCTCTATCAGTTGTGAAATATTCCCTGCTGTGGACTGAATTCTGCTTTCCCAAAACTCATATACTGAATTCCTCCAATGTGACTTTTTTTTTTTTTTTAAGAGTGAGAAAGAGAGAGAATTTTAATATTTATTTTTTAGTTTTTGGTGGACACAACATCTTTGTTTTTGTATGTGGTGCTAAGGATCGAACCCAGGCGGCACACATGCCAGGCAATCGCGCTACCGCTTGAGCCACATCCCCAGCCCAATGTAACTGTTTTTGAAGATAGGTCTTGTAAGTATTTAGTGTTAAAGGAGGTTATAAGTGAGGGTGAGGGTTCCTAATCCAACAGGCCTGGCATTCTTATAAAAGAGGTCTCTTTCTTTCTCTCTGACAGCATGGGGAAAAGGTCATATGGGCACACAACCAGAAGGCACTGGTTTACAAACCAAAAGGAGAAACTTCTTCACAAATCAATCCTACTTGCACTTTAATTTTGGGTTTCCATGTTCCAGATATTTGAGAAAATGAAGTTCTATTCTTTAAGATACCTAGTCTGTGGTATTTTGTTATGAAAACCTGAGCCAACTGATAAAACCTCTGAATGAATTAAGAAAATTGGCAGAATAGTATTTGGCAAGGTGATTTCTTCTTTGGTTGAAACTGACCTCATTGAAAATGTTATTTTCTTCATACACAAATTAAAGATACAGTACTAAAAGGCATAAGAGTTATGTCCTAAATTTGGATATTTAATAGGATTGGATTTAACTGATTACTCTGATATTGCTGGCACACATTCAAGTACTTTTTTAAAATGTAAACTTCATCTCATGGAACCTTGAGAAAATTAAAATGTATCAGTGATAAATGTAACTGACAACTCACCTCCCAAGATGCCTTTGCTTCCTAAAATATGCCTAAAATTGTTAAGGAGACAAATCCTTAAAGACAAATATAAACCAGAAAAAGATGACATTCAGGAGGGGGAAAACATGCTGAAAGAAGAATAGAGCTGACATAGTAAACATGATTTTCAACAATGGAAATTATATATGAATGAGATCCAATTCTAGATTTCCTTTTCTGTAATTTTTCACCTCAAAAAGTTGACCCCTCTCTATCTTTAATTATTCTCATCAGCACCTACCTGCCAGAGGTCTATTGCCTGGAGCCCAAGAGTTTGTATCCCAATTAGCCAAAGCCTGGGGAAGATAGTGTCGTGTGAAGAAGCCAATGGTAGTTCACACTAATCTATATTTTAAGTCAAAATACTTAAGCCATATAGTTTTTTATTTTAGTACCTCAGACACTCTTGAAATAGCCAACATGTATTTTCCCCCACTATATTGGGATTTAAGTTCATAGAATCTCTTCTTTAAGAAACATAAAGGAAAAAGAATTTTTTATTTCCACTTTACCCTTTCCCCAGTCCAGAGTATCATCATTTTCTATTATTTGGACAGAAAACTTCCCACAATTCACATATTTTCTCCCACATACCTAATATTTTTGTCTTTCTTTAATATTTAAAATTCAAAAGCTAATATTTTATAGTTTGATTATAAGAGCCTTTCATTTAGGTGGTAATTTACTTGGGAAGGGGTAAAATCCATGTAGAAACAAGGCCTTAAAAGAGAAAGAAAAAATGATAGCCAAAGTACAAAATACTCTCACCTATAATTTATAACTAAGAAAAATCTTGGGTGGATGCAATCAATAGAAATATAACTTTATGAATTTGAAAAGCCAAAAAAAAAGAAGAAAGGAAAATTGAAACTTGTATAAGAAATTGATAGCCTGATTTATACTAAATATATAATCTTACATGTTCACTTATGTTCATCACTACACTTAGTGTTAAAATTTTATAATTTTATTGAAATATCCTTTAGAAAGATGTGTTAATTTTTGAAAAGTAGTGGTAACCTATATACGGTTATTACCAATAATCACTGACCAGAATTTTATAAAGTTAAAATTAAAACCCAAAACAACAAAATCAAAACAGTTGTTATAGAAAACAATACTTTTTTCATTCCATAAATAAATAATGAATAAACTCAGGAATAGGTTCGAATAATGTTGGCAATTTTGTAAAAACATAATTATGAAGAACTTTGGGAGCTGAAATGCAACGATATAATCAGGACAATAAGCTTAGCCTTTTGTTCTGGCTAGTAGGAGATCTAAATACCTGGGTCAGGAGTTATGATATTCCTCTTTACCCTGTATGGCAGGAAGCAAATATAGAGTGGGTTTTACTATGCCCACAAAAATGAAGCGTCTTCTTTCAATACAATGCCTGTAATCCCAATTGTTTGGGAGGCTGAGGCAGGAGGATTGCTAGTTTGAAGTCAGCCTCAGCAAATTTGTGAGGCCCTAAAGCAACTCAGCAAGACCCTGTCTCTGAGTAAAATACAAAAATTTGCTTGGAATGTGGCTCAGTGATTAAGTGCCCCTGAGTTCAATTCCCAAAAAGAAAAAAAAAAAGTGTTTTACCCCACAACAAATTGTGCCAGAAATTCAGTCTTTATTCAAAGTGCAGTATAATCTCAAAAAGAAAAGCTTGACTGAGTGGATACCAAGTCTTCTACATAGTAATGAGCTCAATTAGTTCAAAAGGCATGTATAGTTGAAGTGTTCTCTGATAACAAGAGACATGAGACAATTTCATATTTTATAAAAAAAATTTTCTTAAAGAAACAAACTTGAGAGTGTTCTTTTTTCTTGTTTTTCCTCCTGTTCCTATTTATTCAATTCATTAGGAGAAAGGATCCCATATTATAGCTACTTTCTGAGATATAGTGGACAAAGAAGTCATAAAACTACTTTCCCAAAATTCCAACTTTTATATTTACTTCACATTTTCACTCACTGGATTTTTACACTATGCATTAAAAACAGTTCACATCCTTTTGTCTTATGTTAATTAGTCTCATAAATATATAGATCCTATTTCTTATTCTTCCTGACTAATGAATGAATAATAAATGAATATGTGACTATTATGATCATATTAATAATACTTCTATTTTATATTTTTTCTTATAAATACATTTCCATATTTTCTCCACTTATACTTCCTTATTAATCACTTTTATAATAGCTGATTAAAGTTGCATCTAATAAAAACATAGTTCTCATAAATGTCACTCTTGATCAGTTTATTTAACAATTTTAGATTAATGCAAGTACACAAGATTTTTTAAAAATAAAAATCGAGAGATCACATGGTACGTGTCATTCTGAGTTTTTCTGAAAATGCAAAAGTGATGACTAGAGATTGGGGAGTACATGGAGGAACAGGGAGAAAAAAAGAGGTTAGATTTGATCAGTGCATACATTATTTACATATAAAAATATCACACTGAATTTCATTAATATATACAATTAATATGTACTAATAAAAATTTTAAAATAACAACCCCTCTGCTCAGCTTCTTAAAACATTTTGTATTTTATGAAATAAATTGTTGCTTATCTTAGAATTAAAAATTAAGCCAATTAAGATCTTCAAACTAAAACAAAAGAGAAAAAAAAATTGAGACTAAATATTTAGTGTCTTTCTTAAGATTCTCAGGTCTCTGAGATTGCATATTTATGACAATACTATTTGTTCATTTTGAATATCAATTATTGATAGATAATAGAGTAAACATGAAGAAAAATATTATGCCAAATGAATGTTTTACTTTCAATCATAGATTAGTTTTTTATTGCTATGTAACATATTAGAGTCTTTGAGATTCTACACATGAAACACCACACCTGATATTTTGGTGGAATGTTACCACTAGAAAGAATGATACTTCATAGTCATAGAAAAAAAAAACAGCTAATATAAAACAAATCTGCTAATTATTGAAATGAATAAAGCAAATTCATTCTATTCATTTAACATTAATTTACCAAGAAATATCTAAGGAATTACTTTTCTTACTAATTTATAATACATGTGTTTTTGTTAGGGATTCAAAATCAAATTTGTTGCACATGTTTGGTATTTTTATTGGAATTAATTGGACTCAAAAGAAGGAAATAATTTTTTTTAAAGTAGCAACTGAATTGTTTACTTAAAAAAAAAAAACTAGAACCTGAATTACTTAATTAAAGCATATATTACCTACTGGTTCACTAGCCACTTGTGTGAAATTCCACAAAACTTTAAACATCTGGCCAAGCTTTGATTAATTTTTCAAATTATACATTTTATGAATCCATCTGATTCATACAGTAAAACTGGAAATAATTTCCTATAATCATGTTACCTTTGACATATCAAGACTATTATAAAATTTTATTAGGCAATTTTGGCATATACTCTTCTTGATTATCACACACAGTGAATCAATATATCTTCACGCAATTATACATCCATTGTTAGTTGCTGCAGATTCATTCAAAACAATTTGTAAAGATGCTGAGTTTGTTGCCAATTGTAGTCTTTTAAATCTAATATTGTAAGACTAAAGAACTCATACACTTATTGGTAAATATTTTATTGTGTCATATGATAAAATCTGCATTTTCTGGCTTTAATGAATCTATTATTTGTAATTTAAGGTCTTCATTAAGAATCTTCCATATTATTCACCAGATAAATTATTGCTTATATTGGTGATGCATGCCCATGATTTCTTTTCTTAGGGAAAAATGTCAAATACTAACTTATTCCCATGTCTTCTCACTTACTCTGTAAAACAATCTTCATATCCACATACTCATATCACCTTCCTTCCTTCCTTCCATCCGTCTTTTTTCTTCTTTTAATATAGGGTCTTTCTATATTGCTCCAAACTGGCCTGAAACTCATGATCCTCCAGAATAGCTAGGATTATAGATTTATGCCATCACACTTAGCTTTTAAATGTTTTAAATGGTACTTTAATTAAGCTCATGTAAATATAGTAGTCTTCTTTAGTGCCTCCCTAGCTCAAGAAATGTTATATAACTCTTAAATAAAATTTTACTCATAGAGAGAATCTATGCAATGCAATTTATTTCTAAAATAGTTGTATGCATAGCACAATTAAAGGAGACAGAATATTCCACTGGGATTTTTACTCATTAAAAATTAGCTTGTGACATTAAAGTGTAACGTGTAAGTCAAATTTTTTACCCATTAATCTTCCTTTCCTGCTTAGGCTGTTTGAAAATATTAAGAAAACTACACACTTTCTCTTTTTGTGTGATATCTCTGTAGCAGTTCTTGATCATGAACTTTGATTTTTAAGAAATCCAAAAGTAAAAAGACAAAATATGCTTTTCAGTTTGTATAGTATGTTGAAGAGCAGGTGGCTGATAAGAAGCCTCCTCCTTGGTGTTGAGGCAAAAACAGCAGTGGAAGAGCAAAGAGCACCCTTTCCTGTGGAGTTTAAATTAAATTCAGATTTGTTTCAGCAGGGCCTTAATAGAAGCTCCATGATTGGTATGCTTTAGTTTGGCGGATATCTCTACATGCTTTCGCTTGGTCGAAGACTATTTAGTCATTTTGTATACTCAATAAAATGGTATTAGTGATAACCAACTGCTATATATATTAAATACATGCTCATTATTTCTGACCTTGTGCTGCAGTTCTTAAAAGTGCAAGTTTTAAGAAAAGCATATTAATACTGCTGCCACTGTCTTCTGTCTTAATTGACAATAGTTTTCCTTCACTATTTTACTTTTTCAGTCACAATTGTAAAATCCCCTGCCCTATATCCAGCTAAATTTATCCTGCTTGTTAAAGCTCCATTTGCCCATAATCAAGGAGAGCTCTGTCTCTGAAAGACCTGCCATTTTAAAGAGGAGTTAGAAGCTACTGTTGGCCTAGGGTTGATACACTTTCAGGAAATTTTAAAAGAAGCTTCTTTCAGTCACTGTACAGAGAATAGAAGCAAAGGAGGGGTGAGATCTAGGCAGGTAAGAAATCAGAATCTTGGTCTCTCTTTATTTTTCTTCTTTTTACAATAACTCTTTATCTATTTATTTTGTCTCTTTTGTATTAATTGGGAGCTGTCAGCTTCCTATAAGTGTTAGAAGCAAACCAGAGCAGGCCTTCCAACAAATTTCCACAGCAAAATTTGGTCATGTGCCCCATTAAATTGTAAGGAATTCAGTAGCGGCCTTTAGTCCACTACCTGTTTGCTTTGATATATTTTGAGCAACCCGCTATAGGCATGTAGGATTACGTAGAAAGGCTACTCAACACATCAATGTGTACATTCCTATGTGGGGTGTTTCAGAAAATTCCAGTTTAGGTGTATAAGAACTGATCACCAAAGTTGCTGTGAGATCAAATTAAGAAGCAGTCAGATTGAAGATTGCAAAAAGTACAGTTTACTGTAGACATATCTTGGGCAGCAGCAAGAAGTGTTGATTTCCCCACCCCAAGGTAGGAAGAACAAGTTTATATTCTAAGCTGGACAATTATGTGCTGTGGCCATCTGGCACATAACTGGCCTTTTTGAAAAGATATTAGCAGATCTAATGTCATTTAAGAAATACTTGGAGCATCAGTGGCAGCCACAGCATTTAGAGTTGACTATCTTAATGACTATGCTTTTCCTATTTGGCTTGAGATACATTCCAGAATCACCTTGCAGGCAAGATGGCAGTTATGCCCATGATGCCTACATTTCTGTCAAGCTGAACCCCTAAATGAGTGATGAAATATTAAATAGAAGTATGTTCCAATTTTATTTGGAAAACTTTTAGATTATAAAGGCCACGTAGTATTGGAGGCTTGTCAAAAGATTCTCAAAAGATTATTGACAGGTAGAAAAGAAATAATGTAATATTTATTTCATATGTGATATAAAGAATGGTGTTTGGATATGTGCCTTTACAGTCAGTTTAGTGTACAATTGAATCAACTAAAGTAAAAATTATGTTGAGAATAAAAAGAGTAAACTAGGATAAAATAGTAGAAATAAAAACATATTAAATTGTTTAATTGATATTTGATTGAATATTAATAGCTGATGCCTGATTGAAATTGATTTCACAATATAACAGTATTAAATCTTAAATACTACTGGATCACTCAAGGTGAGGATGTCAGAAGGCACCTGAAAAATTCTTTGTGGTAATTTAATTTCTCACAGTCTGTCTTTTAATGGGAGAAGCACTGGGTACTGCTTACTGTGTTTTAGTTTTTTAATCTTGGCACAGTGAAAATGATCAATAAACGCAGTAACAAGTCATGGTTAACTAATCTGAGACCCTTAACATTTTCTACAGTTCCTTGATCACTACTAAAAAAAGGACAATTTTTTCTTTACTCTTATTGTTTTAAAATTTAACTCTTTATAAATAATCTTCATTTATATAAAAATAAATCACAATCAACTGAAATATTCTTGAAAAATTACAACATCAAATCACTTATATTGGTTTATTAAATGTGTTATAAATATTCCATATCAGAATTTCTGTTTTTTTCTCTTTTAATATCTCCAGGCTTTCAAATTTTCACTTTCTAAATGGGAAGTCACTTTCTTAAACTATGTTAATTAAGTGGAGTATGTATTCAAGGTGATCCAATCCTCAGTAGCACACTGAAGTAATTACCACATTTTCTTAAATGTAAAATAATTAAAGACAATTCAAAATTATGAATACATAAATTGCTAAACTAGTTTAAAATATTTCTAGTGTTGCTTAACGCATGATTTTTCTAGAAATCACAATTAGTTGAATCATCATGAAGCATAAAACTTTCCTTTTCTACTTTGATTACAATATCTCTCAACTTTAGAACTTCTTACTAGTCTTTTTGACACTTAAAATATAAATTTATTAATATGAAGTGCTGTTTATACATTTATGTTAACTAAAAAAATGATCAGTTTACAGTAGGATATCTGCTTACGTATCCAGCTAGTTTTTGGCTCTGTGAATTTGTGCTGGTTTGGATGGATAAATATTAGAGTGGGAACAGAGGTTATTATTTATATGACCCTACACTCTTGATTTCTAATATGGTTATTTTTCTAAATAATTTATGATTAATTTTCTAAAAACAATTTAACTACTTTTTTATAAAGAGGGAATCATGAATCAGAAAAAATGAGGAGCACACTTAAGAATGTGTCCTGGATAGATTTGAGAGAATTGGTGGAAGATTCAACAGCTTTGGAGTTTCTGAAAGAACTAAGCTTAATTTAACTGTGTTTGTGGTAAATGATAAATGGATTCTTGGCCAAGCCAAGAGTCCTTGCACTGGAAGAAAAATTGTTTTCTCCTGGCTTAGAAGGAAAGCAATATCCTTTCTTCATGTTTTCTGGATGGAAAATGAACATTGGTAAGAAAATGATAACTAAGGAAATAATAGCCAGGTTTTACTGCCAAAGTTAAATAAGCTTGGAGTTCTTAGAAAGCCAGAGAGAAACAAATCAGTCCCTGGAGTCAAACTAGATTTAAAAAAAAAAAAAAATTGGCTTGCTTCTGTCCTCCCTAGGGTTTCTATCGGGTCATCCTGGTGCCCAATATCAGACAACTGATATACATGAACTAATGGAAAAAGATTTGAAATTGGAAAGCAGACCATTCAATTTGTAACAAGGATTACTTAATTCTATAAATTTCCTTTTAAGGATAGCTCAACTTTCATGTACCAGGCTGGAGGAGGGAATAATCTTTCAGAACATAAATGTAATCACTTCAAATGAATAAAAAAAATAGAAATTTCTGGAACTTAAATATCTATCCCACCAGAGTGAGGAAAAAAAATAACACTACATAGTATTTTGTCCTAGTTTCTTATTTAAGGGTGGAAGGACAACTAGATGAGAATGAATTGTTTTCTGTGATAATAGAAGATAGAGGTTGATAAAATTTTAGAGAATGCTCTTTCCTTAATGATTCCAATCTAATATACACTTCTCATAGGGCAATGTATAATTTCTATGAATAGTGAGTGCCTTTGAGCAAGGGTATAAATAACCTAAAGTGGAGAGAAACCGAGTTTCTGAATATATCTCCAAACTGACAACAGAAACTGCAATCTTTGAGGTCAAACTGTCTGCAAAACAGCATTTTGAGATTTACATATACATGTTTACTGGGTCACTTTTATCAGTGCCTATTCACTGGTAAAATCCTTTGTATAGTTTTATATTTCAGCTTTAGTATGTCACCACAAACGTGGTGGCTAAAAGCAAGACAAATTTATGTTTACAACATCTTACAGGTCTGGAATTCAGAAGCCTAATATGGTCCCACTGTGCTATAATCCAGATGTCACTATGGCTTTCTGAAGGCAGTGTGAGGGAATCTGGTCATTTGCCTTTTCCAGCTTCTGGAGGATACCCTAAATCCTTGGCTTATGATCGTTTTTTAGCAATGGACAGTCAAGTCTTAATCTTACTCTATCACTCTGACTATACATACTCTTCTGTGCCTATCTTTCTACGGTTAAATTCTTGTAATTACAGTAATCCCAGGGACTTCCCCTGTTAAAAAATCTACTTTATCTACCCCAGTTTCATCTGATATTTTAATTCTCTATTCTTTCTCTCTGTTTATTTAATTAACTTTATTTTATTGCTATTACCAAAATACCTGATAATAACAATTTTAGAGCAGGAAAAGTTCATTTGGCACTGATGGTTTCAGAGGTCTCAGCTCATAGGGAGCCAGATCCCCTCCTCTGGGTCCAAGTTTGTAAAGAAGAACATAATGGCTAAAGAGTATTATTGGGAGAATCAGCTCAGGACATGACAATCAGGAAGCAGAGAAACAGAAATAGAGAAAGACCGCACTCCACAAGGACAAAAAAAAGTCTCAAAAGCATATGATCTACCTCCTCCAGTCACACTCTACCTACCTATAATTACCACCAGTAATCCATTCAAGTAGATTAACACACTAATTAGGTTAAGGCTGTTATAACCCAATCATATCACCACTAAACTTTCTTAAATTGTCTCACACATGAGTTTGAGGGGACACCTAATAACTAAATGATAACATTTCTTTTGTCTATGAAATAGTTTTAGATTCTGGGGATTAAGACATGGAAATACTTATTATTCTGCTTACCACACAGCTAAAGCACAGAATTTTTCAACACATCTCCAAACTCATAACAGAATCCACAATCTCTAAAGCATTATCTTTGCAAAAGCTGAACATCCCCTCCCCACCCACACACACGTATACACATATACATGCACAGGCATTGATATTAAAAGATATATTTAGCTATATCAGATTACCAAAAAACAATAATTAGTAAAATCAGGGGTGTATTAGTTTCCTGTGACTGTTACAAAAATCACAATAAAGTGACTTTAAAAATCGAAATCTATTCTCTCACAATTTAGGGAGCTAGAAGTCTGAAGTCAAGATGCTATTAAGACCATTTTTCCTCTGGTGGATCTAGGGTGGAATATGTTTCTTATGTTAGTTCCTAGTGGGTCCTGGAATTTCTTGGCTAGTTGCCACCTCACTCCAACTACTGCTTGCATCTGTACAAGACCTTGTTTTCTGTGTGTTTCTGCCTTGTTTCTCTTCCTCTTGCTTATGAGAACATTTATAATGGTATCCAAGGCCTATACAGACAATTCAGGAAAACCATCTCAAGATTTTAGCTTAATCAGATCTTCAAAGATACTTTTCCAAATGAGATAACATTTACAATTTCCAAGGAATAAAACATAGACATATCTTTGGGGCCACAATTCAAGCTCTAGATGGGTTTAGGAAGTATATCCATGGGGGGTGGGGGGTTAGGGAAAATATACATTCAGAACTAAATTTCTTATCACATAGAGAAGAGTCAATTTATGGGCAAAGTCTTCAAGATCCTAATAATTGAAAGAAGTCTAAGTAAATAATAAAATTACATATAGGATAATAATCGAGGCAAGAGGAGGTGAAGAAATAGGAAACTCAGATAGACTAACGGTTCTCTGAATGTCTGTATGCCTTTGCTTTTGAAGAAAAAGTCTGGGGGACTAAAGGCCCCTGGACAAGTCCATACAATTGTATGTCACAAGAAATCGATGAAGCTGGGCACAATGACTCATGCCTATAATCCCATTGGCTCAGCAGCTGAAGCAGTAAGATCATAAGTTCAAAGCCAGCTTCACCAACTTAGTGAGATCCTAAGCAATTTAGCAAGATCTGTCTCTAACTAAAATATTAAAAAGGCTGGGGATGTGGCTCAGTGGTTAAGTGCCCCTGGGTTCAATCCCTGGTACCAAAAATTTTTAAACAACCCAGTGACCTTGTAAGATAACTAGATATATGAACTTTAAGACATATACAAAGAGTTTGGAGGATCCTAAAAATGATGTGTAAAAGTATATTTCAATACTTTCTATGTCCCTCAGAGAAAAAAAATGTGCACTTGTGAGATTTTCAATGTGAAAAATATGTTTGGAATGAGGATGATGCTGAGAAAAATTAGATGGAGACATAAGTATAAAATAAGCACTAGAATCATTAGAGGTGTAAATACAGGGCAAAAGGATCAAAGTCTTGTGATGGACAGAGGACCATAATAAACCATATTCCCTATTTCCTCTAGTTACTAAGATGCTGTAAAGCTGCTAATTAGGTCTCAATTGAGCATAGTGTATAATGATAGGAAATATGAAAAAACTTGTATTCAGTTCATCATTAGTTCAAAGTATAACATTCTCAAATATAAGTGGAAATTAACTAACTTAAATTCAATTCAAGAGTTATAAGTTACATATTTTAGAACACAGACTTTGTACTCATTACAGTTGTATTCTATGTACTCTTTCTAATTAAGTGGTAGCTGGGGCTATGCTAAAATGTTCTTCACATGCAAAAACTAACTGATTTCCACAGGAGACCAGTTTACCTCTGTCCAGCCATAAGAGAACACTTTTCTCATACCATCCTAAAAAAAAAATATTTCTGTGGTTGCTTTTTCTTGATGCATGTCAGAGAAACTTGAAGACAAGACACAAAAGAACACATATTGTAAAGATCACAAGCTGTACCCACTAGATATAAAATCTTAAAGGTTAATTGAGGATACGTATGGATATAAGTTGTTGCTATTCTGTGCATGTGTGAACTAACTTTGCAATTCTTGCCTATATAAAATTTTCTGATTATTCAAAACTAAATGAATATTGATTCATATTTTTCTATTAATATTCTTTAAGTAAACCAATAGTACAGACAATGAAGTTTCTCCAGTGAATTGCATTATTGTTTTTAGCACATTTCTACCTCTAACTCAAGAGTTTGTGTTTTAATGTTGGGTTCTCCTTCTGTTTCAGAATTAATCAACTTTATTTCAGCACCTTTAATTTTCCATCCTTAGCAGATTTTTTTATTTTTATTCTTGCCTCTGTCATAAATATTTCAGAGCTAGACGATAAACTCAGGGGAAAGAAAGAATATTTCACACTTACGCTGTTGAAAATTAAACAGGCATTCTTTGCACACATTTTAAAATATTTGGAGTATGGCCTTACACCCTTTGTTTCCTATGAGAATCTACTTTTATGAAACATAAATAGCAATAGTTATATAAACCAAAGTCAGTGCCTCAAAACAGCAGCAGGAAAAATGTAATCTTTTCAAATTTTGAAGTGTATACTCAGTGAACACGTAGTGGTGTTTACCAAACTTGGTGTTTTTGTGTTTTAAATAAAGATGATGTGTATTTCTTGTGAATTAAATACAACTATATATGAAAACAGAGATGGAATAGTGTGTATATTAGAAGAGTTACTGACATTTATTAAAATGAATAAAAACAAAAATTGAATTGAAAACAACACAAACAAAAGTCGCTACATTCTTATTTTTAAAATGCACCTAATAAAGTTTCCAAGAAATTTTTCAACTGTGTCTACTTTAACAATGGTAAGGAAAGAAATGGTGTTTGAATAAATATAACAATATTGATAGTTATAGATTATGATTGTTTTCCTGTTAGTCAGTTTTCCAAAACTTTGGCAAAATACCTAAAGTAAATTATCTTAAAGAAGGATTTTTTGGCTCATTATTTTAGATGTATCAATCAGTCCATGGTCAACTGTCTCCACTATTTCTGAGACTGACAATAATATCTCATAGGCATTGTAAATCAAATCTGTTCCTGTTGTAGTGATCAGAAAGTTATGAAAAAGAGGGAGAAAGTTTCTAGGGAAAAAATGTAGCCTACATGGGTATGTCTCCCCTGACCCACCTCTTCCAGTTAGGATCTACCTCCTAAAGTTTCTTCTATCTTCCAATATGGCCATCAACTGGAGACCAACTTTTAACACATGAGCTTTTGGGGACATTCTAAATACAAACTGTGATAGTAGTCTAGGCATAGATAGGTAAAAATAAGTAATGAGTAATAATGTATTAATAATAATAATTATCATACCACTATTCAAGTTTGAAGGTATTATTTCAATTCAGTTCAATTCAATTCTAAGATTAGTTGTCTCTTACCTTCCATTTACAGAGCATTATTTACAACAATGTAGTAGAATGTAATGGAAATTGTAACTAATATTTTTATGCACTTATTACCACAAGCAAACTTCTTTGATGTGAGCTTGCCTTAGCCCATTTATATATCACAAATTTGTATATGAATCCCTATTATTATGCAACACGACTACGTGTTCAGTGTGTACACACACACACACACTTCAACAAAAGAAATATCAGAGAAGTTGTATAATATTATTAATTTTATCCATGGAATCAATGAAGAAATAAGATTTGAACTTGTTATGATTTAGATTAGGTTGCCCCCCCACACCCAAGGCTCATGTATGAGACAATGCAAGAAAGTTTAGAGATTAAATTATTGGCTTATAAGAGTTTAACCGAATCAGTACATTAATGCTGATAGGGATTACCTGGATGGAAACTGAAAGCAGGTAGGGTGTGGCTGGAGTGGTCTGTCATTGGGGGTATGCCTTTGGGGTTTATATTTTGTCCTGGTAAGTAGAACGCTCTCTCTCTCTCTCTCTCTCTCTCTCTCTCTCTCTCTCTCTCTCTCTCTCTGCTCTCTGGTGACATTTCCCAGCTGCTTTCCTCTTCTACACACTTCTGCCATGATGTCCTTCCTCACCTTGAGACTCAAAAGAATGGAGTTGAATATCTATGTACTAAAACCTCTGAAACCATGAGCCCCAGAATAAACTTTTCTTGCTCTAAAACTGTTCTCTTTAGGTATTTTAGTTACAGCACTGAAAAAGCTGACTGAAACAAAACTTAACCAACCTAGTTCTGGAGTTCTTTCTCTTAAGGACAGGACAGTGCTCAGTCTCTTAACAACAGGATAGTGCTTAGTCTTATGTCTCTTATAGAGAGATAAGCACAAGAAATGTTACAAGGGAGAAATATCCATACACAGGGAATGAAACATCTCAAAATTATTTTTCTCTTTTCTCTTACCTTCAAGTCAAATCTGCTCTTCCTGCTATTCTCCATCAGTCCTTGATAACAACAATACCTTGGCTGCTCAGGCCAAAAAAAAAAAAAAAAAAATGGCTAGTGGTTCCATGGTGGTGAAGATAGAGGGATTTAAAAATGTTTTAACTTAAACTTAAGTGTTATGGACTGGTATGAGGGTGCATCCCTGTGATGCCAGCAGCTCAGGAGGCAGGATATTCACATGTTCACAGCCAGCATCATCAACTGAGCTTAAAGACCCTCAGCAACTTAAGGAGACTTCGTTTCAAAATACAAATAGGGTTAGGAATGTGGCTCAGTGGTTAAACACCCCTGAGTTAAATCCCCAGTGCCAAAATAAACAAATAAATAAGTGTTACGGTTTAGATATTAGGTGTCCCCCAAGAGCTCCTTTTCTATGTAAGAATTTTCAGAGATGAAATGATTAGGATATGAAAGCCTTAATGGAAATCAAGTGGATTACTCCACTGATGGATTAATTGGTGGTAACGATGGCTGGAGGAGGTAAGTCACAGGGGTGATCCTTTGGGTTTATATTTTATTCCTGTTGAGTGGATCTCTCTGCTTCTTGTTGCCATGTTCTGAGCTGTCTTTCTTTTCCATGCCCTTCTGCCTTCTCCTTCACTTTGCATACAAACTTGGCTGTCTTCAGACTGATTGTGATCCAAAAATAAAATTTTCCTCTCCAATGTTGTTCTGTGTTGTTCTCATAAAGTCTTTTGGTCATAGTGATGCAAAGCTGACTAAAACAATAGGTAAGGAGAGTAAACTGTGAACAAACTATCCCGGAAATAAATAGATAATAGTAATTGAAGATCCAGTAAGTAGAATAAAAACATATGATTCGAGCAAGAAGCAGGAAGCTAGGCTGATTAGATTGGCAGGGAGGGGAGCAATCTATAAGTGGACTTGAATTCTGAAAGATGCTCAGTATTAATTCAACTAAGTGGGCAATATTTCAGTTTGATGGTTGTTGAAATCAAGCAGATGAGTCAATTACGAAAAATTAGTTGAAAGGAGAGAAAATTGTAAATAAAAATCTAACCAGGGACAATTTAACCAGGGACAAAATAGAGTCAGGCTTTAGGAATAGGTTAGTCAATGAATAGCTCATTAGAACTGATTTAGAGTGGAGAGGAAAACCTTAAATTGAGACTAAAGTGCTGAATGAATGAGAGGCTAAAATGTAGCTGTAAACAGAGGGATTATATAGATTATAGAAAAACCTTTACAGTGTCACTTCAAAAAGAGTAGGTATAATGTCCAGAAGGGCATTAAGCCTTTTGTTTGTCAGCCATATGCAATAAAGTACTTATTGTTTTAATTTCTGCTTCTAAGTTATTCTGAATTATCCATCTCATTTTGTTCTTTTATTCTTCAACTTTAAAATTATTTAAACATTACACAATTTATACATATTGAAACATCACTTGGTACCATTAATAATAACAATTGTTTATTTTGATTTATTGGTTAAATAAATTTAATTTAAATTTTTAAAGTTTGATTTATACTCATTTTCCCCCAGAGGTATTGTTAAATCGATTATTTATTTCATATCACTTCTTTCCTTCAGCAACTTTTCAACCTCACTTGCTCTAAATTCTTCAATAACTTTTCAGTATTTTATGTGAACTATCCCAGGCTACTTAATATATCATACAGATCTTTCATAATATGTTCCTAGTCTTTTTTCCTAGCTTTATCTCAGGCAATACCTTGATTAGGCTTTTAAGTTTCAACAATAATAATTTCCTGCTATTCTTCAGCAAACAAAGTAAGCTTAATTTCTAATGTTTGCTTATTGTTGCTCTTAAAATGCACAAGAATATTTACTTGTGTCTCAATCTGTATTCTTTGAAGGGAAGAATTTACAGATTAACAATTATAGAATATTATGAAATATTATAGATTTATTATATAATAAAATATATAGTATAATAAAACATCAAATATTGTTATTATATAATAATATATGTAGTCATTATATAATAACAGAATATTACTTATATGACTATCATATTCCTTAGAATAAAATATTACTCAAAGCATATTTATTTTACTAGAATGTATGTAATTTTAATCAAAATATTATCATCCATACAGATATGAAATTGGTGAGAAGAGAGGAGAGAGAGAACAATTCTGTCTCCAGAACTGAGATATTCTATAGGTAACACTAATCTTCTGAACTGGTCCTTGAGGTACTGGAAAGATTTTAGTTGTCACAATGCTAAAAAGAGGAAATTCCCAAAATAATAGCATCCTGAACAAATTAATAGAAGTGAAGTATGTAAAATGGTGGAAGATTATGTACAATCTGTATTTCCAGAGGGAGAACATAGGGTTTCTAAGGATGTAGAATAAGAGAGATAGCTAGATAAAATAAGATCATGAAAATAGTATTGAAAACAATAACAGTTAATTTTCCATTAATTTATGTAGTTTGTGGGTGAAAATTAAAAAAAAAAAAACACTTTCAGTGGGGTCAAACTTTATTATTTCTAACTAGAGATGAGGTATTATTACATTTGTATTGGTTCTTAAGTATAATAATCCAAGTAACTGTGTGACATTTGCCATTAGATTTATAATCACAGATGGTGAAGACTGTATTTTGGATAGATATCTTTTATAACTAGCATTGCCGCAGTCCGGCTGCAGCAGAATAATCAGGGGGGTGACGAATAACTTGTGTAGATTGATACAGCAGGAATGGGAGCCGTTTATTGCAGGACAGGAGCAGTATTTATACATTCCACACAGCTTATCTAATTAACATAAACTAGATACATCAGTCAACCAATAAGGAATCTCCACACTTAATGGCTCGCTTTTGTTACTTCTCAAACCACTCCCTCTGGCATTTTGCCAGGCACCATCCAGACTTGTTTAGGAACTCTAACATTCCCCTGGCAAAATGCCAGGTGTTATTTTTGACTTGTTTACAGACTCTAACATTTCCCCCTTTTGTTTAATTTAAATAACGACCATAGTGGTTTTTACAGAAACACCATAAATAACCTGCTACAAACAGAAAGGGAGGATACAAAATGCCACAATACCAAGCAAATTGATGGCTCCATGCAAGAAGCCCTTGGAAAAATTATACCAGCAATGACACCATTAGCAAACATACCGAGTTACAATTTGTTGTAGATTACAGTTTGTTGTCTCAGTCCAGATAAAGCAGTGTCTCAATAGATTAACTCACAGTCCAGGTAAATCACAGTCCAGGTAAGTTCTGCAGGCAGCTAGCTTAAATCACAGTCCAGGTAAGTTCTGCAGGCAGCTAGTTTGATCCGAAGTCTTGTCCGGTTCTCAGCAACACTGGAAATTCTTCCACTTTCATTTTCACCGGCACTGGGACGAAGGCAGGAACTCCGGCAATGATGTTAAAGAAAATCCTGTAGCATTCCACTAAGAAAACAACCTTCTGAACAATTTAGTACATTATCTCAAGGTTTTTTTGCATTTGAAATAAGCATTAATAGTGCTCATTACTCATCAGCTTCCAGGTGTGGGAGAACCATTGTAGCTTAGTTATTGGCATTGAAAATGACCAAACATCAGGGACGCCAGGCTGTAGCACCTGAGCAGCCCCAGATGGCCCTGGGGAGTGTCCCAGACTCCAACTGCTACTGGGCACAGGGAGCAAGAGCCTGCGAGACTGTGCCTCCAGGTCAGGTCTAGATTTGGGCTCGCGGCAGTGGAAGAGCCAGCTCCCCAGCCAGGAGGCAGGGAAGGGCCAGTTGCCACCGCCTCTTGGAAAATCCTTGCTGCACTGTGACTGGCTTGCCCACTCGGCAGCCACCTCTCTGCTTCACACACCCTCCGGTAACGAAAAGTATTTAGTAATAGCCTTTTGCTGCAACGTTTTTCCTGATAATCTTTCTTCTTCTGAACTTTCTTTTACTTTCTGACTAGAGTTCCTGGGCTCTTATCAACACATGCCCTAACTATTCTTGGTTCCATTGGGGTGCCTTCTTCCCTTAGTAATTTACTTTTCACCCCTTCCATATTTTCATCACAAAGACAATACAATACACTGAGACAAAACAAGACACAAACAAACTGTATCAATCTTCTCCATTTTCTCGAAATGGCCATTTTTCCTCTCGCCCTATCTGCCTAGGGACGAGCAGATTTGCTCCCGTCCTATCTATGGACGGGCAGCTTTTTTTCGTCACTTACCCCCAAGTGTCCCGGGGCTCCCTGTACAGGCCACCATCTGCCGCAGTCCGGCTGCAGCAGAATAATCAGGGGGGTGACGAATAACTTGTGTAGATTGATACAGCAGGAATGAGAGCCTTTTATTGCAGGACAGGAGCAGTATTTATACATTCCACACAGCTTATCTAATTAACATAAACTAGATACATCAGTCAACCAATAAGGAATCTCCACACTTAATGGCTCGCTTTTGTTACTTCTCAAACCACTCCCTCTGGCATTTTGCCAGGCACCATCCAGACTTGTTTAGGAACTCTAAAATTCCCCTGGCAAAATGCCAGGTGTTATTTTTGACTTGTTTACAGACTCTAACATAGCATCATGGATATTTATATATCAAGATATTTCTGGCTAAGTATTTATTCTCCCCCCTCTCCTATTTGGTTGATGGGATTGAAATTTAGCAATTGTAACATGCAGATGAACCCTGGCATTTAAGTTAATAAGGTATAAATGAAGACATAGTTTCTTCTTTGAATGGTTGTAACAGCCTGCTGGGTTTCATCAATCATGAAGCAGTTCATGCTGGGAATAAATAACAAGGAAAAATATCAACAATGGTGGGGAAGGGAGGGATGTTTCTGTTTTAAACTGGGTATAGAAATATATCTGTTCTACTGAAATGTAAAAAAGCATGTCAATACTTGTAAATGTTTGAAATATTTTTTGTTATAATTATTATTTTTATATCAGTACTAGTATATAATAATTTAAAGGTTAAATTCTTAGCATGCTATTATCTGAATGAAATAAAATTTAAATTGAATAATTCCATAAAAATTAAAGATAACATTTCCATAGATGCTATAATACTTTCATCCTTTTGTGATTTCATTCTTGTATGGTAAGTGATATTTCTATTTATTCTGTTATTTAAAATTAAGGTTTTTCTTCTGGAAAAAATGATAGAACTTTAGAGAAATATTTAAATTTGTTTTCAAATATTTTTCTAACATAGACATCTTCCTGAAATGAACTTTCATTAAATGATGCACAATAAATCTTAAGGTAAAGAGTAGTTCAAAATATATTTAGCTTTCCCAGTATAAATATAATGATTTTGTGTCTTTAAATTCAGTTTTCAAACTATTATTTCCTTAGGAAACTATCTTATATTTTTTTGTCCCATTCTCAAAAGGAAATCATCTAAGTGAGATAAAAGGAAACTAAAATACTTACCATTTTAATTAATAAATAAGATATGGCACCCACATTATCATAAGCTCAAAATGATGCCTTTTTCTTGTAAAATTGGTTTGCCACAACCAAAATACCCATTCATTAATTTTAAGGCATTAATTCAACAAGTATGATCCTTGGGAATATAGTGTAAATGAAATCCACAGAAATAGGGAAGCACTTAATGGGGATTTTCTATCATAAATATGAAAATAAGTTGAATATGCCGCCTTTCAGGATGGTATTATTAGATAATGTTTGGGAAATTTCTCCTCTATCAACTAACTGCATACACATAGTAATTAATGACAAAGAATTAAAACAGCCAATTATAAACACAAAGTTATATTTAAGAACAAGAATATCTTCATCATATCCAATTCCAAAGCACTGTGCAAGGCAGAAGTATATTCTACAGAACTCTGGCTTCTGAAAGCATGTGTATTTGGCAAGGAGTGCAGAGCAATGAGGAATGATTTATTCATGCCGGAGTTAGTATACTGGGGAGAAGGGTTAACATACAAAACACCTGAATTTAGAGACTGGGAAAAGATTCTCTCATTTAAAACACATGCTATTGACTCTTTATGCAATTACCTCTTTGAAACTTCATTAATAAAAGGTCAGTACAACATGTTAGATCCAGTATTTCCCCAATTTGATGATGATTGGTTAACTCTGATTTATTTTCAATATTTCTATTACCATCAACAAAAGGAAAATGATTAGTATTTAAATTTATTTTTTAAAATAAAACCTTAATCAAGTACTATAATAAGTAATTCCAAAAATATTAGACAAATAAAGGTCAAAATAAAAGAAAAAAAAAAACTTCCTACAGATGATTGAGCTGGGAATTAAATTTATTAAAGATTTGGGAGAAACACATGAAAACTCTATTTTTAAAGTCAGAAACAAAAACATAATTTTGACAAAATTAGTTACAAATGAAAAGAAAATTTGAAAAAAAAGTACAGTTTGACTCCTATAAAATAAGGAAAATGTAACATCTATAAAAAGATAAAAATTTCTCATGTGTTATGGAACAATAATAGGCAGAAACAGATGAAAATTACAATTACTTATCATGGAAATGAAAAACAGTCTGAAAAATAAACAAAAGAAACTATGTCTTTTTTGTGTATCATATATGTGTATAGGTGTGTGTATTATAGCTTTCTGTCAGGAATTGTTCTTCACTTTAATTTTTACACAATCAAGTGTTTGGGCACAACTGAAATTCAGTTGCTAATACTGGGGAGGCAGTAGAGAGGTCAAGATTAGGAGATATAAACTATGTAATCTTCTGTTCCTTAAAGAAAGGAATTCTGAACTATATTTGGTAAAATTACAATATTTTATAGTGCTTTCGTAGGATTTTAGGTTATTTTATTTTATGATATAATTTTCTGCATAATTCTGTATTGTTGAATTTAGGCACTAATCTTGATAATATAAGTACTTGAAAGAAAGCACATTGTTAACAATTCAATTTGCATGATTTTGCTTTTTTAAAATGGGATGTTTTAAAAACTATTTTTTTAGTCAATTAAAGCTTTGGTATTAAAACAGTAAGGGATAGTATAACCTTAAAATTATGTGTGTGACTTTTCACAATACATAATTAATTTATAAATGCATATCTATCTATATATCTTGTAAAAATGTATTTATTTGTATATGACTACAAACATATTTGAGACACAAGGAGAGAAAGAATTAGCTCTAACTGAGAGCAAAAATCTCTTGTCTTCTAGGCATCAGACCAGGATGACAGTTGTAGATAAAGACAGATGCAGAGTTAACAAGAATTCTTTCCCCCGCCCCAAGGTCACTTGGAGCTTTAAAGTATCATGAGAATCCTTTATTTCTTCTTCTATTTTTTTTTAGATGATACTTCTTTCTTAGTCACTGAAAAACTGTTCTCTATCTCAAACATGAAAACTCTGTTCAATAACTCTCTTGTTTGAAATTATATCATGATCAATAATGTCTTACACTTTCAGAGGATCTAACACAGAATTTGCCTTGATTTCAGCCCAGATAGAGAATGTCATATTAGGGATATCTAAATGTACCATTCACATTCATCATAACTTGGTAGTTTTCAAAAAAAAAAAAATAGAAGAATGGATCTACTTTTCAGTCCCATGAGTATATTCAGCCCTTCATATACGACCTTGCTGATAAAAGCTAATCCAAACTCCTCATTTATATTTTTCTCAAACTCCACTGAGGAAATAGTTCTGTGTTATAGGACTTGTCTAGCAAATGTAAGATCCTGGGTCCAATATCCAGCACTTCAGTAAATAAACAACACCCCCCTACTCAGGGCCAAAGTCAATTCTTTCCTATAACCTATAATTAACTCCATATTTTCCAGTTTTTGATGAAATGCTCCATGGTGGTTTTATAGCATTGTTTCTCTTAGTGTAATTGGTCAATATACCTGGTGTGCTTAGACTACAGATTTGTCCCTGATTATCTAAATTAATTGGGCTAGAAATAGAAACAGAGAGAAAACTAGTAATCTTATTCCTTAATCAAATACAGACATCCTGAATAATAAATCAGAAAGTGAAAGTGACTAAAGTGAAAATAAATAATGCTGATAACATTAAATAATGTTTTAACACAAAAAAATCTGACAATGTAATCCAGGAAAAATACTTTAGAAAAATGCATCTCAATATGAGCATCAATATTTAATATAATTCAGTACTTATGATATAAAAATAGGTTTTTAGCAAATTGAATCAAAAGAATACACATTAACATATTTAAGGTTACCTACTTTGTACAGCAAACATCATTAATAATAGAGGTACGATAGAATTGTTCTCTAAGATAGTTCACTAAGACAATAAAAAGTAAATGTTAAAGAAGAAAAAAATCTAATTTTTTTTATAATGAGACATTTAAAATACCTAACAGAAAAGGAATGGTAAACTGTATGCAATGTAACATTTAAAATTGAACAACTTTATATTCCAATAACTAAAAATGTGTCACTAAGTTAAGCAATATGTTTTGAGAAATAAATGTATCAAAAATATATGACCTTTATTTTGAAATATTCAAAACATTTAAATGATATATAATATATCTTTAAAATATGTTGATTATCTTACATTATCTCAAAATTCAACTTAACAAAATCATGAACATATTTTACTTTTAATAGAATTTAAGAAGATGGCCCTAAGTAACATATCAAAATAAATGACTAAGAACCAGCACACTAATTTTGCAGAATAGGGTATTTAGCTTTCCCTGCCAGAGATCAAGACATTCTATAAAATTCAGAATTAATATAATGTTATTAAAGAATAAGTATAGAGTATAGACCAACAATACAGAAAAAACCAACAGGGAAACAAACTCATCCACATATTTACACAAACTTGATACATGATTTGATGTACAAATCAGTGAGAACAGGATGTTTTACCCAATAAAATGTTCCTAAGATTACATGCTATTAAAATTTATAAAAAGATGATATATTGCTGACCGCCCTTTATAATTTATTTGATTCTGTTTAGGAATAAAATATTTCACTTTTTTCATATTTTAAAAACAATTTTCTAAGCTTGATGACAGTTTCAATGCACCCTTAAGTAAAGAAATAAAAAACTCTGTCTCTGGAACATCAAGATTCTACATTTACCACCCAGAATCTCATGAACTTTTCTGAGTTTGTAGCAATGCCAAGAGTGCGGAACCATATGGTAGGATCATGCATATTTTGAATTAGGACTTTAGTGTCTTTTACAAGTATCTCTTTTTTAAAACAGGTCACTGTATTCCTGCTGTCAGAGAACATTGTGTACAAATAATTTTTCAGAGGAAAATTGCCAGGTATAATTATTTGCACTATTTGGCACAAGTGCACCTGAGGGAATAAATAATTTTGTCTTCTGAGTCTTTTTCTTTATTTTCTAAAGTAAACTATATCTACTATTTATAAATCATTTTGTACCAATAATTTGCACTTAAAAATAAAATGCCTTACACATGTGTTAATGGAAAGGAGGAAGAAAGGGTAGGAAGAGAAGACTACCTTTTCATTTGAAAGGCAGAATTGCTCAGAATGGGATTATAGCTTGAGGAATTGCAGGGCGGGATGTCTGTATACAGATCAGCTACAATTCCACCATCTGGAAGCTTTAATTCCCTGCAGCTAGACACTTTTAAAAAGCTGCTCATCCCTTACAGTAAACTTAGATTTCTGCTGTCCTGGCAACTCTGCACTTGGTGTGCAGGCTGCCTCTGGCTATTAAGTTATTCTTGTCAGATTACCTCCTCCCTCAGACAGACTGGAGCCCTTGGAGTCTGTCTCAGTCTGGGTGCAGCATAGAGCAAGCCTGTGCCAAAGGCACATAGAGCTGGACTACTACTCAAAAGGTGCATTTTCTGCAAATGTAAGAAGTGAGTGGTAGCATATAGGGTAGGTGCAATGTCCTAAGCAAGAAACCCTCACAAACAAACTTTAATGTGTGTACAGAAAGAGAAGGGGGTAGGGGAGAAAGGGAGAGAGGAAGAGAGACAGAAGCTAGATCTCAAGCTCAGAGGGACAGAGATTAAAAATCTAGGTATCCAGAAAAAGAAATTAAGAGTAAAGGACAAAAACACTTCAAAAGAACAATTGGACCTTAAACAGAAACTGAGGTGGTAAAATTAGAACACTAAAATTAGGAACCTCTAAAATGTTACTTAACCCATGGCCTCAGACATGAGAAAGGAAATTATGTAAAGTGGAGACAGGGGTTGTCTGGATAATTCCTTCTTTTAGATACATGGCTTGAAAAATATTTAGTGTGTATTTTGATTAGTAAATTTTTCTTTGGATAAACAGAGATGTGTATGTACATATGTATGATAATATGAAAACACATGTATATGATGATAATGAAATAACAGATAAGAGAAGAATTTTACAAAAATATTTCCATAAAGCCTCTGACTTGAAAAAAAATTAGTGTCTTTAAGGAGTTACATAGTGAATGCTTTTCAGCTGTCAATAAGCAGTTGCGATCTAATTAAAAATGAAAATATCTAAAATAAGCCAGAGACTCTATATTCTAAAACTTTTCAGATATACAATAGATAATAACATACAATTAAGTGTCTTGCACATTCATTTCATTAATAAGGATTTCAAAAGTGATCTGAAGTATTCATAAATTTTCTTTCTTCACGTCACCCCCTTCCCCATGTGGCCCAAAGACAGGAAGGGAGCTATCTAGGTACCTCTTCCTATTTTCCATATCTGTCCAGAAAGGCAAGAAGGGAGCCATCCAAGGGATACTCATTAACAACTCCTTGCTGGGAGGAACAAGTCTGTGGAGAAAGGTAACCTTGGCAAAATGTTGGAAGAAGGAGAGTGCTCTGGAGTTATTAGCATTTTATTTCTTTTTGAATCATCCCTCACCTTCTTGACCAATCATTTGTTATCTACACTGACTGTCCTTTTGCCCTGGTCTCAATGCTGCCAGCCATGATTTATTTATAATCAATTTACTTTTCTTGGTCGTGCGTGGTGGCATATGCCTGTAATTCCAGTGGCTAGGGAGGCTGAGACAGAAGTATGTCAAGTTCAAAGCTAGTCTCAGCAACTTAGTGAGACCCTGTCTCAAAGGGCTGGGAATATAGCTCAGTGCCCTTGGGTTCAATATCAAGTCAAAAAAAAAAAAAAAAAAAGCCATGGCTGGAGGAAGGGGGCAGTACATATGGACTTTGGACATCTGTGTAGTTTCTGCATCTCAGCACAAACTTCTGTTAGTGGTGGCAGTTCTAGAATAAAATTGATGTCACCTGATCACAGGCCTCTGTAATCACTGCAGGAGAAGCCACAAGTATTTGGCTATTTTTGATGAAAAAATAATTTCTGCCCCTCACCAAGACTATGGTGGGAAGAATCTGCTGAACACAGAGGGTCTCAGAGGTATTCAGTGGCCAATACAATAACATATGTCAGTGTAAGAGAAACAAAGTTATGTTCTCATAATATGCAGCTCAGTTGAGGCAGTTGAGGGGATAGGGACAGGGACTCAACAATGTCATAAGTTGTGTCTGGGTAGCATGACTTTTTGCCTCAAGGGTTCCGTGTGGCACCCCAGCCAAGAGGTCGAGCTTCAAGACAAAAAGAAGGGGGGGGGCAGAGCTCTGCCAACTGCATCATCTTCCCTTTTATTAAAAAGAGAGAAAATTTTCTAGAAATCCTCAATAGACATTTGCACATGTCTCTTTAACCAGAATTGTGTCATAAAGCCTACCCTGGAAATGACAGAAAGTGGGAAACTGTTTAGTTGGGTAGATTGCTACATCCTTCCCCAAGCTGGAACTCTGTTACAACAAAAAGGAAGAAGTGGAGATAGGATGAGCAATGAGCACTGTCTGCTTCAATTAGCACTGGTCCTGAAAGGGTGGTCAGAATCAGCCAGCTCCTCATCATGACATCTCCCCAGAGACTCTATATTAGCCTGCTTCCTGTTGCTCTAACAAAGTACACAAGAATGGGTACTTTATAAAGAGATGACATTTACCTAGTGCAGAGTCGAAGATTTGGCAGCCTGAACTTTGTAGAGGGTCATCACAATATGGTGAATGGCATCATGGTGGGAGGACATGCAAAGGGTAAAGATTACATGGCCAGAAACCTGGGGAGGGATGACTCTTGCTCTTTTTATAACAACTCACTCTCACAGGAACTAATGGTGGCCATGAGAAATACATTACTCTCTTCTAAGGGCCTCATCCCCAGTGACTGAATAACCTCACTCTAGGTCCCACCTCTTAGGTCCTACCACCTCAACACTAACACACTGAGGATGGAGCCTCCAGCCTATGAACCTCTGGGGGACAAACCATATCACATCATCACAAGCTCCAACAAAACCAACATCATAAGAGCAGGATGTCCCAGTCTACAACATGTGTGTATGTGGGGTTGAGGAAGGCTGTTCTCAGAAGTCACTGGAAGCAGACAGACCTCTCATTCTGGAACCTCTGTGATGTCACACTTAATACTTCTTTCTTTCCCTGTTGTTGTCACGGCACTCTGGGTGACAACGCAGAAGAGGTCACTGGTAGCTTCATTTTTCTAAGAGGAGGTCAAACCATGGTGTTTCTCAATGACTTCAAGCCCCCCACCCAATGTCCAGTTGGATATGCTTGGTTTATCCCCAGTCTCCTTTCCACTTTCAATGTGCTACTGCTGCTGAATGTCAGTGGCCTGTTTTTGCCTTTCTGTGAGTGTCCATGCAAGCTGTCAAGATTCTTACAAAGAGACAGATGTCAGAATAGACAATGATAGTGCAGAGGCAGGAAAGTGGAGAGAGAAGGTCAGGAGGAGAAAGAAGGATATATAGTTAGAAGCACAGAGGTCTAGAGTGCCTGGTGCATTTATAGAACTGCGGAGGCTGGTAATGCTGGTGACATTTGGTGGAGTCTCCGTGGTTTGTCTCTAGCCTGGATATTTAGATCTTTCCTTAAGGTTGTGAGTTCAGCCTCAGGTGAGACAGGCCTTCTAGAGAGCTCTAGGTCACCCCAGACTAGCACTGAGTCTGCCTCCGGTTCCAGATGCAGATGGCTTGCCCTGAATGAGTAGTGGGGCTTTGCCCTGTTTACTGGTCTGCTATTTCAGGTCACCTTTGGCAGCCTATTTTCACTGAACATTTCTGACCCAGCCATCTTCCACTGAGGTAAAGCCTTAGACCCCTGGAAGAAAAAGATGGCACCTCAAGGTCTGATGTCTACAGGGGTGATTTCTAAAATTCTAACCCCACCTATGGCTCAGAATCTCTTCTCTGAGTGTCACCAAACTTAGGCCCTGGCACTTCATTTCCCAAGCCACTTAGGGGTGAAAAAACAGAATCCTGGAGGTTTTCCAGTTGCTTTAAAAGGGAGGGTGGGGCAGGCTGGCAAGAGAGGCCAGCGGGCTCTTCCAAACCACATAGATCACTCTTCCTTCTTCCACTTCACGCATGACTTCAAGCACTGATCACTATTCCATAGAGAAACATTGTGGCTGGAAACCCCATCCTCTTTGACTGCCAGCCCATCGGAGTGGTCAGCTTGCTTAATAGGGACTGGCATCACCCTGCCCACCTTCTCCCCACATCTTTCTTGCTTAGTGATGCTATGGGGCTGCCCCAAGCAGCTGCATAATTAAAGGGCCTCCTGGCACTGCCCAAATCTCTTCTCATTTTAGGCTCCTTCAAGCAGGACCCTGAGGCAGCATATGTGACCTAGTGCCCCCATTACTCCTTCCATCACTCACCCAGGACCTTCCACTGAGAATGTTGTAACATCTGTGTAGAAGTGAGTACTCCTCTCTGTCCACACTCCAGCCCATTACTGGGCACCTGGCCAAGACCAGGAACCTCACAGCATAAGTGGCCAGGGGTGGGTATGAGACCATCTTCAGAGACTGCTGTAAGAGTCTTTCAGTCCCTTTTGGTCACTCTGAGAAAGCTGAAATGATGGAGGAGCTTCTTTGCTGATCACCTCGCTTCCTTTTAGTCACCACCTCTCCACTGCCATATCTGTTTCCCCTCCCACCTGTGACTCCTGTGCTTGGCCCTTATCCATCAGCCCTGTGGTCTGCCTATCTTCTCCTCTCTCCAGCTTCACTCCATCATTGAGTTTGCCTGGCAGCCTTTTCCCTTCCTCTATCCTGTGGTTCTTCCAGCCCCAGGTCAGGCCATAGGCCATTGTCCTTCCTCCTCTGCTCAGAATGAGGCTCTCCAAGTCCAGGATCCCCAGTCTCAAGGGATCTAAATGTGGTCTATCCTCTGGGACTCACCAGACAGGGCTCCTTTCTATTAATCGCACCACCCACTTCAGGCACCAATTACATGCTCCAACTTTCAATCTCTCCTTACTGGGTTTCCTGGCTGAAAATTCTCCTGGAGTCAATTGCTTGGTGGTTGGTGGCAAGGACTCTGGAAGACAGACCACATGAGTCTAAATCACAGCTCTACAACGTACCAGCAGGGAGACTTTGTGTATGCTACTTAGCCACCTAGTCATGCAGTTTCCCTGTCTGTAAAAGGGGAAATCATAGGTTGATTCACAAAAGACACATAGAACAGTGGCTAGTACCAGAAAGTGCCCTATGTGTTTCTGTTACTATTACTACCATTCCTATCCATATTCATTTACACATTTGTGTCTCATCTTAAAAGCCAAGCAAGGCCCACCCTTAACTTCCCAGGCCTCCATTCCTCCTGTTGTACCCTCTGTGCCTTATTACATGAAATAATTGGCCCACATAATTCCAGCCAATGTCATGTGATGCTCTTATGAATGGCCAAAGTCAGCAGACATTCTTCAGACTACCCTTTCTGGACTGGACACAGCCTGTGAAACTGGAAATAGCTGAAATAGCCCTCTTGCATTTCTTATTGTTTAATTCTCTGGGTTTCTACTCCACGTACCTGGGTGCTGTAGGTTGGGTTGCCTATTCTTTTCCCATGATACACTCTCTCTGCATAAGCCTGGCCACTCCCTGTCATGCTCAGGGCCTTGTGGTACCATTGAACTCATCACCCTGAGAGTAGGCTGGCCATGCTGTTTACAATATGCTTTCAGCCCCCAGTGCATGACTGGACTTTTTTTTTTTTTTGCTATGGGGTATTGAACCCAGGGATACTTTAGTACTGAGCTACATCCCCAATCCCTTTGACTTTTTATTTTGAAATACGGTCTCACTAAGATGTTGAGACTAGTCTCAAACTTGCCATGCTCCTGCCTCAGTCTCACCAGCCACTTGAATTTCAGGAGTGCATCACCATGCCTGGCTTGACTGAGGCATCTTTGATGCCATGAAATATTTCTGGCTGGGGGTATACTGAGTGGTATAGCGTGTTTAGCTTGTGCAAGGTTGTGTGTTCTTCAATCCTCAGCACATAAAGAAAAGGCATCTCAATAAATGAGTGAAACAACAAACAGAATCAACATTCGGAGATAGAAGAAAAGAGGCAAAGGACCAGAGAGAAGCCTGATGCCATGATCTCCCTGGGATAAGGGGAAGGAGGAGAGGCAGCAGGAAGTTGGGCAGAAGATGGAGCAGGAAGATGATGTCACTTGATTTTGGTCCTGTGGAGTGTGAAGGCATTTGGGACACAGAATTGGAGCAGGAGCCCCAGGATTGGAACTAATGAGAGAAGATGGTCTGGGTGCTTCAGAGCTCTTGAATTCTATTCGTGTCTGATAGGGTTTCATGTAGGGAGAGGAAGGTATTCAAATTTACTGCTCAGTTCTTAAAAATTAATTATTATTATTCCTGTAAGGATTATTCTAGACTTTATGTACAATCAATATTTTATGTACTTTATAAACACCTAATCAAAAATTCTTTCTCCAATTTTAAAAATTCTGTAACTTTATTTTATACTCTGCTGTTAATTTTTTTTTTTCAGGTACTAGGTATTGAACCCATTGGTGCTTTACCAGTGAAGCTGCATCCCCAATTCTTGTTATATTTTGTTTTGTGATAGGGTCTCCCTAAGTTGCTGAGGGTCCTGCTAAGATGCTGAGGCTGGCCTTGAACTTGCAATCCTCCTGCCTCTGCCTCCCAAGTCACTGGGATTACAGGAATGTACCACTGCATCTGGAAGGATATAAGTTTCTTAATTTCTGTGAACCCCTTTAAATGAGGTAGAACCTCAGAGAGCACAGTGGTTCATGTTGCTTTGTGGACATGGTGGGATATTCCAGAGCTCTCCTGATATGGAATCCTAGTTCCTTCTACTGGAAAATAGTATTGAAGATCAAAATCTTTATGTATGGGCCATGTGAGAGTTGGGGGTGAACAGAGATACTACTGGGCCATTTCCTATTGTG
Source organism: Marmota monax (assembly GCF_021218885.2). Classification (NCBI taxonomy): domain Eukaryota; kingdom Metazoa; phylum Chordata; class Mammalia; order Rodentia; family Sciuridae; genus Marmota; species Marmota monax. The sequence goes on along the minus strand of NW_026695246.1, from coordinate 940,513 downwards.
GCAGAATATTTATTAGCTAAAGATCTTGGCTGGAATGAGATTCAACCTTGTCTTGGGAGAGGTTTGGGTGAAGCAGATGGACAGATTGGGAAAAAGGATAAAGTGCAATAAGGGAGAGGAGAAGCCAGTCAGTGTCCAAGAGAGGACTTGAGCTCTAAGCTTGACCTATACTTCTTTGAATACTGAAGGCCTTCAGCCAAGATTTTCCTGGGCCATGTGATTTTTTTACTAGAAAACTATGACTGGGCATTCCTGCTGCCACTGCTCTTCCTGATAGTAAAATTGAACAAAGGCACATGTTTAAGAAAAGACACTTAGCATTTCTCTTATCCTTAAAATGTGGCAACAGTAATAATCACAGTAACTGATCTGGCTGGCTTCATGGCAAGAGCTGGAGATGAGAGGAGAGAAAATTGATCATCCAGGATAATACCAAGTGCACCTCAAACTATTCCACAAAATAGAAATGGAACTTATTATTAGTTCTAGTTGAGTGTGTGCACGTGTGTGTGTGTGTGTGTGTGTGTGTGTCAGAGAGAGAGAGAGAGATTGTGTGTGTGATACTGGAAATCAAATCAAACCCAGGGCCTTATGCATGGTAGGCAAACACTCTACCACTGAGCTACATAAGATTCTAATGATCAACATGTAGGATGTTTACTGGGAATAACTCTTGTTTGTTTTATCCATATTAAATGTTTACTTTGAAGCATGTATGCAAACTTAGTTTTTCTGTCTAGTGTAGTACAAATTCTGTCTAAGAACATATACTGCTATTTCCCCAAGACCATCAATGTGCTGTGTTACCTAAAATTTCCTATATTTGATTTTGTCTGGTTTTAAATTCTGTGTCCAGAAAATTCTGTTGTAAGATTACATATTATCTGAGAAATTCTGTGTATCTCCAGCTATTCTTTATCTTTTCCCTATCCTCCTATCTTCCTAAAAGTATTCATGTTCTAGCTTTATCTACCTTCCAATACATTGGTCTCACTCTAAATCAAGCTGATTAAATATTTACAATGCTATCAGTGTTGTATTTAAAAAATTATGAATTTCAGTCCTATGTTTAAATACATCATAATTGCCTATTGTGAAAATATTTTCAATACACACCCTCATTCATTGAGCTATATAATTCCTTTAAAAAAAAAAAAGATTTGCTTTGTACTAATCACATTTTCATCTGCATCAGAATCATCTCAGGACCATGTGAGTGGACAGATTACTAGTTGCTGATTCCAATATTCCTGATTCAATAGTCTGCAATTGACCCAAGAACTGGCATTTTTAACAAGTTCTTATGTGATGCCATTGCTTTAGACTGAGAGCACAATTTGAGGACCATTTCTTTAAACATTCGTGTGCCCTTCATTTTGTTCTTTCTGTTCTATTTGCTTGATGTTGCTTTCCTTTCCTTTCAGTTTTTCATTTTTTTTAAAGAAAGTCAAATGATAGTTTCTTTAAAAACTACAAATTCTTTTCCACAGAATTTTTTTTCTTTTGTTCCTAGCAAATAAAGCTTTCTATATTTTGGCAAGTACCTTTCACATTGTACTTATTGCCAAGAGTGTCCCTAAATAAGCCGGGACTCCTGTGACACAAGAAGTTACTGAAATAGAAATTATTGTGAAGAGTAAGGGTGGCAACCAAAGTCAGATGGTGTTTCTGGCTTGACTTCTTCACTTGGAGGAAGCATTCAAGGTAAGTGTGAAACTGAAGATGACAATCACCTAACTATGTCATCTCTACCCTTCCAATTATTACCCATACATGGCTACGAGGCACATTTCTCTGAAGGTCTGCCTACCTGGGAGAGAAGAGAGGTATAGCACAAAAAATGAATTTATCACAAGAAAGGGATGTGGTGATGAGAAGGGCAAAAAGGTTATTTGTTTCTGTGAAACACATGTGATGAGAGTACTGATCCAAAATAAATCATTATTTGTCTAGCATGAGTTATAGCTGGACTTGGAAATTTATCTTTAAATAACAGAATAATATATGTGGAGTATATATAATTAGAAAAAAGCCACTGTATTTCCAAAAAAAAAAATTGATGACAGATGGCATAAATTTATGCTTGATATTCATTTATACTATTTTTTGATGAGAATGTCCTCATCCAAGCATGTTGTTTAAATTTGGAAAATAATTGCATTTACAATAACTTCCAAAACAAATGCTTAGGAATAATGTTCACCAAATACATGAAAGCCATTCTTGATGAAAATTTCAGAACGGTGAAAATACATAACACATTAGAAGGTGCCAAGTTCTCCCATGTTCATGGAGAAGCAGAATTCATATTGTTAAATGGCCATAAACCCAAAGCAATCTACAGCAATAAAATCACTAACAAAATACTGTTTTTTAAACATTCCTTTTCTTTCTTTTCCTTCACTTTGCTTTCCTTTCCTTTTCCTTTCTTTTCTTTGAGTGGTTCTTGCTTTGTTTTCTTGGCTGAGATTAAATTTATGTTTCTTCTATCTCAGTCTCTCAAGTAGCAAAGAGTACAGGTTAATTGATTAATCAGTTAATACTAATTAATTAATAATAAAAAGTGAAAATAAATGTAAGTATTGTGCCTGAGTTAGACCTCTTCCTCTTGTTTGAAACCATATCCAATATTTTTAGTGTGTGATAAATGGCATCATTTTTTCAGCAAATATTAGCATTTCTATCAAAAGTCAAGTTAATAAATTATAATTAGTTGATAGATGTAAATTATTACAATGAATTCTTCATCAGAATGTGCAATAAGTCTAGACTGTATATTTCAAATAATGCTAAACGGATTATGTATTCAAGAAACATATAAGCCAGGGCTGGGGCTGTTGCTCAATGGCAGAGCCCTTGCCTAGCATGTGTTCAATACTCAGCAGCACATAAAAATAAAGGCATTTTGTCCATCTACAAGTACAAAAAAATAAAATAAAATTTAAAAACCTTGAAAAAGAAACATGTAAGCCAAATGTTAATATTTACGTTCCTATATTCAGATATTTGAAAATAATCAAATATACCACACATTTCAATTAGATCAACAGGTTTTATGTGCATTCTGATTATAAAATAAAATTATCATTATAAATACAGCTTAAAATTTCAAGGAAAAGAGTAACTGTGCAATAATAAATCTCCTCTATTCCCCTAGATTTCAGTCTGGAAAAAAGTTTCTGAGTAGACTCATGCAAGAGGGATCCTTTTATTAGGAATCATGCTGCAGAGGAACCTGTGTATACTACAAACACATGTGTGGAATAAATATGTTGAAGAACACAAGGTGTCATGAATTCAGTGTTCAGCTCAAAGACATCATGTACTGAAATCAAGCCCCAGGGAAATGCAGATCCACATGTTCAATAAGCATAAGTCATAGGCTAATGCATACTGTTTGTGTGTTTTGCTACTATCGAGCCTAGAATCAGATAATATTTGTGAGTGTGGAGGATTTGAACTACAAAAACCCTTAGATGAGAGAAACGTTACACTTACTATCAGATCCTTTTTTTTTATTTTTCCATTTCCAGGAATGAAAGATTCTTGAAAAACCAAAAATAAAACAGTATCATTTCTCTATTGCATTTAATGTCCATTTTATTGCTTCCTTTTGTGTTCTAATTTGTCTGGAGGATTTCAGAACTATTTGTACAAAGTGGCTGAGAATACTTTGCCATATTTTTACAAATTATATCTTTCAAGAATTGGATGGACAGATCCAAATAAAACATTCAAAAATGTGATATCAATTCTAAGCCATCTGTAAGAATGCTGAACATTAAAATTATAAGGATTTTATCAAAAATATTTAATTAGATTACAATTATATCTTTGAAAACTCACTTTTAAATATTTAACTTAAAATTTTTGGTTAAAAATATATACTCCACTATAGCATATTTTTATCTTTTTCTATGGATAAAATATCTTGAAGAAAAATATTATATTAAATAGCTATTTTTCAGATTTTAAATTGGTACTCAATTTTAGAGGTGAAATATCTATACAATGAAGACTACAGAACCCTCAAGAAAGAAATCAAATAAGACCTTAGAATATGGAAAGATCTACCTTGATCTTAGATAGGCAGAATTAATATTATCAAAAATGATTATACTACCAAAAGCACTATACAGATCTAATGCAATTCTGATCAAAATCTCAATGGCATTCCTCATAGAAATAGAAAATGCAGTCATGAAATTCATCTAGAAAAATAAGAGACCCAGAATAGCTAAAGCAGTCCTTAGCAGGAAGAGTAAAGCAGGTGGCATCACTATACTAGACCTCAAACTATACTACAGAGAAATAGTAACAAAAACAGCATGGTATTGGCACCAAAACACACTGGTAGACCAATGGTACAGAATAGAGGACAGAAAGACTAACCCACAAAATTACAATCATCTTATATTAGGCAAAGTTGCCAAACACATGCACTAGAGAAAAGATAGGCTTTTCAACAAATGGTGCTGGGAAAACTAGAAATCCATATGCAACAAAATGAAATTAAACCCCTGTCTCTCACCATGCACAAAACTCAACTCAAAGTGGATCAATGACCTAGGGAGACTCTGCATCTAATAGAAGAAAAAGTAGGCCTTAATCTTCATCATTTAAGATTAGGCCCCAACTTCCTTAATAAGACTCCTATAGCACAAAAATTAAAACCAAGAATCAACATATGGGATTGACTCAAACTAAAAAGCTGCTTCTCAGCAAAATAAACAATCTGTGAGGTGAATAGAGAGCCTACATCTTGGGAGCAAATCTTTGCCTCTCACACATAGGATAGAACACTAATCTCTAGGGTACATAAAGAACTCAAAAAACTAAGCATCATAACAACAAATAACCCAATCAATAAATGAGCCAAGGACATGAACAGACACTTCCCAGAAGAGGATATACAATCAGTTAACAAATTTATGAAAAAATGTTCATCATCTCTTGCAAATAGAGAAATTCAAATCAAAACTACTCTAAGATATCATCTCACTCCAGCTATTATGAAGATAAACAATAATAAGTGTTGGAGAGGATGTGGAAAAAGGTACACTCATACATTGCTGGTGGGACTGAAAATTGGTGCAGCCAATATGGAAAGCAGTATGGAGATTCCTTGGAAAACTGGGAATGGAACCACCATTTGACCCAGCTATCCCTCTCTTTGGTCAATACCCAAAGGTCTTAAAAACAGCATACTACAGGACACAGCCACATCAATGTTTATAGCAGCACAATTCACAATAGTTAAACTGTGGAACTAACCTAGATGACCCTCAGTAGATAAATGGATTAAAAAAATGTGGCATATATACACAATGGAATATTACTTGGCAATAAAAAATAATAAAATCATGGCATTTGGAGGTAAATGGATGGTGCTGGAGAAAATAATGCTAAATGAAGTTAGCCAATCCCCCCAAAAACGAATGCCAAATGTTTTCTCTGATATAACCTAACTGACCCATAATGGGGTGGGTGGGGCGTGGAAGGAATAGACAAACTATAGATAGGGAGGAGAAGGGAGGGGGCAGGGGGTTATCAATGATGGTGGAATGTGATAGACATAATTTTCCAAAGTAAATAAATAAAGACATGAATTGGTATAAACATACTTTATATACAGAGATATGAAAAATTGTGCTCTACGTATACAATAAGAATTGTAATGCATTCTGCTGCCATGTATTTAAAAAAATCAGTTAAATATTAAAAAAAAAACATTATGTACTATTTTGACTCTTTTGGGTCATTGATAACACTAAATAAATATAAAAATATACATTTTATATAATATTTCCTTAATTATATATACATACATATATATTATTTGTCTAAGTAACCAAGATACCCTTAATATGTCTTCTAGTCCAACTTCTTCCTTCCTCAAGGCCCTTACTCTCCCTCTTACCCTGATCACTACAGGTTCTGAATCAAAATAGACTAACTATAGAGGCTCTCTTCTTCTTTTCCTTGAAAGAGTTTAACTTTTTTTTTAAGAATTTACTTGAGAAAAGTTGTAAATTTTTTCTCTGCTACTCTACTCTGACATATAAAGCTTTTTGAAAAGCCTGTTGCTAATTGTAAAATCTAAGACCTTCTTCTTCAAAAACATAGGAGCCAAACATCTGAAATGTAATCATCAATGAAAATAGTGCCTTGTCTTTCAATCTCCTTATGCATGAGGTAGAAGCTTAACTCATGTGGAAATCTCTCTTTAAGGTGTACCCCATATTCTTTCATAATGATATGGAACGTTTCCTTTTCCTTTGTGTAAGCCAAGGCTTGTGGTTTACATCTCTCTTCCCACTCTACCTCACCTCTTTATGCCATTCCAGTTGTTTGTTGATGATGGAGCTGACTTCAAATGGCTGTTGGTCTTTGTTCCTAATGTAATAGCCAGCATAACTTTGCTTCTTTGCTCTAATTTTGGCTAGTGTAATTTTTTTCTTTGATAAACCTATCTATGAATCAACATATCTGTGAATCAAAATAAACATAAGTGTCTGTGATAAATTGATGTTTAAGTCATAGTATAATAATTGTTTTCAATTTTTCATAATTAAGGTATATTTGAAGCCATATTTTACTTAATATTATTAATATGATATCTACTTAAATATCTATACATGTAATATGAAGATTTTCTGGATCTTGCAAATATTTAAATTTAGGTGGATCCTAACATTAATCTATAGATTTCTTGGTAACAATGGCCATCATAAAAGAAAATTCCTGGAATAATAGTTGAAGAAAACTTTGAGCAACTTATATAAGAAAGTAAATTTTATATAAACTATGTATGAGCAGTGCTTTCTACTAATCTTCATTAAGTCCTGATTTATCAATGGGCTGTGGGAAATTGTATGGCTTCATTGCTGATTAGGAGATCTACAATGACTTCTTCCAAATTTCTTCACACAGAAAACACTTTCAAAAGTAAATCTCCTTGTTTTATGGCAACAGATTATTGGTTTACTATAAAAGATGTTCCCTAAAATATATAAAACAGTTTGAATAATTTGAACATTAAGCTATATCCTAATAAATTATTCTGTCCTTATCAAGACAAATATTTTTGTTTGAATTTACCTCAAATACCACATCTATTGATATTTTCTGTATTTGAACTTAAAATGGTATTGCTATCTTCCCCATCTAAAGCATCCAAGGCAAAGAGTTGTTACAGAATCTTCAAGCAACTAATAAAATGGAATGTGATATGCCGTACAATACAAACAGCTATTTTGTAACACCTTTCCTAGTTTTCCTAGGAAATTATGCTCATTAATAACTGTTTATAGATATGCATTACTCATTAAGACATTGTGGAAAGGACACATTTCACTTATTCAGTGGCTGCCACTGGGCAAAACACCATGATGGAGAGGAAGCACTACTTGGCAAAACACCATAAAGACAGAGTTACCTTCAGCCTATCACGATGGAATTCTTGGAACAATTGCTGTTCTCTTGTTAAACTTTCCCCAACAAACCATATGTCTCCATGCTGCCTATAGGCAGTTTCTTTGTCCTGTCTTTAAGTTATCCCACTTCTCTTGTGCAACTGTATTTTGGATGAAATAGTGAACAAGAAAATGTTATATGATTTATAATTTTGCTTTTAACATTATTTCTGAAATACCAAATAGATAAGATTTGAAGTGCAATGTGTCACATTGCCTTCAATGATTGCTTTATGGATCCAAAAACATTATATAATTTTATAATATCATTACCTGGTGATGATAATTAATGAATATAACCAATAATCAATAGTCGTGTAAAAACTATTGAGGCAAATACTATGTAGGTGATATCTCTTTAAATTGATTTTTTTAAATGAAACATCAGAAGACAGCCTGCATTTCCAGGCTCCTATTCCAGTAGTTTAAACTTATAAAATGACATATGTTGGTCACTGGAGCACAGTTTCATACCATCCATTTGTGAACAAGGATAGTTGCCACAAATCAGTCTTAAGAAGTGCTATTCCACTCTTGACACCCAGGAAGCAGAAAGAAGAAAGGGGGAAGAGGTTGCAGGGAAGACAAACTCCTCCAGGACACCTTCAGTGACCCACCTCCTCCAGTAACGCCCTACCTGCCTATAGTTACCACCCACTCAGCCCATTTAAACTAGGGAAGATGGAGTAGGTTACAGATCTCACAATCCAATCATTTTACCTCTTAATAGTCCTGCATCAACACAGGCACTTTTGGAAGACACCTTATATCTAGATCATAACAACAGATTATCCAAACCAGAAAATAAAAAAAATAATAAAATAAGTTTGTCTATTATGTATATAATCTGATCTGTTGTTGGACACAAACCTAAATATAATCTTTTAAATCAAATTAAAGCTATAAAAAACTGTATTCCATGTTTTTAGTGCGTACTTTTTTTTGTAAAAAGCTGTTTAGATCATAGATTTGAAATTGTTCTTAAGTTCCTTTCAATAAATCTCAAAATAAATTAATATAGAATTCTTTCAGACAATGATATCTTACCAAAAGGGTTTGCCCATAAACAATTTTGGCACACATGCCACATCTGTAGAAAAGAAAAGAAGTTAAGGAAAATAGAAAGCAAATATATCTACTGAAGCTAAAAACCTCTTCAATTTCATGATTATTTGAGCATGAAATTTGCTTAAAAATATTTATGGTTTCAAATGGATAGATTCCACTTAGGGATATAAATGGAGGCCCAGGGGACCTTAAAACCTTTGGAAGTTTATAATTTACCAACTCTGGGCTAAAATTAAAAATTATATTTTGTGTGATTGAATGATTATTTTCTAAAGTATAATTCAGTAAAGAATGCATATATTTGGAAATGAGAATTTAGAAAATGATACCTAGTAAAGAGCTACCTTATAGTCATGATTTTAATTACGATATATTCAATTAAACATAAAATTTCATTGTGAATATCACTGATCCCTAAAATGTGTACCACACAGATATCATATATGCAATATATATATATCTATATATAGAGAGATATATATATTCATCATTAAATAATTACCAAATATATAGCTGATATTCAATGGTAATAAAATACAAAGCATTTGTATTTTATTACCATACATACAGAGAATATGAACTTGAAATATATTGAACTCATTCCCAAAATATAAAGTAGCTCATTGAAAATGGGAAATGTGCAGCCTCATTACTAGTGATAATTACCCAAAGAACAGTGCCATTATTAACAAATAAAAAAGTATGCAAGACTCAACAGGCAGATGGTCTGGAGACTATCTCATGAATTTTTGTAAAAAAAAAAAAATCTAAAAAGAGAGGAGTAAAATTTGTATACAAAATATTCATCAGAGGTAAGTAGGTAGAACTTTATTACTTATATAAGAGGGAGTCATATATAATCACAAAGATTGTGGTAGTCTTGGTAGTAGAGAGACTTTCATACTTTCATTAAATTTCTCCTTGTATTAACCTCCAGTTAAGAGTTAACATTGATACAATAACTGTACAATGATTTCATTCTGGTTTGAGAAGGTATTATTAGTAAAATGTCTATCTTTCTAAATGCATTACTACATAGTGTATAACCCCTAAAGTGGCCCATTTTGCTGCATTCTCTGTATGAGTTGAAGAATAAAGGGTATTCTGATATTGTCTGATAGAACATACATATAAATGTCAATTATATTCAGTTGATTAACACTTTTGTTCACTCATGTATATCCTTATGGACTATCTGCCTGCTTTTCATCTTAATTATAGCCACAACAGCATTTAAATTAATGTTTTGAACAACCAATAAAAAAATAAAAACAAAAATAAAATAAAATAAAAAATAAATAAATTTCCAACTATGAAGCCAATTCTTCTATTTCTTCTTTCAATTTCATTAACTTTGTTTCATGAATTTTAGGATTAGTGCTCAGTCCATATGTATTGGTTATTAGTATATTTCTTGGATAATTGATCCCTTTTTCATCATGCAATATTTTTCAATATTTATTAGAAACTTCCTTGTACTTAACTACATTTTTAAAATTAGCATAGTAACTCTGGCTTCCCTTTGATTAGTGTTATCATGATATATATTTCTCTATCCCCTTGCTCTTATGTAACTAATGATACTTAAGTGGTCTTGTTTTCTTCTTTTACCTATTCTGTCAATCTCTTAATATGTATATTTATACAATCTATATTTAAAACAATTACTAATTTAATGTGATCTTAATAGTTTCCTAGTTAGTGCATTTTGATCATTTTTCTCCTTTCTTTTTTTTCTAGATTAAATTGAGCACTTTGTATAATTCTATTTTTATCTCTTCTCATAAATGTTGAGTCTTTTAAAAAGATTTTTAGCATTCTCTCTCAGATCTATAATGTACATTTTAAACTAATTTTAATTCCACCTTCAAACATCACATTATCACTTTACATATACTGCTAGTATCTTATAAGATTTATAAGAATTATCTTATAAGATACTAGCAGTATATGTAACATATACAAAAAAAATGTTTGATTTTATAGGATAATTAAACTGGGTGAAGGGATGCTCATGTAGGAAAAACAATATTTCTGAGTGTGTCTGTGAGGGTTTTACTAAAAGAGATTGGCATTTGAATCAGTAATCTAAGTAAAGATCACCTTTGCCAATGCAAGTGGCATTTCAATCCATTGACTACCCAAATAGAACAAAAAATGAAAAGCGGAGAAAGATCAAAATTGTTCTCTCTGCATGGGATGGGACATCAATCCCTCCTGCTCTTGAACATCAGCACTCCAAATTCTTGGGATTTAAGACTCAGACTGAAAATCAGAGCATTAGTTTCCCTGATTCTCAAACTTTTGGGTTTGAACTGAAGCTATAATACCAGTGTCCCTGGGCTTCCAGCTGTCAATAGCAGATTGTTGGATTTTCTTTCATTTCCATTATCACCTAATTCAATTCTTCATTACAAACCACCTTCCATATATCTATATATCTCTGTATCTATCTCTATCTCAATATTGAAATACAGATAAAAAGATGATATACCTTCTATCGATTATTTTTCTTTTAAGAACACTAATTAGTAGAGTATTTCCAATTCTTCCTTCCAATCCTTTGAGACACTGCAGTAATTCAGTTTATTCTACCATGTAATGATTCAACACATATAGGTTATTATTACTTTAAACAGTTATAAAATTAATAAAATCAATAATTTAAATCAATAAGAATAAATTACTTACCTTCATTTTTTTATGTTTAATGATCTTCTTTTTAAATGGGAATTTCAGTTACAAATTCTATCATTATTATTTCTCCTAGAATAAGGTTTTTAAAAAATAACACTTGCACCGTTTTTAACACAAGTTAAACACAAGTTAATAACATTAACTTGTGATGAATTCCCCGTTTTTCTTTGTCTAAGAAAGTATTTATATTTCCTTTACTTTTTAAGAATAATCATGTTGACTGTATGATTCCATTTTGCTTTGTTTCTTCTTAAATATTTCACTCCACTCCCTTCTTGCATTCATAGTTTCTCATAAGAAGTCAACTACCTTTTCTATACTTGTTCCTCCCTAAGTAAGGTGTTTTAACTGCTCTGGATTATTTCAAGATTTTGTTTGGGATTAAGGTGAAATGTTATATGCCTAGATTTTTCATTTGTGTTTTTTAAAAATTTGTCTTCCTTCTCCCCTCCATTCTCTATTCTTATGTTAAAATTGTGTATATGCTACATCTTTTGAAGTGGTTCTACATTTCTTTTATGTTTTATTCTGGCTACTTTTATTAATTTTGCCTTTGTATTTTAGCTAGGGGAGTATGTGTTGATTATCTTTCAGTCTCTCTTATACTTTGACTATGCAATATCTAATATAAAGCCCATTGAAAGTCTTACTTTATTTTACTGTGGTTTAATTTTAATCATTTTCTTATAATTTATTCTAAGTTTTTATCTCTCTCTGCTAACATTATCTATATCTTACATATTGTCTAGGTTTTCCACTATCATCTTTAATGTATTAATAATATTATTTTAAATTCTTTGATTTGTGTCAGGTTCTGATAACTGCCCTGCATGGTTATTTTGTGGTATTTGATTTTTTTTGTCATTTATTGTATTTTTTTTTCTTAAAATGTAAATGTGTTAAGAAATGAGAATATGAGGTGATTAGAATAAGTGTTCAGTGTGAGGACTTACGGTATCCTTACTAGGAGTTGGTCTGTGTTTAATGTTCGCTACTGGTAGTTGAAGCTTCTAGAGTCTTAGTGTGTTTACTTTTATTGTCTTTCATGATTTTAGGCTTCAATGAGTAATCCAGAAAGCAGAGTCTGTGTTTTGAATCATAATCACATATTAGACTGGAGACTTATTACTGTGTTAGTGAAGTATTGGAGAGGGATCATTCTTTAAATTAATTTTTGTTTGAATCTGTTTAATGGGACTACATATTTAGACTCTGACTATCACAAATATTTCTTAGATGATATAGAACTTTTCTCTTTATACACTAGTCCTTTTTGCATTGTTGCTATAACATTCTCAGTGTGTTCCTAAATGCATGTCAATCTCTGTTGACAATGTTTCCTTACTCCTTTTGCTGAACCAGGAAAACTAGTATGGATTGAAAGACATTCTCTTGCCTCTTTTTGGTTAAAGCCTTGGGAAAGTTTTTTTTCCTGAGGATTCAGGATGTGTTTGCATGCACAGGCATGTACAAAGTCATGTCTGTAATTTTAAAATTATGATTATTCTACTCATCTAACCGAATGCACAAGGAGCTATTCTTCAAGTCTTCCAAGAGAAAAAAAATGGCAAGATTCCTGGAGATAAAACCCACAAAATGAAGGGAACTCCCTAAAAATGGGTTTCTCACAAATTTCTCACTCTTAATTATGCTACAATTAGCCTATAATAATTCATCAAAATTACCATTTAACTCCTCATATCTTTTGTTTGGATTTGAATCTGTTTCTGTAGGAGTTTGTATGTAGATATTAGGGTAATATATTGCCTAACGGATTGAAAACTATTGATTTTCAGTTTCTCCTTTTTTTTAAATCTTCTGAATGGGAATGAAATCCTCCCACCTCTTTAATTGTCTGAACTGAAATTGCATATTACGGTTTAGATACAAAGTGTACTCCAAACTCTCATGTGTGAGACAGTGCAAGAATGTTCAGATGTAACATGATCAGATTATGACAGTATTAACTGAATTAATGGATTCACACTGATAGGGATTGACTGATTAGTAACTGTAGGCAGGTAGAATGTAGCTAAAGAAAGTAGGCTACTGGGGGCAGGCTTTTAGTGGAACTCTCTATCTACTCCCTACTTGCCATATCTTGAGCTGCTTTCCTCTGCCACACTGCTCTACCATAAAATTCTGACTCAGCTTGAGTCCAGAGCTATAGAGTTATTTGATCATGGACTGAGACTCTGAAACCAGGAGTCAAAATACACTTTTCCTCCTAAAAATTGCTCTGGTCATATAATTTGGTCACAGCAACTAAAAGGTCAATAAACTATTAGGCTTTCTCTTTTAACTCAAGCAATTTTCTTTACTATATGGTGCTTTCAATATACATATAACACTATAATTTTTCACATCTTATTAATATTTTCTACATTTTTAGTATCACATTTTTTAGATTGTACCGATAGTTTTTTTTTACTAAAAGTGGAAATTTTAAAAATTTACTTAATGTTTAAAATTTAGCTCATTTGCCCACATTATGGTGTAATCATTCTCATAATGATATAATTCTTTCCCAGTAGGAGAACATGTGTTTTTCTTGAAGGAGTTAGTAAACTTTGCTCCCATAATTATGTTTCATCTACAAATTAGTAATAGAATAATCATGTAATTGTACTTTTTTCTTCAAAACGATGAATGTCTGTGTATAGATTGTTTTGTGATTCAAGTATGACCTATGAATAAACTAATCCAACAATTAGATTTTACTTCAGTTGCAAAACTGAATCTGTGATGCTTATTGCATCAGGGAAGCATTGAAAGAGAACTACATGACATGTATAAACACTAAATTTAATTTCAGAAAATATCTTCTTTAAAATTAACATTTAATTAATCCCTACTTTGAATAAATAACTATTATGTGTGTAAAAATTTAAAAGTCTAAAATATGGCATATAGATTTTTATTAAAACATTGTAGTTATACTTAGTATTTGGGTTCATTTTGACAAAATCATATGTGCATGGAATTTGTTTTCAATCCATATTCTTCCTCCTTTCCCTCCTTTCTCCCTCCTCCTATTTTCCTTTCTCTAATCTAATTATCTGCCTTCATCTTGACTATTTATTTATTTGTAAATACTAATTTGTACATATACATACAGTCAAAATTCCCTGAAGTGCAGTCAAATATGCATATCTCATGATTTTATTAAATTAATTCCCTCATTCCTCTCTTTTCTTATCCTTCCCCACACTCAAATCACCTTCTTTTTCTCCACTGATCTTCCATATATATTTGTGATATCTTATATGTCATTCTTCTTTCCTTTACTTTGATCTAGCTTCCACATATGAGAGAGAACATTTGATGCTGTATTTCTAGAGTCTTGCAAGAGTCATACTTTCATTCTTTATGGCTAAGTAAAACTCCTAAATACACACACACACACACACACACACACACCACATTTTCTTAATCTATTCATCCATTGACAGGCATCTGGGCTGATTCCATTATTTGCTGTTACTTGGATGAGTTGTGGATATTGTTCTGCAGCAGGATTTCTACTCTATAAGTCTAAAGGGTCCCAATCAGTTTCCAGCCACTCTTAGAGGGACGGGGGTGTCAGGAATAAACTACAATTAACAACAGATATACAGCCATAAAATAAATTTCCACTGTCTACTTTGACTTCTATAATACTAGCTCTATCACCTATATAGGATTAATGATATTAGCATTTAACTACAGTATCAACAATAAAAAAAAACTGTAAAGTAAATTAGGCATGAGACAGTAGAAGTCTACTATGTTGTCCACTAGTCTGACAATTGCACCAACATGAAAAGGGTAGAAAAACATAAACTGTATAATCCTATTATTTAGTAAGTTTACATTTTCTTACATAAAGAGAAAATAGGGTAAGGAAGCAGAAGAAACTGAATCAGTTAACAAAGAGAACTTAGGAGAGGCATAAGATAGGTAGCAGGTGTAAACTGTAAAGAAGGAGTAATAAAAGAATTAACTAAAAGTATTTTTTAAAAAGTGGAAATTTAACAGAAAAACAATGGGCTGATAATTGGAGAAAAGATTGAAGAAGGAGCAATAAGAAAAACAAAAACCAAGATTCAAAGAAACAAGCAAATGTAAGATCAGAACAACTCAAACTCACGTACACACACACACACACACACGAGTCAAAATAACCTTTTTCTCTTCTTAATTGCTGTGGTCATATATTTTGGTAACAGTTTCTAAACAGTAACTAAAACATTAGACATTCTCTTTTAACTCAAGCAATTTTCTTTACTATATTGTATTTTCAAATGTACATATGACATTATAACTATCCACATCTTATTAATATTTTTTATGTTTAGTATTACAAACATTTATTAGCCTGTATAGACTGCTTTAGTATTAAAAGTGAAATCTATCATTTTTAAAGTTTAGTTTTAATTTTATTTTTTATTCTAATTTGTTATAGATGATAGCAGAATGCTTTACAGTTCATATTACATATATAGAGCACAATTTTTCATATCTCTGTTGTATACAAAGTGTATTCACACAATTTGTGTCTTCATACATGTACTCAGGGTAATGATGTCCATCTCATTCCACTGTCTTTCCTATCCCCATGCCCCCTCCCTTCCCTTCCCACCCCTTTGCCCTATATAGAGTTCATCTAATCCTCCCTTGCTACCCTCACTACCCCACTATGAATCAGCTTCTTTATATCAAAGAAAACAATTAGCATTTGTTTTTGTTTTTTTTTTTTTTGAGATTGGCTAACTTTGCTTAGCATGATATTCTCCAACTCCATTCGTTTACCTGCTAATGCCATGATTTTATTCTCTTTTATTGCTGAGTAATATTCCATTGTGCATATACGCCACATTTTTTAATCCATTCATCTACTGAGGGGCATCTAGGTTGGTTCCACAATTTAGCTATTGTGAACTGTGCTGCAATGAACATTGATGTGGCTGTGTCCCTGTAGTATGCTGTTTTTAAGTCCTTTTTATGTGTGTGTGTGTGTATTCAAACCTATACACATAGTGAGAAAACACACACAAACACACACAATACACAATGCAGAATGTAAAAAAGTAAAATATAATAAATGTAATATAATTTATTATAACAAATGTAAAATACAATGGCATGATACTTGAAAAAGTGAAGAGTTCATTTTTTTAAAGAGTATGAAAAGACATATTTTAAAATGGGGTAATATGGAGAGAAAAAAAAACATAAGAAAAAGAGGAAAAATAAAAAATTCTTGTTGAGAAATAAAGGGTTTGTTTTCCCTGAGGTTGTCAAAAATATTGGCAGGGATGGATTTTCACTTTTTTATTTCTACTTGTAGACTTGTAAACCTTGAAGTCAAAGGCTTGAGGTTTTTAAATTTAACACCTTTGGTTCCATAGTTAGCTGCCAGCCATTGTGACTGGGAACAAAATTAGTTGGGGTAGATCTCAATTTCCAGTCTTCCAGTGTAGGGGAGAATAGACAGGGGGTTGCTAACAATTTGCTAATTTCTGTAGTGGGGGTGGCCAGAATTTCGGATTGGAAATTCTAGTAGTAGAAGTTTCATCTTGCCAGAACTTTCATCTTGCCAGAACTTTTTTTTTTTTTTTTGTAGCTATGTATTTGAGATTTCATCCACACCTCTTATTGCTGGGGAGATGGTAGTCTCTATAGGAAATCATATCTAGGGCTTCTGATAAAATCTACTTTTAGACCATGGGGACTAAATCTCTGTATATTTCACCTTCACTGCTATGCATATGCAGTACCAGTTATCCACCCTGGAGTGCAAGTGCTCCTGCATGGCTTCTTTAGTCTTCTTCCAAATAGCTCTTAGGGGGAAACTGTGGCAAAGGAATATTTTTCCCTTTGGTATTAGGAATCTGAATGGAAGAGGTAAAATTTTTTTAGTGCCTATTTCAGTCACTCTGGTTCAGCTGTGGGTATTACAATCATTGATTACTGGCAACTTCCTTTATGAGTAGTCCTGATGTCCTATCTCACCTTCACAGCACTTATAGATGGTTCCCATGTCGTGCCTCCTGGATTCCATGCCTGAAAAAAGGTTTCCCTGCCATCAGTCCCTGATTCTTCTATTGGGAAGAAACAACTTGGGATTGATTTTCACTACTCCACTAACTCTGTCCATTAAAATCAGCCTTCCTGTCTAATCCACCAAACATTCTTTATTTTTTTAATTTCTGTATTTGCAAGGCCACGTAGTCTCTTTGGTCTGCCTGTGCTCCCCTCCTCACAGCAGTCATACTACTGAGAAGTTGGAGGCCAAACTGGGGCATCTGTATAAAATATTATTTCTTATATTATGTTTGAACTTTCTGAATTTTGGCATCTCTGTGGTTTCTGTTACAGTTTAGTACTAAGTTTCAGTGAGTTCCTTTGGTGATCTTGCTGAGAATCAGTCTTCCAGCTCTGTACGTCTGGTGATCAGTAATTGCTGGGACATGCATCCTTCCTCTAATCTGCCAACTTCTCTCCTCTTGGCACCTGAGTATTTTTTTTAATTTTAGATTTTAAATACTAAACCTAAGAATATTAAAAATAAAATTAATAAATTTTTGATTTCCCCAAAAATAGAGAATAATTGATAAAAATATCATAAGTACAAAAGATGTATGTTAAATATTCAATTAATAAATTAGAGCATTGTAGGTTATAGGTTATATCAAACAACAGAAAATTTATAAAAAAAAATTTAAAAATTATTTTCAAGATAACAAATGACCAATATTTTTAAATTGATCAAGTCAATTGACAAGTAAGTACTTTTCAGTCAAATTAATGGAAAAAAAATATATAAATGTAGCCTGATAAGATTTTCAAGCTATGTAGGAAAAGTTCTTTACAAAGTATAGAAGAAAAATTGATTCTTATTTTACTTGTAAATAACTTTCATACTTTTAAATGTGGAGAGAGGTTTACACAGGGGACAATTGGTCATGGAAATCTACCTGGCTCTCCCCTTCACCGTGCAATCCAGCTGCTTGCAGAACTGGCTGGGAAAGAAAAAAATATGAAATTTAAGATTTACTGGGACAGATGAAGGCTCACAGTTAAAAGAAAGTTTAGTCTTCTTCCCAATAGCTCTTAGGGGGAACCTGTGACAAAGGGATATTTCAAAGATAAAAGAATTTGCAACTAGAAAGCCGGAACTACAAAACATACTCAATAAAATATTTCAAGAAGAAGAAATGAAAAGTAACAGTAAAAACAAGCAAAGAAAGGAACTACCATAAAAGAATAGTCAATCCAAGAAAAAGCTCATTCAAATTAAAAACTGAAAATAAGTCAAAATGACAGTGAATAAAAATCATTTTTCAATAATAACATTGAATGTAAATGGCCTAAACTGATCAATCAAAAGACATAAACTGGAAGACTGTATTAAAAAACAAGTCCCAGCAATATACTTTTTCTAATCCAAACTTTGCTGACAGTAAAAGGATGGAAAAAAAAAAAAAAAAAAACATATCACTCACATGGATCTTGTAAACAAGCAGGGGTATCTATCCTCAGATCAGAAAAAGTGGACTTTAAGCCAAAGTTAATCATAAGGGACAAATAAGGACATACTATATTGCTTAAGGAACTAACATCAACAAGACATAACAATCATAAATATGTATGCCCCTAACAATGGAGCATCTACAAATATCAAACTACCCTTTCTCAATTTCAAGAAGCAAATAGACCACAACACAACAATACTGGGTGACTTTAACATCTCTCTCTCACCACTGAACAAAATTTACAAGCAAAAACTAAACAAATATAGAACTAAATAACATAATGAATAATGTAGATTTACCAACATGTAGAATATTTCATCCATCAATGACAGAATATACTTTCTTCTCAGCACCACATAGATCCTTCTCTAAAATAGAACAGATCTTAGGCCACAAAGCAACTTTTAACAAACATAAAACAATAGAAATAATACCTTGCATTCTATCAGATCACAATGAAATAAAATTATAAATGAAAGATAAAATAAAAAATAGAAACTATTCTAAAAACTGGAGACTAAAGTACATGATACTGAATGACCAATGGATAGCAGAAGAAATCAGGGAGGAAATAAAATACTTAGAGGTAAATGAACATAGCAATACAACATATCAAAATCTCTGATACATGATGAAGACAATCCTAAGAGGAAACTTCATTACCGTGAGCTCATTTATTAAAAGAATAGAAAGTCAACAAATAAATAACCTAATATTGTATCTCAAACTCTTAGAAGAAAAAACCAACACCAAAAACAATATAAGACAGGAAATAATTAAAACCAGAGCTGAAATTAATGAAATTAAAACAAACCCAAAATAAACAAATAAATAAATAAACCAAGTTGACAAAACAAAAAGTTGATTCCTTGAAAAATAAATAAAATTAAAAAAAATAATAAACCTTTAGCCAAACTAACAGAGAGGGAAAACTCTAATTACTAAAATCTGCGGTGAAAAAAATATCACAAGACACTACTAAAACAGAGTTGATAATCAGAATCTATTTTGAAAATTTATACTCTTATAAAATAGAAAATTTTAAAGACATCCAAAAAATTTTAGAGACATATAATCTACTCAAATTAAAATGAAAAAAATAGAAAATTTAAGCATTGATTTTAAGCAATGAAATTGAAGATGCCATAAAAAAAACCTGGCAACAAAGAAAATCCTTGGACCAGCTGAGTTCCACCAGATCTTCAAAGAAGAATTAACACCAATACTCCTCAAATTATTCCATGAAATTGAAAAGGAGGAACCCCTTCCATAATCATTCTATGAGGCTAGTATCACCCTGATTCCAAAACCAGACAAAGACACATCAAAGAAAGAAAACTTCAGACTAATATCACTCATAAACAGATGCAAAAGTACTTAATTAAATAATGGTGGATTGCATATATATATTAAAGAGAAGCCAGATCAAGTAGTGTTCATCCCAAGGATGTAAGGTTGGTTCAACATACTTAAATCAATACATGTAATTCATCACATGAATAGACTTAAAGACAAGAATCATATGATCATCTCAATAGATGCAAAAAAAAAAGCACTTGATAATACAGCGTCCCTTTCTGTTCAAAACACTAGAAAAATGAGGCGTAGTAGGAACATACATCAATATTTTTAAAAGTATATATGTTAAACATTATTCCAATATCTTTCTAAATGGAGAAATATTAAAAGCATTCCCTCTAAAAAACTGGAACAAAACAGGATGCACTGTTTTACAACGTCTATTCAGCATAGTCTTTAAAATCCTAGCCACATCATTTAGGCAAGAGAGTAAATTATATAGAAAATGGATGTCAGGAGCTTAGAGTTAATAATAAATCTAGGTAACATTTGTCAAAATGAGGGCAACAGTAAGGCTGTCTTGGTCAGTGATTAAGCCATAAATGACTTTGGTGCTTGAAAATAGAGAGGTCCTAGGGTTTCAATCATGGGAAGTGAAGTGAGGGCCTTTTATCAGTTTAATAATTTTGCTTTTTTTCTTTTAATGTGTGCTAAGGGAAAAAATTAGTCACAAGGGGTCAGATCTTCCTTTGAAATAAAAGAAAAATAGATAAAAATGAAAGAGATTGATTTGTGTGTTACCCAACTGGTCTACCAATCATGCTACCAGAATACTCTGCTTTTTGTTATCTTTGAGCTATTTGTACATATGGTAAAATTGCATAAATTTCAGGTTATTGACAGCAAGGCAAGTTGAATTATTATTTCTCACAGATATGCAAATTATTTATTTCTGAAGGAGGGAAGAATATTCCTATTCCCTCAAGCCATTTTTCATCTATTTGCACATTAATTGTGTGTCTCTGTATGCATATATGTACCTGTTTGTGTGTATGTAGATGTAAAACTGAATTCTTCTTGGAACCATCTTGATGGTCTCCTCAAGGATCAGAAAAATCAAATGTTTGGAAAGGTTTATTTGTTTGTTTATTTTTACCAGGGCTCTAAATATATTCTGTTTAAAAGTTCAGTCTTTAAGTCTTATAAGTAGAGATAACTTGCTGGTGTAATATCAGGCTATTTAATGTTAAGAATAGTCAAGCATCTTCCCATAGAGTAAAGAAATAAGTCTTACACTAGAATCAAATCTTTTTATTGGATTTTTAGAACCCAAGAAATACAGTGCAAAAATTATGAAAAAAAATATGAAACTCAAGTTCTTAATCCTGAGGAAAAAGCATCTTTAATTCAAAAATTTAGGTGTGCAAATGAAACTTTGTAAATAGTATTGGTTGTATCATCGATTACAGAGAAAATATTATTATAAATCTTATTTAAATCCATGACCAAGAATAAAACTTTTAAGTCAGGTTTTGCTATTTAAAGGTACTGAGAAGACTGACCCTCCCTTTGGAGATGACCCACATTCTCCCCTGAATATCTGTTTCTCACTTTATCTCAAGAGTTTTTCATTCTCAAGATGAATAAATACATACTCACTTGATTTTCTATTTTGTTCTACATTCACCCTTGAATGTGTTTCTGCTTTCCTAAATAAATCTGTCTCTGAAAAACAAATTAATTAATTAAACCTATGAGAAAATTTTATATGAATAAATTTTGGCCTTTAAAAATTTTATCTTAATGCCAGGTCCCTTTAATAATTTTACCTTGTATTGTGGCCTTTTTATCTTTATTCTAAACAACTTGTTTTTTTGTGAAGTGAGTTATGGACAGGAAAACAATAATAACTATTAAAGTGAAGAATACTGATAGGAACCGCTATAACCAGTGATCATGCCTAATATTTTTAACAATAATGGTCACAACACATAACATTTGCTATGATATCATGAGACTGGTGCTTTATCTGTTTGACATTATTCTCTAAAATCTACAATCCCAATTCATTCATAACAAAACCAAATTTAAGGACAATCTCCAGCATATCTGACTGATAATCTTCTTTATGAAAGACAAGACAAATTCACTGGTTTCAGGACATTTAGAGGACTTGGTGCTTAAAAACAGTAGGGTGTCTTAGACTGGATCATGGATATAAAAGAGGACATTAGTGGGCATGATGAATTATAGATAAAGTCTGTAGTTTTACTAATGTCATTGCTCCATTGGTAAATTCTTGGTTTTAATGACAAATCTATGATTATATAAAACATTAATCTCAGAGAAAACTATATGAAGGATACATGACAATTTTATTTAATCCCTTTGTTATGCTTTTCTGAGTCATATATTATCTCAAAATAAAAATTGAGAATGTTTCTATTTAGATACCAGGACATTAAATAAGTCTTTCAATTATAATTTGCCTGTCACTTCTTATTATAGTTAAAAAGTATTAAATCATTTAACTTTAGTTATAGACATAGATGTTTTATTAAATTATATAGGCCTAAATTATGTATTTGTTGATATGATATGTAAAACTTACATAAGAAAAGGTTTTCATCCTTTTTTCCCTCTCTCTTGCCCTTTTAAAACATATGAATTTGGATTCTGGAAAAATGCATTTGGGTAAATAACAATGTGCCTTCTTTATGCATGTAAGCAAAAGCAATAAACCACACTGCAGAATGCTCATGCTAATTTTCTTACCTGTGTGGTACTTTGAAGTTTGCTACAAAATTAGTTGAATGATTTCACAATTTCTTCTATTATTCAATATGGAATGTGAAAATCTAGAAGAAAACAACCTGCATGTAGTTTACATGGGGACATGCAGGTGTTACATAGTGTTTTCAAAGTAATTTCAGTAACAGTTACTTACTGTTTAAAATCAATCTTTCAGGGTCATTGGTGAGATTATAAACATTTCCTGCTCAAGGGAATACACCTGCCTATAAAATAAACAGATAAACAATGGGAATGGCATAATATTAGTGTGACCAACACCATATCACTTAGTTAATGCCAAAAAGAATTGGGAAGGAATATTGAAATAAACATCATCTATTTAATCTGTGGAAAAAAAATTGCTTCATGAACCTATGTGCTTGGGCAGTAAATGAAGAAAAATGCTCTATAAGTAATATTTCCTATCTCAGGTGTTTAACATAGGGTGAGAAATTAATCATATGCTTAAGAATGTACAACTATTTATATATGCACATGTTTTATTTTCTATTACTGTGTTAAAGCCAATGTGGCCTTTATTTCCACTTGAGTAACTTTGGAGAGAGGGAAAGTGATGGGTATTTACCCTGTGAATACTAATATGTCACACACTCACACACACACACAAACGCACACACACACAATTAAGTAAAACAGAATATCTTCCATAAACAATTTTAAAAATGTATAAGAACAGTTTCTGACAGTGTCATGTGATGCCAAGAAAATTTTAAAACAAAACAAAACAAAAGAGTTCATCCTGTAGATTGGAGAGTAGTTGAGAAGTATGGATTGTTAACTCCTAATACGTCATAAGAGAGAGAAATCAGAAAGAGATGAAGAAACATACCTCAACTTGTGTCCACCCACATGTGAAGTCTTATGAAGTTAGTAATCAAAACATACCGAAGCAGTTACAAGGCACTTAGGATATTACCATTCTGGGACGTAAAAGGAAGCTAAAATGTATGGGGAAAATGACATGTTCTATATTTATGCAGCTTTCTAATAACCAGTCCCTTAACTAAAACATCATTTTTGTTTTTGTTGTAACAATATAAAATGTAGCAATATATAGTGCTCATTTTTTTAAACTTATTTGTTCACTCAAAATGATATTGTGTATAATGTGCATGAGCCAGGGTGCCAAGTCATCAGGGATTCAAGGACTCCCACGTCGAGCCTGGGCCCCCCCTCTATAGAACTCATCATCTACTGGACAGTAGGGATAATAAGAAATTACAAGTTAATTGTTTATTAATTGCCGCAGTCCGGCCACAGTAAAATAACCGGGGGGTGACGAGCAACTTGTGTAGATTGATATACAGCAGTCAACCAATAAGGAATCTCCACACTTTTTTTTTATTGGTTGTTCAAAACATTACAAAGCTCATGACATATCATCTTTCATACCTTTGATTCAAGTGGGTTATGAACTCCCATTTTTACCCCAAATACAAATTGCAGAATCACATCGGTTACACATTCACATTTTCACATAATGCCATATTAGTGACTGTTGTATTCTGCTACCTTTCCTATCCCCTACTATCCCCCCTCCCCTCCCCTCCCATCTTCCCTCTCTACCTCATCTGCTGTAGATCAATTCTCTCCCTTGTCCCCCCCACTTCCCCTCACAACCTCTTATATGTAATTTTGTGTAACATTGAGGGTCTCCTTCCATTTCCATACAATTTCCCTTCTCTCTCCCTTTCCCTCCCCCCACTCGTCTCTGTTTAATGTTAATCTTTTCCTCATGCTCTTCCTCCCTGCTCTGTTCTTAGTTGCTTTCCTTATATCAAAGAATACATTTGGCATTTGTTTTTTAAGGATTGGCTAGCTTCACTTAGCATAATCTGCTCTAATGCCATCCATTTCCCTGCAAATTCCAGGATTTTGTCATTTTTTAGTGCTGCGTAATAATCCATTGTGTATAAATGCCACATTTTTTTATCCATTCATCTACTGAAGGGCATCT
Source organism: Marmota monax (assembly GCF_021218885.2). Taxonomy (NCBI): domain Eukaryota; kingdom Metazoa; phylum Chordata; class Mammalia; order Rodentia; family Sciuridae; genus Marmota; species Marmota monax. The sequence goes on along the minus strand of NW_026695246.1, from coordinate 915,686 downwards.
AGGTTGGTTCCACAGTCTATCTACTGTGAATTGTGCTGCTATGATCACTGATGTGGCAGTATCCCTATAGTACGCTATTTTAAGGTCCACAGGGAATAGTCCGAGAAGGGCGATAGCTGGGTCAAATGGTGGTTCCATTCCCAGCTTTCCCAGGAATCTCCATACTGCTTTACAAATTGGCCTCACCAATTTGCAGTCCCATCAGCAGTGTACAAGTGTACCCTTTTCCCCACATCCTCGCCAGCACTTATTGTTGTTTGACTTCATAATGGCTGCCAATCTTACTGGAGTGAGATGGTATCTTAGGGTGGTTTTGATTTGCATTTCTCTGACTGCTAGAGATGGTGAGCATTTTTTCATGTACTTGTTTTGTTGATTGATTGTATGTCCCCCTCTGTGAAGTGTCTGTTCAGGTCCTTGGCCCATTTGTTGATTGGGTTATTTGTTATCTTATTGTTTAATTTTTTGAGTTCTTTGTATATTCTGGATATTAGGGCTCTATCTGAAGTGTGAGAGGTAAAAATTTGTTCCCAGGATGTAGGCTCCCTATTTACCTCTCTTATTATTTCTCTTGCTGAGAAAAACTTTTTTACTTTAAGTAAGTCCCATTTGTTTATTCTTGTTATTAACTCTTGGGCTATGGGCATCCTATTAAGGAATTTGGAGCCCGACCCCACAATATGTAGATCAGAGCCAACTTTTTCTTCTATCAGGCGCAGAGTCTCTGATTTGATATCAAGCTCTTTGATCCATTTTGAATTAACTTTTGTGCATGGTGAGAGAAAGGGGTTCAGCTTCATTTTGTTACATATGGATTTCCATTTTTCCCAGCACCATTTGTTGAAGATGCTATCCTTTCTCCATTGCATGTTTTTAGCCCCTTTATCAAATATAAGAAAGTTGTAATTTTGTGGATTGGTCTCTGTGTGCTCTATTCTGTACCATTGGTCAACCTGCCTGTTTTGGTACCAGTACCATGCTGTTTTTATTACTATTGCTCTGTAGTACAGTATGAAATCTGGTATCGCTATACCTCCAGATTCACACTTCCTGCTTAGAATTGCTTTTGCTATTCTGGGTCTTTTGTTTTTCCATATGAATTTCATGATTGCTTTCTCTATTTGTACAAGAAATGCCATTGGAATTTTGATTGGCATCGCATTAAACCTGTAGAGAACTTGTGGTAATATCGCCATTTTGATGATGTTAGTTCTGCCTATCCATGAACAGGGTATATTTTTCCATCTTCTAAGATCTTCTTCTATCTCTCTTTTTAGGGTTCTGTAGTTTTCATTGTATAAATCTTTCACCTCTTTTGTTAGGTTGATTCCCAAGTATTTTATTTTTTTTTTTGAGGATATTGTGAATGGAGTAGTTTTCCTCATTTCCATTTCAGAAGTTTTGTTGCTGATATACAGGAATGCCTTTGATTTATGCGTGTTGATTTTATATCCTGCCACTTTGCTGAATTCATTTATTAGTTCTAGTAGTTTCTTTGTAGGCCCTTTTGGATCTTCTAGGTATAGAATCATGTCATCTGCAAATAGTGATAATTTAAATTCTTCTTTTCCTATTTTTATGCCTTTAATTTCATTCGTCTAATTGCTCTGGCCAGTGTTTCGAGAACTATATGGAATAGAAGTGGTGAGAGAGGGCATCCTTGTCTTGTTCTAGATTTTAGAGGGAATGCCTTCAATTTTTCTCCATTCAGAATGATGCTAGCATGAGGCTTAGCATAGATAGCTTTTACAATATTGAGGTATGTTCCTGTTATCCCTAGTTTTTCTAGAGTTTTGAACATAAAGGGATGCTGTACTTTGTCGAATGCTTTTTCTGCATCTATCGAGATGATCATATGGTTCTTATCTTTAAGTCTATTGATGTGGTGAATAACATTTATTGATTTCCGTATATTGAACCAGCCTTGCATTCCAGGGATGTGCTGCTGAGAACGTGTATCCACTTGATGATGGTTGATATATTCTATATATGTCGGTGAAGTCTAGGTTTTTGATTGTGTTATTGAGTTCTATAGTTTCTTTATTCAGCTTTTGTCTGGAGGATCTGTCTAATGGAGAGAGCAGTGTGTTGAAGTCACCAATAATTATTGTGTTGTGGTCTATTTGACTCTTGAACTTGAGGAGAGTTTGTTTTATGTACGTTGCAGCACCATTATTTGGTGCATACATATTGATAATTGTTATGTCTTGTTGGTGGATGGTTCCTTTTAACAGTATATAGTGTCCTCCTTTATCCCTTTTGATTAACTTAGGTTTGAAGTTGATTTTATTCAATATGAGTATGGTCACTCCTGCTTGCTTCCGAGGGCCATGTGAGTGGTATGATTTTTCCCAACCTTTCACCTTCAGCCTGTGTATGTCTTTTCCTATCATATGAGTCTCCTGAAGGCAGCATATTGTTGGATCTGTTTTTTTTTAATCCAGGTTACTAGCCTTTGTCTCTTGATTGGTGAATTTAAGCCATTAACATTTAAGGTTACTATTGAAATATGGTTTGTACTTCCAGTCATGTTTATTTATGTATTTATTTTAGTTTGCCTAGTTTTTCTTCTTTGGTTATTTTTCTCCCCCTTTACTGAGATACCTCCCACTGTTAGTTTTGGGTGCTATTTTTCAATTCCTCTTCTTGTAGTATTTTGCTCAAAATGCTTTGTAGTGCTGGTTTTCTGGCTGCAAATTCTTTTAACTTTTGTTTATCGTGAAATATTTTAATTTCATTGTCAAATCTGAAGATTAATTTTGCTGGATACAGTATTCTTGGTTGGAATCCATTATTTTTCAGCGTTTGAAATACGTTGTTCCAGGATCTTCTTGCTTTCAATGTCTGTGATGAAAAATCAGCCATTAACCTAATTGGTTTACCCCTGAATGTAATCTGCCTCCTTTCTCTCATAGCTTTTAATATTCTCTCCTTGTTCTGTATGTTGAATATCTTCATAATTATGTGTCTTGGAGTTGGTCTATTATGGTTTTGAATGTTTGGGGTCCTGTAGGCTTCCAGGATTTGGCAATCCATTCCATCTTTCATATCTGGGAAGTTTTCTAGGATTATTTCATTTTATAGGTTATCCATTCCTTTGGTTTGAACCTCTATACCTTCTTCTATCCCAATGACTCTCAAGTTTGGTTTTTTTATGACATCCCATATCTCTTGGATAGATTGCTCGTGAGTTTTAAGCATCCTTTCTGTGTTGACTATATTCTTTTCAAATTGATAAACTTTGTCTTCATTATCTGATGTTCTGACTTCTACTTGATCTAGTCTATTTGTAATATTCTCGTTTGAGTTTTTAATTTGGTTTATGGTTTTCTGCATTTCTAGGATTACTGTTTGATTTCTTTTTTAAATCTCTATCTCCTGGTAGAGCTCGTTCTTTACCATTTGAATTTGTTTGTTTAATTCGTTTTCAAAATATACTTTCATTGCTTGGACTTGCTGTCTCATGTCTTCTCTAATATTCCGTTCCATCTGAGTTAGGTATGCCTTGAGTTCTTTCTCTGTCCATTTTTCTGATGCCTCTAGGTCCTCCTGTAGATTTAAGTTGTCCTGCATTGTTTGTAATCCTTTTTTCCCTTGTTTTTTCATGTTGTTCACGTTACTTTCCAGCTCTGTTTAATTGCTGTGTTTCTGCTTTCTCCTATAAATTTGTTTTGGTTTTGTATATCTCTGTTGTTTTTCCTTTGTGATGGGAGACTATGCCTAGAAATGTTGGGCTTTATTGTACTTTAAAGCTGATTCATTCAATTCATAAAAGGCTTCCGGATTCTGTATGCATATAGTGATTTGTCGTCTGTTCTTAGGACTTTATGTTTAGGTTAGGTGCTATGATGGTATGAGGGTTAGTATGTCTTGGCTACTTTAGAAGATTGCTCTACTGAAGGGGGATACTAACAGGTGATTGTATCAGGGTGTTGGTAGTAGCTAGGTATTTAGGAGCCCTATAGAGAGCCTCGAAACATTCACCTATTTGCATTTAGACAATTACATGTAATGGAAGACGTAATGCTTGGGATGAAAGTTGGGGGGTAGGGGAAGGAAGGTGCTCTTAAAAAGAAAGAAGGAGAGAGAGATAGATTAGAGGAGAATGGAAAGAACTATAAAACTTGAAACAGGAAAAAAAGAAAGAAGGAAAAGGGGAGAAAAGAACAAAGAGAAAAAAAAAGAAAAAAGAAAAAAAAATTGAAGTCTTAGAGATCCATTTTCTTCTCTTCCAGTAGGCGGAGCTGTGCCCTTCGAGCCGAGCTTCTGCCCTCTATGTGCCGATAGCAATCCCTGTAAGGAAGCTCCTGGGAGTCTCTCAATCCTGTTAGTCCAGAGCCGTTTCACTTCTCCGGCCCCTCCCTCCCTTCCTCCTGCCAGCCAGCCAGCCAGTTCCTATTCACAGGAGGCGGTTCCCCAAAGATCTGGTTACACTTGCAGCCCCACCGCGTGTCCTATTTCCCGAACGACTAAGCACTCTCTCCGTCATTCATCTAAGCCTCAGTGCTGTGGTGCAGTGATCTGGGGACCAACAGTTTAATTTTTCCGGACCCCTTTGGTGGGTATGCCCCTGGAAACTGTCGGCTAAGACCTTGAGTGTTGCCGCTGGTGGTAAGGGGAGTTGGAGATCGGGAATCCCCTCTGCTTCCCTACAGACACGCCCCCAGGGAGATTCCTGAGGTTTCCTGGCTGCTTGTATCTGGAAGGGGTGGGAGTCACACACCTGCTAAAGTGGATTCCGCTGGGAAGGAATTCCATTGGCCGAACTCCAGTGACGTCACCTCTCTGCTATGGCGGGCCCCAGGCTCCTTGCTGGAATGTCCGAAGGGAGGGGTGGGACTGGTCTGTCTCTGGTTGGTTTCAGCTCCCGGTTCCATACTTCATGAAGGCCTGGCTAGAGACCTCTTCCTAGAGTCCCTGCGCCGCTCCTGCTGAGCCGTGCCTCGGGGGCTAGCCGCCCAGTCATGGGGGGGCTGAGGGCAGGCAGTCGCTGATTTGCAGGGGCAGCGGCTGGCAGGTCCGGACCTCTGCGCCACGTGGCGGAGATTCACTCGTCTGGGGCAAACTGTCACCTCCAACAATCCTACCAGTTGCCAGCCGGTCTCTCTTCAGTGGAATTTCGCCAGGAGCCTCTCAGCAGGTAGAATCCAAGCATATCAATGCATCTCTCTGACCCCGTTACTGAGGAGGTACTGAAAGCGCTGCCTCCCCGCCCGCCACCATGTTGGATCTCGAATCTCCACACTTAATGGCTCAGTGGCGTTACTTCACAAACCACTCCCTCTGGCAAAATGCCAGGCGCCATCCTGACTTGTTTACAGACTCTAACAATTAATTATCTTAAAATTAATACAATTTTTGAAAGAGATAGACAAAAAGATTGGGTTTCACCATTGAAGAGGTTGACTTGAAACATCTTCTCTGTGAAACTTTAATTAAGCCAAGACATGAGTGAAGAGAACTCATAATCCAAAGACGACTTCAGATGGAGAGAGCAGCATGTGCAAAAGACCTGCATAAAAGACTAAGTACATTGTAAAAGAGACGATGTATACAAACCAATTGTATTAGGCAAGAGAAGGGTGCTAGAGAGGAAGTCCACTAACAAGTTGACTTTTTAGTGCCTCTTGCACATTGGGGACTTCTTAAGTTTTCTATATCTCCTCACAGTGCAAAGTTATTTGTCAGCTATCTTCTTTTGGAAAATGTTTTAATTCTCACTTGATCAAACTAACTTGAATTAATTTTTAAGACACTAGCATAATGTTTCCTTCCTTAGGGTCCCTCTCTAAACCTCATGACTAAGTCAAATATTCCTTCATATGCCTCAAAGTGGCCTTTCCTTCACTGCAACTGACATGCACCCATTGTATTCACATTCCTTTGTGTGATGAGGCAGTTGATATCTTTCTTTCTCACCCATTCTTAGTATTTCAAAGGCATATGCCAAACAAACTTCCAAAATTGATGTACTAGTAAATGAATACTCAATGAATAAAAAGCAGGTAAAAGCTTAAAATCCCAGCAGTTTGGAAGCCTGTGGCACGAGGATTGCAAGTTCAAAACCAGCCTCAGCAACTTAGCAAGACCCTAAGCAACTTAGTAAGACCCTGTTTTAAAATAAAAAATAAAGAAGAAAAAAACTGGAGATGCGACTAAGTGGCTAAGCATCCCTGGGTTCAATCGCTAATACAAAACAAACTAACTAATAATAAACAACAACAAAAAAATCTTAAGGACATAAAAATAGGCCATTGTGGTTAGAAAGAATAGAGAGAGGAAAGGGTTAAGGAAAAGGTTACGGCTATACTTCAAGGCCCTATAAACCTGGCACCAAATAGTTGCATCCTTAGTAAGAGCAACGGGTCAATTTTGAACAGGGAGATTCACATGTCCTGGTTAAAGTTTAATAAATTTTAGTGTGGAGTTGAGAAAAGAAAAGACAGGTACAGTTTGGGCCCTAGTAGACCACTGGGGAGCTATTGCAACAAATCTTCAAGAAGACAATTACAGATTGTGTTAGGATTGCAGTAGCAATTTTTTTACTAAAAAGTCATGAGATTCAATGTAAATGTATCTGGTTTTGGACTAGTTATGCATGAATGATGATCTAATGATTCTAATCTAAACTGGTAGGTAACAGTAGCATTTCCTGAGATGTGGAAGTATAGTGACAGGGCAATGTGTCTGAAAAGGGAAATGAAAACTTGAACGAAGTTGGGTTGGACCCAAGGTCTTCTGAGCAACCCCCAGTTAATTAATGAATTAAAAACAAATAAACAAATAAAAAACAGTTGTCTATGAGAAATTCAGTCAGCAATGTTTCAGCTCCCACATTTCATCATGTCTCAGGTCAAATGCTTACTCCTCAGAAGGTTCTTGCTGAACATCCTACCTAAAATTATTCTCTAATACAGTAGTTCTAGCACTCCAGCAACTTTAAACTCATTTACTTTATGGTACTTTCTGACTTTATGTTATAAATTTATTTATTTTTTTAATTTTCATTTGTCTTCAGTAGAATTTAAGCTTCTTGTGGGAAGGGGAATGGTCTGGCTTCTAAAAACTTATTAAATACCTAGTAGAGTGATGGGTATATTGTATGTAATAAAATATGTAAAAACTTATTAAATACTTCTAAAATCTTATTAAATACCTAGTAGAGTGATGGGTATATTGTATGTAATAAAATATGTAAATAAATAAATAAATGAATACAAAAGTGAATGACAAGTAAGGGCAATTTAATATATAAATCCATCCTTCAAGCACAGAAATATATACTTCTTTTTGGGGGAGAAAGCATGTGGGATTGAACCCAGGGTTCCTTTACCATTGGTCTCCAATATCTTTTTATTTTTATTTTTTTTTTATTTCAAGACACAGTCTCACTAAGTTGCTGAGAGTCTTGCTAAATTGTGGAGGATGGCCCAGAATTTGTGATCCCTCTGCCTTAGCCTACTGAGTTGCTGGGATTCTAAGTACGTGCCATCATCATGCCGTTACTTTGCCTATAAATTAATATTCGATAAAAACAAACAATAGTGTAGTCCTAACTAAAAGGAATCATGATTTCAACAATCTCAGTGTGTGTGTATGTATGTATGTGTGTGTGTGTGTGTGTGTGTGTGTGTATATATATATATATATATATATATATATATATATATATATATATAAAACATTTATTAGTTATCAGGCTTTCAAACTGAAGATATTGAATTTAGGGAGGATATTATATCTATAATGGAATTCCTTATTCCCATAAGAGGAGGGACAGGAAAAGGGAAGAATGATGAAGTGAAATTGACCAAATTATGTTGTGCACATCTATGAATACACCACAGTGAATTCCAACTTTATGAATGCATATTAAGTACCAGTTTAAAACAACAAATAAAAGGGAGGCCAGTAGAATAGAGAACGTAATCAGGGGGAAGGGAGAAGGGGAGGGAGAGAGGCAGTTCTGGGGCCTGAAATGGAATAAATTATATTCCATGCATATATGTTTTTATTAAAATTAACCCCATTATTTTATATAACTAATATGTGGTAATAAAAGCATTAAAATATGATACAAGTACAACATTAATGTTTTATCCAAAAAATAATCAACCTGTAATTTGGTACAAATATTCTAGCCCAAAATATCTGCCGTAAGATTGTAAGAATAATTATTTTAGTAGTGGTAATAAAATTAAAAGAATATAACTATTTTCAAACTATTATCTAAGTTGTATATGACTGAAATAGCTCACCTCACTGTATTGTCCCACTACATAATATTGACAAATTGTTCTTGAACATATATCTCCAGTAGATGTATATAACAAGTTACATAAATAGTATAATAGATAGCATTGGAGGAAACCATCACTGACAATACTTGGCTCTGCCTGACAGCTTACAAGATTTAATGTGAGTTGAGTCTTAGGAGATTAATATGGACTGTGGTTTGAATGTGTCTTCCAGTAACACATATGTCTGAATCTTTTTCTTTCTTTTTTTTTAAAGAGAGAGAGAAAGAGAGAGAGAGAATTTTAATATTTATTTTTTAGTTATCTGTGGACACAACATCGTTGTTTGTATGTGGTGCTGAGGATCCAACCCGGGCTGTACGCATGCCAAGCGAGTGTGCTACCGATTGAGCCACATCCCCAGCCCATGTCTGAATCTTAATTCCCAGTGTGGCGGGGTTGGGAGGTAGGATCTGATGTGAAGTGTGTAGGTCATGAATGTTTTAAATGGTAGTGTGCTAGCTCTTCATGGAGTGACTGTAATAAAAGAGGACTTTTCCACAGGCCTACAGTCTGTGTCCTCCTACTTTTCCTGCATTAGATGACACACCTTAAGAGCACTTGCCAGATGCAGGGTCCACTCCCTAGTACTACCTGGTGTACAGAACTGTGACCTTAATGAATTTTTTTTTATGAATAAATATCCCAGTCTATGTTATTTTGCTATAGTGGGGGATGGGGATACCCAAACTGTGGGAATCAGGAATATAATGAAATGGAAGAGCATAAAAGGAAAATAAAAGAGAATATTTGTAAATTCATGAAGAAGTGAAATATTCATAAAATCTTTGCCTGTTTAGCAGTATGGTTGTGTTTGGAATAATTGCTGGTTGTGAATCTAAGTTAAATAGGAAATAACTGCTTAGGGAGGTACTGGCTAAGTATCATGGAGTTTATATTTGATGAAATGTGGTGCCATTTACGATTTTTAATGGCCTGATAGAATTTGTATTTTGGAAAGGTCATCGCTAATTTGATTTGAACAAAGGTCTCTAGATGAGCAAAGAAAGATACTATTTAAAATCTCTCTTTAAATATTGCCATTAAAGTGCTGCTAATGGCAGATGAAAGTGAATCATACCTTAGGGATCTGGTAGGGGAATTGAGAAATACTCACTGATTGTAAGGAAGAATCAGAATTTCAACTTTAAAAATAAATTTATGTAAATATTACAATATATTCTGTAAAAAAGTTATTATTCACTAACTATAATATTTATTTTTTTAACTATTATTTTGTGAAAAGTAGAGTCCACCTAAAAAGCCTCAGTTTCTCTATTGGAACCTAGGATGTAACCACAATGGAGGACATTAATATTTAAGAAGCAAGAGCACGAGATAAATTTACAAATAGAAATAGAGATTTGCTTAGCAAAAAAGTTTAACATCAATGTATAAGGACAATTAAAGCAAAACAACACAAAAACAAAGCAGGAACAATTTTTCCCTAACAAATTAATAAATGAAACATTGCACATGAAAATATTCCCAGAATTAATGCTATTTCAATCTATATGTCATAGGTGGATAAATTACATTACATGATTTCTCCAAAGTTTTGAATTATCTCAAAGCCATATTTGAAAAATGTATAGGTAAATAAATCTTTCTGGTAATTGCAAAGTAACTTATAATTTCCTTAAAATTTGTATTTAGTTGTCATTGGAAGTGATTTTATGGGCTTAATTTTAATGAGGAGTTAATCTCAGCTCAAAGTCTTTGCTACCATTTCTACATTAAGGGTTGCCTAGCACAGATCATAATCATAATTAATTATTTCAATTGCACTTTTATCTACTGATAAATAGAAAAGATATTGAAGGCTGGGTTTGTAGCTCACTGGCAGAACACTTGTTTATCATGCACAAAGCCCTGTATTCCATCCATAGCACTGCAAACAAATTATATTTATATACATATAGGTACATATTATAAAACATATTATTTTTAATTCTATAACTTTAGTAATAAATGTAACACTTCATTTTTGCCATGCTTTTTTTCCATATCACGATAAATTTTTAGGCTCTCAGTGATACTTAATCCAAATTCAAACACTACTTGATGTCTAAGGATTAATCTATGTCTGAAATTCGATGCTATACTGATACATCTACATGTCTTAAGTGTGTTAAAAAAATTAATATTCTCTTCCAGTGTCTATGTTTCTTTTCTTATACCAGTGCCATTCTGTTTTAGTTATTACACCTCTGTAGTATAATTAGACATGAGGTATCATGATGCCTCCAACATGTTCTTTTTGCTAAGAATTACTTTGACTATTCTGTGTCTTTTGTTCTTCTATATATAAAACTGTGTTTTCTAGGTTGTTGATATTTTAATAGTGATTGCACTGACTCTGTAGACTGCTTTTGGTTTTATAGCCATTTTAACATTATTAATTTTGCTTACTTCAGAACATGGGAAATCTTTTCACCATCTAATTTTCTTGTATTTTTTTTTCATTGCTCTGAAATTTTCATCAGGAATGACTTCTGTATCTTTGGTGAACGTTTCTAGACATTTATTTATTTTTTAAAAGTTATTGTAAATGAAATCATTTTCCAAATATGTCATAGGTGAATAAATTACATTACATGATTTCTTCAAAGTCCTGCTTGGATGAGGACATTCTCAACAAAAAAACAATATAAGTGGATATCAAGTGTAAATTTATGCCATCTGTCATCTTTTTTTTTAAATGCAGTGGGTGGCTTTTTTTTTCTAATTACCTATACTCCATTGGGTTATTCTATTATTTATAGATATATTTTCAGGTTTCACTATAACTCATGCTAGATCAGTAATGATGTATATTGAATTAGTTCTCTCATCACATGTGTTTCATACAAAGAAATAATTATTTTGCCCTTTTCAGCACTATATCCCTTTCTTGTGACAAATTCATATTTTGTGCTATACCTCTCTTCTCTCCCAAACAGACAGAACTTCAGAGGAATGCACCTGGTGTCTATATATGGGTAACAGTTGGAAGGGTAGAGATGGCATAGTTAGGTGATAGTCACCTTCAGTTTCACACTTACCTTGAATGCTTCCTCCAAGTGAAGAAGTCAAGCAGGGGCACCATCTGACTTTGTTTGCCACCCTTAGTCCGCATAATAATTTTTATTTCAGTAACTTCTTGTGTCACAGAAGTCCAGGCTTATTTAGGGACACTCTTGGCAGTTCAATTGCCTAAAAAAAGAAAAATTTGAACCTAACAGGTCATGAAAGTTGCATAAACCAGTAACTGTAATATAAGACAATGAGTACAATGTAAAAGATACTTAGCAAAATACAGAAATCTTTATTTGTTAGGAACAAAAGAAAAAAAATTCCTTAGAAAAATTTCTATTTTTTAAAAAGAAAGTATCATTTGACATTTTCTTTTTAAAAGCAAAAGTGAAAGGAAAGGAAAGCAACACCAAGCAAATAGAACAAAAAGAACCAAACAAAGGGCACAAAAATGGTTAAAGAAATGTTCCTCAAATTGTGTTCCCAGTCTAAAGCAATGGTATCACATAAGAACTTATTAGAAATGCCAGTTCTTAGATCAATTGCAGACTATTGAATCAGAAATTCTGGAATCAGCAACTAGTAGTCTGTGCACTCAGATGGTCCCAAGATGATTCTAATGTAGACGAAAATGTGAGGAGTACAAAGCAAGTCTTTAAAAAAAAAAAGCTCAATGAATGAGGGTATGTATTGAAAATATTCTCACAGTAGGCAATTATGATGTATTTAAACATAGGACTGACTTATTCATGGAGTTTTTAAAAAATACAACACTGATAGCATTATAAATATTTAATCAGCTTGATGAAGACATGCGACCAATGTATTGGAAGATAGATAAAGCTAGAACATGAATACTTCTGGGAAGGAAGGAGGATAGGGAAAATGATAAAGAGTACCTGGAGATACACAGAATTTCCCAGATAATATTTAATCTTGCAACAGAGTTTTCTGGACACAGAATTTAAAACCAAAGAAGATCAAACATTAGAAATTTTACGCACCAGATCATGTTCATCGTGGTACACAAATGGCAATATATGTTCTTGAAAGAATTTGTGCTACATTAGAAAGCAAAACCAAGTTTTATATACATAAAAGCAATGTAAAATATTTAATATAGAGAAAACAAACATTCCCAGTAAACATCCTGTACATTGATCTCTAGAGTCTATGAGTGGAGGTTTTTTTTTTTTTTTTTTCCATTAATCTATTGATTTTAGCACCATGTATTTGATTTTTTTTTGTAGCATTCAATATAAGGAACTTTTTACATTCTTTCTTGTTATCATCTGAATCCATAGAGTTATGATGTTGTGGTATAAACAAAACACCATATAAGGACTGTCGGACCCGCCCTCCGACAGAGGTTGAGGAGAATCACTAGACCAGCTAGTGAGTGTCTCCGGGCTGAGCAAGAGGGCAAGTGTCCACCACCAGGTCCGCCACCCAGCCTGGCAAAAATCACACCGAGTAGGGAGTTGAGTCAGCCGAGATGGCGCAGCAACTCAGTTTATTGTGGAGGGAGAGGACTTATATAGAGAGAGGAGAAGGGGTGGGGGGGGAAGGCAGGGGCCAATCAGAGATCGGAAAGTCCCCCAGGTTGGGGTAGCCTAGTCACCCCAGTTACAGAAACAGAGCCCCATTACCCTAGTTACAGAAACAATACCCCATTAGGTATGTGTGCCCCTGTTGCTGGGAAGTTATTCTTTGTGTTTGTGGAAGCCATATCTTGGGCCATTCAGGCACATATACGGAAGCCATTTCTCAAGCTCTAACTGTCACATACATGGAAAATCACAAGACCAGAATCACAAGACTGGAAATTTACCAACAGTGGTTTTTCTTCCTCTTTCCCCAGCGATTGCACTTCCATGGTCAGCAGAGGTCCCAACTGGCTTTGTTGGTTACTGGTAACATTCTAGCACAAGAGGCAAGGCCCTGGGTTGGATTCTAATTGCCATATTAAACACACACACACACACACACACACACACACTATAACACAAAATATTCACCAACAAACTTACCTAAGAGTCTCCACACAAACATCTTCTTTCATTTAAAACTGGCATTTTTGAAGGGCATCTGTAGCTAAACTGTGGTTGGTTCCATAGTTTAGCTATTGTGAATTGTGCTGCTATAAACATTGATGTAACTATGTCCCTGTAGTATGCTGTTTTTAAGTATTTGGGGTATAGACTGACAGAGGGATAGCTGGGTCAAATGGTGGTTCCATTCCCAATTTTCCAAAAAATCTCCATACTGCTTTCCATATTGGCTGCATCAATTTGCAGTCCCACCAGCAGTATATGAGTATATCTTTTCCCCCCACATCCTCTCCAACACTTATTGCTATTTGTATTCTTGATACTTGCCATCCTGACTGGAGTGAGATGAAATCTTAGAGTAGTTTTGATTTGCATTTCTGTAATTGCTAACGATGATGAAAATTTTTTCATATATTTGTTGATTGATTGTATATCATCTTCTGAGAAGTGTCTGTTCAGTTTCTTGGCCCATTTATTGATTGGGTTATTTGTTTTTTGGGTGTTTAACTTTTTGAGTTCTTTATATACCTTAGAGATTAGTATACTCTCTGATGTGTGAGGGGTAAAGATTTGCTTCCAAGATGTAGGCTCTATTCACCTCAGAGACTGTTTCTTTTGCTGAGAAGGAAGTTTTTAGTTTGAGTCCATCTCATTTATTGGTTCTTGGTTTTAATTCTTGTGCTATAGGAGTCTTATTAAGGAATTTGGAGTCTAATCCCACGTGGTGGGGATTAGGGCCTACTTTTTCTTCTATTAAATCCAGGGTCTCTGGTTTTATTCCTAAGTCCTTGATCCATTTTGTGTATTGCATTCTACTGTCATATATAAATAAATAAATATTATTAAAAATAAATTAAAAAATAAAATTGGCATCTTGAGACAGGCATGGTTGCTAGGCCTTTAATCTAAACTACTCAGTGGTTAAGGCAGGAAGATCACAAGTTCTAGGTCAGTGTGGGCAGCATAGTGATTGCCATAAAGATTATTAAATTTTTTTACCATGGCACAGGCCAGTTTCATAGTTGTTTTGTAAGCCCTGACAGTGAGTACAAGGATACCCACTAAGAAAAAGTAAAACTTCTCCTTAGAGAGAAGGTTTACTGAATCATCACAATTTCCATCAAGGGAAATAGACCTTTTATGGACATGTTATGCAGGATGATAGCCTATCAAATCCTGTGGGGATGGTAGAAATATAGTTAGTCTGCTGGGACAACAGTGGGTACCATGAGACATATTAGCAGGCATATAATTAAAAGTATATGTTCCACAAGAAAAGAACCATCCTGGTGGTAAGGGGATATAATCATTTTCATACATAATGGGCTCCACCTTATCTCAATTAAAGAAGGGTCATCCTAAAGAAACACATCTATTTACACAGCCTTTAACTTCAGCACAAGTATCAGTTGCATTTATAGCAACAGTGGGAGTAAGTAACATCATAGCATTAGAAGGCTTCACATTCTGAGGATTTCCCCAATTATAAGAATCTTTATACGATATAGGTTTTTGGATGCCTCCTTTAGAGAACATAGTTATATTTGTAATTTCTTGTGCAGCACGACACACAGGAAGAAGGCAGGAGCCCAATATACTTCCTATATCAATATCCTGGCAGATACAAATCTCAGACGAGTTAACAATTTCAGCCAAGTGAACCCAGATATTGTAATGGGTTCTAAATTATTAAGGAATCTGACTGTACTGAATTTCCCACAGCTGGGGTACAATAGCAGAATAACATTATCATAAGGACGAAAACATTTACAGAGTTTTGTGTAAGTTTAGCAAACAAAGAAGTAACCAGATTTTCTGGAGTGCATTTTAACCCCTTTTGAGCCAACAGCTGTTGATCTGAGGCTTTTAATAATTTTATACCTCCCCAAGTCACTGGAGGTTGAGTACCTCAGGGCTTTCATGTGGTGTTCCTTCTCTTTCAAGGAGAGTGATACTCTGTTTGTTAGGTGGAATCCTCCTCATCCAGGGTCAAATGGAACTGGGGAATCAGGTTGTGAAGTCTCTGACACCAACTCATAATTGTCAGGTCTCATGCATTGAGCTGGAGTCCAAACACGACCTGTTGGTGTAAGCATAGCAGTCTATTCTTTTTCCCATTTGATCAAAGTTACAGGGACCTGTCATCCTGCATCTGGATTAACCCTATATTTTACATAAATTTTTGGTAACAGCTGTTTGGGAATAAAATGTCTATCCAAAGCTGATGACCAATTGTGATTATTAACTTTGTTTTGCATATTGGGTGCACTAACTGTAAATAAAATAATATTTAAAATATTATTAATATGAGAGAGTCTAGGTCACCTTTTTTGTTTTTGTTTTAAAAGGCATGTTTTAAGTGTACAAAGCACTTGCTCAACCAAAGCTTGTCCAATAGGATTATGAGAAATTCCATAACTTAAAATTATATTTTATTGATTACAAAATTGTGCAAAAGTACAGGATGTATATGCAGGGGCATTATCTGTTTTTAAATGAGTTGTCTCGCCTGGGTGGCAAAGCAAAGCAATAAATGAGAAATGCAAGCAAATACCTTTTCAGACTTATGAGCACCAGCCCAAATGAACCCAGAATGGGTATCAATGGAAAAAAGAATAAAGGAGTAAGGATGAAAAGAAGGGAAATGGGTAACATTTACTTGCCAAAGTGAATTAGAATGTAGGCCCCGTGGATTCACAGATTCCCACATTGGGGCCTGAAAGGGAACAGAATGAAAATAGTTGTTAACTATAACATGAGCCTGTTGAGAAGAAATGAAAACATTTTCATTAGTGATCAAGCATTTTGATAAAAAAAAAATCCATGGAATTCTACAGCATCTGAAAACAAAGAACAAAGGGATTTCACAGTTTCATCTGCATGATCATTACCCTTTGTCAAATGTCCACGAATTTTGGTGTGGCTGTGGATATGAGCAAGAAAGATGAGACATACAATGCTGCAAAAGAGTTTAAAGGGTTAAAAAAGAGAGGTAGTAAATTGAAATCCAAACCAGGGTATAAGGCAGCTGGAAAAATATAAGGAACAAGTTCAACTATATATTGAGAATCTGTAATAACATTTAAAGCAGTAGAAAATAATCTCAGCATTAAGATCATGGCAGCTAATTTGGTTCACTGTGGAGAGATTTGAGGTAGGGTATAATATTCTGTCCATTTATCATTAATAAAAACAGATATTACTCCTCTTTGTTTACCTCTATCTGTATACACCATTAATCCATCTACAAGAGGGATTGTAGAAATTAAGGAAGAGTGTTATAATTAAGGAACCTGATATAACAAAGAGTATTGGCCATCAAGGGGCATGTAAAAAACAATTGGTGCTAAAAAAATCTGTTAATACAACTTGATAGTAAAGGAAACTATAAGTATTGAAGATATAAAGTTTTTTCATAAGTAAGGTATAAAACATGATTATCCATGCCTGTTAAGGCTAAAATTTTAGTACGACCATCAGTTATTAATTGAGCATACATAACGGCAAAAGGCAAAGTATTACAGCCTAAAAAGTGAGGACCATTAATTATATATATAATTATATACATATAATATGTATATTATATATACATAATATATACACACACATATATATATTATAATTGACAACTATGCTGCAAAAGCAAAAGGTGTTTTAACAAAAATTATTAATGACAATGGCACATTTGATATTTAAAGGTGATCCACTATTATAGTTGACAATCTTTTTTAATTTTCTGTAAAGCCTGTTTAAAAGAAAAAGTTAAAAAAAGAAAGGAGTCAGCATCCTTTTTCTTTAGCAACTGGAAAAAAAAGAAGAAATCAGTTGGGTATCAGCTATAAATTTTAATTAATTTGTTTAAGAAAACTTACTTATGAAGATCAATCCCATTTATGTTAAATTTAATTTACTTATTTTAAAATTATAAAATAAAAATATCAGAAGAACATGATTAATAGTATCAATCATCTCATTTTTTTGAAAAAAAATTTAGAAGTAATGAATATTATATTATATTTTAGGTATTTTTTAGAAATTAAGGCTTTATTTGGCTACCTAGAAAAACCCATGAGCCAGAACCTTAAAACCATTTTTATGTTTATTTAATTATTTGATTTGAATTAAATTATTTGGATCCATTATTATTTTTTTTTTATTTTAATTGATGAGCACTCATTTGTTTAAATGCCAATTTAATACCAAGTATATAATATATAGACATAAGAGAGGCCAGTATAATTGGAAATGACTGATACAAAATCTAACAGCCATGATGGACATTGAAATCAAATGTTTCAGATAGCTGGATTTTGTCCTTGATGGTTATCAGATTTACTCCCCAAATAACCATGTTTATATCCTTGTAAGGATTTATCAAAAGAATTTTTTGAATGTATTTGAGAGTTAAATCTGGAGAAACTGGTCTTTGGACAAAGACAAAATGTAAAAACGTTTATAGTTAATAAGACTGATATAGTAAAAAAAGACTGATCAGAAAAACACATTAACTTACATGGAATATTTAAAAACTTACATGGCTGTAATATTAACTTCTTCATCTGGTCAGAGTATATCTTTAGCTCAGCTAAGGGTCAGTTGGAATCCTATGAAATTCTTTTAAAACTAAAACTTTTTTGAAAAAGAAAGCTTGTACATTTGGAATCTTTTTACTTTTCTCTTTCTGTGTTGTAACATTAAGGAGGAACTGGTTAAGAAAGTTGGCTAAAAACAGATAAGATAGCAAGCTAAGTGGCCTGGATTTAAAAGAGACACTTTTTTTTTCCTTCATATGTCTAAACTTTTTTTTTTTTTAATAAACCTAGTAAATTGTATAGGGCATGTAATTCACATTTTAAATATATGGCTAGGAAAGTTAGAGATCCAGCAGTAGAAGTGAAAAGGTCGGGCGAACATCGGAGGAAAAGACCACCAAGAGACTGTCTCATGCAACAGCAAAGGGTTTTTTGGGGGTCCAGCATGCTGGGGCTCAGAGCTCACTTCAGAGGAGCAAAGAACAAAGAGCCCCAAGAACAACTTAAGCAGAGTTTATATACATTCTTTGGAGAGGGCAGGGACTTTACATACATCATAGCATCCCTTAGCAAATCATCACATACCGTGGGAAAATCAAATAACAACTCTAAAACATGATTAGCACATTCACTGGCGGGAACAGGTCGGGCAGGGGTGATTGGTCAGTCCTAAGAAGGGGTATACATTCAAACTTATTGGTTTAAGCCCTGAGGTGTATATGTGCTGGACTGCACGGTTTCTGAGAGGGGGTTGTTAAGCAACTAGGTGGTCAGGGGAGATTTCCACACACCTCTAATGGGCAGTTCCGGGAATTGTTTTACTGCCACATGAATTTCAGGTTCTGAATGCAACTTAAAAACCTTACAAACCTTATCCTTTACATTTCAATTTCTTTGTCCTTTTAGAAGTAAAGAAAACTACTGTAACCATTTTTTTTTTAAATATAAGATTATTCTCTTAAAGCATAGTGTTGTAGTTTATATTTTTTTCTGGAGATTTCTTTTTTCTTTTTGTTTTAAATCTTGCACATATAGTTGAATATGAGTAACAATAGTAAGGGCAGATCATGGTAGCCACAGGAAGCTTTTGGACACTTGTTTATTTTTTTTCTCTCCTCCAGACTGGGGAGGCCTCTTGAGTCTGTGCATAAGGCCATACCATAAAAGTATTTATTACTAGGACATTAGTATTTCTATGTACAATAACCCTTTAATTGGATGTTCATTTAAACAAAAGAGTTAATTTAGGTCTACTTTCAGTAACTGATAAACATGCTCTAATAACAGTAGAGTCAAAACTTGTATTTCCCCTTTCATTTAAAGGCTGTTGAGCTGAAATATGAGGAATTATAATTAATTGAACAATAGAGGATATTTGCGGAGAGGTTGGAAAAACTGATTCCTCCTTCTTTTGCCCTGGGTCACTGGGTTGCGATTGTTTAAATACAGCAAAAGGTAACTTCATATTTTGGTTAGTTACCAGAATTTACAGCTAAGGCTCCCCTCCCTCCTCAGCTTGTCCCAAACACTCAATTAACTCTATTCTAGCTGGGGGTGGGGCAGCTGCCATGGCCCTGGAGGCAATGGCAGTAAATTACTTAAAGGAGCCAAGCATGTGGGAGGCTCCAAAAACAGCTACTAAAGGCAGCTTGTTGTTGTGGGGGGAGCAGCAGCAGATTACTTTAAGGGGCCACATACCCAGGCACAGGAGGAAAAGAGCAGGCAGGTTGAGAAACAGAGGCCTTATCAACATCATCCAGAAAAAGAAACCAAGCTTGTAGCACAGGTATAGGTGCTCATGGCTCCTCATGAAGTCTTTCACCTATCTTTTCCCAATCTTTCAAATTTAGTTACCCACTTTCTAGATAAAAAGGACAAGGGAAAAAAGAAAATAACCCAATCAATAAATGAGCCAAGAACCTGAACAGACACTTCTCAGTAGATGATGTACAATCAATCAACAAATACATAAAAAAATGTTCATCATCACTAGCAATTAGAGAAATGCAAATCAAAACCACTCTAAGATTTCATCTCACTCCAGTCAGAATGGCAGCTATTATGAAGACAAACAACAGTACGTGTTGGCGAAAATGTGGGGAAAAAGGTATACTCTTGCACTGCTGGTGGGACTGCAAATTGGTGCAGCCAATATGGAAAGCAGTATGGAGATTTCTTGAAAACTTGGGAATGAATCCACCGTTTGACTCAGCTCTCTCTCTCCTTGGTCTATACCCAAAAGACTTAAAAACAGCATACTAGAGGGACACAGTTACATTGATGTTTATAGCAGCACAATTCATAATAGCTAAACTGTGGAACCAAACTAGATGCCCTTCAATAAATGAATGGATAAAAAAAATATGGCATTACGTGGCAAAAAATGTGGCAATATGAGAATATTACTCAGCAATAAAAGATAATAAAATCATGGCATTTGGAGGTAAATGGATGGAGTTAGAGAAGTTAATGCTAAGTGAAGTTAGCCAAGCCCAAAAAAACAAATGCCGAATGTTTTCTTTGATATAAGAAGGTTGATTCATAGTGATATAGGGAGAAGGAGCATGGGAGGAATAGTTAGGGCAGAGGGATTGGAGGGAAAGGGAGAGGGGTGGGGTTATTAATGATGGTGGAATGTAATTATCATTATTATCCAAAATCCAGGTATGAAGACATGAATTTATGTCACTATACTATGTATACAACGAGAGATATGAAACATTATGCTCTATATGTGTAATAAGAATTGTAATGCATTCTGCTGTCATATATAAATAATAAATATATGTATTATAAATAAATAAATATATATTATAAATATATATATATATAATAAATATATATATATATATATATTATATATTTATAATATATATACTCATACACACACACATATATATATATATATGAGCCTATCTCTGTCAGCAAGGCAGCAAGATCAGCATTATTCACGGTATGTCCAGCCTTGCTAAGTAGGAGAGAAAGCCAGGCCAATGATGTTGTTGTGCTACTCCCTTTCCCTATTATCTGTCAACATCTGGAATGATCTCTGTTATAGAGTGGATTTTGTTATCTCAAACTCTCGTGGACTGGGAGGCTGTGTGGGGAGAGAACTCTTCTCCTGCCCTTACAATGAGCACCACCTTGGCAAGTGGAAGAAACCATTTTCCCATCCCAATTAGAGCTAAAAATGGCCAAATACTTGTGGCTTTTCTTGCAGTGATTACATAGGCCTATGATCTGAGTGACATCAATTTCACTCTAGAACTGCTATAATGACTTACTGAGAAGTCTGTGCTGAGATGCAGCAATTCACTGATGTCCAAAGCCCATGAGTACTGCCCCTCTCTTTTGTTTATACTTGGGATTAAACCCAAGGGCACAGAGCTACATCACCAGCCCTTTTATTTTGAGACAGGGTCTCCCTAAGTTTCTGAGTCTGGCTTTGAACTTGTGATCCTCCTGCCTTAGGTTCCCAAGCCACTGGGATTACAGGCATATGCCACCATGCATGACCAAGGAAATTAAATTGATTATAAGTAGATCATGGCTGATGGCACTGAGACCAAGGCAAAAGTACAGTCAGTGTAGATAATGAATGATTGGGTCAGGAAGATGGGGGATGATGGAAAAGGAAATAAAATGAAAATACCTTCAGAGCACTCCCTTCCTTGAACATTTTGTCAAGTTTACCTGCTTATAGAGACTTGTTCCTCCCAGCAAAGAGTCCTTAATGAGTATCTCCTGTGGCTCCCTTCCTGCCTTTCTTAGTAAATATGGAAAATAGGGAGAGGTACCTTCCTGATTTTTGGCCACATAGGATGGGAGGAGGGGGATATGAAATGAAAGGAACCTGAAATCTGTAAAAGGGGCATGACACCACCACTCTCTTGTCACCAGCCCTTTGACTCCCTCTTCTCCTGAGGGTCTCTCTCTCTCTCTCTCTCTCTCTCATCCTTTAAATGAAACTATTTGTTCTTGCTTGTCATTTTGTGAGTGTTTAATCTTCAACACATGTGGGTGGCAACCTGATTTTCAAGACAGGTTTCACTATCAGGACTCTGCAGGAATCATCACCAGGATAAGCTCACCTTTCTGAGGTTCATCTTTTTGTCTTTCTGGAGCACAATAATGGGCACTTGTCTGCTAATTAAATGCAGTTAGTGCAAGCTTCCCTCTACAAGACTCAGTTGCCAGGATTTATGGCCTATGTGGCTCCTATTTATCTGTGTGGCAGTTTAGGCAGGTTGGCTTCTTCTGAAGTCATCTGTCACCATCTTATCCATGCTTGGACCTTGTCTGGCATGAGTACACAGGATCTCCAATCCCATTCTACCTTTCAATGCATGAAAGTGGACATAAGGTTGAAACAACTGTGAGATTTTGGTTAGGCCACTCCCCAGCAAATCTCAAAGTTTTCTCCTAAGACTCCTTGCCTGACTGCCCTTATGGGATATCCTGTACTGGTTGACAAAAATGTGCTTTGCATAAGCTGCAGTGACACAGACCTTTGGATGAGCCAAACTGCATGCTCCTGCACTAATTTTTTTTCTGAGCAGTCCCCTCCCAGTGCTGATCAGACTCTAGCCATTGACACTGGGGCCATGTTCATAAAGGAATTCCTGTGTTCCCCCTTGTTTGCATATGAAGCCTTTACAAATCTGTAAGGATTCTCCCAATTGTTGTCTGTGTGCTCCACAAGTTTCTTTGGCTCCAAAAGGGAGGCGTTTTCAATTCACTCCCTTAGTAAACTCCTCCAGGAAAGGGGTGTTAAGAGTCTAACCATCATTAGATGTTCTCCTTATCCTCCAGAGATTCCTTTGACCCATCGAGTACAGAAATATACCCCATGGAGGTCATTTTTTTTCTTTTTTTTTTTTCCTGTGGGTTATCACATTTGGAAGTTTATTGTGGCAGGAGAGGTCAGTCATACTAAGTCTGAACTCTTCGGAGTTTTTGGCATGAGGCAAAAACAAAGACCCTTGTTTATTCTGCCAGTGATGCCAGGAATAGATTTGGCAGAACCATGTGGTGAGGGAAGGGTTTGCTGGCCTTCAGAAGCTCATAGGGAGACATGGATAAAGAAAATTAAACAAACAAACAAAAACTGGAGTTTTCTCTCATGCACTTGCCCAAATTTTGTATTCTCCTACTCAAATGGGAGCTTTGTACTCAACAGTTATGCCAGGTTCACCACTAGCCTGCATATTGAAAAAAAAAAAAAAAAAGGATTTTCATGTTGTTCAGAGGAGAGCCTCACGTGGAAACTGCTGGCTACTAGAGGCTCAGGAAGCTAGCTGCTCAAAAAGTATCTTATTTTCTTCTGATGCCAGGCCTGGGAAACAACCTAATCATAGTTGGACAAAGGAGATGTCTCATAATTTTCTGCATCCAACCTGGCCTTATTACCAACTGGGGGAATGAAAATTGGTTTCCAAAGGAAACATAAACTATAAAACCATACCTTAAAAGACTGATTTTATAAAAGAAAAAAAGAGTTAAAATGCTCTATGTATGCAGTTTTGTCCCTCAAGCTCAGAACAGTAGCTTTTTTTTTACTTCTTAGCTTCTGCCAGTTCTCTCTCTCAACAAGGCTCACAGAGTGTGCAGAGCTTGCAAGTCTTACAAAACTTAACAGAGAATCAGTTTGAGACCAATAAAAATAAAGGTGTCACCTTTAACTTTGCTTAGCATAAGATTTTCAAGGTATATCCATATTGGAGCGTATATTAGAATTCATTTAAGGCTGAATAATGTTCCACTCTGTATATATGAATAGAATGAATAATATTCCATCCTATGGCCCATTTTGTTTATCCATTTACCTGCCAATGAACATTTCAGTTGCATCTATCTTTTGGCTACTATAAATAATGCTGCTGTGAATGTTGATATACAAATACTTTTTCAAGTTCTTGCTTTTAATGTTTTGGATATATCTGCAGAAGTGTAATTGCTGGATCATCTGGTAATTAGCTGCTTAATTATTTGAGGAATTTCTATGATGTTTTCCACAGTAGCTGTACCATTTTAAATCCCCACAAACTATGCAGGATTGATCCAATTTCTCCCCATACTCGATAACAATTTTTGTTTACTGGTTTTGTTTGTCCATTTGTTTTATAATAGCCATCCTAACGGGTGTGAAGTGGTAGCTCATTGTAATTTTGATGTAAATGTTGAGTTTCTGTTTTTTTTGTTTTCAGGATCACTTTTTAATACAGAATAAAATTTTGGCATTTTTTGGTAGATGAATAGTAATGGAGAATATCATGCTAACTGAAAAAAGCCAAACTCAGTAACTCAAAGGTTGAATGTTTTATCTCAAATGAAGAAGCTAGAGTAAAATGAAGGAAATGGGGAGGGATGGACAGGATAACATAAAAAAAAAACAATGAAATATATCTTAATATAGATTAATATTATTTAATATTTTTGGTATGTTTATTGCAAAAGTATTCTCAGTTTTGTTGTTTGCCTTTTAATTTAGCGTGAAATTTTGAACATAAAATGTTTGTTTTATATAATCAAATCTTTTAATCATTTTCTGAACATCACCTAAGTTTATTTGTTTTTTTCCTCTCCTTCAAACTGATTAGTAATTAGGTATGTTATTTCCTTTTCCTTTCAATTTATTATATGGAATAAATGTTGGATAAGACAAGATAACGCTCTAATCCATGTGTGTTCCCCATACTTAAAATCCATGGTCCTAGCATTACTTATCAAGTAAGAATTTATTTCCCTGATTTGTGACCATCACTTACAATGATACTGAGTTCTTCATATATGCTAAGATCTGCAGAGTGGACCTTGTGATTTACCTCCAATATTCCCCTCCTGGAATAAAGAACTTAACCACCCAGTTACTGGGTTGTGGGTAGGAGATAGCTCCAAATATTCCTTCCAGGGCCAGATTGCATCCAAGGAGTGGTTACTACATGGAATAAAGTTTAGGCTACTGTGCCTCAAAGCAGGGCAATTATGAAGGGCAATGTGACATTTGGTCTTACTGAGCTTTTGTTGGGCCCCTACCTCAGGTGGCTCCCCTCTGCTCAGTCTTGCATATTTCCCTTTCTTTCCCTTTCTTCCATGAATGTTGATTCCCAAATCATTCCCAGGAAACATCCTGCATGTTGATCTCTAGAGTCTGTGTGTGGAGGTTATGTTTCATTAATCTATTGATTTTCGCAACATATATTTTGCTTTTTGTAGTTTTCAAATAAAAGGAGTTTTTGCATTCTTAGTTGTTATCATCTAAATCCATAGAGTTATTTAAAACAACAAAAAAAAAAAAAAAAAAAAAAAAACACCATACAAAGACTGGCTTTGTTGTCAGTTGTAAGTGCTTGCCTAGCACATGAGGTAAGACCCTGGGTTGTATCCCCAGTACCACATTAAACACACCCAATAACAGAAAATATTCAATAATGAAGTCACCTAAGAGTCTCCAGTGAAGCATCTTCTTTCCTTTAATATTGGCATATTGAAGCAGGCATGGTGGCTAGGACTGTAATTCTGGCTATTCAGTGGTTAAGACATGAAGATCAGAAGTTTGGGGCTGGAGTTATATGAGTCACTGGGTTTGATATTCAACACCACATAAAAAGAAGTAAGTAAATAAATGAATAATATAAATAAATAAAATAAAGGAATTGTGTCCATCTACAACTACATCTACAAAAGTAGATAAGCCAATCCCATAAAACTAAAGGCCAAATGTTTTCTCTAATATGTGGATGCTAATACACAATAAGGCAGGGGTGGGAGAGAAGAAAAGTTTATTGGATTAGACAAAGGAGAATGAAGAAAGGGAGGAAGGTTGGGAATAGGAAAGACAGTGGAATGAATTGCACATAACTTTTCTATGTTCACATATGAATACACAGTGAGCATCAGTTCACAACATGTACAACCACAAGAATGGGAAATTATACTCATCTATGTATAATGTGTCAAAATGCATTCTACTGTCATGCATAACTATAAAGAACAAATAAAAAAATGAAAAAAATGGAAATATCACCATAAACACTACTGTAATACAGAAGATAATCAGAAACTAGTTTGAAAACTTATATTTCAATCAGCTAAAACATCTTGAACAAATTTCTGGAGACATATGATCTACTGAAATTGAACCAGGATGATATAGAAAATTTAGACAGATGAATTTCAAGCAATAAAATTAAAGAAGAGATCAAAATCCTACCATCAAATAAAAGTTTAGGACTGGAGTGATTATCAGCCAAGTTAAACCATAACCATAAAGAAAAACTAATGCCAATACTCTGCAAATTATTCCATGAAATAGGAAAGGAGGGGACTCTTCCAAATACATTCTATGAAATTATTATCATCCTAATACCAAAACCAGACAAAGATACATCAAGGAAAGAAAACTTCAGACCAATATCCTGATGAACATAGATGCTATTTTTTTATTTTTAATTTACTCATTTATCCTGATTAGGTATATATGATAGCAGGATGCATTTTGATTCATTATACAAAATTGAAGGACATCTTTTTACTTCTCTGTTATACATGATGTAGTGTCACAACATATGTGCAGTCATATATGTACCTAGGGTAATGATGTCCATCTTATTCCACCATATTTCCTGCCCTCATGCCCCCTCTCCTCCCTCCCTCCTGTTTGCCCCAATTTTTCCCACACCCCTCCCCCATTATGAATCAGCATCCGCTTATCAGGGAGCACATTCAGGCTTTGGTTTGGGGGATTAGCTTACTTTGTTTAGCATGATATTCTCCAACTCCATCCAAATTATTGTAAATGCCATAATTTTATTCTCTTTTAATGCTGAGTAATATTCCACAGTGTATATATATACCACATTTCTTTATCCATTTATCTATTGATGAATCTATGATGATTCCTCAGTTTAGCTATTGTTAACTGAGCTGCCATAAATATTGATGTGGCTGTGTCCCTGTAGTGTGCTCTTTTTAAATCCTTTGGATATAGGAATGGGATATCTGGGTCAAATGGTGATTCCATCCAAACTTCTATGAGTATTCTTAATACTGCTTTCCAGATAGGTTGCACAAATTTTCAGTTCCACCAGCAATGTATGAGTGTGCCTTTGCCCCACATCTTCACCAAAATATTGTTGTTTGTATTCTTGATAACTGCCATTCTGACTCGAGTGCGATGAAACATTAGAGTAGTTTTGATTTGCATTTCTCTAATTACTAGAGATGTTGAACATTTTTTAATATATTTTTTGATTCATTGTATACCTTCTAAGAAGTGTCTCTTCAGCTTCTTAGCCCATTTATTGATTGGGTTGTTGCAAAAAGTCTTAATAAAATACTCGTAAACTGGATACAAAAACACATTTAAAAGGTAGTACACCATGATCAAGAAGTTTTCATCTCAGATATTCAAGATTGGCTTAATGTATGGAAATCAATAAATGTAAAAACCACATAAACATATACTTAATGAGAAGAACCACATGATTATATCAATAAAGCAAAAAAAAATCATTTGATAATATACAGTATCCATTCTTGTTTAGAACACTGGAAAAACTAGGGATAGAAGGAACATGCCAACATTCTGATAGCTATATATGACAAACCCAAGACAAACATAATTCTAAATGGATAAAAAACTAAAAGAATTCCCTCTAAAAACTTAACAAGTAAGAAGTGCCCTCTTTAACCATTTCTGTTTAATACAGTCCTTGAAAGTTTAGTCAGAGCAATTAGAAGAAAGAAATTAAAGGGATATAAATAGGAAAAGAAAG
This sequence comes from Marmota monax, assembly GCF_021218885.2. Lineage (NCBI taxonomy): Eukaryota > Metazoa > Chordata > Mammalia > Rodentia > Sciuridae > Marmota > Marmota monax. The sequence continues at coordinate 888,015 of NW_026695246.1, read as the reverse complement.
CTCAAATTATCTCTGTGTGCCAATGACATGATCCTATATTTAGAAGACTCCCAAAACAAACAACAATGAAACAAACAAAAAAACTTCTCAGATACTTCTCAGAATAAATACAAATGATGAACAAATATATAAAAATAAAATTCAACAACTCTAGTAATTAGAGAAATGCATATTAGCACTACACTGAGATTTCATCTCACCAGTCAGAATGTTAATTATAAAGAATATAAGTAACAATAAGTTTTGGTGAGGATGCGGGGGAAATGGCACACTCATATATTGTTGAAGGGACTGAAAATTGATGCAACCACTCTGAAAAGCATTCAGGGATGCAGTATGGAGACTGCAAAAAACTAGGTAAGAATCCATCCTTTGACCCAGTTATCCAACTCCTCAGAATACATCCAAATAATTTAAGATCAATATATTATAGTGATACAGCAACATCAACATTTATAGCAGCATAATTCACAATAGTTAATTAAGTTATGGAGCCAACAGATGAATGGATAAAAAAAATCATGGTGTATATAAACAGAGGGATATTAGTCGGCCATAAAAATGACTTTATGACATTTCCTGCAAAATGGATGGATCTGGACACTATCATTCAAAGTGAAACAAGCCAATTCAAAAAAAAAAAAAAAAAACAAAGTTAAATGGTTTTGCTAATATGTGGAAGCTAACTCACAATAATGGGATAGGAGGGGGAAAATAGATTTTCAGTGGATTAGAGAAAGGGGAATGAAGGAAAATTAGGAGAACAGGAATAGGAAAGACAGTAGGATGAATCTAACATATTTTTCCTATGTACATATGTGAAAATACCTAAGTGAATCCTACCATTGTGAATATCCACAAGAATGGAGTCCTAATTAAAATAAGATATATTCAATGCTTATATAATTATATAAAAGTGGATTATACTGCATGTGTAATGAAAAAAAATCTAAATAAATTAAGAAGAAAAGTATTGTTGCCCAAACAATTGGAAAAAATAAAATGCATAGTATTTAAATTTTATTTAAAAATAATTATATAGAAGCTAGTATATAGAAATATATAATATTCCCAATGCAGAATAGATGCACCAAATCATAAAGTATTTAAGAAAAAATAAATAAATTGAAAAATATCTTTCATCTGATATTTAAAAACTATTTTGTTTTTAAAATGTATTTTTATAAGACTATAATTTTGTGACTATTATATATCAAATAAAACCATTAGTCTGTTCCTTAACCTCTTTTCATTTTTTCTTTCAGTATTATTTATGGAACATTTTGGTACCATTCAAATAATTTAATTTTCAGTTTTTTGACAGTATAATATAAAGGACACATTTGCATCACATCAGTATACCATTCTTGCCACACACAGATTGAGATTTTATTCATTTTTTTTCTTGTCCATTTTATACACATTTGTTCACATATAAAACTTTCAAAATACTTTGAATGTGGCTGCCTTGTCTGTAAGTTATGTTTTTTTGCCCTTCATGTTCTCTTTCTACCTGAAATGTGGACAAGATGACTGCAGTTTGACCATCCAGATAAATGAAACTACACTGAATATTAAAAATCACGAAGGTGAAAAATAAAGTTAGAAGTTACCTGGGCTCCAATTATGTGATGTTTCCTCACCATCACTGCATTGTCCATGTGAATCTTTTACAAAAGAAAAACCTTTTAACCATGGATATTTAACTTAGCACAATGTCTTCTCGGTTCACTCATTTTGGTATGAATGGCAGGATTTCCTTTTGTTGAGGCTGAATTATATTCTACCATAATGAATGTGCCACATGGACATTTGTTTTTTCATATCCTGGTCACTATGAATAAACATGAGAATGCTGCTAACATTTCCTTATTCTAATTTCAAATATTTTGAATACACATCCAGAAGTCAGATTGCTGGATCACATAATAATTCCATTTTTGATTTTCTGAAAAATGTTCTTACTCTCTTCCACAGTGGCTATACCATTCTGCATTTCCACCCACAATGCACAAGGGTTCCAATTTCTCTACTTGCTTGTCCATATTTATTATATTACAGGAATAGCCATTCAAACTGTTTACTGTAGTCAACAATGTTCCATTGTGTACTTTAAAATATATGTTGAGGATAGATCTTGCTTTAAGTGTTCTGAAAATACACACACACACACACACACACACGCACCACACAAATAATGCAAGGAAATTCTTAAAGGTAATGGATTTTTGCAACTTTGTGGTAATGGTATCTTGGGTGTATGCCTATATACAAATTTGTCAAAATGTATCAATTAAACATGTGCAAGTTTTTAATCAATGAGCACCCAATATAACATATATATAATGAATCAATATCTATAAAAATTCCAAAACAGCATTTTGGAGTTTTCTGTCACTTGCAATGTAAAATCTTTTTATCTATTCACATAAAGCATTAGATTTTTATACCATTTATTTGTTTCTATTTTTTTCTAAGTTAAATCATACTCTGAAGGATATTCTTTTATGTGAATATAATATAGTACATTTTATCATCAAACTACACATAGTGGATATCTTTCTACAGCAATGCATATTACTCCACACCATTGTTTTCAGTTTCATACATTTACTGTTATTTACTAAACAAATTATCCAATATAAAATAATTGTTTTTTTTTTCCTTTTTACTATGGTAAACAACAGGACTGTAAGTAATAGTTTTTTAAACCCTAGTCAGAGGTATATACTTGTAAAAGCAGTATTTAACTAATTGAAAACAATTTAACTAGAGTTTGATGTCAAGTAATTCATTTCCACAAAAATGCCATGTTTGGGGGAGATTCTCTAAAACCAGACTCAACAAAATTTAACGGTAATAAGGCAGGAGTAACTGACAATTGTGTTTAGCGTTATGAAGGCTCAACCTTGCACATGATAATATGACGGCTTATTTTGCTCTTGCAGGACCCCACAAAACACAGCAGAATCAAAAAGGCATATTCAGATGAAAATGTTGACACAGAGTCTGGCTTTCTCATGTGCCATTGCTCACCACATTATGCTTTGTAGCTAAAATAACCTTGCTGTGCAGAGGACATGTTGAATCTGTTGTTTGTTTTGATAGTTTAAATGTAATGAACAAATCTTTTTACATGTCCTCAGTTTCAGATTTTTTATCACTGCAGTTGCTGTCTCATACACTTAATGTGATGCTTCAAAAGAGAAAAATAACATGTAAGCAGAATGAGCATAATTGCTTGAATTTTAACTTCACAAAACAGAAAAAGCTCCAAAAACTTCAAAAATGTTGGTATCTTTTGTTACATCATTTGTTTTTTGTTATTATATTTGGTATAATTAAAAGTAATAAATTTATGTATATTAGGAGCTTTTATTTTTCTGCCTTGTTCTAATTTCTAATTAGAAAATTTCTAATTTTCTAATTTCTCCATCATATACAGATCTGGGTATATTGAAACTCCTTTCATGAATGTAATTCTAAAGGTTCTAATTTTTTTTAAAGATATCTTTGTAGAATATCAATACACTAACAAATAATACCACTGATTAGCCAACACACACCAGTGCTTTATATCATTTTCTGATTTTCTGCACAGATATCTTGTACCATATTTCACTACATTATTATTGAAGATTTTATGCCAATTCTTTTTTTATAGGTGGTGCAACCATTCTGTGAACATTTTTTAAATTGTGCTAATATTAGTTAAAAATAATTTGTTAGTAAACTATGTCTTGTGCAACATTAAGATGTACAAAATACTTGTGATTAAAACTGAATAACACACATCATTTCTTTATGACAAGTTAGCAAACATTTTCCAGTCAAAGAAACTCCACATTAGTTGATTTGATTTGTGCATTATAGTTGAAATATTACACTTGAGAAAATTTACTATAGCAATGCAAAGTCTAGACTTTAAATTAAATCTTCTATGTGTTCAATGGTTCTATGCCACTAACATTGATAATCATTGTCTGATGTGTTGTTACTCATGTAACATGTGTTAGTAGTTAGTACTTTAGCTCTGTAAACAAACCAGGAAATTTGGCTTTTGTAAATACACTGACAATGCAGGTGCACTAAGAATTATAGGTTTGCAGCTCTTAGTGCATGAGAAGACAATTGCACATCCATGTGCCACCTGTGAATGCATTTCTGCTCTGTTTACCTCTTAAGTGGCATGGCAAACAGAATTATACCATGCAATGATTATACAATCATAGATTACAAATGAACTTTGAACTGAAAATATAGGGTAGGATAATTATGAGGCGAAATACAGTACTATCATTTATGTTTTGCACTGTTGCTTAACAGTTTTTATATTTTGGATCCTAAATTGTATTGTACTTAGATTTCAGAAAATCAGGGAATAGGTTTCTGATGAGATATATCTGTACAAAGAAATCAAGACTTGCCAGGGACACAAATTCATAACATCTCTGAGATAACAGTACACTTCTTCCTTTTAACATTCTTCTTTCTCCATTCATTTAACTTAACTCAATTTTAATTATTTGTTTTATTTGTTTAATCATATCTCTTTTCAGAAAGTATCATGAAGACACAGGGATATTTTTCTGTTTAATATATAATCCTAAATCCTGTGGCTAATGTATTATTTGATTAAAAGCAAGAGATAAGTTTTTTTAAATAAATGATTGGCAGAATAATGGGCAAAACTATAGTGAGTTAATGTCAGAGACAAATAAAACAAACATGAAGTCACAGACAAGAAAAAGCAGCCTTTTTTTTTACTCAATTAGAATGTGATTAAAGCTGTTTTTTCCAAAATAAGAAAACCTGAAAATATTGTTTTTAATTATTTGTAATCTAATATTACCCCCAAACAAAGTGTCAATTTTTTTTTTCTTTTTCCATGGTTAGAATCAAGCCTAGTGTTCCACATATACCAGGCAAGTGTTCTATTCCTGGGCCACCTTCCAGTCCATAGAGGGCTTTTAGCAACAAAACTGTGTATCATTTTCCCCCTCTCCAAGCCAAGTGTAGGTTTCTTAAAAGAGGGTCTCCTGATTGACTTTATATTTTAATTCATATAGAGTTTATTGAATTTGTAAGGTAAAATTGATTTTACCTTAATGATTTTTCCATATAATATTTCCCCTATGCTCTTAGCAGTAAGATTAGTTCTCATAACTTAATCAAATATGCTATAAAATGTATTTTGATATAATAATTTTATGTGGAAAAATACTTTTGTACCTCATTCTTGCCTTTACAGAGCACAAATATGAATAGATAAAAGAAATAGGAATTATTAATTGAAAATAAATATATAAATCTTCTATTAGTCTAATTTTCTCTAAAAATTGATGACTGCCTACCCACATGCACTTAGGAATACTTTCTAATAACACTGCTAAGTTGTGCTATATCTTTTGTTTACTGTCACCTACGTTATAGCTATTATTCCATATCTGAACAAGCAAACACAAAACTCTGAGCTTCTTTTCAATAATTAGAGTGTGTTCTTATGAAAAATGAACCAATAAATTTAAACCTAGTAAACATCAGATTATAATCTAAAGAGACAAAGGATATGACCATCATTTTACATTTTTACACGTTTCTCCAATGCAGTTACTCTGGATAGTGCTTATGTTCTGGCCACACTAAACTTCCTGTGGAAATAATTGGCTATAATAAAAGAAACACTGACATATGGGTTTCTTACATTTTTAAGAAGCTATTTGTAAATCTCTCTTGGAGTTTGTCAAGTCCTCAAATAATAAAAATAAATCTGACCCCCACAAAGAAAGTAATGGTTGGGCGATACTCCCTCAAGCCAAAGAGGAGCTCCCCAATCTGATCTAGGAACCTAGAAAGGCGGGGAGAGAATATGCCGGCCAGACATGGGGGCAGCCCCCAACTCTGCCTCTCAGGTTCCTGAGGGACTTACCTTTCCTTTTCAAAGCCTGGTTACAGACTAAATGTGAGTGAGCCAGGCAGGGGGACCTAGTTAGGGGACTACCTTGCCTGTGGGACCGGAGCAACATAGTGGAGGGCAGGCTAGGGAGATGTGGGCATTCCCCCTTCCTAGGAGGGGTCGGGGAGTGGCAGTTTGCATGGCGAACCTCCCACTTCCTCATTGCTGCCCCTTCACTTTCTTGCTGCCCCTTTCCCAGTCTCTTCACACCCACTCCTGGTCTGTCCCAGTCCCCTCCTCTGTATCAGGTTTATTGGTTGTACATATAAATTATACTTTCCTTTCAAAAATAAAAATTAAAAATAAATAAATAAATCTGAATGTTATCAAGTCTTTATCAAGTATTGACATATGAATGGAATAAAATACACTTACAGAATTCAAAGTTATTACTCATAGCTTTGTGGTTCATCTTTGCCAATGAACTGAAATAAAAAGCCAATGAAAAGCATACTGACCTCACTACGAATGAAACAATGAAATAAGAAACTGACATAAAATCACTCTGTTAAGATCTATAGCAATAGTTGATGGTACTATTATAATAGTTCAGAGTAGGGTACATTAAAATATTTTAAAAATATCTTCTGAATATTATAGCTAAGCACAAGAAAGGAAAATGAAACAGCGGTGAGATATAAATGAACCAAGAAAAAATTTTTTTCACAATCACTTGATTTTTTTTAACAAATGATAACAACAAAATGTGCATCAGTAAGATTTAGAGACCCCATTTTAGTCTCAAAGTACAGTATAAATTTGGTACTTCAGGATAAATTTTGGTTAAGAAGCTAAATAATCCAGATGATTAAAAATTGAATATGGGACAATTTCACTTGAAACTTACTCTATTCTATAAACTAACTAAAAAACTAAATAATCTTAGAGTACAAAGTTGAACACACCCAGACGTTTCCTAGAAATAATCTGGGAATGTGAGTTAAAAAGTGTGGATCTGGCTAAGGGTTTATCTTCCTTGGACTAGCATCAGTGCTATCCACTGCCGAACATTGTTGAGAAGCCTGAACATTAGAATAAGTTAACTGAAATTAAAACCCACTTCCATTGCAAATGGCAGAATAAACTGAAACTCTAAGTTTCAGTTTCTTTTTTTATAATAGGGTACAATTATTTAAAAAAATAGAAAAAAAACAAAACTATTCAGTTTTGTATTTATTAAACAAAGATGTATGGAGCATGTACAGATTTCTGGGCACTGTTCAAATCACAGAGCAGGGAACAAGATGCCTATAGCTTACATTAGCTGATGTGATTATTAATACTTAATTTAAATAATGTACTTAACACTGCATCAAGAATCAATTATCTCTGAGAGCTCCTGTGATAAAGATCTCAGTGATTCTTTTATGTTTTAGTGAACAGTGATCTACAGTGAAATCATCCATTATCATCATGTGGTATGGCTTGATATAGTGGAAACAAAAACAAATAACACTTGATGGCTGATAATAACCACATTTCTCACACTTCTTTAAATAATATATGTAACTTCAGTGATAAATAAAATGTGGTCTGAATTCATACCTCCTGATAATTGGCCACAGTCTATTGAAACATATTCAATCATTTTATTTATGTAGGTCTGGAAATGAAATATATTTTCTGAAAATTTGCTTATCTTCATTTACTAAAAGCTTGCAGAATAATAAAGTTTAATTAGCTTTTTGATTGGGTTAGCATAAAGGATATAAGTCAGTTCTGATGGAAATCTTTAATGAATGATAAAGGCACATTTACAGCTTCAGTAAAGTTTATTCACTGACTCTCTGGAGAGTCAACTCCATTGAAAATAAAGAATTACTCATTGTTGAAGTGATAGTTTGAGGATAAGATTTAAATGTAGTGAAAAAATGAACTTGCCTTCATGACAAATTAAAAATAGTGCTAATTTATTACTAGAATCCTAAACTCATTTTCCAGTGGACTCTACTTTCATTAGGTCCTTTCATCATTTATTCCTCTCAATTTGTAAGTTCCTTTACACATAAATATGACATTATATTTCTAGGTACTCTTGTGCTTTGGCTGCTGTAACTAATTAGAAAAAAAAAACTTGGTGGCTTAAAACATGAATTTGTTATCTTACAGTTTAGTAGGTTAAAAGTCTGACTGGACCTCCTTGGTAAAAATCAACAGGTTGGTAGGGCAGCATTCCTTCTAGCTCTTGGGAGGGAACTTTTCCTTACCTTCACAGTTTCTAGAAGCTGTTCACATTTCCTGTCTTATAGCATCTTCCTCTACCTTCAAAGCCAACAACTGTAGCTTAGGTTCTTCCTGAGTATGCCATCTCTCTAGTTCCCTCAAACCTGAAAAGCTTTTCCACTTTTAAGAATTCCTGTGATTAGATTGGAACCACCTGGTTTAATTCAAGCTACTCTCCCTGTCTCAAGGTGTTTACTTAATCACATTGGCAATAGTCTTCCATGTAACCTAACTAATTCACTGGCTTCTAAAGATTACGATATGGACATTTATAAGGGCCATTATTCACTGACCACAGTGTATAAGATAAACAAGTATGATAAGAAATGACAAAATAGTTAAGACAAATGTAAAAAAAAAATTGTATTTTTCTTGTTGTCATTGTTCTTTCGTTTTTGGTTTTTGGTGCTAGGAACTTGTGATTGTTAAGGGCATACAAAATTTGCATTGATAATTCAAGTAGCATAGCAAATAATTCCAAAAGAATTTATTATTTGTGAAAACCTCAACACTGTGTGCTCAGAGTATCTAATTTATTTCATTTTCTTTTTCTTATTATAGGTCACTTTGTTATAATTATTTTTAATATAATCTTAACTTATTTGCGTCCAGTGGTATTCAGAATAAGATTTTTTTTTTATGTATCATACTTTGTTTACTATTTTATCCAAAAGATGCCCATTACAGTTATTGAATGGAGACCCTATCAGTATCTCACACTTGCATAGAATTATTTCAATAATTTAGTGGAAAAAGAAAACCTCAAAAATGCACATTAACACAGTAACTTCTTCAAGAGTGGGCAAAATAGTTGTGCTTTATTTTTCTTCTAGCTCCCTTATTTTCCTATATCCCTATTCTTTAAGTCATTGTCTCCTATTTTTTCAACTGTCTTAATAACTGCTCTGCTGGGTCACTCAACTACTTTGAATACATTCTGGGCCAAATGAAAGTTCACTGTCTGGTTGTATATTGATTTAAAACTTTCTGATTCTAAAAAACAAAATTCTGATGGCATACAGAATATTCTCAAATTCCCTAAGAGAGAAAGAACTTAATTTCCTTTGTCCTTCTTTCTCTTTTTGCTCATTATGTTTTTAATTTATGTACTAAATGCTGACTTATCTTTAGCCATTTCTTATATCCTTCCCTTATAGTTTTCTGCCTCTTCTCTTGCCTGTGTCATACATCCTGCTACTCCAGATAGCATTCATGCTCATTTTGTGTTGACTCAAATAGTTTCATATCAATAATAAATTCTTATTGATTAAAAATCTTCATAACTTTAAATAATTCTCTCCTACTCTATAAACTTACTTTTACCTTTCTCTATAGGATTAACATTTTTAGGCTTCAGGGTCTCTTCTTTTTCTTAGGTATGTTATCCTCAGTAAGCCACAGTGCAATAGCTCAGGTGAAATGAATCCCATTTTGATGGGGGTCAAGTTATGGAACCAGTGATTGCCTTTTCTTCCCCAGTGTGATATTCTCACTGAGTCCCAGTTATACTTAGTGTCTGAATCCTTCCCAAACTCACACATTAATCTTTGCAACTTTTTCCCTAAATATCTCAAACATCAACCAACTAATTTTGTTATCTAAACATATTTTTTCTTTAAGTTACTTCCTGTTTGATTTCAGGGTAGCTCACAGGGCCATTTTCTGCATGTTACTGTACTCAGAGTATACACCGGGGCCACCTTTATTCTTGCATTTCTCCCAAACCTGCTTTCTACCTCAACCTTAGTACAGTTCCAGTTTAAAGTTTTACCATCATGGAAAAACTCTACAATGAAAAATTATAAAACTTTCATGAGAAAAATTGAAGAGGACATAAAAAACTAGAAACAACTTTTTTTTTTTTTAAAGAGAGAGAGAGAGAGAGAGAGAATTTAATATTTATTTTTTTTTTAGTTTTCGGCGGACACAACATCTTTGTTAGGATGTGGTGAGGATTGAACCCGGGCAGCACGCATGCCAGGCGAGCGCACTACCGCTTGAGCCACATTCCCAGCCCACAACTTTCATTTATGGATGGGAAGAGACAATATTTTTTAAATGTCTACAATACACAAAGTGATTAGCAGATTTGATGCAATCTTCACAAATCACCAATGGCAATCTTCAATGGAAATCTTTTAGAATAAGCTATTCTAGAATTAATAAGAAACCACAGGAAAAATTCTTGAGGAGTCAAAACAGTCTTGAGCATAATAAAATAAAATAAAGCAGGAGGCATTGCACTGACTTTAAACATACTACCCAAGCTGTAGTCATCAAAACAGCAAAGTGTTGGTTTGCAAAGAGATACACAGACCAAAGGAACAGAACGGAGCCTAAAGATAAATCCACACATCTCTAGTCAACAGAATTTTGACAAAGGTGCTGAGAACACAAATTGGAGAAGGACAATACTTTCAGTAAAAATGAAACTAGATCTTATCTTGCATCCATTACAAAAATCAACATAAAACAGATTAAATATTTAAATATAATACCTAAACCTATAAGACTACTAAAAGAAAGCAGGAGAAATACTTCAGGATATTGGAATAAGCAAAGTTTTTGTGGACAAAATCATCAAAAGCATTTGGAAAATGCAAAAGACAAATGTGATGAAATCGAATAAAAAAGTGCCTTTCAGCAAAAGAAGCAATGATTGTGGTGAAGAGAAAATCTATAGAATGGAAGGAAATATTTGCAAACTATACATTTAAACAGAGATTGATATTCACATTATATTAGGAACCACAGAAACAGAATAGCAAAAAATATCCTCAGAATAACCTAATTTATAAAATGGGCAAGAGATCTAACTAAATGTCTCTCAAAAGAGAACATAAAAAAAGGTCAAGAGATAAATGAAAAAAAAAATGTTCAAGATCAGTAATCATTAGGGAAATGCCAATCAAAAACTACAATGAGAAATGATTTTACCCAGTAAGAATGGCTATTATTAAATAGATTAAAAATTTAGCAAGTGCAAGCAAGCCTGTGGGGAAAAAAAAAGGAACCATTCCACACTATTAGGGGAATGTAAATTAGTACAGTCACTGTTGAAAACAGTATGGAGATTCCTCAAAAAATTAAAATAGAGCCCAGGTGTGGTGGCGCACGCCTGTAATGCCAGCAGCTTGAGAGGCTGAGTCAGGAGGATTATAAGTTCAAAGTCAGCCTCAGCAATGGTGATGTGTTTAGCAACTCAGTGAGACCCTGTCTCTAAATCAAATACAAAAAAAAAGGGGGGGGGGAGGCTGAGGATGTGGTTCAGTGGTCTAGTGTCCCCAAGTACAATCCCTGGTACCAAAAAAAAAATTAAATAGAACTATCATAAGATCCAGTAATCCCACTACTGTGTATATATGCAAGAGAAATTAAATCACCATTTCAAAGAAATGTCTCTACTCCCATATTCAATGCAGCAGTATTCACAAAAGCCAAAATATGAATGAGTAAACACCTGATGAGTGAATGAAGAACATGTGGCACATATAAACAATGGAATACTATTCCGCCATAAAATAATGAAATACTGTCATTTGTAAGATAATTGGAACTGGAGATCCTTATGTTAAGTGAAACAAGGCAGCTACAGAAAGACAAGTATGGCATAATCTCACTCCTATGTGGATAAAAAAATGACTTCATAGAATTTGAATTTGAATGTAGAATGTTGGTTATCAGAGGCTGGGGGCACTAGCAGAAAAGGAATTAGGAAAGGTTGATCAATGGGTACAAAGTTATAGTTAGATAAAACCAAAAGCAAGAAGCTCTGGCATATTGTTACACAATATGCTGACTACAGACACCAATAATGTACATTTCAAAAATTAGAAGAAAGGACCTTAAAAGTTTTGACCTAAAGTAATGATAAGCATTTGAAAAGATAAAGATGTTTAATTATATTTAAACATTACACACTGTATATACATGTATCAAATATTTCAGTCTCCATTAATAAGTACAATTTATGTTTTTATTTTTTCAGCAATAATTTTTCAAAAGAAAAAAAGTATTTTTAAAGTCTACATGACTAGCCTGTAAAATAGTATCACAATATTTAGAAGAGTTTCATATAATAATTCATCCTCTGTAATATCTTAGATATGGTACAGTTAACTAGTAAACAGAAGGTATGATATTGTTCCCAAGGAATTTGTAATCTGTTAAAAGAAGTAAATATTAATTGAATACTCATTATAATGAATGTAGAAGTTCTCAGATAAATGTTCCATAAGAAAAACCACTCAGCCCCATGAATGCATTGTAAGAACTTAAGCTAGAGAATTGAAGGAAGTTTTTTGAGAAAGGAAAATCTCAACAAAATCTCAAACAAAAGAAATGGATAATACTATCTGAACATTCAAATGGGTGCTGGAGTAGGGAGTGGGTGTTCCTGGCTAATGAGAGTACTTGCTTGGTGGTAGAAGATTATACGGAAAGCCAAAATATCATAATGTAACGGTTACTAAACCAGAGGAGTGATGCATAACAAATCTCCTGAGGGTAGCAGGAACCAAACTGCACAAAGCTCCATGGTTCATACAAAGTAATAATAGATGTTAAGCAGGGTAACTGACATCACAAGATTTGCATAAACATGGTGACTGCAATGAGGGGAATTGATTGGAGAAGGACTGGAGTGGATGAGAGTGACCACTTAGTAGGTAAGGGGAGACTTCGACTGCATGGTGATTGTAGATAAGAACATCCTATAAAGAGTTTTAGAAAAGATTTTCTAGTGACATAACAAATACGCCAGAATTAACTGTGGAAAATAAAACCTATATCCTGAAGTGCCAAATTGAAATAGCCTGGATTGGTAGCAATTTGTACACCAGAAAACATTCATAACTCTGTGTGTGTGTGTGTGTGTGTGTGTGGTGTGTGGTGAGAGAGAATGAAATAATTCTTTTAACTATCACAACTGTCTTGTAAGGAAAGCAGATAGTTACTTCTTCATTTTCATCAAATCAAGATTGTTCAGAAGAAAAACTAACTGGCATATAAATGAAAAATAGCAGAATTCAGTTTTTCTGAATCCTTAGTTTCTTTATTTTTTTAATTTTATTTCACTTGTGAAAATTAATCTCTTCCTTTTCCAATAAAATAAAATAAAATAAAATCTCTGCCCACAGCAGGGCAATTAACATTTTTTTTTCTGTATATTTTCATGCCCAACTGAAATTTCCAGTCATTCCTTGGTTCTTTAGGATCCCACTCTGCTAAACATTTAACAAAAATGACAACAAAAATGCTGACAGCAAACACAGAATACTAAGAGCCCTCCCACTGGTTCAATGTATACTTTTTAGTGTATATACTGACGAATATATACTAAGTATTATAATATATATATTGCTTCTACATAGTCAACAATGTGCTAGCATGATTTTAGCTCCATGAAACTTGAAGTTTACTTTGGAATCCATGATCACATTTTGGATAGATATGATCTGGTGTTCATCCTAAGGATATGAGGTAAACACTACTTAGTAACAGTTAGGAGTTATTTTCTTCATTAAAATTTCTTCCCAAAGAGGTTGGTAAAATTAATTGTTAAATTAAAAAAAAAAAACACAACCAAACAACAACAACAAAAAAAAACAGGGTGGAGGGTACAAGGCTCATAGCAGCTCTGAAGTTATGAAATTATACAAAGTTTAAATTATAAATAGCCATGTGCAAAAGAGAACAAGTCATGTGCAATAAGCTAAAATTGCTGACACAGTACTCATAATAGTTTCTTTCCCAGAAGTTTTATTGCAGTTATATAAGAAATTATTCACTTATGAAGTTCAAAGAAACTTTTTGAATAGATTTTTGGGGGATTTCAATTTAAGAGGGAGGTAATAGGAAAGAATGAGGAACTTCTTACCATAATTTAAGCAATGAACAATACACAAATACAAATGTGGAGCTAACTGGCATTTTCTTATTTACTCAAAATTCAAGGTTTTCAAAAGCTCCTAAAGTAAAAATCATTTTGAGGTTTTGTAGGAAAAAACGAGATCTCTATCTCTGCTGAAAACATGATTTCCCCATTTCTTATCATTGCAGTTACACTTTTCTTTTTTCTGACATTTTAATGGAAGTATACAGAAAATATTCTTCAACACAATTGCTTTGTAATGCTTGGAATTTGAGGAAAATTAAATTTTACAGGTTTCTTTATGCTTTTATCATATTTATCTTCCTTCTACATGATTAATTTAGACTTGCCAGTAAGCTTTCTCCTATTTGCTTCAGAGAGGTTTTTACAATGAAAAAATGGAAAAGTTCTCAAAATAAGCATATACAAGTCAAAAGAAAACCATTTTAAAAAATGAGCATCATATCATACATTATTTTAAGTTTTCCTAATGACCTTAATTCTAGAACTAAGTGAGGGTAGACTAAACATTTGTGGTCTAAGAAATCAAGTTTTGCCAGAGTAGACAGAGAAAAATGAATCTAGATTTGGAGATAGAGGCTCAATTTGATGACTCTGACAATGGCTAATTACTTCAAAGTTAATTGTATATTATTGATATAATCTAAGAATTTATATAATTAACAGAATACATTTTTCCATATAATAAACACTAAAATAGAAAATAATTTATTTTACTAAATACATTATTTAAATTGCAAAATCAAATATAGGAAAAGTGTCATTTATTAAATATATTCTAATGAGTTATTTTTCACAAAATACTTACAATTCAAGTTTTCCTTATTTAAAAACAACAACAAAAAAACTATACTTGTCATGAACTAACCTTTTTAAAATATGATGAAACCACATTTTTTTTGAGTCTGTCACTGTTATCAAAAGAAAGGAGTCCTTGAGAACACGTTTCTGCACCCCTCCTACAGCAGAATTTGACTTCTTTATTCACAGTATTATGTAAATTTTTAGAAGAGATATGGCAGACTATTGACCCTGATTTTAACATTTTTAAGTTATAAAATGTCTTCACTTTAATTTAGGTTGAAGTTTTTGTGCTTTGAGATACTCATGCAAAATTTCATATATAATATCACAAAAAGATTAAAATCTGCAATTGTCTCTAAATTATAGGCTAGGCTAAGTCTAAACAATGTTTAAAATTTTCTCCTATGAAGCAATGACTCACCTCATAAGTTGCATTATTGTATCATGGTGTCACCCTTGGACCTGGGAATTTTAGATAGAAACCAATAGCATCTGAATTGTTGCTCATTATTAGTATCTTTATTTTAAAGTTAATTTTAACATTATACATTGTTACAAAAGATAAAATATGTTGGCTGATTCCATCAAATACTTTTCAGATGCCCATCATATTTTAAGTAATTCTGTAATAACACTGAAATGAATTTGTCCTAACCCCTTTGTTTCTAAAACTATATGAAACATCACCATAGAAACATGATTATAATAAAAAATAAAAACTACTTTAGAGCTTAAGAAGTCTGAAGAGTAAATGTCAGAGAATAATAATTCTGGATGTTTTATTCTTCAAAGAATTACATGTATTTCCATCAATATTTAAACATATTAAATCTTGATTTATAAATATTAGCAAATGTGTATTTATTTATTAGTAAAATAACTATTTTAATCCCAACAATAACATTCAATATATAATTGTGGAATATTTATAAAATTAATATAAATAAATCTTAAGTTATCACATTTTTGCTTAAAAATAAGAACAAGATTTAAAAATCGTATGGCAACTTTTATCTTTAAAGTGAGTTAATATTTCTTTTTTTTTTTTTTGAGAGAGAGAGAGAGAGAGAGAGAGAGAGAGAATTTTTTTTAATATTTATTTTTTAGTTTTTGGTGGACACAACATCTTTATCTTATTTGTAAGTGGTGCTGAGGATCAAACCCAGCGTCCTGCGCATGCCAGGCGAGTGCGTTACCGCTTGAGCCACATCCCCAGCCCTGAGTTAATATTTCTGTTGGTACATAATAATCATACAAAATAATGGGTTTCATTGTGGCATACTATGCATATATATATTCATAAAAACTTTCTGAAAAGGTTTTAGGTTTTGAGATGATATTATGCTGTTTTTTGGACATATACTGGCAACTTGGTCAAGATAAAAGGAGGGGAAATATTTGACTCTCCTAATTGGACATGATTATTTATTCCAAGTAGGGCTTTTAGAAAAACAAGAATCTAAATTACATTTCTAGGATAAAATAACTGTTTACATTTTACAACTAGAAAAAAAGTACACGCATTGATTGACTATTTGAAGAAATCAGTTCCCTTTAATTCTGTAGGTAAAGCAATTTGATGATTGTCTTATATCTCGGCAAATTATTAAAACAAAATCTGTGATAACGGAGTTCTCACAGTTCTAATTATTTAATCAAGAAAGTTTTCTAGCACACATTTTTAAATCTTTGTTAAAATTATCATGAGAAAGGCTCAAACGCGCGCCAGGTGCTGGGCTGAGGGTGCACCATCCACACTGTGAACACAGATTTTCACCTCTTTGAAAAGTTCCACCTTGCAGGTTTTGACCCTTGAGCACCCACTGCTTTGGGGGTTCCCTGTGTTCTAAAAGTGTGTAGAATTTCTTCACATTGCTAGACAGACAGCTTGGACGATAAAAGTTACTGTCCCTTGAGTTCCCAGGGAATTCAACAGTTTTTTGTTTGTTTGTTTTCTTTTCTTTTTTTCTTTTTTTTTTTTTTTTTTAATTCGTGTTTGTTAACATGAGGGTTTTTCTCATCCTATTTGGAAAAAGTAATAAAAATCTTTTGGCTATTATTTATTTTGTAACCTTTCAACTGTCTATAGTACTGTCTATTCTGGAGTGATGGAAATAATCTACATCTACCTTAGCAGAGTAGCCACTGATTTTGTGTGGCTGCTGAGCTGTTGAAATGTGGCTATGACTACTGAAGAACTGAATTTTGGATTTTATTTAAGTGTGCATAGCCACATCTGACTGGTAGTGGGTGCAGGTATAGGCAGTGGGTGGCCAACATGCAAATCTGTTTGGAACTGAAGAGGTTTCCAGGATGCAGCACCATCTATGCTAAAACCTAGAAAATCCTGGGCAAATGGCTTTACTTTGAATTCCCATCCAGTTTCTGACATGCCCTAGGCAGTTGTGGACAGTCTAACAAGCATCCTGATACCAGTGATGGACGATAAAAAACATCAAAGTTGTGACATGAAAAGCCATTTTCTGACAAATATATAGTTAACAAGATTGGTAGAAAGATAACCTTTTGTGTTATACTCGTTTCCAGAGTATCATTTTTGCATTATAAATTGCAGATCTACTGCACGAATTCCTATTGAGCACAGTATCCCAATTTATGTTTCTGTGGGGTTTTATGCTTACTTTTTACCCCACCTGATTTATTATTGCTTTGTGCTTGAGTTTGCTTGTGATAGCTAAATTTTGTTTCATTTTTGTTTCAAGAAATTGAATAGTAGGAATTGGATTTATATAACAATAAATGTATTTCCAAAAGAAAAAAAAAGTATCATGAGAAAGAAAAATTGTGTGAGAAAGACTAATTAACTGCTCAGTCTGAGGTAATACAGACTATAAGAGTTTAAAAAATTACAGAAAATAATTGCAAGTGAAACAATAGTACAAACTAATTAATCAAAAATTTGATGTTAAAAACTAAAAGACTTTCTTCAATTAAAAAAGATATACAAAGAAGAAGCAAAGTAAAAAACGATCCTTTTGTATGTGAAATAGCAACATTTTTTGAAGAATTATTTTAGTACTGGGATAGTAATTTCAAAGACTCCGCTATAAAAATTAAGATATAAATTGTGGTGAAATTGGAGATTTTTCCAACTAGAACATAATATATTTAAAGTCCTTCCACAAAGCATTCATAGGAAAGTAAATTAAGATTAAATGTATATATTGTATATATTGTAACACATAAATTTCTGTCATTTACAGATTTAGAAAACTAAATAATGTTCCCCAAATTATTACATCCTCATTAGTTCATTGTTTAGGAAAAGAAAAGGAAAAAATTAAACAAGATTTGTTAAAAAGATGAAATGAATAATTTATCCAATTGTTCTCTTGATCAACTTGTTCAAAATGTTTATTGAGAACTTACCTCATGTTACACATTACAATTCATGTGTCAATAAAGATCACACATCAGTCTCCCCAAGCAATTCTTAATGAAAACCTCAGTTACCACTGTTACCTAATTATGTTTTAAAAGCACTTTTTTTTTCACTCTGAATAATTTGGAAAAGTACCTTAACACTTGACTTTGCCTTGCTTTTATAGATACAGTTTCCATGGCCTGCATTTTTTTCAAGTGTCTAAATTACTCCTTCCCTGTATTTAGGTATCTAGGGCAGCAAATCTCCTCAGTCCACAAGGGACCCACTTGGAGTGTTGTTGCTGCAGTTCATTAAGTGGTACCCTATTGGTTTAGAGTTAATAGGCTTTCTAAGCACCTAAGTCACTACCAGTGAGGAACTATGCCCACTGAAATGTTTATACTTGGATAATGAGGGTGACTGTTAAAAGGTCAATTTGTCTTCTGCCCACAGGTAAAAAGAAACTACAAAGCTTAGTTTCAAACTAGCTAACTGTGCATTGTAGTCATTCCAACAACAGAACTGCCATGATTTAATCAGAATTCTCAGGATTGTTACTAAGTATTAGTGGTGTAGATAGATATTGACTCTGAAAATTCATTATTTATACCAGTGATCATAGGGAACTGTATTAAAATTATTGTTATTTATAATTGCATCTTCATTGCTATAAATCTACTTTTAATGCTTATTTTATTATAATATTAATTATTATAGGACTATATACTTAAAAAAAAGGTAAGCTAAACTAGTAATTTATACTATATAAACAAAGGCCTTTACTAAGATTTAGAAATTGTTTGCATGTCAAATAGATAAATTATTTGCATTAAAGATTATTTTATATTTTAACCTATATTTATTTATGAAAATGTAATAGAATTTACACATTCCATACAAAATACATGAAAAAAATACATAAACACACATAAAATTTTTGTTTAGATATTAGACACATTTATGGTCAAGCTTACAAAATATAGCATCAGTTTAGCTATTCACTTTTTTTTATAAACAAAGATTCGATCTTTCAGGTAAAATATTGCATGTTTTCTAATAAAATTTTGTTCAAAAGATTGTATTTGAGAATGAAAATTAAAAAAAAAAACTCTAAATAATACATACAACTACAGTCATTTCATCCATTTACTCACTCACTGAAAAAGCACTTATTAAGTGCTGGTTGTATACTAGAAAGCATTTTGGGCACTGGGGATGTAGTTGTGAACTTGAAAGTCAGGTTCTTGTATTCTTTGTACCTATATCTTCATGGAGAATCTGAAAAGTAAAATGAATGAATATATGAAGAAAAAAATGAATGAATGAACAAAGCATAAAGAAAATAAATAGGATGATATGATAAGAAATCATGGAAAGTTAACATTGGGTAAAAAAAGAAGGTCATTGTGAGAAAGTGATGTTTACACTGAGTCTTTAATGCCAAGTAGAACATAACCATGCTAAAACAAGTCAGGCATTCAGTAGGCATGAGACTCTGCAGGACTAATGGTTCTAAGTCCAAAACAAGTTTGGGCCTTTCAAAGAACAAAGCAAAATAAAATTTACCTTGAAAACAGGAAAGGGAGAAGACCAGTGTTTTAACGTGATTGGTTTTTAGTGCCTTTGGTTGAAAATCAGTTGATGTGTGGTGTTGACGTCTACATTCCCTATTCTGTACCACTAGCATATATGCCCATTTTTATGCTAATAATATCCTGTTTTGATGAGTAGAGCTTTGCAGTGTATTTTGAATTCAGGTAGAGTAATACTCCCTACTTTCTTCTTTTTATTTCAGATGAATATGACTATGACTATTAAAGTTTGTTGTGGTTCTTTAGAGGTTTAAGATTGAATTATAATTATATTATATTAGACAAAGGTGCCAAAAACATGCATTGGAGAAAAGATAGCCTCTTCAACAAATGGTGCTGGGAAAACTGGAAATCCATATGCAACAAAATGAAATTAAACCTATATCTCTCACCATACACAAAACTAAACTGAAAGTGGATCAAGGACCTAGGAATTAAACCAGAGACTGCATCTAATAGAAGAAAAAGTAGGCCCTAATATCCATCATGTGGGATTCGGCCCCAACTTCCTTAATAAGACTCCTGTGGCACACGAATTAAAATCAAGAATCAATAAATGGGATGGAGTCAAACTAAAAAGCTTCTTGTCAGCAAAACAAATAAATCTGTGAGGTGAATAGAGAGCCTACATCTTGGAAGCAAATCTTTACCCCTCACACATCAGGTAGAGCACTAATCACTAGGGTATACAAAGAACTCAAAAAGCTAAGCACCAACAAAAACAAATAACCCAATCAATAAATGGGTCAAGGGCAAGCACCGAAGATGGCCGCTGCGCACGGGGGTTGCTGAAGTGCTGAGCGTGGTGCTCAGAGCAGCGGCTTTAATCGAGATTTCACACAGCATGTAAGAGCTCCTTTCACCGTTAATCTGTAGCGGACCACTTTGCCAAGCAGCAGGAAGAACAAAGAGATAGAAAAAGAGACGCTTGGCTCCCGGACGCTTGGCCGCCCAGAGCCGCGGGCGCTTTGCTCCCATCTGCTTCCTCTTTCGCTTCGCTCCGGTCAGAGAAGGTGAATGTGTAATCAGCAGTGGATTATAAGTACCCTAGGCAAAGAAAGCTCAGTGCGCCCCGCCTTTTCTTTTTTTTTGAATATTTTTTATACAGGGAGAGTTTGTGGATTGGGATTGTTGGCTGGGCTGCGGTTTCTGTGCCGAAAATCCACTCCGCGGGAGCCGCCATTTGCTCTCTGCTAGCTGTCTTGATGCCTATGTATACATTGTCCGGCAGCCGCACCTAGAGGTTGGAGCTGGGCTGCGTGCCGAGCCCTGTCCTCCAAAGGCTGGACCGCAGCCTTGAGCGCCTGGGTCGCCTATTCGCCACTGCACCCTCGGGCAGAGCCTGCTCTGGGGTCGTTCTGCATGCCCCTGCGAGGGGACCCGTGCTCCAGAGGAGGGAGCCGGAGAGCCACGGTGGCAGCCGCTTGGGCCCCGGGGGCTGGGCACCGGTTGGCGGCACAGCTACGGTCACAAACAAGCATGGCGCCCCTGAGCGTGGCCCCGGGGAAGAGGCGATGGCGGCAGGGTTTAATTTCTAGAAATCTGGACTGGAAACAGAAGCAGCAGTTTGTATAATCCCAAGAACTTGCTTATGCCAGGAAGCTGTAAGGGCAACATGAATATCATTGAGGAGATCTAACATGGCAGTGGGCGGGGAGAGATCAAGTCTCTGACCTCTTCAACTGCGCGGGCATAGGGAGCTGTAAATTGTATAAATGCTGTTTGCTCAGGATCACTAGGCAATGCTGAGCTGACGTGGATCTGGGGTGTACAGTCTGGGCCCCTCAGAACACACACACCGAGCCTGGATCGGCTGCATCCAAGCTCCGGTTCGCCTGCTTCTCATGACTCAGCACTAACAATCCCGCTGAAATAACTGGTTGGCCCTTAGGAACTTTCAGAGGTAAAAACCAACCGAGCCTTCATAGGCAGTGGCCACAGGATTGAAACGGGGATTGGGAGAGACAGTCAGGACCCACCCGTTGCATTGGTCACCCGGCAAAGGGAACGAACGGTCACCATTTGCATGGGATTCCACCTTGGCAGAGAACTGACGTCACGGGCGGAGGAGATAACTGCATTGAAACCAGCGCGACAGGGCTCCCAGGAGCAGCAGACAAGGTGTGTAGCCAGTATTGTGGTGAGCGTCACAGGTGAGCGCGGCCTGGCTAGAGGAAACACAAGAGAAGGCCCTAGGCACTCAGGATTGGAGACCTGCCCAGTCTGTGAGGAAGAGCTGCTACACAGTGATTGGTTCCCACCTAGTGAGAGGAGAAGCTTGACCCAGTGGGCACAGCTCCACCTACTGGAAGAGAAATTAATTGAACTCTATGACTGCATTTATTATTATTATTATTATCATTTTTTTTTTCCTTTTTTTTCTTTTTCTTTTTTTTCTTTCATTTTCAATTTTTTTTGTTGTTGTTCTTTAACTTTTTTTAATGTTTCTAATTTTTTTAAATTTTTTTTATTTTTATTATTATTATAATTTTTTTAATTTTCATTTTCATTATTTTTATTATCATTATTATTTTTGTAAAAAAAAAATTTCTTTTCTTTCTTTATTTTCTAACTTTTTTGTGTGTGTTTTGTTTTTGTTTCTTTTGTCTTTTCATTTCTTTTCAATTTTCTTATTCCCCCTTCCTTGAATTCTACCTGCCTACTCTCATTCTCTTTAGTGACTTCTTCCCTTCCTTTCTAATATCTTTCCTCCCAAGCATCAAATAAATTTATAAGAGTAAACAGTAACTCAGCAGTCAAACAGAACAAGAAGTAACATGAGCAGCATAAAAAAGCAAGGAAGAAAAGGGGTACAAACAATGAAGGACAGCCTAAATATTCAGGAAGACCTAGAGTCAGCAGAAAAATGGTCATATAAAGAACTCAAGGAATACCTTAGACAGATGGAATGGAACCTTAAAGAGGATATGAGACAGCAAATCCAAACAGTGAAAGAACACTTTGAAACTGAATTACATAAACAGATAAAAGAAGAAGTTAAGCATCTTTATCAGGAGATAGAGATTATAAAAAAAATCAAACAATAATTCTAGAAATGAAGGAAACGATAAACCAAATTAAAAACTCAATTGAGAGTATCACTAACAGAGTGGAGCAAGTAGAAGCCAGAACGTCAGATAATGAAGACAAAATATATCATCTTGAAAAGAGCCTAGCCACCTCAGAAAGGCTGGTTAAAAATCACAAGAGAAACATCCAAGAGATATGGGATAACATAAAAAAACCAAACCTATGAGTCATCGGGATAGAAGAAGGTACAGAGATTCAAACCAAGGGAATGAGTAGCCTGCTGAATGAAATAATTACAGAAAACTTTCCAGAAATAAAAAAGGAAACAGATATACAAATTTTAGATGCATACAGGACACCAAGCATATAAAATCACAGTAGACCAATGCCAAGACACATTGTTATGAAGATATCCAATATACAGAACAAAGAGAAAATATTAAAAGCTACAAGAGAAAGGAGGCAGATTACATTCAGGGGTAAACCAATAAGGTTAACAACGGATTTTTCATCACAGACGCTGAAAGCGAGAAGATCCTGGAACAACGTATTTCAAACACTGAAAGACAATGGATGCCAACCAAGAATACTGTATCCAGCAAAATTAAGCTTCAGGTACGACAACAAAATAAAAATCTTTCATGATAAACAAAAGCTAAAAAATTTGCAGCCAGAAAACCAGCATTGCATAGCATCTTGAGCAAAACACTACACGGGGAAGAAATGAAAAACAATAACCAAAACCATCAGTGGGAAGTGCCTCTATAAAAACAGAGGGCGGGGGGAAAGCTAACCACGGAGAAACAAACTAAATTAAATTAAAAAAAAAAGAAGATAAATACTCAAACATGGCTGGAAGTACAAACCATATATCAATAGTAACTCTAAACGTTAATGGCTTAAACTCTCCAATAAAGCGACATAGGCCGGTAACATGGATTTAAAAAAACAAATCCAACAATATGCTGCCTCCAGGAGACACATCTGATTGTAAAAGACATACACAGGCTGAAGGTGAAAGATTGGGAAAAAATATACCACGCACGCGGTCCTCGTAAGCAAGCAGGGGTGGCCATCCTCATATCGAATAAAATCGACCTCAAGACTAAGTTAATCAAAAGGGATAAGGAAGGACATTATATACTGTTAAAAGGAACCATTCACCAACAAGACATAACAATTATCAATATTTATGCACCAAATAATGGTGCTGCGACATTCATAAAACAAATTCTCCTCAAGTTCAAGAATCAAATAGACCACAACACAATAATTATGGGTGATTTCAACACACCTCTCTCACCATTTGACAGATCCTCCAAACAAAAGTTGAATAAAGAAACTATAGAACTCAATATAACAATCAACAACCTAGACTTGACTGACATATATAGAATATATCAACCATCATCAAGTGGATATACTTTTTTCTCAGCAGCACATGGATCCTTCTCAAAAATAGACCATATATTATGCCATAGGGCAACCCTCAGTAAATATACAGGGGTGGAGATAATCCCATGCATTTTATCTGATCATAATGGAATGAAACTGGAAATCAATGATAAAAGAAGGAAGGAAAAATCCTACATCACATGGAAAATTAACAATATGTTACTGAATGATCAATGGGTTACAGAAGACGTCAAGGAGGAAATCAAAAAATTCTTAGAGATAAATGAAAATACAGACACAACATATTGGAATCTATGAGACACAATGAAAGCAGTTTTAAGAGGGAAATTCATCGCCTGGAGGGCATTCCTCAAAAAAAGGAAAACCCAACAAATAAATGAGCTCACACTTCATCTCAAAGCCATAGAAAAGGAAGAGCAAAACAACAGCAAATGTAGGAGAAGGCAAGAAATAATTAAAATCAGAGCGGAAATCAACGAAATTGAAACAAAAGAAACTATTAAAAAAATTAACAAAACTAAAAGTTGGTTCTTTGAAAAAATAAATAAGATTGACAGACCCTTAGCCATGCTAACGAGAGAAGAAGAGAGAGAACTCAAATTACTAACATACGGGATGAAAAAGGCAATATCACAACAGACGCTACAGAAATACAGAAGGCAATTAGAAATTATTTTGAAAACCTATATTCCAATAAAATAGAAGATAGTGAAGACATCAATAAATTCCTTAAGTCACATGATTTGCCCAGACTGAGTCAGGAGGATACTCACAACTTTAACACACCAATATCAATAGATGAAATAGAAGAAGCAATCAAAAGACTTCCAACCAAGAAAAGCCCAGGACCGGATGGGTATACAGCGGAGTTTTACAAAACCTTTAAGGAAGAATTAATACCAATACTTTTCAAGCTATTTCAGGAAATAGAAAAAGAGGGAGCTCTGCCAAATTCATTCTATGAGGCCAACATCACCCTGATTCCGAAACCAGACAAAGACACCTCGAAGAAAGAAAACTACAGACCAATATCTCTGATGAACCTAGATGCAAAAATCCTCAATAAAATTCTAGCGAATTGGATACAAAGGCACATCAAAAAAATTGTGCACCATGATCAAGTAGGATTCATCCCTGGGATTCAAGGATGGTTCAATATACGGAAATCAATAAATGTTATTCACCACATCAATAGACTTAAAGATAAGAACCATATGATCATCTCAATAGACGCAGAAAAAGCATTTGACAAAATACAGCATCCCTTTATGTTCAAAACATTAGAAAAACTAGGAATAACAGGAACTTACCTCGACATAGTAAAAGCTATCTATGCTAAGCCCCAGGCTAGCATCATTCTCAATGGAGAAAAATTGAAGGCATTCCCCCTAAAATCTGGAACAAGACAGGGATGCCCTCTATCACCACTTCTATTCAATATAGTTCTCAAAACACTGGCAGGAGCAATTAGACAGACGAAAAAAATTAAAGGCAGAAAAATAGGAAAGGAAGAACTTAAATTATCACTATTTGCAGGTGACATGATTCTATACCTAGAAGACCCAAAAGGGTCTACAAAAAAACTACTAGAACTAATAAATGAATTCAGCAAAGTGGCAGGATATAAAGTCGACACGCATAAATCAAAGGCATTTCTGTATATCAGCGACAAAACTTCTGAAACGGAAATGAGGAAAAACACTCCATTCACAATATCCTCAAAAAAAATAAAATACTTGGGGATCAACCTAACAAAAGAGGTAAAGGATTTATACAATGAAAACTACAAAACCCTAAAAAGAGAAGTAGAAGAAGATCTTAGATGATGGAAAAATATAGCCTGTTCATGGATAGGCAGAACTAACATCATCAAAATGGCGATATTACCAAAAGTTCTCTATAGGTTTAATGCAATGCCAATCAAAATCCCAATGGCATTTCTTGTAGAAATAGAGAAAGCAATCATGAAATTCATATGGAAAAATAAAAGACCCAGAATAGCAAAAGCAATTCTAAGCAGGAAGTGTGAATCAGGTGGTATAGCAATACCGGATTTAAAACTATATTACAGAGCAATAGTAACAAAAACAGCATGGTACTGGTACCAAAACAGGCGGGTGGACCAATGGTACAGAATAGAGGACACAGAGACTAATCCACAAAGCTACAACTATCTTATATTTGATAAAGGAGCTAAAAGCATGCAATGGAGGAAGGATAGCATCTTCAACAAAAGGTGTTGGGAAAACTGGAAATCCATACGCAACAAAATGAAACTGAATCCCTTTCTCTCGCCATGCACAAAAGTTAACTCAAAGTGGATCAAGGAGCTAGATATCAAATCAGAGACTCTATGTCTGATAGAAGAAAAAGTTGGCTCCGATCTACATATTGTGGGGTCGGGCTCCAAATTCCTTAATAGGACACCCATAGCACAAAAGTTAATAACTAGAATCAACAAATGGGACTTACTTAAACTGAAAAGTTTTTTCTCAGCAAGAGAAACAATAAGAGAGGTAAATAGGGAGCCTACATCCTGGGAACAAATTTTTACTCCTCACACTTCAGATTGAGCCCTAATATCCAGAGTATACAAAGAACTCAAAAAATTAAACAATAAGAAAACAAATAACCCAATCAACAAATGGGCCAAAGACCTGAACAGACACTTCTCAGAGGAGGACGTACAATCAATCAACAAGTACATGAAAAAATGCTCACCATCTCTAGCTGTCAGAGAAATGCAAATCAAAACCACCCTAAGATACCATCTCACTCCAATAAGATTGGCAGCCATTATGAAGCCAAACAACAACAAGTGCTGGAGAGGATGTTGGGAAAAGTGTACTCTTGTACATTGCTGGTGGGACTGCAAACTGGTGCGGCCAATCTGGAAAGCAGTATGGAGATTCCTGGGAAAGCTGGGAATGGAACCACCATTTGACCCAGCTATTGCCCTTCTCGGACTATTCCCTGAAGACCTTAAAAGAGCGTACTACAGGGATACTGCTACATCGATGTTCATAGCAGCACAATTCACAATTGCTAGACTGTGGAACCAACCCAGATGCCCTTCAATAGATGAATGCATTAAAAAAATGTGGCATTTATACACAATGGAGTATTATACAGCACTAAAAAATGACAAAATCATGGAAGTTGCAGGGAAATGGATCGCACTAGAGTAGATTATGCTTAGTGAAGCTAGCCAATCCCTAAAAAACAAATACCAAATGTCTTCTTTAATATAATGAGAGCAACTAAGAACAGAGCAGGGAGGAAGAGCAGGAAGAAAAGATTAACATTAAACAGATACATGAGGTGGGAGGGAAAGGGAGAGAAAAGGGAAATTGCATGGTAATGGAGGGAGATCCTCATTGTTATACAAAATTACATATAAGAGGTTGTGAGGGGAATGGGAAAATAAACAAGGAGAGAAATGAATTACAGTAGATGGGGTAGAGAGAGAAGATGGGAGGGGAGGGGAGATAGTAGAGGATAGGAAAGGTAGCAGAATACAACAGTTACTAATAGGGCATTATGTAAAAATGTGGATGTGTAACCGACGTGATTCTGCAATCTGTATTTGGGGTAAAATTGGGAGTTCAAAACCCACTTGAATCAAATGTATGAAATATGATATGTCAAGAGCTTTGTAATGTTTTGAACAACCAATAAAAAAAAATAAATGGGTCAAGGATCTGAAGAGACACTTCTCAGAAGATGATGTACAATCAGTCAACAAATATATGAAAAATGTTCATCATCACTAGCAATTAGAGAAATTCAAATTAAAACCACTCTAAGATTTTATCTCACTCCAGTCAGAATGGCAGCTATTATGCATACAAACAACAATAAATGTTGGCCAGTATGTGGGGAAAAAGGTACACTCATGCGCTGCTGGTGGGACTGCAAATTGGTACAGCCAATATGGAAAGCAGTATGGAGAGTTCTTGGAAAATTGGGAATGGAACCACCATTTGACCCAGCTATGCCTCTCCTTGGTCTATACCCAAAGGACTTAAAAACAGCATACTACAGGGACCCAGCCACATCAATGTTTATACCAGCACAATTCACAATAGCTAAACTGTGGAACCAACCTAGATGCCCTTCAATAGACGAATGGGTAAAAAATGTGGTATATATACATAATGGAATATTACTCAGCAATAAGAGAATAAAACCATGGCATTTGCAGGTAAGTGGATGGAGTTAGGGGGCATGGGATAATTAATGATGGTGAAATGTGATGATCATTACTATCCAAGTTCATGTTGAAGACATGAATTGGTGTAAATATACTATGTATACAACCATATATACGAAAAATTGTGCCCTATATATGTTACAAAATATTTTTTCTCAATATTTGTGAAGTATATCAGTATTTTGATTTTGAGTACTATAAATCAATAGATAAGATGTCCATAGTTGTCAAAATTAAGAGTATTATTTTTTGCAATCAATGGATTGAGCATGGAATATCTTTTAAATTTTTGTGTCTTTTTAAATTTCTTTCCTCACATTGTTATAGTTTTATAGTAGAAATCTTTCATATCTTTGGTTAAATTTAATTGCAAAGTATTTTATTTGTGTAGCTATAGCAAAGTGGATTGATTTCTTGTGTTCTATTTAAAATAGATTGGTATTGATGCACAGAAATACCACTGGTTATTGTCCTGGAGAAAGGACAATCTTTCCAATAAATAGTGCTTGAAAAATTGAATATCCACATTCAGGATAATGAAATTAGATTCCCATCTCTTCACAACTAAAAGACTCAAGTGAAATTAGACTAAAGACATTAAATGCAATCTCAAAACAATGAAACTACTAGAAGAAAGCATAGGATAAATGCATTAGAACAATGGAGTAAGCAAGGACTTTTTGAATAACAACTCCAAAATTTAGCCCAAAAGTTGTAGCTACCTAAATGTCCATCAAATGATGAATGGATGAATATATTATATAAATATACTCAGTGGAATACAATAAAGCCATACAAGGGATGGAATATCATCATTTATAGCAATGTGAAGGTAACCAGAGATCATTATGTTAAGTGAGTTAAGGCAGGCATAGAAAGGCAAGTACTGCATAATTTCACTCATAAGTGAAATCCAAAAAAGTTGATCTCCCAGAAATTGAGAGGCCAGAAGAGTAGGGAAAAGGTGGGGTTGGGGAAATTTTAATCAATGTGCATAAAGTTAAGGTTGACTACAGACATCAAAAATGTACTGTACATTTCAAAAACTAGAAGAAAGAATTTTGAAAGTTTTCACCTTGAAGAAATGATAAATGTTGAGGAGATACATAAGGTTAATCTGATTTGAACATTATACAACATATACATGTATTACAACATCATTTCTTATCAACATATATAATTTTATGCTTTTATGTATTAGTTATAAGTTAAGTTTAATTGATAAATAAAAATGGATCTTTTAGAAACTGAGAATAGAGAGTAGAATGTTGTTAGCAAAGTCTCAAGACAGTAAGGGGACAAGGAGGCATGAGGACAGGATGATCAATAGGTACTTTGTTAAAGTTAAATAGAAATAAGGAGTTCAAAGTTTCCATTACACAGGAGGTTGACTAGATAGCTTTTGTATTGTATATCTCAAAATGTTAAAGAAATAATTTTATGGTTTTTTACCATAACTGAAATTTTGGAGAGAAGTTTAGCGTGATTACATAGTTTATACATGTATTAAAACATCACCTGATACTCATTTATGTGAAAATTTTCTTTGGTTTAATGTATAAATTAAAATTAAATTAAAAAAAAATAAAATAAGGTTGGAAAAGAAAACAAGGCAAATTTTTTAGGGCATTGAATGTTAAGGTAAGGTCAGTGGTTGTGGCTCTGTTAGTACAGGGCTTGCCTGGGATGTGTGAGACACTGGGTTTAATCCTCAGCACCACATAAAATAATAAACAAATATATATATATATATAGAATGACTTAAAAAAAGAAAGTTAAGGTAAAAGTATTTAAATGCAAATAGGAATCACATGAAAAAAAATTATTTGGAAGTAATAAAATTTTCTTGGAGTTTAAAAAGCATCTTGGCTAAAAAATATCATTCTTGCTGTTGGATAATGTCTAAGATAGGACAAAAAAATATTCAAAATAACTAGTTGAAGACAGGAGTCAAGGAAAACATGGAGGATTTAGCTCAACCATTTTTGTACATTTACTGAGATAAGCAATATATAAACAGCTACTTTATTGAATGTGAATGCTAAGATTACTAAAATTTTGAGTAATTCTTTTCAAAAAGATTTTAAATTGGAAGGTAAAATAATTCAGTTCAATGCACATCAAAGCTTAAAATTATAGAATCATAATCACTTTCCAACATTTACAAGCACAAAATTGTTGCAATATTAGACAGAGCTTATGTACACATTTTTTTTAAATTCTCCATTTAAAAATTAACATAGTGAAGATCAAAAAACAATGAAAAAAATTTGAACATTCTAGTCTGGTATTTCTTTACTTTCTCTGCTAAAGGTTATTCAGGAATATAGCTCAGCTTCAAATATTCCATAAAGAAGTAATGGTTCCCAATATCTAATGATATATTACACAATTCTCTCTGGATTTTATACTGCTAAAAGTTTTATAGGAAAATTACCAGTTGGGAACTAATGTCCTTCAAAGGATATATTCTGATCATCAGAGGGCACTCAATTTTTGTAGCTATTCTGAACTAAGGCTTTATAAAACATCTTTGGAAAGAGTAAAAAAGTGCAATACAGAACCCACTCAGGTTTAACAATCAGAATACTTAAATTAAGATAAATATTATTTTGTCAAGTTTTCTAAACTTTATCAAGAAAAAGTTTAATTATTTGAACAAACTGAAATTGTTGGATTTTTTTTAGCTTTTTCCTTGTAACCCTCCATTTCACTTACATTTTTTATAATGCAAATTTTCCCAGTCTTCTTTTTTCTTAAAAAAAAGTGGGTTTTCTTTGCTTTAAAGTCAAAATTTCAGGATCTGAATAAGTTCACCCTTTGACAAGACAAACTCTTTATAATCCCCTCAAATTTTTAAAGAGCAAGACTAGTAACAATATAAATCTTTCATACTAAATTGACAGCTTTTATTTAACTAGTTCAAACTAAAAGTAGAAATTACTCTGTTGTAAACAAAGTTTGTTAAGCTTACAGTTTGAAGTTAGTCTAGAATATTTGTATGTTTAAAGTCAAGCTATCATTATTAACTTGAAACAATAATTGTTTCATTATTTATACTTATTTTAGGGAAATAACTATGATAATTAGGACACACACCAAGCATCTAGGGCTAGCCCATTAAGGCTAGCACATTAAGACCAATCTTAACCAAAAGTCCAATGCTCGAGAGGCACAATGTATATCTTCTCACTGAGATGGTGAGATATATACCTGGTATTTCCTGCATCTACTAATACCTATAGGCTAGCTAAATAGATGTGCATGGCAAAGAAGAGATGAAAATATCATAGCAGGAGTTATAGTAATAATGATGTGACTCAAAGCTACAAATAGCATTATCTTCTGGGGGTGAGAAGATTGAAAAAATAAATTCTAGGTTTTTTTTTATTAGGTGTGATCTTTATATAGCAAGCTGTCAGAGTTGGAATAATGATTTGATGATACACCTGCTGCCAAACTTCCTTTCAGCTACCCAGGTAGATTTACATTCTTGTGCTTCCATTCCTTTGATTCAAGGCCTCATGCCTTGTTAAAATGAAAAGACCACAGGGAAGGGTAATGCATTATGTATTGTACAATTATTTCTTTCATAGAGGTTGTTATCCTGATGTTCCTCTAAATAGATACATAACGAAACAGGAGAGGAGTCAACAAGGTGTGTATCTCTGCTTTTCTTCTTGATAAGCATAACATCCTAGAAAAGATCTTTTTTTTTTTTCCTGGAAAATAAGTTTTATTTTGTTTATTTAGTCTTTTTATGTGATGCTGGGATCAAACCCAGTTTCTCATACATGCTAAGCAAGAGCTCTATCAATGAGCAACAACGTCAGCAATGAAGAGTAAGTTTTATGATATACTCTAGTGATAGAATATTTCACTTATAAGATGAATGAGCCAATCAAATGCTGATCATATAAAAGGCTTTGAAAAGTCCAGTAGTATAATCATTGATCAAAATATGCCCATTGAATCTATTTGGGAAAAAAATGAGAGAACCAGTGTTACATGTTGGTGATATTAAGAGCATAAAGCATTATACTGGGAAAATTTTGTAAGGGCTTATTAAATAAGAATGATAGAGAATCACTTTGGGATAGGAGTCACCTGTGTTTCTCCTTTGTTAGCAAAGCAATAAATGTTCTTTTTCCTTTTTCTCAAAACTATGTCCTTGTTATTGAATTGGCACCATGGACAAGGTCTGAGATATTGGCAACAAATTTGGTACCCCAGGTGGGACCCAAGAGGAGCCCCTTCTCCAGCTGTCTTGTGAAGTTCTGGTTCTCCAAGGAAGCCCACTCCCAGGCAGAGGATGGAAGGTAGATGGAGAAATTATTGAGAGACAACTTCTGGAAAGTGAGGAGATGAGTGAGTTTGTTTTGGGTCAAACCAGAGGAGCTATTCCTCTGAGTAAAGGGAGGGACTGAGGGATAGTCCCAGCAGCTGCCCAAATTCCTTGTGCTTTGCATAACTCCCACCTTCTCTTCCTTAATGGTATAGGTTGCTCCATCATGGTCTACTTTGAGGGAAAAAAAAAAAAACTGAGTTCAGTACAGTTGCAATACACTTGACCATTTGGTAAGTCTCCCCAGGTATGCAGGTTGACGCTTCATTCCACATGTCTGGTTCCTCTTGTGGGAACATCTGTGGCACATTGGTATAAGAGTTACAGTGAAGCAGGACTCGAGCACCTAGAGATATTTACTCACTTCTGGTCTGTTCTAGGTTCTCATCTGCTTATTGGTTTTGGGTTTGAGAATTTCCTCTGGTTCTCTGTGTGAATTTTTGTTTGTAACTGTTAATACCCCTTGTAAGATGTGGGCCACACTGTATCAATCCTATAGGTAGTCTGATGGTAAAGATCTTGACTGGACTTTAAAGGTTTCTGCCTGTAGGTCATGGTTTTAGGGATCTAGTTGTCTGTTTGTTTGTTTCTTTCTTTTTATTTTTAAACAAATTTGCAGCTGGCATTAGTTTGTCAGAGGTAAAGAAGTTGAAAGAATCACCTATCAGTATATGCCTAAGAAAAAGTTTGTGTTTTACTGTAACAATCTGGCTTTTGAATAGCTTTCTGAATCGTACAATCTTGCAGTTGCAGTTGGTCTGTCAGAGGTAAAGTAAGTGGAAGAAATTTGCATATGCAGGTCTGTCTGTTTTAAAGCTTCCCTCCTATCAGTCCTGGTTTTGGTGATCCTCTCTTGTCTGTCTCTGTGTTTTTCATATCTGTTACCAGCCCTTTAAGACATCAGCCATGCTACATTGATCTTACCAGTGGTCTCTTGGGAAGAGAGATCTTGGCTAAATGGGCCACCTCTAGATATAAGCCTGTCCAAGAGAAAGATGTTTTACTGTAACAAAATCTGGCCTTTGAATGGTTTTCTGGATTATCACACAATCTTTCCGTTAAAGTTGGTCTGTCAGAGATAAAGTATATGGAAAGATTCTGCATCTACAGACATTTATGCATTACATGATAAGGAATCTGAATAGTCAGAAACTTAGATCAGAATTCAAAAAGGTATGTAAAAAAGTGGATGTGGAACCGATGTGAATCTGCAATATGTATACGGGGTAAAAATGGGAGTTCATAATCTGCTTGAATCAAATCTATGAAATATGATATGTCAAGAGCTTTGTAATGTTTTGAACAACTAATAATAAAAAAATCACAAACTAATTTTCATGTAGAAACATACAAATACAACAGTTGTTCAAAATCATTTAACATATCAGGAGTACTGAAAAAAAAAATGCACTGCCTCTGGTGTGAAAGATAGAACATCAGAATAAGGGTTAAAAATTAAAAAAAAAAAAAACAGGTTTAAATTCTTTCAAGCCAGTGCTGCAGTCCCAATACTGTTTCTCAGCCTGGCCCCAGGCAACTGCAGATCATATCACTGTGGGTAAGAGACACCACACTGGAGAAAAAAAGTCCCAAGAAAGTTGCCTGGGCTATAGAAAACTGGGTAAAGAGAACTTGACCTCTGTCCTGCCTTTCAGCCCTTTTTTCTTATGGAAGGTAGAGGCTACCGGCTACAAAGACAGAGCAGTAAGTTCCAGCACTATTAGTTTATAACCTGGGTATAGGAATAGTCTCCCCTTTTAAGATCTGGCAGGATACCACATTTGGCCAGGAAATATCCATCACTGAGGTCGAGTGATTTTTGTTATGACAGTATCCCATCAAACTAAATGCATGCGGAAACTTGCAAGATAAACAAACACACCCAGGAAAAAAAAAAAAAAAACTAAGACCAACTTCAGTTTTGTTGGCATTCTCTGCAAAGGGATTTTTAAGGAAGCCTAAAAGAAAGGATGGGAAAGGCTTCTTCCATTGAATATCAATATGTTAGTGTAAGAAGAAGGTCCCAAAGGGGATTCTGGGTACAATTAACAGCGGGGCACTCACTTTAAGTTGATGGCACTGTGATAATAATAAGCAGACAGGTCAGGCTCAAAAAATATCATGTACTCCCTTGAATGCAACCTGGGAATAAAAAGATTAAGACACACTCGTATAGATGCCAGATTGTCTGATTCCTCTGCTAGGATGAAGGTTGTATGAATTAAATGCACAGATAGCATTCATAAGGATTGCTTCAGAATATGAATATAAGAGCAGGTCTCAAAACAGAAAAGAGATAAAAGAAAGTTATAGTTATGTAAACATATTTTAGTATGGAAAATTAGAAGGTAAAAGAAATGTTTCTGTGTAAGAAAATATTTTATATGGTAAAGTAATATTCTTGTGCTAAAGTCCAAGATGAAAAAGAGGACAAAATAAATGATGTAAACAAGTTGTAGAATGTCTAAGTTGCAGAAGTTTTGTGGAAGGTAAATCTCAAAAGGTTTGTCTATGCAATTAAATTGGCTATAATTAAAAAAATAAAGGTTATTTTAATGTACTGATAGGGAAGCAAAGTTTGAAATAATTTTATCTATCAAGAAGAGAGAGAGAGAGAGAGAGAGAGAGAATTTTAATATTTATTTTTTAGTTTTCGGCGGACACAACATCTTTGTTTGTATGTGGTGCTGAGGATTGAACCCGGGCCACACACATGCCAGGTGAGCGCGCTACGCTTGAGCCACATCCCCAGCCCATTTGTTATGTTTTATTACTTAGGGAAACTAAGTCTTAAAAGGTTTGTACCCATTTTAAAGTCTTTTTAATGATCATTTCAAAATGGTTAAATTAATAACTGTTATTTCAGGTTTTAACAATATACTTGATACCATAAATGCATGTGACTAGATATATGTATACATCTGAGAACTCTGTTTGTATGAGCCTTGTCTAAGTGTTATATAAAAGTTTACAAAATAAAAGTTTATCTAGGTTTATTGCAAAGGCAACTGACAAGTGTTCGTTCTTATACATTGTACCTGACATGTTAGGGCCACACTGCCATTTGAAGATATGTCTTATATCTGTTTGCTTTAACTAAGTCTATTTCTGAACATTAACACTGTTTCCTAAATGTATACAAGATTTAAGGCTATCATTTGATTTCTGCAAGTACTGTTAACCCAAGCAGACCTGTGATTATTGTTACTGTACAATAGAGATTATAAATTGTACCTTAAAAGTTAAACATAATTAAATGTAAATATTAGGTGAGTACTTTACAAAGTTGGTGTTCTCTAAACTAAAATTGTAGCAATAGTATCCTTCAAATTTATATAGAAATATAAAATATGGTTTGTATTTATTTATGTCATTTAATGTTTCATAACAGGATAAAGGTAACTTGTGAATAAGTTTATATATATATATATAAATTTAAATTTAAATTCATATATATATATATATATATATATATATATATATATATATACATAAGAATAGGAATTTAAATTTAAATGCATTTTAGGAAGGTATTAAGGAGAACTGGTTCAAAGGTGGACAATGTGGAACATGAAAACATTTTATCACCTTTTACACAAAAGAGATGTTAAGAACTCTCTTAGTCCTTCTGTTTGATTATGTTTCAGATGTAATGTATTATATTAACTGATATACAGAGACACAGGAAATAATACCTGAGAACTTCAAAGAATGATATTTTTAAAAGGTCCAAAGATCAGATTCAGAAATAAAACACTTTCTAAGATTTGTTAAGATGCTAGCCTCACCTGAGTTAAGGCTCTGCCTCTCATACTTCTCCATGTTAGGGTGGCTCTGAAGTAGGCTAGAGTACAGCTTATTGTATGCAAAAGACAGATTTTTTTGTTGTTGTAAGATTATTGTGATATCAAAGTAAACAGGGACTATAATACCAAAGTAAAGTAAAAGTTTGGGTAAATTGTAGAAGATATTTAGGTTTATAAAATAATTTTAAAAATAAAAGTTGTATGTAATTTGGTTATAAACATGGCTTTTGGAGAGGCTAAGCAGGAATCAAAGATACATTAGTGTTCATTTTGTATTTTCTTTGTAAAACTTTATAACTTGTCTGTTAGTGTTTTGCAGAAATATTATTTCTAACAGAACAAATTGAATTAATTTTAGGCAATAAGCCAGTCAGATAATGCTGACTAGCAGTATTAATTCTGACTCTAATTTTAAAAAAGGGGTAAGTGTAAAATTATAAATATTGAAGTTATAACCCATTACTCCCACTCTAAAACTGGTGAAACTGGCCTGCTAGGTGTTTAAAACCAAAAACTTGGAAACCAAAGTCAAGGAACTAATAGGGCAAAGGGAAAGGCAGGCAATATGTTTGTCCTAGATCTGTAAAGTCAGCCAGGACCCAAAGAAATGAGGGATCCCTCTGAGGGTCCTTCAACTCTGGTCAATCTCCTGATTGACTGATCAGGGCGATTGAGAGGACGCTAGAGAGAAGGAAGCTAACCAGTGGACATTCTGCAAAGAGGAGAGTCACTGGAGAGAGAAATGTCCCTGATGCTTCCAAGAGAAGCCACGTATGGTTAGCAAGATTCTGACCCATCTAGGCAGATGGCACCACTGTTAGAGGAAAGCTAAATAAGCCAAGAAGTTTTGCACAAACCTCCAAGGGTGATCTCTAAGGAATTTCAACTGACTGGTGAAAGTATATAAAAAAAAAACAATGTCAGTTTTGATCAACTTGGTCTGAAATACCTGGCTGGAAAGTATAGCCAAAGCACAGTCCTACACAGACACTTAAAAGGAAGACAATGTTTTTTTGTTGTTGTTTTTAAAAAACTGTAACTTAAAATGTACACTTGTGTCAGCCATACCAAAATAAGTAAAGTTGGAAACTATAAGGGAAGGGTTTGCTGTGTGGGAGTGCTTGATAATAATGATCACAAGGGACTCTAGAGTCATGAGTTGTCCTGAGTAAATTTGAGCCTCAACTCATAGACCTACAAATCTTCCTAACCTGCTACATTTGTAAACTTGATCTGTTTTTCACTAATACAATTATGAGTTACTCTCTTTATGGTTTTCAGAGATTGGCTAAAATACTAATTGAGTTTGTGCTAAATGTTTACAAAAAAGTAGTGCTTTGCTGTCTTATTTATTCTTGTCCCTGCCATATGTATGCCTTGTCCACTTATCTGCCCTCTGCTGCTGTGGACCTCTGGACTGCTCTGATGCTGACTGAATACCCTTAACTGTTCTTGGCCCACCTGATAGAAAAGGACTGCCAGTCACTTCCTCCAACTTTGCCCTCTTTCAGCAGTAAGCAGCTTGGAGATGTCATCACCCAATTTTTCAATAGAAATGGAATGTAGAAATTGACAATGAGTAAATGTAATAATTATCCACTTTATGCTTGAGTAAGGCCCCTCCTGCACTGATACTCTGACTTATTTTTTAAAACGGACATATTTCTTTTTCTTTCTTCCAACTCCTCCTATTTTCTCCCCCTCCCTTATCTCAGGGGAAATAGGATTACCTTTATTCCCCATCCTAGGGAGAATTATATGTTCTTGAGCACACACCCACTACAGGAATGAAATGATCCAGACTTTGCAGATAGCATCAGAAGATATCAGAAATGACTATTTCCCAAATAGCAAGTGAATTACAACTCCAGACTAACACCTGGAAGTGGCCTTTGAATCACCCCTTTAAAAGCCCCTCTTTCCCCTTAATGGGCAGAATCCCACCTCTAGGACAGAAGTCCCCTATGTTTCTTCTTTGTTAGGATAGCAATAAAGCTCCTTTTTTTCCTTTTTCTCAAAGAGAGGGAGATAAAATGAGGTGGGGTTTTAGATTTTATGTAACATAACACAAAAGTCATCTTCATATGAAACATTAACACAAGGGTATGATGAAGAAGTTAAAAAACAAATTTCACAATTTGTCTTGGGAAAGTGGGAATAAATCTTTATTCATAAACTGATGCACAAAAGATGTTATTTCCTTACTTCTTTTAGATTCAAGTACAGCTCTGACCAGACATCCAGAAAATAAAATCTCAGAGTTTACTGGAAATTTCTAATTTGTGATTTTACCCAAGAGTTTGGGAGGCTTATGTGGACCTCCCCATATAGGAGACTGACCTCCAATTGCAGTATATTGAGATCACTAATGATGTTCTCTTTTGTCCAAAGTCCCTTGGTGTCTGGAGAATTAGCAACTCTGTATCCATGCCACCCTTATAGCACTGTCTATTAGTTTTCTATTTCTCCCATAACAAAGTACCAAAAACTAAGCTCAAAACAGAAAAACAAAATTATCTCACACTTCTATAGGTCAGCAATTCAGGTTGGCTTGGATAAATTTCTCTGCTCCAGGTTTCACAGAACAGAAATGAAGGTGACAGCTGGCAGGCCTCTTATTGGGAGGCTCAGTAATGCTACACTTCTAAGCACATTCAGGTTATTGGCAGAATCCACTAAATGATGCTTTTAAGATTGATGTCCAGTTTTCTAATTGACTGCCCTTAGGGGCTAGGAGTTGCTTCCATCTATTTGTACACAGACCCTTTATATCAGAGTCAGCAAGGGTATATGAAACCCTTCTCGTGGACAGATTCTCTCCTCCACTTTTTCTTTGGCCATATACTTTAGATTCTAGAAATTTATCTTCTTTTTGAGATCTGATGAGATCAGATGTTTGCTACCCTGTTATCTCTGGTCAATCTCTTATTTATTTTAAAGTGGGGACCTTAATTACATTTACAAAGTCAGTTCACAGCACCACCTAGGTTGGTGTTTCATTAGCACCACCTAGGTAGGTGACTGAGGAAAGGAATCTGGGACATCTTTAGATTTTTACCTCTCAAACATGAATATTTTGAGTGAGACCAGGAACTCTTACTTCACCCATGAATCAGCATTACTATCCCATTCTTAGGTTTTATCTTGTTTCAGAATTTCTCAAGGCAATAAGAGTTTCTTCTAATCTGCAAACCATAGAAATCTTTACTGTTCTTAATTTACAGTAAATCAGAACCCTCTCTTTCTTCTTTCCTTCCCCAAAAATATTCATCTTATTGAAGTGAGGTTCCAAAAATGAATACTGGAAATGTGTGTTTCGTTGGCTTACATTTTCCAAGTTCTAAAATTCCATGCCATTAATTCCCATAAAGAAAAACATAAAAATTCTGACTAGATTGTTATGATAGAAAACAAGTAGAAAAAATATGAGTTAAGATATCAACAATTATCTTGCCATATTGTTAAAAGTGTTTTGTAGCATTATTAGTTTTCTATTGAGATTGATCTAAAATTATGTCTCTATTGACAGAATGTTAAAGATTAAAGTAATATATTCAAAGACTAAAATTTACCCAACATGTAAAATTTTTAAAAAATGCTCTCAATAAGATGAAGAAACAGTTTGGTGCTATCTTTGCTTGTTGATGTTGATATTACAAAATATTAATAGTGATCTTGGAAATGAGGATTAGGTTCCTCATCTCCCTGGTGTTGAAGATTAAACACCAAAGAACTGCAGAGGCAAGCCTAGAAAACAAGTTTTATTTAAAAGAAAAAACAAGAGATAGTAGACTTCACCCAGAGCTGGTACTGGTTAGAGGGGTGTGTTTTGTTCCTTTATGGACATCAGGTTTCTTCCTATCCTGTCTACTTACCAAAAGGCAGAAAAAGAGCCACCCAGGGGGCACTTATTGATAACTCATTTCAGGGAAGAAGCAATTCCAAGGAGGTGTAAACTTGAGGGGGGACGTACACCGGGGGTGTTAGCATTTTCTATCCTTGTCTTTGTATTAGCCTCCATCTTCTCGATTCAATCATTTACTATCTACACTATCTGTTCTTTGACCCTGTCTCATATCACAAACTGAATGGTGTAAACAATAGAAACTTATTATTTTGAATTTGGGAGGTTAGAAATCTGAGATCAAGATCTTAACAGCAAAATGCTTTTTCTGAAGTCACCAAGGAAAAATCCATTTTGGGCCTCATCCTAGCTTCTGGTATGTGCCAGCATAATTCTAATTATCACATGGCATTCTCCCTATGTGAGTGTCAGTCTCTGTGACCAAATTTTACCTGTTGATAAGGTCACTAGTCATATTGAATTAAAGCTTATCCTAATGGCCTTATTTTAACTTGATTAGCTTTGCACTAAGCTGAGCTACAAATGATGTGACATTCTCAGGTGCATAACCCAACACTATACTTACACCTTTACTTTTCTCTTACCCTAAGTATATCACAGAAAGAACATTTTGTTTAGAGTTCAAACTTTGTGATTGATTTTAAGTTCTGTTACTAAAGTCCAGTATTCAAATTATCCCACATTTGGGAGGAAGGTAGAGTTGGAGAAACAAACTGAGGAAGACTGAGGATAAAGCAACCTCTTTTCAAACTCTTATTTTGCTCTCCCTACCAACATTCTTCTAGGATAAGAGAACTAAGTAATATTGCCCTACTATTACAAAGGTAAATCCAATGAGAGCTCAGAGTAAAAATAAAGTGGGCAAATTTCAGTTTCATGGAAGAAGGTGTAATAATAGTTTCTCTTTTTTTTATGTGTATGAGTATAATTGGCTTAGATTAGGTAAAATCCTCATGGGTTAAAAGAATGATTGCCTCTCCAAAACAAAACAAGAAATCAAAGATCAACAACAACAAAAACAAATTCTGATATAGAAATATATATACATATATATTTCTTTTTTCTTGGTGGAACAGTGAACCTACTAAAGAAACCTTAGTAAATCTACCAGAAGTTTTAAAATATATTTGTCTGGGCTGTTTGGGCTGTTGGGTGCTTACTAACTGCAGGATATTAGTTTTCCCAATTTTTAGTCCACATGTTTTGAATCTAATAACTCCACAATCTTCAGTAGTCATCCACTCCATAAACAGGCATTATTCCCTACCAAGGGAATAGCAAAAATTTGTTTATCAGTTCTCCATCTTCTCATCTTGACCCTCCTATATATGAGGTCAGAATGAGATGTACAAACAAAGAACAGGCAGGAGAACCCTTCAACCTGGTACCATTCTTTCTCTAGGCAGTCATGGACCTACTCATTTGATGACCTTGTTCATATAATTTCTATCTCCAGTGATGTCATATTCTTGCTGGTTGTGATGGTACACACCTGTGATTGCAGTGACACAGGAGGCTGAGGCAGAGGGACTGTGAGTTGGTGACTGGCCTCAGCAACTTTGCAAGACCCTGTCTCAAATAAGACATTAAAAGTAAAAAGAATTGAGGATGTAGCTCAGTTGTAGGGTACCCAAGATTCAGTTCCTAGCATAAAGTAAAAAACAGAATACCATATTCTCTTTCTGTCATCATACATTTATATAATGTTTTAAATTCAACAAACAGCTCTTTTTTTTGAATATTGATGTAAATTCTGCTCGCTAATTTAGCAGCTCATTTCTCAAATGTCGCCACAAAATAATTCACTACAGTAATTTGTCTAGGGTAGACAGGAACCTGGACGAGGATGAGAGAGACATAGGGGCTTGCCTGGAGTCTAGGAACCATTTGAAAGCTGATTTCACACTAACCCAAATTGGAATTTAGACCTGAACAGATCTTCTTAATTTACCTAAAGAACACAAAAGCACAAGTAACAGACTGTGTTGTTGTTGTTGTTCCCCTTTCTTTTTTTCAATATCAAATAGTGCACCTGAAATAGGAGAGAGTTTTGCATTGCAGATAGAGGAATCCCCTTCACAGAAATTTTCCCTCCTTAGAACATGCTCTGGTATTTACAATGTTCTTATTTGATTTGCTTTGGTAAAGCTTTCTCTACAGAAAAAGCTGAAACACATAAATATATGTGTTTATCTAAAAATTTCTACATCTCCAGTTATTTTATATCTAGTTCCACTTTTCCATTCTTCTTCCAATAGGTAATAAAGCTTTCTTCTTTATAATAGATAACCCTAATGATGTTTTTTTTTAATTTCCTCGTGTATATAATTAAATGCTGATGATGCCATAAGAGTTATGTATCAAAGATTCTGTTTTAGTCTGGTGTTTCACCACTGTAACTAAAAGATCCAACCAGAACAATTGTAGAAGAAAAGTTTACATGGGGCTCACGGTTTCAGAGGTCTCAGTCCACAGATAGCCAGCTCTATTCCTTGGGGCTTGAGGTAAGGTAGAACAACATGATAGAAGAGTGTGGCAGAGGGAAGCAGCTCACATGATGATCAGAAAGCAGAGAAAGACTCCATGTTCCAGATAGAAAATATATACCTCAAAGCCACGTGGCCAATGACCACCTCCTCCAGCCACACCCCACCTGCCTCCAGTTACCACTCAGTTAATCTCAGCAGGGATTAATTCACTAATTAGTTAAGGGTATAGCCCAATCATTTCTCATCTTAAACCTTCATGTGTTGTCTAATATGTGAGTTTTGGGGGGACATCACATCTAAACCATAACAGATTTTTATGAACATAAAAAAACTTTTGCTTGAGTCATAAAATGTTCTCCAGTTGTCCACCAGGTAAAACTCAAACTGATTTCAATTCACAGCTTGTTTTAGTCAGTTTTTTCACTGTTGTGACCAAAAGACCTGACAAGAACAATTTTAGAGGAGGAAAAGTTTATTGCGGGGCTAACAGTTTCATAGGTCTCAGTTATTGACAGCTGGTTCCATTGCTCTGGGCTCAAGGAGAGGCAACACATCATGGGGGAGGGTGTGGAAGAGAAAAGAAACTGTGAACATGCACCAGAAAACATAGAGAAAGCTTTGCTCAACAAGAAAAAAATATATACCCCAAGGACACATCCCCAGATATCCACCTCCTCCAGTCACACCCTATCTGTGTACAGTTACCACTCAGTTCATCCCTGTTGGGGGTTCAATTCACTGATTGTGTTAAGGCTCTCATAACCCAGTCATTTTTATCTCTAAGCCTTCTTGCATTATCACACACATGAGTTTTAAGGGGATAGATCACATCCAACTACAATACAGTCATAGAGCCTACAAAGTGCCACAGCGAAGCATTACTATTTCTGTTTTGTTCTCAAAAGATGTTTCAAAATCATCAGGGAAGCATGTTATTTGTTGATTACTGATCTCCATTCCCAAAGATTTTGAATCAGTATGTGAGGCTGGGCCTAAGGATTTGTGTTGCCAAACAGCTTCTATGTGCTATTGAAACCTGATTCTGAGAACACAATTACAGAATTCTTTCTCGAGAAATATTCATGTCTTTATCCCTTTGTTCTTGTTCTTCTTTTTGCCAGGTTTTGCTTTTCTTTCCATACACTTTTTTGCTTTTTTCTTTCTTTTCTTATATTAATATGTAACTTTCAGGAAAAAAATTACTATTTCTTAAAAAAAACAAAAACAA
Source organism: Marmota monax (assembly GCF_021218885.2). NCBI lineage: Eukaryota > Metazoa > Chordata > Mammalia > Rodentia > Sciuridae > Marmota > Marmota monax. The sequence continues at coordinate 843,770 of NW_026695246.1, read as the reverse complement.
AAAACCTCCTTTCTTTGTTTTAATGGCAAATACAAGTTTTCTTTTATTTAACATTTATTAATTAATTTTCTTTCTTTCTTTATATATAAAAGTGGAATGCATTAAAATTCTTATTATATATAGAGAGAGCTCAATTTTTCGTATCTCTGGTTGTATACATAGTGTGCTCACACTAATTCCTATCTTTATACCTGTTCTTTGGATAATAATGATCATCACATCATTACCATCATTAATTACCCCATTCCCCCTCCCTTCCCCTCCCATCTCTCTGCCCTATCTAGAGTTTGTCTGTTCCTCCCATGCTCCCTTTCCCTATCCCACTATGAAAAAAAAATTTAAAAGTACTTTGGCCTACATTATCAAAATAATAGTTATCTTATATTCCAATTATTTGTTTTTGTAAACTATCACTTCTTGCTAGATCTCTTTAAGGAAATTGAATCCTAAAAGTCTATCTTATATTTGGCACAAAGCAAATACACCAAATAGAGTCATTAAATTTATTGATAAAATTATGTAATGAAGACTAAAATTATGAAGTAGGGAAGGGGATCTCATTCTAGCTCTTTGGTATCATTTAGGATGAAATAAATGTAATTTTTTACACCTTCTCATAGATAATACATATATTAAAGGGAAAAATCTTCCAACTTTGGGGTAAGATAGAAGAAAAATTTAGTTAGGCAGGTAGTCTGTGTATAATCCGTGGGTCTTGGAAGTCAGAAATGTAGCAGCAGGATCTGAGCCCAATGGGAAAGGAGATAGAACCCACTTAAAAAGAGGGTAAATGATACAGAAATATGCATCCTGTATTACTTCTTAATAATGGCCAACTTTAACACTTTATACAATCAGAGTTTGAAAATATAGCTAAAAGTTGAAGAAAAGGGTGTGTTCATAGACCTGCCTTCTACTTCTGAGTTGGAACATCCCTACTATATTTGAACATTAAGTATCTGGTTGCAACACCTTACTCATTGTCCCAGATTCAACTTGAGACTTTCAATACACTATACTTTGAATGAATCAGACCTGAAAATGAAGGGTGCTCATTTAAAATATTTTCTTGCCTTACATTTTATAGTAGATGACCAAATCTGCAGAACGTGAGAACTTGGAAAGATTGGTTATTTATGTGTCATACTCAAAGTGGCTATTAATAAATCACTTAGAAATATTACTCCTTGAAATATGCCATTTGTTGTATTCAAATAATACAGTACAAAAATTTTCATTTCATTTTCCTCAATTGCTGTTACCAGGTATTTTGTGTTTATTCAACAATAATGTTTTCCTAAAACTGGTGATACATACCGTGAAGGAGAATGTTCCTCAGTCTCAGAAGCACCTGCTACTCTGACCACTGGATTGGGCAATCTTTTAAAAACTCTTTTTAAAATTATGGATTTCTTTCACATACATTGATTCTGCAGTGAACCACTTCAGAAATAGCGAGTCGCTTAAAAATTCCCTAAGAGATCACAGCTAAAATCTAGGTCATTTTCTGAGCATCTATTTCAAAAATAGAGAAAGGTAAAAAAGATCAGAATCAGAACTAAACTCTACCTCAAAGCATCAGTTTTCTTTATATCAGTTTATTTTATTTTATATAAAATAAAGGATTCATTTGTCTCCTTTTGAAAAAGAATTCTTCAATGATCTTTCTTTATCTCTTTATATGTAAATAAATAAGAGACAAAACCCAGTTTTTTCCACTTATGATAAGTATCTTCAAATATATCTTTCCATGTTTTTCTATTACGAGAAACAAATTTAATAAATATGAATGATATTGTATGTGTGTGTATGTGTGTGTGTGTGTTATCATGTATTAGAGTAGAGTTTTGATAATTTAAGTACTCCTTTAGAAGAAGTCACATAACAGGCTGGATTCAGAAAAATTGTGGGTTTGAAATATAGCATCTCCATTTATTCATTGTATGAACTCTCTTCAATATCCTTTTTCTCATCTGTAAATTAGAAAATTAATACTTACTTTGTATTTGAAAAAGGAATAATAAAATTTAAATAATAGAATGCACAGAAAATTAAAATGAAGCTTTATAATTATTATTATTATTTTCTTATATTATTTCCTAAGTTACCCTTGCAAAGCATCCTGGTAATTCTATTAAGCTCAGTATCAAAAGGGTTTCAGATTACTTAATCAAAATATCTGTTAGTATTGTAGTCTTAAGAGAAAGAATTATTTAAAAAAACAGGAAGTATAAAATATCAGCTATTTAAAAAGTACCAGTAGGGTGAAGCAAGATGGCTGCTGAGTAAGATTCTCCGTAATCCATATTCTCCCCATAGACACACTAAATTGAACAGATACTGGTGAACCAAAGTACTTTCACAAGAGCTGAGAAAGCCAACTGAGTGACCATAGTGCATGTTTTTAATATAACAAAAGGAAAATACTCATTGAAGAAGGCAGGAAGAAAAATGTTGCCTGTGTCAAATCTCGCCCAACTCCAAACAGAGCAACAAGGAGATACACAAATCCCACTTGGGGTGGGGAGATGGAACCTTTATACTTGAAACCTAGTATAGGCCTGCCACTGTGAAACTGGTACTGGGTAGAGCCCCATGACCCCTACCAATAGGCCAATATTCACAAATTAAACCAGTGAAACAACATTAGCCAGGCAGCAAAGACATTGCCTGACCAACTGTCTGCTGACCTCAGGTGGCAGAACATTTAGCCACACTCCAATTGCTTGGGAGCAGGGCACAAAAATTACCACAGGACATTCTCTTGCAGTGCAGCACCAGATCCACCCTTTTGAATCTAACACTATGGACCAGAGTTCATAGATTGGACATCTAGACCTACATTGGCAGTAGACAGAGACCTGAAAAACAGTGAGATGTATTTAAGTTTCAGGCTACATTCTTTTATTTTCTATTTTCTTTTTTTTTTCTTTTTGGTACCAAGGATTGAACTTAAGGTCACTCGGTCACTGAGCCACATCCCCAGCTCTATTTTGTATTTTATTTAGAGACAAGGTTGCTGAGGCTGGCTTTGAACTTGCAATCCTCCTGCCTTAGCCTCCAGAGCTGCTGAGATTACAGGCAGGCCTATGCCACTGCACCCATTTTCAACCTTGAAGTAGGCCTGTGACACACTAGCCCATCCTTAGAGTGTGCAGCCTCTTGAAGGTATGATACCCTTGCACAATCCAGTTTATCAGTAGCCTTGGTGACCACATGAGTGTTTCTAATATTCATTTCTCAATCACAGGAAGCACAGCTACTGCTAGACCAATGCTTGCAGATGGAGTTGTAGAAACTGTACCAGGCAGAGGATTGTTCTCTGGTGGTATGGACTCATGTTTCATTCTCCATCAACATTATGATGTGTGCCCCCAGTGCACCCTTAATATTGTACAAATCTTTGTAGTTGTGAGGTTCAGGCAAAATCCAAGGGACTGCCTTCACCAACATCAACCTGACCTCAAGCAGCATAGCAAGGAACAATACCTCAATTGCTCTTGGTAGGACAGGGAAGTAAGAATAGGACTTTGAGCATTAACTTAATGTCAGGGAGATAAAACATAATTTAGAGTAGATTCTAGAAGCTCCTATCCCCAGACCTGACTGTGAATTCAGTCTATGGAAGAACCATGTTATCAGAGAAGGAACTTGCTCCCAGGGTCTAGAACTTCTAGCTAGTATCACTTGCGATTTTTTGCAGTGGTCTTGGACCAGGAGTATAACTAAAGAGTAGACAGCCCATGGCATTATGAGCCTTAGTTTTATCTCAGTGTTGGATTAGTCCTGGAAGACTATGGTTTCATCTTGGTGGCATTGATGATCATAGGCAAGGCATAAGAAACTGGGGCTTATTTACTTTAGTGATTCTGTCCAGAGATGACAAGAATTCTGTAATGCCTAACCACAGTCTGGTAATGGCACATAGAATCTGGTCCTACCCTATCACAAGGGAGAGACATGTATAGATAGATTCCCCTTTCTCAGTACTAAATTGGTTCATTCTGAATAGCACACCAATTAGATTTGGGACAATTCTGGACTGGGATTCCATTCTAATGAAGAAACAGTGACAATAGGCCAAGAGCAGAGTACTGACAAACTTGGACACAATTCAGTGCTGAGATAGTAGAAGTAATAAAAAGCTCAGAGAAAACAAGCAGCCTGCCTAAAATTTTTGAATAAATAGATACAAATAGATCCATACGATGACAACTGGAATGAATGCTTAATTCTTCAATGCCCAGGCAATTTTACATGCCTGCAAATATCAAGAACTTTCAGGAAACAATGACTCAGCTAATAGTTAAAATAAGGTAGCAGAGGTTGACCAGATAATAATCACCATGAAAAACTCTGTCTTGGACAATTTAAAGCAGTTACTTTAAGGAAACTCAACAAATTCCAGAAGAAACACACACACACATACGCACATCACACAGAGAGATGATTCAATACTCTAATGAACTAAAAAAAGAGATAGAATCAATTTTAAAAATCAAACAAGTTTTTAAGTTGAAAAATACAATAAGTAAAACTATCACTAATTTGAATGCATTAGTAGCAAGATAAATTGAAAAGAAGAGAGAATAAGTTCAAAGACAGACTGCTTGAAAATACCCAGAGAAAAAGAAAAAAAAAAGAATTTAAAAATCTAATATAAACTTTGGGACAGTAAAAAAAAAAGAGCAAATATTCACATTATTGGATTAAAATAGGAACTTGAGAATTCCAAAAAGGTAGAAAAATTTATTTAGAGAAACAATAGAAAACTTCTCAAACCTAGAAAAGGGTAAAAATGCCCAGGTGTAGGAAGGTCAAAGGTCATTACATAGACTTAATCAAGTGTTTCCAAAACATCTTATAATTTCTCAAACTTGAAAGATACAGAGAAAATTATCAAGATATTAAGAAAAAGTAAACAAATAACACATAGACTATTGTGCCACAATTTACCTGACAGCAGAAATCAAATAGGCCAGTGGAGAATTAAAAGAGATTCTTATATCCCTAATAGAAAAACAAAAAACCAAAACTGCCAACAAAGCACACTTCTCATAGAAAAGATATCATTTAGAAATAAAATAAAGACACACACAAAACCTGATACAATATATCTGCCTTATACCTATATATGTATGTATATTCATATGTATGTATATGTAAATGTATATGTGTGTGTGTGTGTGTGTGTGTATTCTACAGGAGTATATTTAAATGCTAAAGGAAGTACTTCAAACTGAAAGAAAGAACTCTTTATGAGTAAGAAGAAAACATAAGAAGATATAAAACTCACTGGTAAATGTAATTTACATAGATGAATTCAGAATACTCTAGTAATGTAAATCTGGTACATATATCATTCATATCTTTCTTATAAGGATTATAAAAAGGGGAGAAGTAATAATGGTAACTATATTACTGTATTAAGAGATTAGCATAGAAAGATTAAAAATGGAATATCAAAATTCAAAATGTGGGGAGGTATGGAATGCTTGGTTTTCTTACTAGTACTCTCCCTGCTCCACTGGGTATCTGATCATGTTGACTTGCATTATTTTAAAGTAGCTTGCTTTAATCAAAGATGATTTTGTAAGTCTCATGGTAACCACTAAGTAAAATTCTAAAATAGATAAAGCAAAAATAATAAATAAGTAATTAAACATTCTACCAGAATATATAATTTAACCACAAAGGAAGGTTGCAAGAGAGTGAGAAAAAACTACAATAAAATTATAAAACACTTTATGAAATGGCTGTAGTAAGCCTGCATTTTTCTATAGTTACCTTGAATATAAATGGATTAAATTTACCAATTAAAAGGCATAGAAAAACTACAGGGATTCAAAAAATAGATATGACTATATGTTGCTTACAAGAAACACATACACTGAAAGTAAAGGTATGGAATGAAATATTCGATGCAAATGAAAGTCAGAAGAAGGCAAGAGTAACCATACTTAGATCAAATCGACTTTGAATCCAAATCTGCAAAATAAGACAACGCATGTCATTGTATAATAATAAAGAGATATCAACATAAAGACATAACAATTCTAAATATATATGCATTTAATCTCAGAGTATCCAAACATATATAAAGAAAATATTAATATTCTTAAAGAGAGATATAAACTCCAATACAATAGTAGGTGCTAACATTAATACCCCACTTTCAGTAACGTACAGATCATCCAGACAGAAAATGAACAAAGAAATAGTGGAGTTAAATTGCACCTCACACCACATGTGATATATATACACAAGGATTACTGCCGGCCCACAGAAAGGAATATAATCCTGCCATTTCTGATAACATGGATAGAACAGGGGACAGTTATATTAAGTTAGATAATTCAGGCAGACACACACAAAAAGAATTATGTACTCTCACTCATGGATATAAAAAAGCTGACCTCATGAAAGCTTACAGTAGAATAGTGGTTAGAAAGTAGGGAAAAGGGATGGGGAAAGAATATCAATGGGTGCTAACATACATTTAGAAGCAAGAAGTTCTGGTTTGTTATTGCACATTAGGGTGACCACAGGTAACAGTAATGTGGTGTACATCTCAAAAGGCTAAAACATTATATTCAATATTTTACCATAAATAAATAATAGTTGTTTTAGTTATAGATATGTATGACTTGATATAAATATTTCATAATGTATAATGTATTAAAACAACACATTAGCTCATTCATGTACATATTTTTGTGTTTCTACATATCATTTAAAATCAATTTAAGTTAAAAAGTAAAATTACCAATGATCTCTGTATGAATTAAAAAGTTTTCCTGGTTGGAAGCAACTACAAATTAAAAGAACTGACCAGAAAATATTATCTTAATATATCCATGAATCAGAGCTCTCTCTAGGTAGATATATTTCAGGGCATATCCATGAAGACCCCCATATGAGGAAGTCTTTTATTAGAATGTAGGTGAGATTCACAAACAAACAAATCATTATGTATTTTTACTATATTCACAGTAATTATCCAAATGGATAGTCTCTCTTTTTTCTTTTAATGAAAACTTAATGTTTATTTGAACCTGAACATTACTTCACAAAAATGGCAAATGTGGTGAAAATTGATCTATAACTTAATGTACCATGAGACACATACCTACATACTCTTTTTATTTTTTATTACTTAGTTTTATTCTCATGAATAATATCTACAGTAGCAGCAAAACAAATGAATAAGCATATAATGCATATTACTATTTACCTGTTTTTCTTCTTTTTCATTTTTTTGTGGGCTAGGGATCAAATTTAGGGCCTTGCACATGCTAGCCAAGCACTTTTCCACTGAGCTACATCCCCAACCCTCCAGCTGTTTTCTTTTAAAGCTCACTGCAAAATCAGAATAGCAAGTTAGAATAGAAGACACAAATTTGTGTTCATTAACCAATTCAGATACAGTTATTATTTGGATCTTGTTTTTCTGTCAGAAGAGATTCCTTCAACATAAGTATCTGGTATTTATCTGAAGAAATTAGAACTAAGATATCTAACAACTATTAATCAGAACCTCCGTTAGCTTATGCTGTTCATTCTTTACTCTCAAAATAAGCATGATGATAGGATTTTTTTAAAAAAGTCTGCCCATACATGGCAGGTTTAGTATCAGTGTAAAGAGTTAATCATGGGTAACACCAGAGAGAATGATAATAATTTTATTATTTATAATTCAGCAATCTGCTAGGTGTTTTGCCTTAGGGCTTGGCCCATTGTATTTTAACCTTCTTATGAATATATAAATCCGAATCACTTTTAGCTAAATGCAAAAAGGATTTTAATCCAGATTAAAAATAATGTAGTTTCAGGAGCAACAGAGAAGTTCCTCTCACTCTCTAATTTTTCCATGTTCTTGTATTAACATAGCTTTGAGAAATCCTAAATTGAGAGAAAGGAATTAGCCAGTAGGAGAAAGTTTCTATTTTATTCTATGTTTCTATTTTATTCCTGTCTATTAATCACTTTCCCTTGATTTTCACTACTATAAAACAGCTGCTAATTCTTGCCCATTCCAGGGAATATCAGCCTTTAAAGTTTCCTTTTTATTTAGAAAAAAAAATTGAGATTTAACTTGTGTACTACAAAAATCAAAAGAGAATATTTTAATAGATTTTCAGTATATTTACACAGTTGTGAAACAATTGCCATTAAAAACCCTGCACTATATTGCAGTGCTGTAAAACATTGTTTTTTAAAAAGTCAAGAGTTAAAGAACAGCAAGTACTTATTCACAGAAGTTTTATATTAACTTTCATATTTACCATTTCAAATTTTCTTCATTTTTTTGACAGACTCAATTTATTCTTAGTGTTATTTCCTCATTTCAGTAAAGCTTCATCAAAATTGTCAAATATATTACATTTTTATGTGATCTAACAATACAATTTTATAGTACTGTTTTATATAATTGATTTTAATATAGTAAGAGAAGCAAGAAAAAAAGATGAAATTTTGCTATCATTCGTATTACCTATAGAATTACCTTTACCAGTAATTTTTGTATTCTTTTTTTTTTCATATGGATTTGAATTGCTCTCTGGTGTCATTTTATTTAAGCTTCAAAAAGTTTCTTTAATATTTCTTACAACACAGGTCTGATAGCATTTCTCTTTGTGTTTTCCTCTGGAAATGTTTTTGTTTAATCTTTTTGTTGTTGTTGTTTTTTGTTAGTTTTCTTGGATATAGGGTACTTGGTTGAAAGTTTTGAGTTCACATTCCACCATCATTTCTAACCCCTTTCCCCCTCCCTCAAGTATGCTATTTTTATTTGAGGTAAAAGAACCTAAGAACACAGAAGAATGCATAACGAAAGTATTGCTTAGACTGTCTCAAAAATCACACGCTCAAATTTAAAATAAATATAAAATAAAGAAAAAAAAGAGTTTTGAGTTTTGAGTTTAGTCTTTCAACACCTTGAATATTTCATTCAACAGCTTTTTGAGGTTCTGATGACAATCATGTAGTGCATTCATTGAGTTCCCTTGTATTTATTTGTGGCAAATATTTTGATGCTTTTAAATGTTTTCTTTATTTTTTCTTTTAGCATTTTTGTTATGATATAACTGTAATATATGGCTCTTTGCACATGATAATATGAAATTTATTATGACTCTTCAAGGTAGAGATTGTAATTTTCAAGAAATTTGAGTTGGTTTTTCCCATAATATCTTTAAAGTATTTTCTGTTTCTTTCTCTCATTTCCTAATTATGATGTTCCACATTTCTCAATGGTTCTGTTCACATTTCTTCAGTATGTACTATGTTTTCTTTACATAATTTAGGTTTCATAAATCATATCAATCTATCTCCAAATTTGCTGAATCTTTCGTAATCTGCTATTCATCCCTCTAGTTATTTTTTTTCATTTCAGTTATTGTAGTTTTTAGAGCTTGGAATTTCTAATTGTTTTATTTTTTATAATTCCTATCTCTTTATTCATAAACTAATTTTCTTTGTACATTGTCTTACTGGTTCTTCATCTATTGTGGTCTTTACCTCTTGATGTATATTTAAGATTTAAGACACTGTGTTTAAAAAATTTGCCTATTAAGTCCAAACTGCTTCATCATAGAATTTATATTGATTTCTTTCTTTCCTAGGCATGGGCCTGGTTTCCTGTTTTTGATTTTTGTTGTTGTTTGTTTGTTTGTTTGTTTGAATTCTGGGAGTTGGGTTAAACACTAATCCGTGCCTAGGAAAGTTTGCAGTGAGAGAAGGTCACTAAGATTGAAATGAGGAGAGAGAACTGGCCACTCAGCTTATCTCCAGTCCTTGGGAGAGGTTCTGAAGAGAATGACCTTGGTGGTAAAGAAATGCCCTCATAAAGTAAGCAAGCCATGTTCAGGGAGCATGCAACCTAGCATATATATTCTCCCATCTTGTAGGCATGGCACAGCCCTCCATTGTATCCTGGCCTATCACTACTGAAGAAAAAGTAAGTAATCAAGTGTCCAAAACCTCTTCATTGAGTCCTCCAATTTCTCTCTTCATGATTGGTAACCAGTGTGCTTGGGTACATTTGCAGTCCTGGGGCTGAACATTGTGTATTTTGGATATTATAGCTTGATAATTCAAGAAATCAGATTCTCTATGTTTCTCAGAGTATTCTGTTGTTGGCTTTTCATACTGGAGTCTCTCATGTATTAGTGACTTTTCCAAACCTGCTTTTAAAGGCTGCATTTCTTGTTTCTGGTCACTTTAATCTATTTTGCTATTTTAATGGTTACCTAAGCATTTGACAGAGACTTGCTTAAATGTTTATAAGAAAAGAAAACACTATTTATATAGTTTTTGCAGCTCAGCTAAGCCTGACCCAACTCTCAGGTCTTTTCTGACATTGCAGTGAACCTTGGGCAGACACACCTTATACTCAATTCTCCCTGTTATGTATGTTGTACTTTCTGAGTCATTATTGAAAGAAATTTCCTCCTCAGAATCCTTTTACCTAGGCTCTTAAATCTGGCTGCTACTTGCACCATCTGTTGTTCCCTCCCTCAGGCAGGCATGATTTATATATATAAAAATATATTAAAATTTATATATTTTTAAATTTTTCAACAGACATGACCTCCAGTACCCTGATATCCATTGACCACAAGAGAGGTAGAGAGACAGTGAACCAAAGGTTATTTCCTTGTTCCTCAGGAAACTATCAAACAAGTAAAAACTCATGACTGCAGACAAGATTCATATTAGCCCTCTGGCATAGGCAAAATATAATAGGAAATTGCCATCCTTACAGCCACATGCCAATGGCAACTGAGGGGAGTGGTGGTAACTTGGTGAGTGGCAGTACAACAACACTCCCTGAGTGAAATTCAGCTGCTCTTTCCTTCGTTAATATCATTCACCTGGTTTCCATGGATTTTGGATTAGATTTTGGGCACCAAAAAACATGATTATTGACATTTTCTTGCTTATGGTTATTTCTGTGGAAAAACTGATTACTTGAACATTTCACTCTGCCATTTTCTGTGGTGTCACTCTTCTAATTAGTTTTTACAAATTGTTGCTGTCATCAAAAACACAAATTATATTCTTGTACCAATGTTATGCCTGCCCAGAAAACTTGTTAAAGTTCACTACAGATACTAATAATTTTTAGGGACTTTTAATTTGTAACAGCATCTGAGAATAATTGCAATTTTATTTCTTCCACTCTAATTCTTACATTTATTTATGTATTTATTATTTTTTTGAAGGGTGCTGGTGGGAAATTCCAGCAAAATGATGAATGGAAGCTGTTTTAGTCAGCTTTTGCATCACTGTGACCAAAACACCTGACAAGAACAACTTAGAGGAGAGAAAGTTTATTTGAGGCTCATGGGCCAGTCCATACAGAGGAGACTCCATGGATTTGGGCTTAAAATGACACAGCATATCATGGGAAATGGGTCCAGCAAAGGAAAATTCTCAGCTCATAGCACTCCAATAAAGAGAGATGAAGACGGAAGGGACCACAGGAAGGATGCAACACTCCAAGGCATGCCTCTAGTAACCACCTCCTTCAACCATATGTTCAGTAACAATTCAATCCATTCAAACTAAGGTAAATTGATTAGATCACAACTCCCATAATCTAATCATTGTACTTCTGAATATTCATGTTTAACAGGAGCTTTTGGGAAACACCTTATATGTAAATCAAAACAGATGTGATGATAACTGTTTTGTATTTACTGATTTTAAAGATGATCCTTTCAAGTTTTTACTAAAATATTTGTTGTTCTCTATGGATGTCTGTAAGATAGCTGTCTCTGAGTCTAAAATATTTGAGTTGAGGATATTGCTTCTATTCAACAATTTTTGGAAATTTGAAGTAGACTTCATTAAATTACATGAATCATGAGGCCTACATCTGTTTCAATAATCCTTTCAGAGTTTTCTTTTTTAATACATTAACATGGGGAATATATGTTTTAGCTTGGGTTGTAATAACAATATACCACAAATTGAGTGATTTATAAATAATAGAACTATTTTTTCTCACAGTCCAAGATCAAGAAACCAACAGTTTCCATGTCTGCAGGTCTATTAAAGACTTGCTTCCTGCCTGTGGATGGTTTCTTCTCACTGACTTTACAAAACAAAATGCAGAAGAGACCATTCTGAGGTTTTTGTTTGTTTGTTTGTTTTAGAGACCAGTTCTCAATAAATTGCTTAGGGCCTCTCTAAGATGACCTTGAACTTTCAGTCTTCCTACCTTACCCTTTCAAGCTACTAGAATTACAGGCATGTGCCACTATGCCTGGCTCTGAACCTCTTTTACAGTCCTACTCATAAAAGCCAAGGGCTTCACCTTTCATAGCATCACATTGGGGATTAGAATTTTAACATATGCATTTTGGAGGGGACTTCATAGCCATATATAGATTTCTCTAGATTGAACTCCCAGTATAGACCAAGATAACTAAAAGAAAGAAAAAAAATAAAAGAAAGATTAACTCAGAATTGTTTCAATTTTCTAAATGTATTCATGTATGGTTAAAATGGGTTGCACAATTCATTAAGCAAAGTGCATACAGTGTACACATATCTTAAGAGTAAAATTCTTTTTTACATACACTTCAGTGAAACACCACCTAAAGTACATAGTGCCTTTGTACTAAGAATGCCCCCTTCCATTTCAATCCCCAAACCATAAGTAACAATTATTCTGATTTCTACCACTATTGGCTAGGTTTACCACTTCTTCAACTTTATATTAAATGACATGCTATGTATTATTTTGTGTCTGATTCATTTTGATCAAAAAGTATTCATAATGTTTGTCTATTTTGATTTATTTATCAGTGCTTCATCTTTAGTGTGGGGGAGTATTCCTTTATATGAATATAGATTATTTACTAATCAGTAAAGGGATCTGTGCTTGTTGAGTTCTCTAGGGAGTAGAAGCGAAAGAGTACAGTGTAATCAATGTAAAAAGGGGGAATAGCTTAAGAAAGAAAAATGAAGAAAGTGTCATTAGACTATACTGCACACTTACCAAAACTTCAACTAACCCATCAGGAGGACTCAAAGCTAACATTGCCTAGTAAGAGTTCAGCATTGCTACAAAATCAGTAGGTCCAAGGCCATTTATTTTTGGGGGAGTTGCTCCTAGAAGATTTTGACACACTATTGCCTTGCTTATATATATATTGTTTGGAAATTGTTCAAAGATCTTAGATACCATCACATTACTGGTGGGTTATATGGTGTAATGTGTTTAAATTTCTAAGCAACAAAAAAAATATTTTTCATGTTGCTTATACATTTTATATTCCCAATAGAAGTGGGAAAAAATGTTCCAGTTGGTCCATATTCAGGTAAAAGCTTGATATGATCATTCTTAATGTTGTGATCAATTTTAGTAGAGGAGTTGTGATATTTCAGTATAATTTCCCTTTGAATTTTCTTAATGTTATTAGTAGTATTGATTATGTGCTTGGTTGCTAATTCTATACATTTGATCTATCAAAAATCCTTAATTGTCCCCTTTTAAAATAGATATATTAGATTTTTTACTATTAAATTATAAATAGTTTTTATACATTATAAACACAAGTTCTTAGACAATTTTTTTGTAAATATTTTCTCTGAATCTGTGGCTTTCCTTTCATTATCAAGGAAATGCATTATGAAAAGCCAAATTTTTAAAAGTTTTGATGAAGTTCAATATACTGATTTCTTTCATTATAGATTTATATATTTTTTTCTATTTCATATATCTTTTAAACCTGAGGTACTAATTTTTGGATAATATTTTCTTTCAAATTTTAAAGTTTTACCTAATACATTTGAATCTATGATTCATTTTGTGTAAATATTTATATGCCTGGCACATGCAAAACACAGGGTTCAATTCTTAGCACCACATAAAAATAAAAATAAATAAATAAATAAAGTTCTGTGTCCATCTACAAATTTAACAAAAATAAAAAATTAAATAAAATTAGAAGAAGGTTCTTTCTTCCTTAAATGACATTACTATACAATTCTTTTAGTATTATGTTTTGAGAAGATTATCCTTTCCTGATAATATTGCTTTGCCCCACCCCCTTTTTTCAGTTTTTCATTGATTCATAGAAGTCTTTAATATTTACTTTTTAAAAGTCATTTTGGATTTTTCAGTTCCTTTGAATTTCCTTATAAAATTTAGGATTCCCTTATCACTACAACAAAGATAAAACCTGCTAGACTTCCTGCAAATAAAATGGAGTGATATAAGAGCCTCAGATGAAAAGTTAGTTGTATGTCTAGTGCTCTAGGGTACAAATGAATATACTTAAGCATTACCTTTCAGGGTTGCTACATGCTCAGTAGACTTCATGTTACTATATCATTGTTGCTAGGAAGTTGTATTTAGTGAACACAGAACCTGATCAAATAATTCTTAAAGTTATTTCAAGTTGACATCTTCAAAATACTTTATATTTTAGTATATTTCAAATAACTCTAGTTGGAATAAGAACAAAATATGAAGGGAATAAGTATATTTTAAGAAACTCACCTGTCCAAGACCAATTAAAGGAAAAACAGGAAAAATAAATTATCACATTCATTAATCAATTTCTTAATAAAACAATTGGAATTCTTTGTCTGTAAAATGTTCATATTCTTTGTCTCTCATCTTATGTGCACTGAGATATACATCTCTGAACATTTTATTGAATATTCTTCCTCTAATTTCTCCCTTTCTAAATGTGAGTAACCAAGCACCTCTATTTTGAAAACTTAAACTTTATTCTTAGCACTTGATTAGTTTCACCAGTAAAACTCACATGCAGGGCATTTGCCCTGTGGATCCTGTGGTTATTGTTATGTCATTTGAAGACAGCTTCTCCACAGGGGCTGCCATATCCCTGCCAGTCCCATGCCTCTGCCATTTACTTCTACTGATTTCACTGCCAAGTTCAGTGCTCTGAAAAGAGAATAACCAGCTATGAGCAACATGTTCTTTTTTTACAGACTGACAGGGCTGCGCTTTAATCTCCTCCTGTGTCTCATAACAGTTTTTGCTGACTGTCAGACTACTTTAAGCAGCTACTCAGTACAGTGAAGGAGATAGAAGTTTAGAATTATTTACATCTAGTTGTCAGAAGAATGTTGAAAATGAAATATACATATGGAAGTGTATTATTTAGAATTGTTACTCTGAAAAAAGTTTCTGTCCTAAAAGAACTGTACACACATATAAGTTTTATTTTTCTTCTTTATTTAAGGAACACAAATATGGTATACAGCATGAGATGGAACAGATGTGTCCTAAATTAAACTAATTCTGAATATTTTAAAGAATATCTTTCAAATAACTTAATGTAAATACATCATACTTCTGCTCTAGGTTTGACTTCAGCATTCCACCAACCATCTTTAGTCTTCTTATTACAAAATAAGCTGACAAAACCAACTTGGTGAGAATTAGCTAATGGAAAGTTTGCTGAAATAGTTTTATTGTACAGTATATATCATAGTGTGCCGCAGTCTGGCTGGGCACAAAATCACGAGCCACTCACAGCCTTGTAGATTCAAACAGCAATTCTTTATTCCCAAACTCACACGGGCACTCTACAAACACATTCTGGGGGAATTCACGTTCTGGGCAAAATCCCAAATACTCTCTGAATCCCAAGAGAACTCAATGAAAACTCAACGGGAACTCAATGAGCAGACGTGCCTGAGGCAGCAGGATACACCCTATTCCCAGCAGGGTACACCTTAAACCTGGAACCACCCTAAACCCAGATTGTCCTAAACCGGGAACACCCTAAACCCTGATCCGCCCTAAACCCGGATCCGCCCTGGTTCTTGAGCAAGGTCACCTTACATGCAATGACACTGCAAATGACCTGGGTCATGCCATGCGTCATTCTTACTTAGCAATGGCCCTCAGCAATAGTGTACAATAATTGTTTGTTTATGTATTTTTTAACTTCACTGGAGTTTCAAAAATGGCCAAACTCTGACTGGCCTATAAATCCATCCACTTTATATACATTATTTAATATCTATGCGGTAGTAACTTGAGATTTGCAAACTGAGATTAATACTGCATAGTCTAGCATTACCACTATTTAAAAACTTAGTGCCTGACCTCTTAGACAGTTTCTTAGGTAAAATGTGGAATGAATGAATGAGTTGTACATGTCTTCTATCTGTCCTGTTTAGCCTCTGTATTTTCAGAATAAGTTTTTTTTTTAAGAGATCACATACATTCTGAATCCAAGGGATATCTGAATTACCATTTTTCTATGTTTTACAGCATCCCAAAGTGTAGTGCATGAAAATATCAATTTGTTACCTCTTAATAATTCTGTATTTGAATGGAAATTGCTCTCTGTAGATAGTATAGAAAGAAACTAGGACAGCGAATAGTATGGAGGTGAGGTTGGGAACTCCTCTGGGGTCATGAACTGGATCTTTTGATTTTCTATTGTGTGGTCATCTCCACTGAAATCTTTGGGCTTTTACATATCATGACACTGAGGGTACAAAAAGAAGTCCTATAAGAGAAAAACACCAAAGTACAAAAACTTGACAATTATTGTTTTATTTGCATCACAAACTATCCCGTTGCCCAAAGCTAGTCATAATGTCAAATTCATGAATTGCTGTGGGAGGAGATTTTCACATTGGCATGAATAATAGAAAGATTAATTAGAAGCCACTGAAATAATAGTCTTATTGAAATATTAGAGCAAATGTGAATCTCTGTGTAAACCACAAACCAGCTGATTCCTTTATCTGGGCTTTGCATTCTCCATAATGCCATTTTCTTCATCCAGCCTGCTTAATTAGTTTAGTTGGTCCTATTCATATTTGTGTTGTGTGATCCTATATTTAATGATTGCTAGGTGTTTTAGCTAGATTTTCACTGCTGTTATCAAAAGCCCTGATCAGAACAATTACAGGAGGTAAAGTTTATTGGGGACTCATGGTTTCACAGGTCTTAGTCCATAGACAGTTAACTCCATTCTTTGGGGCCTAAAGTGAGGAAGAACATCATGGCAGAAGTGTGTGATACTGAAAAACAGTCCATAACATCAAACCAGGAGGCAAAGAGAAACACTTCCCTCATTTCGGTCCAAATATATATCCAAAAGGCACACTCCCCAGAAACCCTCCTCCTCCAGTGACATCTGACCTGCCTATAGTTACCACCCAGTTAATCCCCATCAAGGGATTAATGCACTGACTCAGTTAAGCAATTATTTCAATTTTTTGCATTGTCTCACATGTGAGCTTTTAGGGGACACCTCATATCTATACCATAACACTAAGTCTCCTGATATTTGATTTTTGAAATTATATTAGAACAACTCTGTTAAGATTTGGAATACGACACTGTTAAAGTTATCTTTTATATATATATATATATATATATATATATATATATATATATATATATATATATAATGTTCAAATACTTTATAGACTTAAGCTTGTCTTTATCAAAACACTTCTAATACTAATATAAGATAATTATAGCCATAAATAGCTCAATTGCTTTGAGTCTTTGCCAGCAAATTACTTGTACATATTCTAAAACAACCCTTTTTCTTTTTTTCTGGCATTCAGAATTTCTAATGATTTATTTCTTAAAATATTGCATATTCAAAATACTTTCCAATGGTTATATTTTGTAAATATTTTCTGATATTAATTACTTAGTATTTATTTTTGGCTTATTATCAAATATACATAACCCATATTGCATGGGAAATGGTAAAAGTATACATTGATATTAATATAATTGTGTGTTTAAATGACTTAACTTCAAAATTACCTAAAAGTATAAATAAGTTGATTTAAAAATATAATAATCTGGTATATTACTTGACAAGAAATCCAGGAGTGTGGTTGTGATCCAAAGCTGACTGCATCAAAATATTACTGATATCACTAAAGGTACAGACTGCACTTCAGTATTCCCTCATCTTTATTTTTGAGTTTTGTCCTTTATTCTTATTGTGCTTATATCTTTCTTATCAGTTACAGTTAGCATACATATCATAATAATTTTCAAGTTGAAAAGGAAAAGTTACCCACTTTCTGTGTTTCTTTTTTCTGGCAAAATCTGTCAAAATTTTCCCAGAATAACCAGTACATTTCATCTTAATGTTAATTAGCCAGAAATGGTCCACATTACTATTTCTAAATTGAGTGTTGACAAAGCACAAATGATTGTCAAGAATGATTTAACTGTATCAATTGGAATGCAATGAGTTCTAAAGAATCAACTACTAAGGATAATAAAGAAAATAACTATTTTTCCAGTTATTTGTATAAATTTTTAATTTTATGATTGGATTTGGATGGGAAGTAGTCATCTGTAACAGGAAAGGTATATATCTAAGGATCAGAAAGACTGGTTTCTAGTCCCTCTTCTGCTCAATAGGCTTAGAAACCTTGGTTCAAAACTTAAAGGTGTACTGGGTTTTGAAACTAGTGTGTTTTAATATGTTATATAGCAATGAACATACCATATATTACTTAATACTTCCAACAGGGATGAAGTAGTTACTTATAATCAAATACATAAGTATTTCTTAAGTAA
Organism: Marmota monax; assembly: GCF_021218885.2. NCBI lineage: Eukaryota > Metazoa > Chordata > Mammalia > Rodentia > Sciuridae > Marmota > Marmota monax. The sequence goes on along the minus strand of NW_026695246.1, from coordinate 825,208 downwards.
AAAAAGGAGAGAGAGTCCAAGTTCAAACAAACAGAACTAGAGACACAAATGAGAACATTGCAAATGACACCAAAGAAATATAAAGGTCATTAGAAAATATCTTGAACATCTGTGCATCAACAAATTATATAAATGTCTTGGCACATCTATCTTACTAGTTCGAATTATGAAGATATAGAATATCTGAACAGATAAATAAGGAGTAATAATATTGAATCAGAATTAAAGAATCCAATTAAAGAAAAATCCAGAAATTCTATAAACATTAAAGAAGAATTCATTCCAATTTTCATTATGCTATTCCAAAATTAGGAAAGAATTCTTCCAAACATATTCTATGAGGTTGGCATTCACCAATAACAAAACCAGATAAGAATACAAGAAAAGAAGAAAATTTGCAGGTGTATTTTTTCAATGAATATGGACAAAAATACAGTGAAATACTAGATAAATGAAACTGAGAGTCTATCGAAATGATTATTCTCCATCATCAAGTTGGATTCATTCCAGAAATGCAAGAGTTTCTCAACGTGTGTTGATCCAAACACTTCTAATACTAATAATACCACATCAACTGAATAAAAGAAAAAACCAATTTGATCATATCAATAGATGCAGAAAAGTCCTTCATTAAAATTATATCAACATCTGTGGTAAAAATGCTGAACAAAGAAATGTACTTAAACATATTATAGAGCACATACAAGCCAAATACTAACGTTGTACTAAATTGCCTTAAGCTGTAAGCTTTTCCTCTAAGATCTGAAGCAAGACAATAATGCTCACAATCACAGTCAACCAAGAGAAAAAAATACAGGGCATACAAATGAAAATAGGAAGTCAACTTGTCACTATTTTCAGATGACATGATGTTATAAAGCCCCAAACACTCTGCCTAAAAGCCAGAAGAACTAAAAAGTTGATTCATCAAAGTTTTAGGATACAAAAATCAATATGCAAACGTCACTACCATTGCTACATGCCAATATGAACTGTCTGCAAATGAATTCAACAAAAAACTACCATTTGCAATTCTACATATAAGTGAAATCTTAGGAAAAAATAAACCAAAGAGACTAAAGATCTCTGTAATGTAAAGTATAAAACATTAATGAAAGAAACTGAAGAATTCACAAAAAAAATGGAAAGATGATCTTTGATAATGAATTGAAAGGATCCATTTTGTTTAAAATGTCTATTTTCCAAGGCAGTCCACAAATTCAGCATAATCCCTATTAAAATATCAATGATGTTCTTCAGAAAACTAGAAAAATAATTCCAAAATTTACATAGACTCCTTACAAACCCTGAAAACTAATACAATTATGTGCAAAGGGAACAAGGCAGGAATTATTACATAAGTCAAACTCAAAGTATACTAAAAAGTACTAATAATCACAACAACAAGATATTGGGAAAAACAGACATATAGAGCAACAGAAGGAATAGAATGTCTAGGAATAAACCATGGATCCACAGTTAAGGGACTTTTGAGAAAGAAGCCAACAGTCTCTGTGAGTCTCCTCAACAAATAATGCTGAGAAAATTAGATATTTCCATGCAAAAGAATGAACTTACACCCCTATCTTTCACTATATATAAAAATCAATTAAAAAGGGTTTAAGAAATTAAATATAAATTCACAAAATACAAACTCTAGAAAAAAAAGAGAGAAAACACATCAGAATATAGGAAGGTGCAAGACATTTTTGAATAGGATACCTGAAACAAAAGAGATAAAATCATTTAATTGATAAAAGGGAGACTTGATATCCAGAATATATCAGGATCTACAAACACCCATTAGCAAAAAACATATAACAAGATTTTAAAATGGGTAACAGACCTAAAGGGACTGTATCCCTTTCATAGGCTATGACAGATAAACAGATACTACATGATCTCACTCATATGTGGAATCAGTAAAATCTGTACAAATGGCCAATCAGGTATGTGAAAAATATTTTTAACATTCCTGATTATCAGGGAAATGTAAGTCATAATAAAAACAAGATATTACTTCATTCTTGTTAGAATTACTATTATAAAAAAAAGGTAATGACTGGTGAGGATATGGAGAAAACAGAAACTTTATACATTGTTGATGGAAATATAAATTAATAGAACCATATAGAGGTCATGATTGAAGATCCTAAAATATTAAAAAATATAACTGGCATATGATCTAGCAATCTACTTCTGGTTACATCAAAGGAAATGAAACAGGCTTTGCTGGGTTTATTATAGCCCTAGTTAAAATAATCAATAAGTGGAATTCAACTAAGTGTTCAACAACAAATTAATGACAATTATATGAATAATCATAGATTGAAAGGCCCAATTTTGTTAAATTATTTGTGCTATACAAAGAAGTTTACAGACTCAATGCAGTTCTTATCAAAATATCAATGATGTTCTTTAGAAAACTAGAAAAAATTCTAAAATCCATATGGAATCCTAACAAACCCTGAAAGCTAATACAATCATATGATTTTGAGCAAAGGGAACAAGGCAGGAGCTATTACACAACGCAACCTCAAAAAATTAAAAACATAACTATGATATGATCTAGCAATGATATGTTACACACACACACAAACACACACACATTCCTATTCAGCTATTAAAAGGATGAAGGTTGGTCACTGATAACACAGATGGAACTATACAAATTATGTTTAGTGAAATAAGCCAAGACACATAAATGGATACCACATGATTTCACTCATATGTGAAACATGAAAAGGTTTATCTAGTAGAATATGAGGGCATAATTGCAGAATATTAGAATAGTTTATTGTAAGAAGAGGCTAGGATATGTAGGGAGATGGAAGGGATGAGGAAAAGGTATCCAAACTTAATATGTTATAGATAAGAGAAATATGCTATGGTATTCTATTAAACAGTATGATGACTATAGATTATAATATTGTATATTTCCAAAGTGATAGAAGGATTTTGAATGTTTTTACCAGAAATGAATGACCTATTTTTGAGGAGAGAGTTTTTTTTCTCTGACTTGAACATTATAATAAAATGTATACATGCTGAGTTGGGTCTGTAACTCAGTAGCAGAGCACATGCCTAGTTGGATCATTAGCACCACATAAAAATAAACAAATAAAATGAAGACATACTGTCCAACTACAACTGCCAAAAAATATTTTTAAAATGTAAACATGTATCAAAACATCACATTGTATCCCATATAAATGTAAAATTAGTATGTCTCAAATAAGAATGTAATATATATAAATATTATGCAGCAGAACATGAAAAGTCATAAGTGGTACTACAATGAACACTATTAATTGACTCATATTAGTCCAGGTAAAGAATTATCATGTGATAGGCTAGGAAAAACTTATCTCAGAACAAGTTCTTTATGTTTTAGAATTACTGATAATATATTCTAAATCTATACCTGGACAAGACATTTTTTATTAGATTCTTTTTTTAAAATTTTATATGGCTCTTTTAATTTTGTTTTCTCAGGTTTTTTTATGAGTAACTTTCTTTTTTTATTAAATTATTTATTTATTCTAATTTGTTGTACATGATGGCAGAATGCAATTCATTTTATATTACACATTTATAGCACTATTTTTCAAGTCACTGATTGTACACAAAGTATTTTCATACCACTTGTATCTTCATACATGTACTTAAAATAAACAAATAAAATGAAGACATACTGTCCAAGTATTTTCATACCATTCGTGTCTTCATACATGTACATGATGTACGTCTAACTCATCCCACATAATTCCTATCCCCTTGCCCTTTGGTTCTTTTTAAATAAATTGATATTTTTATGAACCATAAGTTTTCTTAAATTACAATATAGATATTCTATGAGTTTGTGACATGAATCATAGGCAAAACCTTGCAATCTTTTCAAAATTTGTTTTATACCAGATATACACATACCAGAGTCACTTCCAGTGATATATTTCACAAATTTCTCACATGAAAGACAATTCTCAGCACCCAATTTACCTCCTTCCCATGAATGTCATCTTGATTGTCTAGATGGGATTTAAGGTAAGAGTGAGGGTTTTGCTACTTGGATAACTCTATATTTGAGAAATTACTAAAAAAGCATAGTTACAATTAAGAAAAAATTAGCAGGTGCAATTTGCATTTCATTTTTCTATATGTCTCTTTCTTTCTTGTCAGTCGCCAAGTACCCTGTCTGTTATCATACCTTGGTGCATTAAGTCTACCATCAAAGAGACTAACATGCTTTCCACCACGTTCTCTGAAATGCACACTGTTCAATATCTAATAAGTGAAAGTCTAGGCAATGAGGTTAAAATTATTAGCACAAAAGAAAAGGCAATGTACTTGAGCTTTTTAAAAAAAACTAAGTACAGAGTTCATCAGCATTGCAAGATGGTTGTGAATTGTCAAGAACGTTTGGAATTTGTGATCCCATCCAGTTTTGATCTTTATCCGTTATGATCTTTTGAAGGAAAACACAGGTTCACATGTTATGATTTTTTTCCCCTCAACGAATTAGCATAGGGAGAATGGAAGATAGGAGTGAATATGGGAAAACTGTTACTCTCAAAGGGAATATGCTTCTCAATTCCCCAAAGCTTTGAAAACATCAAAGGTTACAGGGAGATCTGGGGAAACTTCCATTTTCACTTCCCTGAACTAGGAGGACACTGGCTTCAAAAACAGAGTACCACTAAAAATAATTTACATATTTGACTCATCGAATTCCAGTGTTGGTTGTCACTCAACACTAAATATGCTGAAATCTTACGTTTTGGAACAAAGGCAATGCCTGTGTGCCATCTTCATCCCAACCACCACAATACTAAGCACATAAAGATACGCTTCATGAGCCAAAAGGACAATGCATTATTTTAATTCCCTACCAGCTGGAAATCAAATTACAACCAGATTACCAACTTTGTAACTTGCATTATCAAAGAGAAATTTTCAAGGAAACTTTTGTATCATTTTGTTCAGAGCACCCCCTCCCCTCTTTTTGTAAATTGTGTAAGAAGTTATTACTCAGAAAGGTATTTTTGTGAGAACTGAATCAGAATTAGCTATTCAGGTGACAGTCGTCAGCTTTGTCTCCCTATTGGAGTACTTTAAAACACTTTCAGCAACCAAGGAAACCATAATGTTCAGCCAAGCTTCTGTTCTAGTCAAGGTTTGCTCAAAGTTACTATCACCTTTGACCTCTGTCAATTACTGTTTTTATACTTCCAAGGCTAAATGATCACTGTTTCATCCTTATATTAGTCCTTTGATGAACTTATATTGTTTGGGTATTGAAAAGAAGTCTGTCTTAGGAGACACTTTTCTCTGCTCTAATTCATGTGTTAATTTTAATGTTATGCAATGAGGATTGCATTTATTAACTGAGAGTGTCCAGATTCTCACCCCTCATTACCCATGAAAACATTAGGTATAATACAAGTCTCTCTTTTAGTTTGAAGGTTGAATGAGGTGAAATTTTCTCAATTTTAAATTTTTACACTTGAGTAAAGACTGCTGATTAACATAGTAACCCAGTTGTCTCCTGACGCCTTTTTGCTCTTTAAAAATGATCAAACCTTTGAAAAGTTAAAAACCCTTCTCAAACTTTCTGTGAATTCTCAGGAATTATTGAGGTAGTTTCAGGTTTGCACATCCTGATTCTACTGATTTATTGTTCTCAATACAGCAATTTTTACTAACCCAAATACAAAATGTCACATCTCAGGGTCTTCCAAAGTGAAGAAAAAAGAGGAAAAGAGGGGGAGAAAGGAAGGAGGGGAAGGAGGGAGAAAAGGGAGGAGGGAGGGGGAAAAAGAAGGAAGGAAGGAAGGAAGGAAGGAAGGAGGAAAGAAGGAAGGAAGGATCAAAGGCAGGCAGGCAGACAGGGAAGCAGGCCGGCCATCCAACCAACCTTTTTGTGACTCTAACCTTTGTTAAAAATATTGTGGAAAAGAATTGTTATTCCAACATCATCACTTGTAATTATATCCCAAACAATCTTGATTTTTTTGGGGGGTGGGGTATATATTCAATTTGTACCAAAACAGTACATGCTTCTAGTTTTGTTATATAAATAATCTAACTTATTAGAAGACATTGTTTGGTCCTCTATACCAACTCTCTTCAGTCCTAATTACTGTCCTCCCAAACTAGCTACTTTCAATTCTAAATCTATTACTCTGCTATTTACCTCAGATATTTATAATTTTAAGTAATTTTGTTATATATTCCTTTCTCAATGTTCCAGTTTTATAATAATTCTTTGGAAATGAATTACTACTATCTACTATTCTAATTACTCCCACATTCATATTTGCAGAAAACCTAAAATCCTCTTCCCAACCATGTAGTTTATTCATACAGGTCCTTTTTCTTAAACATCATAAAAGCTATGTATGTTAAACTAAAAGTCAACATCTTTCTTTTTTTGTTAGTTACACATGACAGTACAATGATCTTGACAATTCATACATTTGATTCAAATGAGGTTAAATGAAAAATAATTGAAAGCATTCCCTCTAAAAACTGGAACAAGACAGGGATTCCCTCTTTCACCACTTCTATTCAACATAGTCCTGGAAACTATAGCCTTAGCAATTAGACAGAAGAAAGAAATTAAAGGAATACAAATAGAGAAATAAGAACTCAAACTGTCCCTATGTCAATGACATGATTCTATATTCAGAAGATCCAGCAAACACCACCAGTAAACTTCAAAAGCTAATAAATGAGTTCAGCAAAGTAGCAGGATACAAAATTATCACCCATAAGACAATTGCATTTTTATGCATCAGTGATAAATCAACTGAAAGAGAAATTAGGAAAGCCATCCCATTCACAATAGCCTCAAAAATAATAAAAAAAAACTTGGGAATCAATCTAACAAAAGAGGTAAATGACCACACAATGAAAACTACAGCACACTAAAGAAAGGAATTGAAGAACACCTTTGAAGATGGAAAGATTCTCCATGTTTTTGGATTGGCAGAATTAATAGTTTCAAAATGGCCTTACCACCAATGGCTATCTATACAGATTTAATGCAACTCCTATTAAAATTCCAATGACATTCTTCGTAGAAACAGACATAGTACCAGACATTAATTAAATTATGCTACAGAGCTATACTAACAAAAACAGCATGGCTTTGGCACCAAAACAGACATGAAAACTGATGAAACATGATAGAAGTCAGAGACATGTTTATCACATATTGGAAAAAACCCATATAAATACAGTTATCTCATATTAGACAAAGGTGCCCTAAATACACATTGGAAAAAAGATAGCCTCTTCAACAAATAGTGCTGGGAAAACTGGAAATTCATATGTAGCAGAATGAAATTTAACCTCTAACTCCCATCCTGCACAAAATTCAACTCTAAGTGGATCAGAAATTGGACTGGAAATCCTACACCTACCAGAAGTAAAAGTAGGTCCTAATCTCTTTCATGTCCATTTAGGAAACGACTTTCTCGAGATTTTTAATGCTCAATAAGTAAAATCAAGAATCAATAAGTGGGATGGTATCAAACTATAAAGTTTCTTCACAGGAAAAAAAACAATAAAGAGCATAAAGAGAAAGCCCACAGAATGCAAGAAAATCTTTGTCACTTGCACTTCAGATAGAATATTAATCTACAAGATATACAAATATCACAAAAAAATAACACCGAAAAAATGCAAATATTCCATTCAGTAAATTGGCAAAGGAAATGAACAGATGCTTCACAGAAAAAGAAATAATTCAAAAAATATGTGAAAAAAAATGTTTAACATCTCTAGCAATTAGAGAAATGCAAAATAAAACTACACTAATATTTCATTTCATTCCACACAAAATGGCAGTTATTAAGAATACAAGTAATCACAAATGTTGGTGAGGGTGTTGGGAAAAACATACATTCACACATTGCTGGTGGGACCATGAATTTTTACAACCACTCTGGAAAGCAATATGGAGATTCCTCAAAAAAAACTGGGAAAGGAAACACTTTTTCACCTGGTTAAACCACTCCTAGGTATATATTCAAGGGAGTTAAAAGCAGCATACCACAATGACCCAGCCACATCAGTGTTTGTATCAGCTCAATTCACAATAGCTAAACTATGGAACCAATCTCAGTGCCATTCAACAGATGAATGATAAGGAAAAGGTGACATATATACATAATGGAATATTACTGAGCCATAAAAGATTACTCTGACATTTGGTGGTAAATCAGTGTATCTAAAGACTATCAGGCTAAGTGAATTAAGCAAATCTCAAAAATTAAAAAAAAAGGGTCAAATGTTCCCTTTGATATGTGGATGCTAACACATAATAAGGGGTAGAGGGTAAGAATAGAAGTTCATTGGATTAGACAAGATAAATTATAGGAAAGGAGGGGGGATAGGAATAGAAAAGATACTGAAATGAATCTAACATTACTTTCCTATGTATATACATATACCACAGTGAATCTCCATATCATATTCATCCACAAGACACTGGGATTTTATTAGAATAAAACATACTTTATGTTTGTAGTAGTATGTCAAGATATACTCTATTGTCATATATAAATACAAAGAACAAATAAAATAAACAAAGAAGGGATATTTATGCATTGCCATTACATATAACTTCCAATTCCTCTATATAGTAATTTCATGCAATCCTGAGCTTTTATATTATGTACGGGACTTTTTTTTCATCTGAAAGTATTAAGAAATTCTTTGTCAACAGTATCCTGGAATTTCACAGTTAACTCGTTTTCATATAAGTCTCTACAGTCAATGTTTTATACTTTTTGGACCTTCATAATTTAAAAACATATTCTTTGGATTAGTAAGTTTTTATTATTTCTTTGATAATTTTCTCTTCTCCATTTTTAGTTTTTTTAAATTTTTTTCTCTAAAAATCTCTTTATGTACTTGTTTGCTCTCCTTTCCTTTCTATTTTCTCTCTTTTATCTCATAGAATATAGATCTTATGTCTTTCACTATTTGGGGTTTATTGTCTTGAGAGATTTTGGTTTGTTTTTATTTGGTGTTCATCTTCTATCCTTCTCATCAACCTCATTTTTTTCTTTGCACTTTTTCTTTTTTTTTTTCATGTTTCCTGTCTTTAATGTTGGAAATTTTTTTCTTATTTTAAGTGACCCTGGGATGTTCACTAAAGAATTACGCACAGAACTATTGATCACAGTTCTTCATACATGAGGAACCATCTCATATGTTAATCTTACACAATCTAAATAGTGTTTATCCACCTGTTGTCCCTAAGTATATAGTCTTGGATGCTAGTATCCTGGGAGGGTAAGGGGAGTCTCATCACTGGCTATTTTAATTTTCATTTAACTTCCCTTTCCAATACAGCAACTCAATCTTTTTTCTTTCTTTTTCCTGGTATCTCAAATAAACAAAGCAAAGCTACAGTTTTCCACTGAGGTGGAAAAGAGATCTGGAAGCCTGCGAGTTTCTGAAAACCTTAAAGCACTTCTATTTTTAACCTATTCTGTCCTAGAAGAGGTACAGCAATTGGCTCCTTGAACAGATTCATTTCTTGTTTGTTTTATGCTACAGACTTGGCCTTCATTCCTCATTAGTATGTCAGTTTTCATTTGCCTTTTCCATCTTCAGTCTCCAAATAGCAATATCTTCACTATAATTTCACTCTCATTCTCTGTTTTTCAGTGTTTATGTATTTGTTTATTCATTTATTGTCATCTTAGTGGAGATTTTTAAGGAAAAACAAAGATAAGTGACTGTCCGCTGTATTTAACCTTGAATTTCTCAGCATTTCTCTCTCTCTCTCTCTCTCTCTCTCTCTCTCTCTCTCTCTCTCTCTCTCTCCCTCATACACACACACACACACACACACACACACATATATATATATATATATATATACATATGTATATATATAAAATATCTTTTTGTGGGTCATTTGAGAAATGCTGTCTCTTGAAATGAAGTTCACAAGAATTTTTCATTCGCACTTCAGTTTCTTCTTTTTTAATATTTTTTTCTTTTTTTATTTATTTCTTACATACATGACAATAGTGGAGTGCATTACATTCATAATTATCCATTCATAGCACAATTTTTTGTAACTGTATATAAAGTATGTTCATACCAAATTATGCCATTATACATGAGCTTTCTTATTTTTTGCATACAATTCTTAATACACCTTTATACCACCATTTATCATATCTCTGTATATAAGGTATGTTGACACCAAATTCACACCTTCATACTTGTATTTTGTATAATGATGAGGGTCTCCTTCCACCATCCTAGCTATTCCCCTTCTCCCTCCCTTTCCCTCCCACCCCTATTCCCTATCTAGAGGTAATTTTCCTCCCAGTTTCTTCTTTTCATCATGAGCTATTCCCAAGAATAGGTATAAAATCTTCCCTCAGAGAATTCACACACCTTCTTCACTACCCACTGCCCTCCATTTGTTATTACATTCAGAGATCAGGAGCCAGGAAAGCATCATCCATTAACAACATAGATTATGTCCCAACATACTACCTTGTGGGTGCTGTTGGATTGGAGGGAGCCACAGGTGGACATAGGTATCCTCAGGGTTGGGTCCTCCTATGAAGCTTGCCCCAAGAGCCAGGGTTACCTGGAAGTCAGGGTAGTCTCACTGCCTAGACTACAGAAGCCATAACACCAAGCTCACCTGAACTTGGTTATAGTCCTCTTCACCTAGGGAAGACATTTACCTCTTAGGGCTCACACTCACAGACATTCTTGTTCTTAAAAGTAATTTGGCCCTACTGCCATTTTGCTTGAACAGTTTCTTCTCCCTCAGTTCTCAGATGATCTACTCCTGAACTCCTACATCATTTTATACAGAGGAGTTCAGCTGTATCATACAGTGTCCTTTATGCTTATTCTCCTATTCTTAGCCACATTTTTATTTTTCATCTTGGGCACATATTTTACACAGTCTATATTTAATTGAAATTTCTCTTGGTTGAATGCTGATTGCCTCTGAGGAAAAAAAGCCACCAATTATAGCCCTAGGAAACTTTAAATTATAAAGAATATCTTGATTTTTAAATAGAAAAATATATATATATATATTAGTAAATGGTTTATCTCACATTTTTTTCAAATTTCTTTGATTAAAACAATTTTGGGGGAACAGTTTTACTGAGGAATAGCAACCCATATGATCCTACATATAACTTAATTCCTGTACAGATTTACTGAGATCAAGTCAGTGTACAAAGCAAAGCATTCAAACTCTTATTCCCCAGATACAGATAATTTGAAGCCATACAGTTTTCACGAAGGGAATATTTCTTTGTTGTCAGATTGCTTACAATGTGGCACTGAACTAATTGTATTTTAAATATGTCTTATTAAAAATAAAAAAAACTCAGGCTGGGGTGGTGGCTCAGTGGCAGGGTGCTTGCCTAGCATGTGTGAGACACCGGTTCGATCCTCACCACCACGTATCAACAAATAAAATAAAGGTCCATTGGGAACTAAAAAAAAATTAAAAATAAATAAATAAAAAACTGGGGGCTGAAGTTGTGGCTCAGTGGTAGAGAACTTGCCTAGCATATGTAAGGCCCTGGGTTCAATCCGCAGCACCACATAAAAACAAATGAATAAAATAAAGTGATTGTGTCCGTCTACAACTAAAGAAAAAATTTAAAAAAGAAAAATAAAAAAACTGTCCATATAACCTTGCTATTAGCTATTAATTGAATGAATTGTTCATCATTATGGATTGTTAATTAACCCTAAAATCCATAAAGAAACAGATGTTCTTCTATATACCCATATAAATCAAATGTATTCATACACACTCCCAAAATCTGCTTATAAAGTGACATTTCATTATTAACAGAATGCTATTAGAAAAACATGAGATATTCTCAAATAAATTTATAAATAAGGAGTTATTTGAAGTATATAAAGCATTTAATGTAATAGTCATATGCATCTTATACATATTACTAAAACATATGTTTTTGCTCAAACTTTATGGTTGGGTATAAAACTTTTATTATTTTGACATAAAATGTTTTATTTGTCATGAGAGTTTTCCACTTAGACAATGAAAATATATTTTAAAAACAAAAATTGGGCGGGTTGTCCTACTCAAGTGCCATTGTTCCAGGCAAATTTATAAATGACAGAGGACTGAAGTAATAAATCATATTTTCTTGTCATTTAGAATTATATAAATTGAATTTTGTGTTTCATATTCTCACCTACTCATCAGCATTTCTGGAGCATATCTATACTCACATATGCACTAATCAAAAATAAATATTTTAAAATACATAATATGCTCTATTTAATATAAAACTAACATCAATTCCTCAGTTACTGAGTTCTCATAACAAATATAAATAAGCAACTTATTAATAAATCAATAATTGGGATATTCAGCTAAATAAGTTAAAATAATTTGTAGTCTGGAAAAATACTCTGTAATGTGTTATTAATGTTCAGTTATAAATCATACCTTACATGAGCTGCAGTTGTTGTTAAGTCATGCAGATGTATATTTTCATAATTTAGAAATCTGGTCTTTAATGAATGAATGGACAAAGAATATGTGTTATACACAAATAAATATTCAGCCTTAGCAAAGAAGGAAAGCCTGCCATTTGAGACAATATGGATGGAACCACAGTACACGATGCTAAATGAACTGAGCCAGATGTAGGAAATACTGTGCAATGTCATTTACATGTATTATCTAAAAATATTGACCTCATGGAAGCAGAGAGTAGAAAGGTAGATAACAGAACCTGAGTGTAGTGATGAGAGTAACAAGGAAAAGAAAGATTTTGATCAAAGCGTACAGTTTCAACCAGACTGAACATTTTGTGATCTGTTGTACTGTACAGTGAGCATAATCAATAATAATGTATATTTTAAAATTGCCAAAATAGATTTTTAGCATTCTTATCACAAAAAAATGATAAATTGGTGAGGTGTCGAATGTATTAACTAGTTTCAATGAATCTTTCTCTAATGTATACTTTGATCAAAATATATCATTGAATCCCATAAATACACATATTTAATTTTGTCAATTAAAACTAAATTTTAAGAAGACAATGTGAAGATCATTGTGAATCTTTACTACAAACACTCAAAGAATAACCCTGGGCAAAATTTTGAAGAAGTATTCTTTCAGGCTATGCAAATTGCTAAAGTCCAATAATAGAGAGAAAACTATTTTTTGAAAACTAACAGAGCTTTGGATAAGACCAGTTCTCTGATGGATCTTGCCTTCTGCTGCTCTCATTAGCATCTCTAGTTCAGTTGGAAGAAAGTTTCTTTATGAAGTTACAGATGACTGGGGATAAAGACTAAAGGAGAAGGAGATCAGAATCTTTGCTTCTAGAGAAGTACAATTGATTTGTGGGGAAGCCTAGACTTCAGAAGTGTTTTCATGTAACTGGGGATGTAATTTGGTGGTAGAACAAATGCCTAGGTTGTATGAAATGAGGCCCTGGGTTTGATTCCCAGCATGATAAAATCCATAAATAAATATATAAATAAATGTGACAAATAGTAGTTATACAGGAATGTGATTTAAAAAAAAAAACTGTCTTAGGATAGCAGTCCCACTTGGGATAAGCAGCACACCCTCAGAAAATTAGCAAAAAGATCCTTATAATGAGAACCACAAGAAGACTTAATGTGTTTCTCTGACCCAATCATTGGGTGACCACTAAGCAGATAATCAAAGGTAAGTTCAGTTAAAAGAAAACAATAATAATGAGAAGAAAAACAGAACAAAGACTTCAGCAATTATACAACATGGGGAAAATAATTCTACAGTTTGAATCCACGTGAGATAGTTAAAGAATATGAAAACAGAATCCGCATGTATTATGTGGATCATATTATCTAAAATTACACATTTTCAGTTATAAGAGGTAAAAGCAAAACAGGAAATCTAATACACACTAAAGAATATATGCAGTCAGTAGAAACTGATTTCCAGCAGCACAGATAATTGGATTTACTAATAAAAGTATTCAAAGTGGGTATATAAGTATATTCAAATAATTAAAATGAAATATATTGATAATTACTTAACAGAAAATTTCAACAGAATGATAATAAAAATGGAAAACATATGGTAATTACTGAGTTAAAAGAAACAAAAAAGAAAGAAATCTCTAGGTTATTTTAAATCTACATACGAGACAGCAGATATTAGTGTACTTACTGATTGATCAATTACTTACTGATTGATCAATTAGTCTATTTAAGAAAAAAATAATTGAAGTAAAATAAGGCTTCTGTGATGTGTGTAACAATCTTAAGTATTATAACGTATGTGTCATTGGAGTCCTACAAACATAAGAGAGAAAAAAAAAGGAAGAAAATATTTTAATAAATAAGGTAAAATATCACAAATTTATTTTAAAAGCATATTATTCCAAATAATCTTTGGAGATTCTCCACCTCTCAAGGAGGTAGAGCACACCTCCTTATTTCTTATATGTAGGTTACATTAGTGATTTTCTTCCAACAATAGATGATAGAAAGGAGGGAGGAAAAAAGTTATCAGAGAGTGGGGGAACTTTAAGAATACTACCTAAATCCTGAGGATCAAGATTAACATCAACTATGCTAAATCACATACTACAGAGATTTAATTTGATGTGATGAGAATGGTCTTTTATAACTGTGTTCTCCCCTTACAGTCTAATCATAAGAAAAACATCATATAATTGTTAATTAAGAGTGACTCTACAAAATGTTTGACCACTAATGATCAAAATGTCAAGGTTATTAAAACATGAAGTCTAAGAAACTGTCAAAACCTAAAGAGCCTAACAAGACATGACTACTAAATGACATAACCTGGATGGCATGTGGTGCTGCGAAAGATATTAAAGAAAACTGTTAAAATCTTAATAAAATATAAACATTAGTTAATCCTACATTTGATTCATTAATTATCATAAATGTGCCAACTTATGTAGGGTGTTAGGCTACTGTTTCAATTTCTTGAGGCAGCAAAAAGAAGATAATATTCCTTTCTATATCAGGGTATGAGAGTTCGTTTCTCTTTTCTAAGTTATAAGTCTAATAGCTGTCGAGTGGTTCTCACTGTACTTTTAATTTACAATTTCCTCATGAATAATGGAGTCAAATGTCTTTGCACAGTTCTTTTGACATCAGATATCTTCTTTGATTAAATGTATATTTAAATATTATCTCCATTTTATTGATCTGCTGATATAACATTGTACCATTTTTTTTTCCAAATACAAATCCTTTGCAAACACATATAAATATTTTTATCCATACTGTGGCTTTTTGCGGGGAGGGGGAGCAGCGATTGAACTCAGGGGCACTCAACCAATGAACCACATCCCCAGCCCTATTTTGTATTTTATTTAGAGACAGCATCTCACTGAGTTGCTTAGTGCCTTGCTTTTGCTGAGGCTGGCTTTGAACTTGCAATCCTCCTGCCTCAGCCTCCTCAGCTGCTGGGTTTACAGACATGTGCCACCACGCCCAACTGTAGCTTGTCTTTTCATTTGTTAAATAATGTTGTTGAGGGATCTTTTAAAATGTTAAAGTATAATTTATCAATTTGCTCTTTCATGGATAATTTTGATGCCATATCTAAGAAATATTTACCAAACCAAAGGAGGAATGCATGGTTGGGAGAATAATATAATTATGGCTGCAAATCTCCTAGTATAGCTTGTGTTCTCAGGAATATAATTTAATTAAAGTAAATGAGAGGATGGGTCAGAAAAAAATGAAAACTTATGAATGGAGATTACCTTTGCAAAACTCTGTATGACCTGATCCCAAGTAACCTCTTCTCCTTGTCTTTTCTTTCCTCTACTCAAACCCAGAGCTCCTACAAAGGAGAATTATATGCTGTGTTCTAATTCCATCAATTTTAAAATCTCTGAGGACCTTTATTTGGAATAGTTCACACATGTTGAAATGCACAAAATTTCTGCATTCCATTGGATTATTCAATCTTCAAGTTAATATGACATAGCTATTTTTTAAGTTATTATGGGAGGAAATTGTGGAAAGGTCTATGTCTAGTAGATTAGATTGGGAAAGAACTAGTAAACAAATAATCCCAGTAGAGTTTAAAAGTGATATAATAAAGGCATGCATAAGCACAAGGTGAGAGCACCCAGTGCTTTTAAATGAGCAAGGACCAATGAAACTGGAGACAAAGAAAAAGAACAGGGTGACTTTGTCAAGGAAAATAAGTTAGATTTTTATCATCCAAGATCCAGTTTTCTAAATTTGTCTAATAACAAATATGACTAGAACAACATAAATTTGGTTATTAGAAATTGCCTTTGGCAAATATGAAGAAGAAAAATAAAGGGGGCTTAACTTTATTAACAGAATAATTGGATGAAATGATTTAGGCATTTGGAGTTAAGGAGAAAAATTTACAATATGTATTTGAAGGGTAGTATAAAAATACTTAATCATTAAGACTTTCTTTGGTCACTTTTAGGTAGAAAGAATATCTTTCTTGTGTAACTAATTAAAGCAAATAAAGAAATAAAAAGAAAATAGAAAGAATGTCTTTCTTTTGAATCACCACATCTTGCTCTGCTGCTTAAAATACATTGCTGAGAATGATAATTATGGATTTCCATTTCACCTCAGCACCCGTGCCTCTCTGTGTTTGTGTGCTCATGTATACATGTCTATTCATTTTGAAGTTCTTAGTGGATAGCAGAAAAGTCTATCCAGAAAATAAGTGTTGTATGAAGTAGTTACTCAATTATTATCCACTAATATTTGAATAGACTAAATCTATATAATTATAAGGGTTGTAACTAGTAGAATAAGACTTTGGTTAAAGATTGACCTGTGTAATAGGGTAGAATTCAGCTTCACCATGTGGTTGAGTCACCAACTGTTCTTTCTTTCAAACATTTTACTATTTTTTTCTCCAAGTGTAAAATGAGAATAATAATGGTTACCTGCCTCAAAGGGGTGTTGTGAGGACTAGCTTGTTGACAGTTTCAAACTATTTGGAAGATAGAATGTACTATAAATGCTGCAAGGAATGTTTTTAAAAGCACAATAGAATAAAAATCCTTGAACCAAGGCTTTAGAAAAGTTAGTATGTCTTTTAGGCTGGCAATTTTCTACCAATAAAGAATTCCATGGTAAATTAACTCCACAACACTTTTTTTTTTTAACTTTCTTACCTCATTTCTACTTTCTTCTGTAGCTAATATCTGCCTAGTGACTCAATTTAACAGGAAAGTTCCAGTTAGGCTATATGTTGACAATGATATAACTTACAAGAAAGAAGTGCAAATAAAAATTATAAAATGGTCATGAATCAGACTGCACACTTTAGTTCCTTTGAAGATGTATTATAGTCAAAAATTATTAAAACTAGTTTAAATTTTATTATGTCATTACAAATTCAAGGATAAAGATGTAGACACCAGGGTCAGATATTCACTTTTGTGTATATATGTCTTTAATAATTTTCTAACACATAAACATTAGAATTAGATGAGAACTTCATTGTTTCAAACAATTGCTTATTATTTTCTTCCAAATGCAAAACAAAATATTCAATATTTTGAAAAATAAAATTTATATTTATTCATTCTTCTTGAAGTTGTTTGTACATTCTATGCATTTATATGCTCAATTTTTAAAACAAAAATCAATATCAATATAGGTTTAGATAGGTTTGTTGCATGCTGAGCAATTTTTGTGATAGGGAAATGTTCATAAAAGGTTTAATAATGGTCCATTTTACATACACTTTAGTAATTGTAAAATATATGTTCACATTACATATTCTTTAATTTCTCATATTGGCCTATGTATGGATTTTTGAATCTGCATGAAAACAAAATGGTGATTGAAAAAAAAATAAATTTATTGGCAGAAATAATCAGTTTATATGATCAATTCAGTTGTTTTTCCCACAAAGAGCAGGTCATACCTTAACTATTAAGTTTTCAACCTGAATAATAAAGTTAAGAAATGCAATTTATTTCTCAAATAAAGAAAAAAGAAATGTTCATTAGGTACTCAGTAAAGACCTAAAAATTATGTAGACACCAGCATGAGCCATGTTTCAGGAATCCAGTAGTTTGAGTAGGAGGAGAAAAAAAAAATGTCAGGATACACAAAGAAACAAATATCCTTTCCATAATAGAATTAACTTAAGTGTACTAGATGAAAATTCTGGAGAAGTTGATATATAGAATGCAAGTCTGTTGGACATAAATATTGAGTATTAACAGCCCCTAGAACAGCTTCTTTCTAGGGCACAAGCGCAATAAACATTTGTTGAGTTGATGAATAAATGAAAGATGGATTTGTAACTTGAAGTGGTAAGCAGTTTGAACCAATTGTAGCTTTGTAAGCAGCAGAGTGGTGGGCTGAAATGTGTTTAGAAAGTTGTTTTTGGCTGTGGATATGTGAGATGAAACTAGAGGAATAATTACATGGAGCTGTTGATGGACTGTTTCTATTGGAGGTTGCTGCTTGACTCAGCCATGTTTTGAACATCTCATCATCTGTGCTTTCAAATGCAAAAAAAAAAAAAAGAATCCAACATTATAAATACTATCAATTGAATCAATCTGACATTTATTCCTTATGATATCTTGCTGAGCTATCATAGCATTTGCATTATACATAAGCAGTGAACCAAGAAGGAAAGGCTTTGCATCCAGTACATTTGGCAGCAGAGTTACATAAAACAAATCTGTTCTACATTTATATTAAAGTTGACATCATTGTGCCTGTGCCTGCAGAAAATGGAGGGCCAAAGAAATAAAGGTGTCTTCAAAGTAAAACTATGACAAAACAGCAAAACATTTTAAACTTAAAAACTATTCTGTCTTTTTATCTTAAATATGCCTGATTTTGCAAGTATAAAAAAGCAAGAAGCTTAACGTTCAAATACTTGTCAGTGATGATTGAGAAGAAAGTGGATATATATTAATTTTTTATTTTTCAGTTTTATCTAACTTTCCTGGAACCAAATATGACCAAAGATGTCTTGTCTAGATGTCTTGCTTGAATATCATTTTTATTAGTAAAATTTATGAATATTGTAATTATATTTACAATACTTTTAAGTATTAATAGTAAAACTTAAGTAGCTTCACATGCCTCTTCTTTTGCATGCATTATTTCAATTAACCTCTATAAGCTACTTGTCTGGTGGGGGCCATGTGTTATTACCTTCTCCTCATAAATGAGGACTCTTATATCAGAAACACTGAGTAATTTCATATTACCCTCTCATCACCGAACTAGACTAATTTCTCATTTTTTTAACTATACCATATAGCTATTCCTCCTAATGCTTTGTTTTCACCAGGGACTTCTTTTCTTCCTTTAATCTCTGGACCAAATTAAAATTAATCATTGAAATATTGCACTTGTCAGAATTCATTATTGATCTAATTGAGAATGAAACATCTTGTCTAAGCTCAGATGCATGAAATTATGTATATATAACCTGGGAAAAGGGGAACTGCATTAAATAATTTAATTATTATCCTGAAAAAACATATACACTATACTGGAACCTGGTCAGTTTCCTCACTTTTGTTGTGGAAGGAATCTTAGAAGCAAAGAAGATCCACAGTACAATTTTTTAAATTTTCAAAAATTTCTGGAATCTGTATTTTTAACCTACACATATTTCTCAGCCTTGTCTTAGTTCTGTACAGTTCTTTTAACAAATTGAGATAATATTCAATAAATATTGTGTTACTCTACAGAAAGGTTATTTTCAGTCTATTTAGTAACAATATTAACAAATAGGGAATATTCTGTAATATTAAATTAAGTGATATTGAAAAATATTATACTCAATAATATTAAGAAACCAAATTTTACCCAACATTATATCCTACTTCAAATCCTCACTCACAAGGCTTTCATGAAGTATTATCTGATATACAATTGTTAAAAATAGTAAAAATAAGCTCCAATCTGACAGAAAAGTTCCACTACCTTCATATGACAGAAATAAAATAAATCATTTATATACAGTCTTATCAGACATAGTAGAAAATTATTCTAAAAGCATATGAGTACTCTAGGAGGAATTAACTACCATCTCAGTAAAGTAATTAACATTAAGAAAATGTGTCTTTCTTTGAAGATGGTTCCTTGATGCTAGAAACACCAAGAAAATAAACTTTGTGCATGTTTATTGGAGAACCAAGATATTTGTTTTCTAGTTTTAAGAAGGGAGAAAAATACTTATTCGAGATATATATGAATCAGGTTACATTAGTGAAATGATGCTTTCACATATTCAAATCACATAGTGACTTTCTTTTTTCTGATTCGATGCTTACCAAACACATTTCTGATTGTAATTTGACTTTTAGTCTAACATATGTACGTGCACCATCTTAGTCATATTTGAGCTTTCAGTGTAGTTTGCTGAAGAAGATAAAATGTGATGATCTACCTTTGATTTCAGGCATTAAACATCTGTCTCTGGGGATTTGGGTAATGTGAGCCTGTTCCCCTGAGACAAATCTATTCTTAGTATGTTGATACATCCAGTCCTTGTGCTTGCCAAGCCTAAAGAGCTGACTGCAGGCAGCTGTGACAAACACTCGAAAATAATGAGGACAGATGAGGCAGCCTAGGGAAAGCCAACGCCTTTCTTGCAGCTCATGTGCCAAGAGCAACTTTTAATTCAACTTCAGTATTGAGCATTTACTATGTATTCAGAATCATGCTAATTGTTCCTGAGAATTCAGTTAGAAAACTTAGACTCTTAGAAAAGTCTCAAGGAACTTAAAAATCTCACTTACAACATAATTTTATTCTTGTTCTATGAAAGGCAGTGATTGAGAACTCTAAAGATGAAAGACAATGTAGTATTAAGATTAGAATATCACCATGAGAGAAAAGAAAGCCAAATCCCTTATTTCATATTAGCAAGGGGAAGATAATTGGGCCCTATTTCAGTGGCCAGAATGATCATCTTCATCATATCTAAAATTCTTTAAGGACTTCTATTGCACTTACTGTAATCAAACACATTATATTTAATCTGAGCTTTATTTGTCTAACTGCCCAGGCCCATCTGAGACCACTTTACCCCTTTCTAAGTACTCTGGAATTACAATGGCCATATTGCTCTCTGGGGTCAGCTTCCTTGGGGATAGATACTGAGAAAGAGACATGGACTCAGGAGCTTTATTATGAAGTTCCTTTGAAGCTTTGAGGAAGTGAAAGAAGAAGCAGGATTAGGCAGAAATTCAATGAGGTGCACTTAAAACAAAAACTTCCCCCGAACTCTAGAGACTAGGTGGCCTTCTGAGTTGTCCCAAATGAGGTAAAGGGAATTGTCGTTGTCTATACCCTGCACATAGAATCTAGGCAGTCATTCACGTCAACCACTAAATGTCATTTTCTGAGAAGACATGTCTCTCAAGTCAGAGGTTTTTTTGTTTTGTTAATTTTGGTAATGGGCATGAAGTCAGGGGCACTCAGCCACTGAGCCACATCCCCAGTCCCTTTTTACATTTTATTTAGAGACATGGTTTCACTGACTTGCTTAGCACCTTGCCATTGCTTAGGCTAGCTCTGAACTTGCAATCCTCCTGCCTCAGCCTCCTGAACAGCTGGTATTACAGGTGTGCGCCACAGCCCCTGGTAAGTCAAGACTGCTGTTTAATGGACCAATCCCAAAAATGCTTGAATGTGAACATGATATCTTTAAACACTTCCTTATTCAGACCTTAATAATTGTCTTTGTGAATTGCAATTTAGTCTCTCAAAAGCATCATGAAGAAGAGCCAAATTAAGTTTTTAGCAAATTGTATTCAAGTACAAATGATTCCTTGAGGCAGTAGTAGCTAGTTAGGGCAATAAACCCCTGGAATGTCATTTGACAGATACACAGTTTTTTTTCACATGAGCTGAGGCTCTGCAAGTTGTGACATTCCCAGTGACTTACTTGGTGATAAGGACAGTGCTGATGCTGATGAATTTTTAATAATTAATTATTATTTTTCCTTTTTTATTTATATATGACAGCAGAATGCATTACAATAAGTGGGAGCTTTTTAACATTTTTGTTTTTTTATGTTCTTCTTATTGAAAGGTCTCTTTTCCTAGTGCTCCACAACTACTGCTGGGGAGTTTGGGTTCATTTTTCAGGTCATCTGGGAAGTATAAGTTCCTAGAACAACTTTTTTTTTCTGATCTTAGAATCTAAATTACATTTTATTTATATATATTTTGCTAAAGTAGGAATTGAACCAAGGGTCTTGCACATGCTAGGCAAGCACTCTACTTCTGAACTACACCTCTAACCATTAAATTACACTTTTCAAAAACTTTAGCAACTTGTACATGCTTTTATACAAAATTATTAAAACATGTAATTATGTTTTTTCTTGTGTTATTTGAGTATTGTTCTTCTTCTTTGTGAGTCATAGTTCTTTTCTCCCTTAGGCTATAGTAGTTGCTAACATTACTTAGTCCTTTAATGATTGTATTTTTTTTTAATAAATTGTATATTTTTTGTATAAGAATTGTCTCTAATATTCTAATAAAAGTCCTCAAATTTGACTCATGCTAGAATCACCTGGAGGACTTGTGAGGTCTCAGAATGTTGGGTCCTATCCCCACAATTTCTGCTTCTATACATTTGAATTAGGGACATGCATTTGCATTGACCGTAGTAGCAGTCCTCCAGGTCTGGCACATTGATAACTAAAAAAATACAGACACAGAAGAATCCACATCCAAATTGAAAATCAAAAACAGTATATTCACATTTTGCTGGAAACTCAGGTAAATTGACTGAGAATACTCTGTGATATTTTAGAAAAAGCATTGTCCATTGACCACAAATAAAGTGAGTAAAGAGGCAGCTATTATAGTTGGAGGGTATCAGGGGCAGATAACATTTTTCAGAGACAGTGGCAAGGAAATCCAATTTCAGTCTAAGAGTAGAGGGAAGCCACTGAAGTTGGGAAATAGAAGTATGGCCATATCCAATTCACATTGTTCCAGAAGATGAAATTTCTCACTTTAAGAAAACCACAGTTAAATATTTTTCACCCAGAGAAGGTATAAAATAAAACTCTCAAAACAATTCACAAAACAAAAACATATTTAGAATTTCCTTTTTCTTTCTTTCTTTTTGTTTGAATGGAAAAATTACTTTATTTCATTTGGGGGAGTGGGTAGGCCCCCAGTTTCAGAACTTCTGGAATTGCATCCTGGAGCCAACAGTCTTGGTGTGCTGGAGAATGTTAATGCACAAGTGGGGAGTTGGGGGCTGGCACTGGCCCTCAATGATAATCTATGATCTAGATGTTCTTGAGTTAGGAGAGAAGGTGAACAGAAAAGTTCTTCTGGTACTTCTTATAGGAATAGTGCTTGCTGGGTATTCTGGGAATAATAATCATCTTCTGTGTCTCATCTTGCTAATAATATACCTCAGGGCTGGGGACACAGCATGTGTCATATTCCACAGAAATGGAGGTAAAGTGTTAACCCAGAGCATGAAGAAAATCAGAAGCTCTGTGTGGCAATCCCAGGAAGTTCTGTGTTTGCCATTAGCTCTTCCAAGTAGCTTTCTCAGCAGTGCCCATGACAGGCATCTGAAAACCTTAATGGAAACAGATGGCATCTGCAAGAATTTTAGAATATACTTTATCCACAGGATACTAAAACTAGATGTCAACAGCACAAGTTAAGTAGGACTTTGTTTCATGTTCCCCATCTTTACTACCTACTGAAACTCTATACCACCTGGAAATGGGGGAAAAGGATAAAAAGAGCAAATTAGTGAAACAGGCCTCAATGTAGGAGATTAAACCTTGAATTAAATGATAGCTTTTATTTTTAAAAAATATTTGAGTGGATTTAATTTTACCACCTATGAATGGCAATAATACTATGAGACTTACAATAAAGATTATTCCAGGAAAGGATAAACTAGCTAAGAGAATATTACTAAAGGGGCAAACAACAAAGAAGTCATTCTTAATTTAGACCATATTGAAATTATCTCTGTAAATAAACATTGTTTGTATGCCAAAGTGCTGGAAGCAATTGGTCTCTTAAGAAAGTGAAGTTTAAATTATTTTTATGCCATTTTTGCTTACCTGCAGCATCTCCACTGCATTGTAAAGTGCCTTGAACATGGTATATTACCTAGTATTGAATCAGCTTGAACAGACTATGACAGGTTGGCTTATTCCTATTAATCCCAGAAACTTTTCAAATAAAACTCCTTATTGTAAATTGGATTTGGTGATTAAAACTATAGCCAGATTTCTTTAAAGAAGAAATTTATACAAAACCTATCCCATATTATTTTAAGACAACTGGATTATTTGAGCAAAATAGAGAAAAACTAAATTAATTCCAAATACTTTCTTCATATCTTTTCTAGAAAAACATCCCATTTAAGATTCTATAGAACATATAAATCTATTTGCCAGGATTCATTATAGATAATTGGGGAAAAGCATTTTGAATGATTCCCTAGAACTGAGACAGGGACAAAGAACAGGTAGTCAGCATAGATAATATATGATTGGATTGGAAAGATGGGAACTACTTATCAAAGAAAAGGAAATGGGTTGCTAACCACTAACCTCAGAATAGTACTACCTCCCACCCCTCAACAACACAACAGGTTGCTAACTCCTCTGGAGGGGAAAGATCATCACACTTTCCACTCAAGCAATTATCCCTGGGGCTACTCTTTCCTGCCTCTTCTCACATCCCCAGGAAAGAAAGGAGGTGGGGGGTCTATAAAAAAGCAAAACACCTTCACTCCCACAGGCTCCAGCTCTGGGTCCCTGCAACTTCTCTCTAGAGAAGTCAGTCTAGGTCTCTGTTCTGTCTTAAGATAAAACTTGTTTTCTATGCTTGCCTCACCGTTTTTCAATGGTGTGTGTGTGTGTGTGGGGGGGGGGGGTGGATCCTGATTTCCAAGACCAGTATCAAAACAAGAAAAAAAAGTCAAAAGAAGTCAGCCGTACCCTCAGGTGTCTGATAATTTATTAGTTAAATTGGAGAGTTCTGAGCAGCTGTGGCAAAGTGCTAAGGGAAGTCCATTCAATTAAGTGTTCTAGTGAGACTTACTACTTCAGGCACAGAAATCCAAGCAGACAAGATGATTAATTAAAAATATCAAATGACATAAAGGTGCAACTTGGTGACCCATAAAAAATGTTATCCAGCCTGGGCCCTGGTTTTTGAAAAGTAGATCTGGGTAAATAAAATGGAAAAAAAAAATTTTAAGTTTTTACTAAAACTCTGTAAGACATTAGTCATATAAGAAACATTCCTTTTGATACTTGTTGGGTGTGTGGAAGACACACACCTTTGGTTTTATTTCCCCCATCAGGTTTCTCCTGGCTGAAGTTAAGCTTCTGTCTGCTGAGAAGAACATCACATAATCCCTTACCTCTCTCCCTCCTCTCCAAAGGGCGCCAAGTTTTCTCAACCAATCCCCCCAGGATACAGTGTCCACTCGCCAGTTCCTGAGTCACCCTGCCAGTCGGCACCCGCCAAGTCTCCAAGCAACCCTTCTTAAACTGGAGTTTGCAAGCTCATGCTCTCTGCTCTCTACTCTCTTCCTCTCCTTGTCTCTTCCTCTCCTTTTCTTCCCCTTCAGGGCTACTGATCTTTTCTTATTCTTTTCTTCCCCTTCGGGCAGCCCCCCTCCCAATAAAATCTCTTGGTGAGTCACTTGCCTTTCAATACTTAACTGGAAGATTCAAGTTCAGAGTGAAAAAAAAAAAAAAAACCACTTTCTTTTAACTTCCGCATCAAATAGAACTTGAATTTAGTGCAAAATAATGCTTCAACAGAAATTTTTGAGATATCCAGAATATTGGCAGGAACAGCAAGATTTTGTACAGTTTGGCAATTGCTAGAAAAAATCAGCATCATCTACAGGAAGCAAAATGGACAACCGAAAAAAAAAAAGTTGACGTGCCAGGAAACCACAGAATCTGCACCTCATGGAATACCGGATGCCACATATGTTATTTATAGACTGTCCAATGAATGAATGGAAACAAGGAAATTTGAAGGTATGTTACTAAAACAGGAGAGCTGATGGGGAAATATTGGAGAAATGTCAAATATATTTAGATGGAGATTTACAGGGACTGTTCTGATGGGTGGCAAAAAGAATCATTGACACAGAATTTTTAGTTAAACAGATTTATCTATCACTTGCAATTTACAATTCTTCATTCTTTATATTTCATTTCTTTGTACAATTATCTCAGTAAATAACACCATAGTCTGTTTTGCACAACCAAGAGAAGCAGTAGTCATGTTAGTGTACACTTGTCTTCACTGTACACATGGTGTTGGCACCAAATAATATAGACACTTCCTACTAAAATTTCCTGACAAATACCTTAATCTAAACCTTTATTATTCTCACATAAATTGCAATAGACTTTTATGTCGTTTTCTGCTGATACTGCTGGTGACGAATTCTGCTTCCTCACATGTTAAAGTTTGAACATTAGAGAAGCATGTTGAGGCAAGCATATAAAACAGGGTTTATTTAAAAAGGCATAAAATAGACTTTTCCTGGGAGGGAGAAGGGGGCCATAGCAGGTATCCTGGTATCTCAAGAAGCAAGGTGTTCAGCCATTTTTATATGTCGTAGGCTTCCTTTTTTTCTCCTGCCCTCTTCCTCTTATCTTTCTCCTTCCAGAGTACCATGGCTAGGCCCAGGGATGCTCATGAGGCCCAGGAATGCTCAGTAGAATGGCCAAAAGGTGGGAAACAGGTGGGTTGAAGGGAGATGGGCAGTATGGTGCAGCCCAGGACACATTAACAAATTTATTTCCCTGTAGGGAGGGGCAATTCCTGAGACAGGTTACCTTAGCAACAGGTTGGAGCAGGGGCAGTTTCTTGATGGTGGAAGAAGAACTCTGAAGGAATTAACATTTCAATCCTTCAGGGGACAGTCTCCAACTTCCAGGACTCACTCAAAGTTGGCCTCCTTGATCCAACCTGACTCGATTTACCTATCTATACTGACTGCCTGTCTAATTCTGGCTTCACTGCTTTAGTATTTTTCTCTATCATATTAGTGTAAGATCATCTAAGAATATAATTTTCATAACTTTGATACCCTCATTAAATCCTCAGGTCTTTCTGATAATTTCTTCATAAATTCTAACTCCCCTGTAGTAGGGATAGATGAGACAAGGCACCAAAGATAGCAGGAAACAGTTTTATTTGACTGTAGCCAGGCTCAGAGGGCCCAGTTTCTGCTGTAATCAATCAATCCCCTGAACCCCGAGTTCAGGTAGTTTCAGAATTTTATACCCAGCATGTAAGGGGAGGGGCTCAGAAGTTCACAGTCTGTAGACGTTCACATAAAAGCACTCTTTTCTTTCACTATTCTGGGCAAGTTAACCCTTCAAGGATAACACCTGAGAAGGGGAGAGCTTCTTCTCCCCTTTCTTTCCTCCCCCGCCAGCTGTTACCATGGAGCTCAATTGGTAACTTGTCTTAGAAGTGTACACATCTCTGTGAAGCCCCAGCTCAAGGCCAGAGGCCTTGTTTACACATTTCTACAAATTACTATACTAGATACACATTTATGAAAAACTATTAAGGAGGTGTCCAGCACCAGCACTGTTTTCTAGAAATCCACATCATGCTTGCATTCCTGAATGTATTTTACTCTTTCTTATTTGGTAACTTACATAAGTTGTTTTTGTTTTGTTTTGTTTTGTTTTGGGGGTCCTGGGGATTGAACTCAGGGGCATTCAACCACTGAGCCACATTCCCAGCCCTATTTTGTATTTTATTTAGAGACAGGGTCTCACTGAGTTGCTTAGTGTCCCTTTTGCTCAAGCTGGCTTTGAACTCTGAATG
The DNA here is from genome assembly GCF_021218885.2 of Marmota monax. Taxonomy (NCBI): domain Eukaryota; kingdom Metazoa; phylum Chordata; class Mammalia; order Rodentia; family Sciuridae; genus Marmota; species Marmota monax. Next base: position 797,323 of record NW_026695246.1, on the reverse strand, counting down.
CGCTTGTCTAATCCTCCTGAGCTGCTGGAATTACAGGGGTTCCCCACCTTGCCTGGCCACGCAAACTGTTTTATTTTGTTCAGTTATAGACATACCCACACCCACTCAAACATTATCTGTTTCATTAAAATTTAATTTTAATATCTCCACCTCCAGCAGGTTTTCCTCACTATCATTTTACCCAATTTCAGAACATTAGCAAGACATTTTAATCAAGAAATAAAAACAATTTATCTTTAAAAACCAGGTTGTGGTAGAATGAATGACATACATTCAGAAACTCATCTACATTTTTTTGGTAAGCTTGATTCTGCTTGGGGTTTGGGGGGAAAGATTTAGAAGACTCTCCTTGGGGAATTTTGTCTGCTGTTCTCTGATGTCATTGTCTAGTGTGGGCCAAATATCTCCTGGAAAAATATATTCCCAATATCCCCATGTAGAAAAATTGAGGCTGGGGAGCAAATGGACAATCAGTGTAGGTAATGAATAATTGTGTCAGATTGGGAAGATGAGGGCTGGTTTGAAAGAAAGAAAATAATAAAAAAAAATACTAATACCTATAGAGTACTCCCTTCTCCACCACCTGTTGTCAAGGTTTCCTGCCTCCCGGGAATTATTCCTCCCAGCAAGGAGTTAATGAGCACTCCTGCCATTGCCAAATTGCACCTGGAGTTAGTGACTCCTTTCAGACCTATACCCTTTGGAAAGCTTTGTTCCTGCCCTTGGATCGCTAGACATTTTGGGTTGCGTAGGCTGGATGGGGGAAGAGAGAGCCTGAGAACAAATAAGACTTAACATGTATAAAAGGGGCAGACACCTCCACTTCATTAGACACCCAACTTTGGGATTCTTCTCTTCAGAGAAGTCTATCTTTGTTCAATTCTTTAAATAAAAATTGCTTTCTACGCTTGCCTCAGCATGTCTCTGGTGTTAGATTTTCAACATCAGGGAAATAGGACTCAGCCCTGATTTTCTTCACCAGTATTAAAATCAGCTCCTTTCCAATTTTCATATTCCTATTCAAACCCTAGAGAAGACTTGGATAGAACTGACCATACCAGATCACACCAAAGGCCTTGGAGTTGAGGAACTTCTTGAGATTTCTGGGTCACAAGCTCATGCATAAGTGATAGAGGAACATAGAAATTGGAAGTGTCAGAAGTATCACATGGAGTAGAGAGGGTGAAACCTAGATAATCCAGAAAAGGAAGAGGAGACAGATTAAAGCACACACAGGATCACACAGGTTATGATAGTCCAGTAACCTTAGTCTTCCTAAAACTGAACCAGTTAGATCTTCCATTACTTCTTATCACAAGACTTTAACACAGTGCATATTTCAATGCTCATGTTTTTAACTTTTTAGACTCTCTGGTAGATACAAATTCCTCAACAATAGAGTATTATTTATTTATTTATTTATTTATTTATTTATTTATTTATTGTTTTGTATGTTACCAATACCTTCTAGGAGCCTGCAAAAATAAAAAATAAAAAAGTATCACACAACATTTGATGAACACATAAGTGCCAGTACCATAGCATATGTACCTTGTTTTTCTCCCAAATCATATCTAATTGGAATATGGTTTTACATTGATTTCTTTATGATTTTCAGAACTGTGGCAAAAAGTAATCTTCTACTTGACAAAATTGTTATTGCTTGAATTACATAGTATGCTTAACATAATCATTTATATTATAACTTCCCCAGAGACAGTTTTACATATTTGGGTATTAAAAACATTCTTTTTATCAATCTCATATCAAAGGGCATGGGAAATCTGATTATCGTCATTTAAACTTCATCCCGAATTATATATTAAAAATAACTTTTTATCTTTTCATTTTTTATTTTACTCTTTGTTGTTTATATGTGTGTTGGATAACTGAAAAAAATGTGAATCTAGCCATAGCTACATCAATTTTTCAGAATATATAGAAGAAAAACCCTTGTACATTAACAATTATTAGGAGTACATTTAAATTGTTATTCACTTGTGGAATTGCTTTAATTTCTGAATAATGTGTCATTATAGACAGAGGATTCAAGGCAATGCAGTGTCTATTGGAGTCATTTAAGTCTTCATTATATCTATATGTCATTCACTGTTGCCACTCACTTGACACTTCTCAACCTGAAGAAGAATCAATAGCAGATGAGAAATCACTGGATGAGAAACAGCAAAAACAATAATTTATATTAAAGTACAAAATCTCAAGAAAACTAAAAAAAAATGTTTTCTGCTTATTCTGAGAAAATTTACTGTGGAAATTTTATTAGACTCTTGAATTAATTTCCCTTAAGCATTGGACGTAGCTCAATTATTTTTTTCTAACCAATGAAAATGTTTAGTTTTAATTTTCAAATATCTAATTTACTTTAATGCAAAGGAGATTAAATAGCAACAAAATTTTTCTTAAATTATCAACTTTTTCCGTTGGGAGTAGTGGTGCACACCTGTAATCCCAGTGATTTGGGAGGGTGAGGCAGGAGGATCCCAAGTTCAAAGCTAGCCTCAGCAACTTAGCAAGGAAGCCATAAGCACCTCAACAAAACCCTGTCTCTAATAAAATATAAAAAAGAGCTGGTGATGTGATTTGGTGGTTAAGCGTCCCTTGGTTCAATCCCTGGTACAAAAGAAAAAAAAAGAAAGAAAAAGAAATATCAGCTTTTCTTAACCTAGTAAATGAAAATACTAAAACTCTTTATTACATTTGTTGATTTAGATTGAAATCATTTATCTATTTGTTTAATGTATATTTATTGGTAATAAGTAGGAACTAAACTACCCTGTTACATGTTAAGGAAATTTAGATGATATGACATTAAATGTCTTATGGAGTATGTGTAATAGTCACTTGCCTTATGGTTTATCTAATTTTCCCATGATTGTAGCAAATTGGCCTGTATCTGTTAATATATTTAAGTGGCAAGTCAGTGGAATGACAGAAGCCTGGAGAAGAGTCTACAGTCAAAACGTGAAGTTTTCTTATTGCTATATAAGTGCAAAGCAATGAAGCCTACTGAACCTTAATTTACTCATTCATCAAGCTAAACAAGGAGTTATGTTACTTCTTAGGATTATTATAAAAATTAAATATAATTAATACTATTATTTTGTCAGTAAACTTGATAAAACATATGAGATAAATATTTTCTATTGATATAAAAAGAGGAAAACTTGGGACATTCTTTTCTCTAAACATCTGTACATTGACATTCTGATACAATAATCAATTAATTCTGTTAATATGAAGATATTTAACAAAGTAGATGATTGCCTAGGTATTATTTTAATAAGCAGCAGGAAACAAAACTATGAACTTGAAACAAAAAACCTGTTTTAAAAAATCATCCTATCATGGGGTTAGAAATGATGGTGGAATGGGATGGACATTGTTATACAAAGTACATGTATGAACACATGAATTGGTGTGAATATACTTTGTATACAACCAGAGGTATGAAAAATTTGTGCTCTTAATGTGTAATATAAATTGTAATGCATTCCACTGTCATATGTAGATAAAAAAATCATCCTGTCAAAATAAAAAATCTAATTTTAAAATGTAATTAAAACATAAACCTTATTTTATGTTTTTAGGATCAAGGTGGGTAGCATTTCTCTAAAACAGATTTTTTTTTTTAATCGTTTTCACAGATTCCAACCTTCCTTTAAGAGTCACTGATGTGAAGTCTATCAGTGCCTGAATCTCTTTGGGAATGCTTGTTTGAGATTAAGATATTAAGCTGCTCTATGTCATTGAACAACAAGCATTTGTGAACTGAGAAAAGAGCAAGGAAAACAGTCTACAGAGTTGTAGAGCTAAGTTAGACTACCTAGAGAATCACTTTTTTTTAAACCTCTTTATTGAAGTGTGATTGATATATGAAAAAAAAAAACTATATATATTCAACATAAAATCTTGATGAATTAAGGGATATTTACCTGTACCACCTTCCAGACTAAAACATATCCAACAACATCCAATGTTTCTTCAGCCTACTTTATTATTATTATTGGGTTGGAGATTTTTTGTTTGTTTATAAGAACACTGAAGATATATCCTCTCAGTGATTTTAAGTATATAATTCAGTGTCTTTAGGTATAGGCGCAATGTATTATAGATCTCCTGAACTATATTGTGCTCTTGTGTGAAACTTTGTGCTCTTTAATGTTTACCTCCTCTTCCCACAAAAGTCCTGCTTCATTCCATGGCAAATATCATTCCACTTTCTACAAATTGGCTAGAGTCCAGATATAAGATTATCATTTTTTTTTTTGTCTCTCTGTGTCTGGCTTAATCCACTTATCAAAGTGACCCCTCAGTATAACCATGTTGTCTTAAATGGCAATATATCCTTCTGTTTCTAGACTGAATAATATTATGTTGTACTATTTATCATAATTTCTTTATTCATTCATCACTCCAGACACTTAGGTGGTTTTCATAGCTTGGATATTGTGAAAAATGCTACTGTGAGCATGGAAGTATGGATATCTTTTTGAAATCTGATTTTAACTCCTTTGTATAATACCCAGAAGTGGGATTAATGGATTGTACAGTAGCTTTAAAATTTTGATGAACCTCCATTCTGTTTTTCATAATAATTATACCTATTTTGTCCTATCAATATATTTTTTTCTTTTTTTCCATATACTTGCCAATATTTATCTTTTGGATATTTTAATAATAGCCACCCTTACAGGCAAGAACAATATTTTTGTTTTTGCTTTAGTCAGCTTTTGTATCGCTGTCAGCAAAATACCTGAGAAGAACAACCTAGAGGAGGAAGAGATTATGTGAAGCTTCTAGTTTCAGAGGTCTCATTCATAGGTTCTATTCATAGATGGCTCACTCCATTACTCTGGGCCCAGGGTGAGTTAACACATCATGGGGGAAAGACCCAGTTGAGGAAGGCTGCTCATGGAAGCTTCAGGAACACAGAGAGAAGGGGAAGTAAAAAAGGAACCCCAGAGAAGATGAGCCCTTCTGGGGCACACCCCCAGTGATCAATGTCCTCTAGCCACACTCCACCTGTCTACAGTTACCACCTAGTCATTCAATCTAGGATGGACTTGTTAGGTTGCAGCTTTCACAGTCTAATCTTCTGCTGCGCGACCAGAGCGCCAGCTTCATTAAAGAAGGTTCGAAGCATAGAAATTTACTAGTGAGTTTTAAAATTAAAGAGACATACTCTCATTACCTTTAATTCCCAACTCTGGAGACAGCTTCTCCTAGCTCCCGTCTCCAGCCACCTAATGCGGTGGCGAGGTTTACAGAAGAGGAGAGAGAGAGAGAGAGAGAGAGAGAGAGAGAGAGAGAGAGAGAACACACACCAGGGAGTGAGCTTTTATTGGGGGACAAAAAATTCAAGGGAAAATCCCATCCAATGAAGGTCGAGGGGGGCAGCATCCCAAGGTCAGGGCCAGCTATTGGGTCTTCGGGTCAGTGGCCAGGCACACCTCCACACGGACAAGCCCTCGCACCTGGGACAGGGTGGGGAAGGCTCTGACACAGTTGTCTAAGCGCCTCTCACCCAGCCAGGGAGGTAACTCAAATCACATGCGAGGATGGCCTCCCACACTAATCACTACTTGTAAACATTCTTGCATTAAAACAGGAGTTTTGGGGAATGCTTCATATCCAGACTGTAACAGTTTTGATTTGTATTTTCCTGATGATTAGTAATTTTGACAATTGGCCATTTATAAAATTTTTGTGGAAAAAATGTCTATTTGGGTCATTTGACTGTTTTAGATGGTTTTCTTACCCCCCCCCCTTTTGGTATTGAGCTATATTAATTCTAGGATACAGGATATTAGCTTCTGTATTAGTCCATTTTACATGACTCCAGCAAATTACCTGAGACTGAATAACTTTATAAAGGAAAGAGGTTTATTTTGACTCATGGTTTTCAAGGTCTAAGATCAAAAGTCTACATCTGGTGACAGCCTTCTTGCTGGCAGAGTCCTAAAGTACACAGAACATAACATGCAAGAACAGGGAATGTGAGTGTGGTTTTACACTGGGGTCTCTCCCCCTTCTTATAAAGCCATCAGTATTCAATACTAGGAGCTCTACACTGATGACCTTATATAATCCAAAGGCCTGACTTATAGACCCCATTGTCAGGTTTTGTGTCTATAATTTTACTGTCTTTCATGGGGTTTAAATTCCACACATGAACCCTTGGCAGCCAGAATCTAACTATATTTAAATCATAGCAGCCCATTATCATATGTATGGTTTACAATATGTTTTTTCATTCCATGTGCTGCCTTTTCAATTCATTGATAGTTTTCTTTGCTCCACAGAAACTTTTCATTTGGATGCAGTTCCATTTGCTTACTTTTCCTTTGTTGCCTGTGCTTTTAGTATCTTATTAAAAAAAAAAAAATTTCAAGATCAATGGCAAGGAAATTTTTCTTGTTTTTTTTTTTAATTTTATTTCAAGGAGATTAACAGATCCAGTTCTTATATTTTAGTCTTTAATCCATTGAGATACCTTTTATGTGTGGTGTGAAATAAAGATCCAATTTCAATTTTTGCATGTGACCCCTCAGTTTCACCAATACCATTTACTGAAGAGACTATCGTTTCCCACTTTTTTTTTTTGATGGTGTGCTGATCCCTTAGTTCTGTTCCCTTGGTTTAGGTGTCTAGTTTTATGCCCGTATGATAGAGTTTTAATTATTATAGATTTGTAATGCAGTTTGAAATCAGGAAGCATGATGTCTCCAAATTTGTTTTCCTTATTCAAGATATGTGTCTTTTGTGGCTCCATACAATGAATAATATTTTTTCTATTTCTGTGAAAAATATCATTCAAATTTTGATGTGAATTGCATTGACTGTGAAGACCATTTTGAGTGCTATGGTATGTTTCAACAACATTAATACTTATAATCTATGAACACATTATTTTCTTCCATTTATTTGTATGTACTTTATTTCATCAATGGTTTATAGTTTTCAGTGTAAAAGCCTCTTAATTCCTGAGTTAAATTTATTCTTGTATTCTTTTTTTTGCTAATATAAATGAAATATTTTCTTGAATCATTTTATAGATATTTTATTTTTAATGTCTAGAACTATATTGATATTTTATCCCACAGCTTTGTCAATTTGTTTATTAGGGTTTTTTTTTTTTTTTTTTTTTTTTTTGGTGGAGTCTTAAGGGTTTTCTGACTGTGGGACCATGCCATCTTCAACCAGAAAAATTTTACTTCTTTTTTATTTTGATGGCTTTTATCAACTTTTTCTTTCTTTAATTGTTCTAAATAGGAGGTCAGTACTGTGTTGAATAGAAGAGGTGAGAATAAATATCCTTACTGTATTACTTATCTTAGAAGAAAATATTTCAGTTTTTTGTGGTGGAGTCTAGAAAATATATATAAAAATATAATATCTATATAGATATTTTATAATATCTATAAAATATCAATATAGTTCTAGACATATTGCTTTTGGTTTGTCATATATGATCTTTATTATTCTGAAATATGTTCTTTTTATACATAGATTGTTGAGTCCACTTGTCATGAAGGGTATTCAATTGTAAAATGCTCTTTCTGTATCTATTAGGATGATCTTATGATGTTTGTTCTTCCTTTAATTAATGCAGCATGTCATGTTTATTGATTTCTATATGTTGAACCATCCTTATACCCCAGAGATGAATTGTGTTTGATCCTGGTGTATGAATCTTTTCATGTTCTGCTGAATTTGTTTTGCTGGTATCATTTTGAAGATTTTTGTAAGTATATTCACCAGGAATATTGACCTCTAATTTTCTTTTCTTGTAGTATCTGGCTGTTTTACAATAATAATTCCAGACTTAGAATGAGTTGGAAAGTGTTCCATTCTCTTCCAGATTTTGAAATAATTTGATAAGGATTGGCTGGAATTCTTCTTTAAGTGTTTGAAAGAATTCAATAGAAAAGACATCTGGTCAGGTTTTTGTTAGGAGATGTTTGATTATTCAGTCTACTTATTATTTTCTCCAATTTTCTATTTCATTATGGTTAGCTTGACGAGGTTATACGTTTCTATGAATTCAATCACTTCTAGGTCATGTAATTTGTTGGCATATAATTCTACATAGTGGTATTTTAAGATCCTTTGTATTTTGTAACATCAATTGTAATTGTCTCCTCTTTCATTTATGATTTTAAGTATCCATTCTTTTATCCCTGACTCTTGGTAAAATTTTCTAATTATATCTTTAAAAAGAACACTCAAAATTGTTAAATCTTTTTTTTTTCTTCCTTAGCTCTATTTTATTTCCTTCTGCTTTCATTTTTATTCCTTCATTCTTTTTGATAACTCTGGACTGAGGTCATTCTTTTTCTGTTTACTTTCATTTTGAAGTAATAATTTTCACTGGAGATCTTTCTCTTCCATTCTATTTTTTTTCTTTTGCTTATTTTTCTTTTTATTTCTGTTTTTAGTGTAGTTGTTTATTGTTATAAATGTCTGTTTTAGGACTTTTTTGCTTTACTCCATACATTTCAATGGAGTAAATGTGTTTCCATTTTCATTTGTCTCAAGGTATCTTTGATTCTGTTTTTGTCCCATTGTTTATTCAATAGTGTTTTGTTTCATCTCCACATATTGACCAATTTTTACCATGTTATTTTTTTTCTTGTTTTTTTTTTGTTGTTGTTATTTTTTTCCTAATATTTTGATCATAAAAGATACTTGACATATTTTGGTCTCAACTTTATTAAAAGCTGTTTGTGGTGTAACATTTGATATAACCTGGAGAACGCCCACATGTACTTGAGAGGAACATGTGTTCAGCTGTTGCTGAATAGATTGACTATATTCTGATTATATTTTTCAGATAATTTTTTTCTATAGTGTTACTCAAGTCTGTTGCTTCCTTACTAACATTTGTTTTTGGTTTAGATGATCTATCTATTGTTTGATATGGGGTAATAATGTTCTCTATTGTTATTATAATGATACCACTTCTCCTTTCAGTTCCATTAATATTTGGCTTATGTATGGAAGAGTCATAGCCTTGGGTTTGTTATATTTGTACTCATTATGTCCTCTTGATAGATGTAGTACTTTACTATTACATATGAACTTCTTTGTTCTTTTTTGATATATTTTTAAACTAAAAGTCTATTTTGTATGATCTAAGTATAAGCACTCCAGGTCTCTTTTGGTTTCCATTTCTATAGGTTTTTTTTCTATGTTTTTACCTTTAACTTTTGTATTTTCTTAATGCTAAAGGGGGCCTTTTGTTGGCAGCTGATAGTTGGATTACTTTTAAAAATTGTTTAAATCCCATTCAGGCTATATATGTCATTTGATTGGCAAATTCAATTCATTTGCATTTTAAGTAACTATTGATGGATGAGCATTTACCATTGTCATTTTTTAATAGTTATTCTGATTTACTGAACTCTTCTGTATTATAGAGCTCTACTTTTCCCTAATCTTAGGAAGAGTTTATACAAGAAAAAAAAAAGAGACAGCAGATTATGTTTGTGGGCTAATTAGTACAGAAAGTAGTTATGAATAAACTTCAATGAATGGCCTTTGATTTCAAGGATTCATATTTGGAGTTTAAAAATTGTTAATGGAGGCCATAACGATACTAATTTATATTATTTGGTGTTACTTGAAATAACTTAGAAGGTAGGCAACATTTGCAAGATACTTTTGAATTTTTCAAAGAAGTTAGAAAATAATATATTAGGAAAGTTTCTAGGTCATTTTGGCCAGTATTCAACATTAAAAAATGCACTCTAAAAATAAAGATGAAAATAAAACTAAAAGAAGTAAAAAATTAGAAGCATTCTGGAAATTAGAGATTTGGAAAGTTGGAAGATAGAATGGTTTCTTCTGCTTATCTAATAACAGACACAACAGACATGTTTGAGCAAGAAAAATGTCAGATTAATTCATGGTAAACACAAATTAAGTGGTGTTTAATAGATCTTCCCAAATTTATATAAAATGCTTCAAAGAAAAAAAAAAGACTGGTGATGTGGCTCTATCAGGGAAACCTAACAGGCTTTACCTTGAGTTAAATCTAGAGAAAGGGAAGTTTGTTTCAAAAAAATTATATATGTGTAGATATTGGCACATAGGTAGATGGTAGAGTCCAATAGATGTTCAAGACCAAGAAAATGGTTTGTTCTCGATTATATTACTGCTCAAAGAGCTTTCTAAGTAATAAGCAGAATTGTCCATCTAAGGAGGATTACACATATCTACCCTTTATTATCAGTCTCAAATGGTTTTAAAAAGGTGAGCAGGAATGACCTGTATTATTTCAATGAAGAAATGTTAAAGGAGAACATATAGCTTGGTCTTTCTCTTTCTCCAGATCATCAGTGTTTGGGAGATAGTTACTGTTGTAGCCAGGATCTGACAGTGAAGATGATCTATGTGAGACGAATGCCTTATTTTAATGACACCAGCCGCTGTAGAATTTGGTCTTGTTCTTTAAGAAAAACTTAATGTAACTACTGATATCAAGATAAACAGTTTGCACTGCTCATTTCTGTGCCAAGCCTAAATCCAAATCCTATGTTGTTTCATCCTTACATAAAAAGACAAATCCATATCATAATTACCAAGAAAAAGAACCAGCTAATGCATATTATCAATAGATCCTTAGCACAAACTAGCAGTTAAGTTTTATTAAATGCTTTGTAAGTAGACAAATTATTATTTCTTACCAAGGTTGTGTGGGTTCTCTTTTCTTCTTTGCTTTACATCCCATCTGCAGAATCCTGCACACATTGCTACTATCACTGATCCCGTTGGTGTTTTTATGCTGAGACTTTTTAATAGTCACTGAGAGTTACATAATTTCTTACTGTTATTACCTATATTGGAATGATCTATCACAAACAAAATCTATTTACTGTAATCTACCTTTAATCATGCAAGACATGAACAATACAACTCATAATAATTTGCCTATACTGTTAACTAGCCAACCAAGCATTTCAGAACATGCAACATTGTTCCTCTCTTTGGCTTTGGATTAAAAATCAAGGCCTTTTGTAAGAGAGAGCACAAATGGAGTATAAGTCTCTGTCTTATTTCAGTGAAAATTATAACCTTATTCTAATAGAAATAATAATAGTTTACTTTTATAAAAAGCTAAAGATGTATATTTCAGAATTGATAGGCAATGAACATTAATATTTTGTTTTCTTTTTCCTTCATAAATCACAATAAGACAGGGATTTTCTGCCTACCTTAAAATTAGTTTGGTCATTTAGACACTGGTAAATGAAATCTGAGTGGAATTAGAGTTGTTTTTCCACACAACCTGTTAATGCCGCCCCACGTGATGCTCTGTGTTTTCCCTCACCTGAGTATGATTTTCATGACCGACAGGTGGGCAGAGAAATTTAAGCATAGTCTGAGTCATGAGGTCCAGTGAGATATATACCCACACTCTAGAAAGCATTTATCTCCATCTGTGTTAAACTCAGGTTGGACTGAGAAAAATTTTTAATTATTAAATAACTATTACCCTCTAGAATTTTGGATCTATTATAGTAGCCAACCTACCCTGACTATTAGAATATGCCAGAAATAGTGCTCAATATATTCTATCTTTCATCACAGTTATTTCTCACAACAATTGAGTGAGGTTGAAGCTTAATTTTCAAATTAAGAAATTGAAGCAAAAGGGAATTATGTAAGCTTCCTAAAATACAAAAGATGACGAGTAACGAAATTGGAACTTTTACCCAAGGAGTCTGTTTCTGCACTTTCTTAAACATTGTGCCATCTCTTGACCACCTCTGTCAGAATTGGTAGGAGCATTTCTGTTTAGAACCTCCCTCTCCCTTCTTATTCTCTCTCCTGGACTCACTTCACTTATTCTGTTACCTTTGCTGTGCAACATAGCACTTTCTGCTTGGTCATTGTCTTTCTGCTCTGCTGGCTCTATGGCGCAGGGTAAAAGGACTTGAATTCTTTAGGGGAATAAAAGTACTCTAAACATCACATTTTCCTTTCAGGTGGAGAGTTTATAATGCTTATTTTGCACTGTCAAAATTAGCCTCTTCTTTTAGTGTTGCCTATCAGTGGTAATTCTGAGTTTCCAGCTTACCTTCCTTGAGTTAAAAAAAAAAAAGAATAAAACTTGTCTTCTATCTCAGTTTTGTCATGAGCTTAGCTTCCAGAAATGTATACCATGCATAGAAGAAGGAAAAAATAATAATCCAAAACATTCAAAGACATCAAAATAGAATTACCGAGAATCACAAAGTCCAGTTACAAATTTTTCAGATGAAATTTTAAGCCCTGTTTATTTTTTTTTTAAATTTCACTTACATTCTTAGTTTTGGAAACATCGTCATAAAAAAATATTTCATGTTCCTACTCAGCAATTACCTATATCATTTTATTCATTTGCAAATACGTAGTGAGGTCTGCAATGTGAGAAATAAGTAGTTAGGTGATTTGATATATTTAAACATGAATAAACTTTAGCAGAGTGTCTTAGTCCATTTGTTCTGCTTCAGCAAAAATACCAGAGGCTGGATAATTTATAACAAAGAAAAATTTATTTCTTACAGTTCTAGAGATTTGGAAATACAAGATCAAGGTGCGCTCGAAGGCATGGAGTCTGTTGAGAGCTTGCTGAATTAATGATGTCTTGTCCAGAAGGTGGAGGGGCAAAGAGAAGCTAAGCTAATTTTCTCTGTTCCTTTTATAAGTCACTAATTACTTAGAGATCTCATTACTTATTCATGTAAATAAGTATTTTCATATAAAAATGACATTTTGTGTGTGTATATGGTGCTGGGGATAAAACCCAGAACTGCTTTACCACTAAAATACACCCAATACTTTGTGGTATTTATTTTAAGATAGGGTCTTGATAAATTGTCCAAGCTGCCCCGAAACTTGTGATTTTACTACCTCAGCCTCTAGAATCCACTGTAATTACAGGTGATTGCCACCATGCACAGTTTGTCACACTTCTTGTTACCACCATGATGAAGACAAAGTTTCAACATTTGTAAGAGACAGAAGCATTTGAAACATGTACACAGGCTCAAAAATAATAGCACAGTACAGTGGGCTAAGCACTATGTAAAGGATATTTTGATATCTTGCAGACTCAAATAATACATATAAACAATATGCATGTAATTAATTGGAACCTTGGAAAAATTTTCTCTGTGTCTTTCCAAATGTATGATTTACCAGACTTTATCAGAATCATTAAAGGAATGTATACCCACAGTTAATCCCTGTTTTATTTGAGAAGCTTCCTATTACTACAATTCCACAACAAATTGCCTTCTGTTGTAAAGCCCTCAGCCATGATTATCAGTTCACTAATGGACCCTTGAAACCAGATGAACTAATCAGTGTTTCTTAGAACTTTTGCCAAATGCATATTTTTTTCAGAAACAACTGCAGGGACAATAGAAACATAACCACAAGCAGTCAGTATACTCGCCAATATCAAAGAGATTTCCTGAAAAGCATATAACAGAGGGAATCTAAAAATAGACATTAAGTAGACCCTCTGTATCCATAATAAATTATATTGCAAACCCTTAATGAACGCCTGACGCCGTGGATAGTATTGAACCCCATGTATACTGTTTTGTACCCATATGGCCTGCAATGCTGCCACTTAGTACCAAAATCTGTTCTTCCAAGTTTTATGCCCTGGTAACTTATGTGCTTTAGTACTCTTACACTTTGGGGTTATTATTAACTAATATAAGGTTTACCTTAACACAAGCATTGTGAACCCATGAAAATCCACTTGAGGAATGGAAGTGCTGCCAAGTGACTGATTGGGCAGCATATGCAGTGTGAATGTTCCACAGGGAGGGTTCACCTCCTGGGCAGGACAGTGTGAGATGGCACATTATTTCCTCATGAAACTAAAAATGGCATACAGTGTAAAACTTATGGATTATATATTTCTGGGATTTTTCATTTAATATTTTTAGATTGTGGCTGACCATAGGTAAGTACAAGCACAGATAAGAGGGAACTACTCTAATGACCTTGAATCATGATATGCATGAAAGAGGCTGAAGCAGGAGCAAAATCATGTGAGCATGTGAGTCAAGGATTTCAGGGCCAGCATGGGCAACGTTTTGGGAGAATTACCCTCAAAAAAAAAAAAAAGCCTAAATCTGGCTGCACCACCTTAGAATTATAATGGATTTACATCTTAATACCTACTTGATAATATAATATCCACTAGATAGCCATTTTTCTCTATGGGTTAATAGAAAATAGATATTCACTTTCTGATCCAGAATTGGGAGAATAAGATAGTGGAACTTTTCTCTTTCATAGGAACTCTCAATTTCACTCCTTTCTACTCTCTTTGCAATCTATTTAGTAAGTTCCAGTTCAAAATGTATATAATAGGTATATTTCTGAGCTGATTGCCACAATGGAATTATGCCAGGTTACCAGCACCCTGGTAGAGCAGATTTCTGCTTGGAGGTGTGAACTGACTGGGAAATTAAATGTTTGAAAATAATCAGTGAGGAATAAAAGACAAAGTCAGAAATTCGATTTAAAAAGGGGGAAGGGTTCCTGGTGGATCTTCCAACCCTGATAGGAACTAGAACTGAACAAGTGAAAAAGGTCCCAATCCTTTACTTAAGGGGACATACATCAAAATGTTTCAGTGTGGCAGACTTCTTGAGGAAAACAGGATAAGTGTGGGGAAAACAGGTTGTTTGGTGCTTAGGCCCATCTCCAGGTGGCTGCATTTGAACCTAGTTCTTTGAGGTAAAGCATCATGCTAGCATGATTTGGACTTTTTCAAACCAGAGTGTATCACGAAGGAGTTCCCAGAAAGGCAGCTTCCCTTCTTTAATGGCTCAAATGAAATCCATGATTCATACATGACTTCCAACAGAATAAGAGAAAAACTGACTCAGCAAATTCGAATCTTACATTAATGGGAAAACCCATTCAAAATTTGAAACTAATACTAGATAACCCAGGTTTAGACTTATAAGCCAGACTTGTTTTTCTAGGGCTAATGACTGAAAATATGGGAAAGATTTTGATTTACTTTTTATATTTTTAACCTTTTATTCTTTAATGTTTCCTACCCAAGTCTTATTTTTTTTTTTGCTATAGGCCTTGAACTTATTTTTACTGAAAATCCATTTTTTCTCAAAATATAAATAAATAATGGGGCAAGACAGAAAGGTGAAAGGATTTTTTTCCAAGAGAATTTTCCTTTTAAAATGATGAAGACATATTTGTGTTTTAGTCAGCTTTTGTTGTTGTTGTTGTTGTTGTTGCTATTACTAAAAGACCTGACAAGAACAGTTTTAAAGTAGGAAAAGTTTATTTGGGGGCTCATGGTTTCAGAAGTCTTCAGTCCATAGAGAGCAGGCTGCATTCTTCTGGGCTATAGGGTGAGGATGAATATCTGGGCACAAGAGTGTGACTGAAGGAAGCAGCTCAACATATTGCACTAGGAAGCAAAGGGAAAGAGGGTTATCTCAGGGACAAAATGTTAAACCCCAAGTACTTCCTCTCACCCTAGTGATCTGTCTCCTCTAGCCACATCCTACCTGCTTTCAGTTACCATTCAGTTAATCTCTGTAAGTGGATTAATACGATGATTGGGTTAGGGCTCTCATAATCCAATCATTTTACCTCTAAATCTTCTTGCATTATCTCACACATGAGCTTCTGAGGGACACCACATATCTGAACCACAACAATATGACACCAGATACTGAAGATTCTCAGCTATTTTATAAAACCAAATTGATGACCATAATAAAATATTACTAAAAGTACCCACTTTACCCACAAGAAAACAATTGCACGTGTTATCAGGGTCCCAATACATCCTTTTTACATTGACATTCTCACTTTCTAATGATGTGACAGTCTTTGTCAATTTGCTTACATTTGGAAGGAGATGGATTCGAGATCAAATTAAATGGGGCTGGGGTTGTAGCTCAGTTTTAGAGCACATCTGAGGCACTAGGTTAGATCCTCAGCACATGAAGAAAAGAAAGAAAGAAAGAAAGGAAGGAAGGAAGGAAGGAAGGAAGGAAGGAAGGAAGGAAGGAAGGAAGGAAGGAAGGAAGGAAGGGGGAGGGAGGGAGGGAGGGAGGAAGGAAGGAAGGAGGAAGGGAGGGAGGGAGGAAAAAAAATCACATTAAGCGAATCTTGGACAAGTTGGATTTTCTTTGCTCACACCCTGCTATCTATACAGAAATAGACGCTGAAGCAGCTGTTAGGCCATGGAGTATTGTGTTTCTTCTTAGGACAAGCCCGACCAGGAGGCAACAACTAGCATCTGCACACTTTCTGACTTGACAAATCTTTCCATTGCATGAGATGCACCTCATTGAATCTGTGGAACATTTTAGCAGTTCACTTGATAATTGTCCCAGCTGCCTGATACTACCTCAGGAAGCTCATATTCTAACTTATTTGTTACTTGCTTTCACTTTTCTTTTTAAAATCATACTTCTTAGCCCTTTCTTAGACAATACATTATTTTTCATTTGTTATTTTCCATGAAATATTTAACTTTTCCTACTAACATGTAGAATTCTGAATGTGTAACTAAAGTTCAAATTTTCTATTGTATTCCTTGCAGTGTTTAAATCAAACCTAAAATTAAGAGTGCTATTAACTTGAAATTGATTCATAGGGGAAGAAAAGTAAAGATGTACTTTAAGAGGGAAGATATAGTTTGCTCTTTGTTTGTTCTTGATTTCTGTAGCATAGGGAACAATAATTTCAATTTGCCATACATAGCATGGTCATTATATTAATACTGTTTAAATCAGGTTAAAAGATGAAATGAATCAAAATTTTAAAAATTTACAAAATTGTAATTTTCCACTAAAACACCTTTTATTAATCAATAAAGGAGAAGTTAGAATGAAAAGTTATCAACACTGTGCTGTAAATATTAAAGTCCGTATGATATGTTTAGTTGAAAGTTGTTTAGATTTTTCTGTTAAAATGTCTCATCCATATTCTAAACTCAAAGTAATTTGAAAAACATAACCAGAAAAAAATAATTATTGTATAAGGAAACACTTAACAGTGAGTTACTTATTTTATACCTAAAGAAGGAGTTGTTGTTGTTGTTGTTGTTTTTTTTTTTGGATAACGTTTGAGCATAGTTTTCCACCAAAAAGGTTAAATCATATTGCATGAAGTCTGTAATTAATGTTTTTATAATTAGGTATTTCTGAAACAAGAATATTTTTAATAACCAATCATATTTTTCTACCTTAATATTTAGGGTTTTTTTCTATAAACTAAAAAAAGTTTTGTCTTACAGCTAACAAAATCATAGAAGGAATTACAGAAAGAGTACAATATCTAACAAAAAGCTTAAAATTTCTTTGATTTACCTCATCTTTCTTAAATTTGGCTACATAAACTCTGAAATTCTGATTCAAATAATTTCTGTAGGAAATAATTGATGTAATTCAATATTTTTCTTCACTAAAAGATAATAAGAAAAAAGACACAAAAATAGAACTGTGACTTCATTGCTCACTTCATTTTAGATTACTGTGGTGACATTCTCCCAAATAAGCATCTAGTTGGTTTACTTCCCAAATTTCTTTAATATTTCATCTAGGGAAATCAGAATTCTTTGTGACAGATTTAAATTGTAAATCCAGTAGGAAGACATCAAGGTAAATTTTCAGTTCTGAGAAATGCATATTATTGTTCCTCATGCCTTTTTTTCATTATTTATATATTTTCATTATTTATTATTTATATAAATATATTCATTTTTATATTATAAATACTTTATTTTTAATTTTTAATGCATACTCATAAAATAAAGGTATGATGCATAAAAATAGAGATATGACTCATGAAAATGGGAGAGGTGAGGTTCTTTGTAGAAAAAAAGCAGGTTTTCTGTTATACTAATCTTTGGGCTTGGGATCTGTATTCTCATGAAGTGCTTTGGAAAAAGTTTCCTTGAAAAGTTCTGGGCAAACATATGCTAATTGCAGTCCACAGTGATATCAGACTGATAAAAGTGATTGGTGCTGACAAAAATGGTCCAACTAGAGTGTAGCAATGAAAAGTAAACTTGCTTACAATGAGGGAACAACTGGGGACTGAGAATCCCTTTCCAAGGGAAAATGATGCTAAAGAATAGCATTTTAGCAAACTTTTTGTTGCCAGGAGAAATATAAATACTCCTTGAGGGAAAATATTTCCTTTTGAGAAAAAAAATTTTTTTTCTTTAAACAGACACTGTGTTTCACAAAGTGAAAACAAAATATCTTATTAGAGAAAATACAAGAAATAAAGCAATTACAGAATAATATAACATTTTTTTTCCTAATTGTGGATAATGGTGACTAACAACTATGTTTTCTTTTAGAAACTTTTTAATGATAAATATTTTACTATTCTTAAAAATAGAGATTTTTCTTTTTGACATATATATGTACTAACACAATGGTAGAAGAAATCCTAAATAGCAAAGCTCATCTTTCATTAACTCAGAAGACTCAATATATATTCTTTATTTACTTACTTTTATTAATTCTATTATGGGGTTGCAGTGGGAGCCTATTTTGTTTTGCCCAACATAGGCAGAGAAACATTCAACCACTGATTTACAGGAGAAATTGTTGGCATCTTTTTTTCCTAATTTCATAATTTTTGTACTTTCACTTAACATCTATAAATTACTATAATTTTGTATAATTATTTGTCCTTACATGAGTTAAGTCATAAGAATTATTAATTTTCAAAATATTAGCTGAGCAATCCATTTTGCTAAATAGAAATATCAAATTTGATGAAAGAGTTAAGACTTAGATATTTATTTTCTCTTTATTTCAGAAATTAAGTTGGTGAATCTAATCAATCTCTTATGTGGAATGCATGAAATATGAAATTGTGTATATGATATAATTTAATACTAAATTTAAGGATATTTTCTAAAAAGTCATAATATAATAGAAAAGTTATTAGTATTTTCTTCATATTCTTTAAATAATATGTCTTAGGCTTTAATTTTTACTTTGTGATAAATATTACACTAATATAACATTTTCCTAGATTTGTTCATATGCTTATTTAAATATGTCTCAAATACATTTGTTATCCTTAGGCAACACATTTCTTGAGGGCAAATCTGTTACCATTTAAATATCATTAGAATATTTTACATAAAGAAGTCCTAGGCATAAAAGTAATTAATGAATATAGTTTATGATTAAAATAATGTTAAAATAAATCAAAATTCCAGAGAAAATTAAAATACAGATTGTCATATTCATTCCAATGTCTTTTAACTTATAATTTACAGTATGGATTTATGATTATATGGCTAACACTCAAAGATATAATTCATTTATTCAACTTATATTTCTTGATTGCCAACTATACATCAGATATTATTCTGGGCATTTATAATATCTGAGTAAATAAAATGGAAACATCTCTGTTCTCACAGTATTTGTATTTCAATTATAGCACACTAATTGACTAAAAAAAATATATATACAATGCAATATGTGCTTGTGATAAGCCTGGAAATAACAAACAAAACAGAATCTAACCACAGCACCATTTTATAAATGTGGTTATAAAAGACCTCTGCTAGAAAATGACATTGAACAAAGACTCAAATAAAGTTAGGGAAATTATCATGTGGATATCTGAGTGTAAAGAATTTCTGGTAGAAGAAATACCAAGTGAAAATGTACATAACCTTCTTGTTCATAAATATGAGACAATGCTAGCAATAGGTGATTTTCAGTAAGGCCTAATGACTCACAGTGCTATAATATGTTCTCTTCTAAATCATTACACATCTGGTCCTTATCATTAGAATTTTGGCTGACAAACCACTATTTCAGGTTATATCAAGTTCTTTGTAAAATAGTTGTATTTCGCTTTTTTCAGTGGAAAATAAAATAAGCATTTTAAAGCAAATTTAAACTTTAAAAAAAAAAACTAACTACCTTTTTGAAATGGCATTTAAATAGATATAGATATGCATGCAACATACACATGTAAAGGTATTGAAATGACTTTTAATTCATATTTGAGAAAATATCTTATATACACACAAACATGAGTATAGAATCATATGTTTATATATGCATATGTGTTTATAGATAGATAAAATGATATACCTATGTTGAATGTTTACTAGTATTTCATAATATTGTCAAATACTTTCCTATGAATTAAATATTCTGGAACTCCAGGGTATCAGGCATTCTTATTATTTTGTATGCTTTGTTTTTCAGCTTGATTTCTTGTGCTCCTTTCATCTGTAGCCAGTGCTCCTTAAGCCTAAATCCTTGAATGATTGAAGGAATAAGCAATTTGCAACTGACCTAGAGCTTAAAGCCAAGAACTGAAAGAAACCAAGAGTATCATGAACAAAAAGGAATTAATTATTGCTTTAAGTGTATTATCATTATATTAATAAACAGTTTCACATACATGTGAGTGGGTGTGTGTGGGGTGTGAGTGAGAGAGAGAGAAAGGAAAGAAAACCATCTCAACAAAGCATATTTTAATCTGATGGAAATCAGAAACAAGTAAATAGGGAGAAATCCTAGTGATTCAGTAGTGATACTAGTGACTGGAGCCTTTATTTTACCCTAGGAAATGAAAAACATTTTCTACCTTTGACTCCTCACTTAACTTTGTTTCTCTCCACGGGGTTACCCACTATGAACAGAATTTAGGAGAGGAAAAAGTAGATTTTGACCTGATTATAGAAAAGATAATCAGCATATAATGAAAACTAAAATATGGCCATCAAAATCATCAAACCAGACAGTACTATCTCACCATTTTCAAATTTGTAAAACAAACCAACAAAAAGTCATGTGTTTTAAGCAGTTTATCTTATAAAATTGATTTCCCTAAGGGCTTTTAACCAAAGTAGTTTGCAATAAAAATACAATTTCTCTAAAATTTCAAAGAGGAAAAATTATTGGATAATTTATATAAAATTCACTAATTAATAACATAAGGAATTTTTTCCCTCCAACATTCCTATTCAACCCTTTACTTTGATCCAGAAAAAAAATATATAACATTTAACAATTATATTAAGTTACTAGTATCCATTAGCCAGTTTATTAGCAATAAGATGAGGAGAGAGAATAACCAAAATAATACAAGTCAAAAAGATTTATTAAAAAAATAAACTATTAAATATGTGTGAGAAAGATATCTTGTCTTGACTGACAAAAAGGAAGGATGTTTTAGTCAGGTTTTTCATTACCATGACCAAAAGGCATGAAAAGAACAATTTTGAAGGATGAAAAGTTTATTTGGCACTCACAATTTCAGAGTTTTCAGTCCATAAGTGACCAACTTCATTGCTCTGGGGCCAGAGGGGAGGCAGAGAATTATGGTAGAAGAGTATGGAGGAGGATAACTGCTCAAGATATGATAATCAGGAAGAGAATGAGAACTCCATTCAACAGAAATAAAATATATATACCCCAAAGGCAATTCTCCAATGAACTATCGCCTCCAGTCATTCCGTATCTGCCTTAAGTTACCACCCAATTAATCCCTATCAGGAGATTAAAACACTGACTGGATTGCAACTCTCATCATCTAATAATTTCACTTTTGAGCTTCATGCACCTGTGTGCATTGTCTCTGACATGAGCTTTTGAGGGACTCTGTATTTAAACCATAACAGAATATTTACTGAGAAGTAACTGAGTGGTGTTCTGTTTCCCTGGATATAAATCATTATTTCATATTTCAGATCTGTAGAGAATATTCTCTTTGCTGGGAATGCCTTCACTTTTCTTCTCTATTTGTTGCCCACTATTCCACATCCAGGCATTTAATGTGACTCATGTTAGATGTGTTTTATTAAAGTTACTTCAAGCACTAAATTAATAAATACTGAATCATTGTTCCTAGGGGAAATTCACTGTTAGATTCCTTTGAGTCTCTGGTCAAACATTTTTTTTCAATCCATGACTACATAACCTTCTTTTATGTGTGTTACTGCTCAAAAACACCTTATTTAATAATACTGCCAATAGGACTGTAATTCACACCTAAATGAAGCTTACTTAACAAAGACAGTCTCTCCGAAATGCACACCACAGCATTCTAGAACTTAGAAGTACAAGACGGAACTTAGTACGATTTGGGGGGGGCAATTTTAAATAGTGAAATTACCAGAAAAAAACACAAACTTATATCTCTAAATGACCACAAAATAAAAAGCAATTTACAACATGAGAATAGAAACAACAAGACAGCACCATCTTGTTTGACCTCAATTGTGAACATCCATGTCAGGCATCTCAAATTTTACATAATCTGCCCACAATCTCAAATGACCACTAAATCACCATACACATTGACTCAGGGGCTAATTCACAAATATGGAATCAGTAAATAAAGAGAATAAATATTTTTTATTTATTATTTATTTTTAATTGTTTATTTATTCTAATTTATTATACACGATGGCAGAATACAATTCATTTCATATTACACATATAGAGCACAATTTTTCAAGTCACTGTACACAAAGTATTTTCACACCATTTGTGTCATCATACATGTACTTAATGTAATGATGTCTAACTAATTTCACCATCATTCCTACCCTCTTTCTCCCTACCCTCTCCTCCCTCCCCTTTGCCCTATCTAAATTTATTCCATTCTTCTCATGACCCCCCCACCATTGCCATTATGGGTCAGCATCTTTATATCAAAGAAAACATTTAGCCTTTGTTTTTTGGGGATTGACTTGCTTCACTTAGCATTATATTCTCCAACTCAACCCATTTACCTGCAAATGCCATAATTTTATTATCTTTTAATGCTGAGTAATGTTCCATTGTGTATATACACCAAAGTTTCCCTATCCATTCATCTACTGAAGGACATCTGGGTTGGTTCCACAATTTAGTTATTGTGAATTGTGCTGCTATAAACATTGATATGGCTGTATCCATGTAGTATGCTGTTTTTAAGTCCTTGGGTATGAAGAGAGGAGTGGGATAGTTTTCCAAGGATTCTCTAGACTGTTTTTCATATTGGCTGCACCAATTTGCAGTCCCACCAGCAATGTATGAGTGTGCCTTGTTCCCCACATCCTCACCAACACTTATTGTTATTTGTATTCTTGATAGCTGCCATTCTGACTGGAGTGAGATGAAATCTTAGAGCAGTTTTGATTTGCATTTTTCTAATTGCTAGAGATGTTGAACACTTTTTCATATATTTGTTGGTTGGTTGTATATCCTCTTCTGAGAAGTGTCTCGTCAGTTCCTTGGCCCTCTTATTGATTGGGTTATTTGGGTTGTTTTTTGGTGTTAAGGTTTTTGAGTGCTTTATGTATCCTAGAGATTAGTGCTCTATCTCCATGTGCTTGTGGTAAAAAATTGCTCCCATTTTGTAGGCTTTCTATTCACCTCATTGATTGTTTCTTTTGCTGAGAAGAAGTTTGAATCCATCCCATTTATTTATTCTTGGTTTTAATTCTTATGCTATAGGAGTCTTATTAAGGAAGTTGAGTTCTAATTCAACATGATGAAGTTTTGGGCTTACTTTTTCTTCCATTAGGTGCAAGGACTCTCTGGTTTAATTCCTAGGTCCTTAATCCACTTTGAGTTGACTTTTGTGCATGGTGAGAGATAGAGGTTTAATTTCATTTTGTTACATGTGGATTTCCAGTTTTCCCAGCACTATTTGTTTAAGAGGCTATCTTTTCTTCAATGTATGTTTTTGGCACCTTTGTCTAATATAAGATAACTGTAGTTATGTGGGTTAGTCTCTGTGTCCTCTATTCTGTACCATTGGTCTACAGATCTATTTGTGTGCCAATACCATGCTGTTTTTGTTACCAATGCTCTGTAGCATAGGTTAAGTTCTGGAATAATAATGCCACCAGCATCACACTTTTTGCTAAGGATTTCTTTGGCTATTCTGGGTCTTTTATTTTTCCAGATGAATTTTATTGCTGGCAGCTGGAAGTTTGCCAATGCCAGCATTTTATGATTGCTTTTTTTATTTTTTAAGGAATGTCATTGAGATTTTGATTGGGACTTCATTGAATTTGTATATCTATCAAAGAGCAAATACACATTCTTCTCAACAGGACATGGATCCTTCTCTGAAATAGACCATATATTATGTCACAAAGCAAATCATTGTAAATACAAGAAAGTAGAGAAACTATCCTGCATTCTATCAGACCACAAAGGATAGCAATTAGAAATCAATGATAAAATAAAAAATAAAAGCTACTCCAACACCTTGAGGCTAAATAATATGAAATTGAATGAACAATGTGTTACAAAAGATATTAAGGAGGAGATTTAAAAATTCTTAAAGGTAAATGAGAACACCAATACAACATATTAAAATCTCTGGGACACTATGAAGGCAGTTCTAAGAGGAAAATTTATTGCATGGAGTTCATTCCTTCAAAGAAAAAAAAGTCAACAAATAAATGGCCTAACATTACATCTCAAAGCCCTAGAAAGAGAAGAACAAATCAACTCAAAAGCAGTATAAGACAGAAAATAATTAAAATCAGAGCTGAAATCATTGAAATTGAAACAAAAGAAACAATTGAAAAAATTGACAAAACAAAAAGTTGGTTCTTTGAAAAAATAAATAAAATTGAAAAACCATTAGCCATGATAACAAAAGAGAAGGAGAGAGAAAATTCAAATTACTAACAGCTGTGATAAAAAAAGAATATTTTTATTATTGGTGCATTATAAGTATACATAATAACAAGATTCCACATGCCATATTTTGTACATTCACACAACATAATTTGATGAATCTCTTTCCCCCTTTTTTCCTCCTCCTTCTCCAAAGCCACTTCCTCTACTCTACTGCTATTCCCTCTATATCATCATTACTATTATTTTAATTATAATAATAAGAACTCACTGTGGCATATTTGTACATGGAGATCCCCTTCCTCTACAGTCAACCTTTCTTTTAATGACATTTTCCTTTTTTCCCCTTTGACTTGATTCTCTGCTCCTTGTCTTTCTTCCAGTCTCTCACAGAGTTATTCAGTCTTTCCCACATATTTTCATAATATCTCATTCATATATGTTAATAAGATGCTTACACTATTGTACTAAAAATGTATAGTTAATTTTTACCCCAACATTTATATGTGATTACTTTGAAAGAATAGCTAGACCATTTTGGTATGTCCAGAGTCTAAGGGCCTGACATATATGCATTAAATTAACTTCTGTACACACAAAGGAGTTAAAAAAGGAAGTCAGAAGAAGTTAAGGCAAAAAAAATGAGTAATTTATACTTTATAAGCCATTAACACACAACTCTCTGAATAAATATCAATATTTTACTGCCATATCATGATAGTTCCTCCAGGAATTCTTTTAATTCCTTATTTAGCCTTTCTATTTAAAAATATAATAAGAAGAAGTAGGAGAAAAAAGGAGGAGGAGAAGGGAGGAGAAGGAGAAAGAGGAAAAGTACTTTTATTTATTTTTGCAGAAACCTCTGAGAACACTTAGGTGGAAATGAATTTATCTGATCTCATTGGAAAGTCTTATCTGAATTTTAATCCAGTGATATTATTAGTGGTCTATACTTATTTTGTCAATGATACTCATGGGACTATATAGGCAGAATCCTCTGAATCTCTTAATTTTGTTTGAGATAAATAGGAACTGAAACACTCTTGCCTATGATTTGTAGTTCTACTCATTCTACAGCACCCTACCTTTTCTGGAGCATGATGCCCCTTTTCTGAGGGCAGAAATTGAGTTCTCTATTAAGTCATGGGCCCTTTTGAAGCTCTTAGCCCAAAAAGAAAATGGATAAGATTTAATATGTACATATCATGTCCCAGAATGAACCCTTTTTTTCTTCTAGAATAAGATTTGTAAAAGTTCATGCTGTTCATTTATATATAGTATCAACATCTAAATAAAAAGAAAAAAAGGAAAGAAGCAAAAGCATTGTTATCTTGTGGATTGATGGGTAAAGCAAGAAGGTTTGATTTAGGTGATACTTCCTATACTACCTATAGGCATCGCCTTTCTTTTTATGTAAGGGGCTCATACAGTGATTATGTAGAGGCACACTCAATGTTATCTTCTTTAATAAGTAATTCTCATTTGAGTATAAAAAGGAGGAAAAAGTACTTTAAGTAAAGCCATATTAGTATCTTTGGCAGACAGTACCTTCAGAGTTTGTTTGACTTAAAAATAATGAATGAAATGTTTAATCATTTGAAATGGCAACTGCAATAGGATTGGTTATTTTGCGTTTCTGAAAAACTATTATTGTTATAAGTTAAAGGTAAAAAGTTAAATTTGTCTATATTCTTAATAAAATCAATTAATATGCTAAGTATTTCAAAATAAATTAATAAAGTCAACAAACCTTTCAACATAAGAAATAAATAATGTTTACTTTTTACATGGTACTATTCATAGATATGAAGATTATTCTATATTTTTCTTCTATTCTTTAATATGTTACCTAATAATTATCAAATAGGTTACTATTTTCCTTAGTTGCTTATGTATATATTGTTTGCTCATAAGAGGTCTTGTAGACTTAATATTGTTTATGCCCAAATATGCACAAAATTCATGACTGTTAGTATAGACAATCATAATTTGCTGTAATTCCAATCTGATATATTATCTTTACCATGTGAATGAAAAACAAGATGAACTTTACCTCAAAACTTACATTAAATTCAACATGTTTTTATTATTTATTACTAGATAAAAAATCCAAAATGCAGTGATTTAAAACAATGACAGCATTTATTTTGTCATTTGGTAGGCATTCATGAGGGCAGTTCATATCTGTTACACATGGTCCCAGAGGTTTGGAGACTGGGAGTTGAAATCATCGAAATTCCCTTACTCCAGTGTTTGGCACTTAGAGTTATTAAACATGTGGGTCTGCCAATAGAGAGCTGTTCCATTTCCATGTGGCAGTGTGATGTCTTTGCAGCACAGTAGTAACTGAACATCAAGCGAGCATGATTTCAGGTAAGAAGACAAGGGGAATTATTGTCTTTTGCAACCAATCTTTAGAAGTCACATAAATCAGTTCTGCTGAATTTTATGTATTAGAAGCGAGTTACTATGGTTAGCCCACATTCAAAGGGATAGGTGGTAGCCTTCACATTGAAAGAGCATGTATGATGGGGTGTATATTGTCAGGGCCATCTTTGGAAAACAATTTGCTATGATCTTTTTAGATGGATTAATCCACAGCTATAAACATTTGGGGAAAGCCATTCTGAAATTTTTGGAAATCACAATACTTTTTCACTTCATTTATCATGTCTGAGTCGTATAATATTTACTGCAAAAAATGTGTGTGTGTGTGTGTGTGTGTCAAAATGCAGGGTGATAAGAATTAAATCTAATATTAATAAAATAACATTACCAGGACTGTAAGCAAATCAGTCATTGTTCTTTGCAAATAAATCTTCAGTTTACAACTTTTAGAAAAGGTCTGCATCAGTATCATTTGAGACCAATGATGGAATTAATTTGATGCTAAAATAATTTTCTCAAGAAATTTAACAGGGTAATATCTGTTCTTTCTTGTAACCTGTAACTGTATCAAAAGACTGCTTTCACATAAATGAATGAGAGAAGGCATCATACAAGATTTATTTCTACTGCACCATTTTTCTTATTTATTCCTAACATTCTGCCCATTTACCATGAGCTTCCTCACATTTCAGAAACAGCTAGTCATCTTTGAGAAACAAATTGTGCTATTTACTTCTGTCCTCAGAGAAAACGAATGGTTTAGTAGGTGAGATGTCCAGAACAATAAGGAAAACTAGTGCAATGTATTCCCAACAGAAGAAATAGATCTTCTGTAAATAACTCCCAGCACAATCGTGGCAGGTCTCAAAGCTGCACAGAGTATATAGTTTTTTTCTTATATAACTTTAAAGTCTTTCAAAAGCAAAAACAACAGAATGCTGTTATGTAGATACATAAACTCACTAGAAAGTCCTAGAAACAGCAAACTAGAAAAAAACTGAAGTATTTTAGTTCTATTTCTGAATAATATAGGGTACACATATGCAGAAGTACATACACACATTGATTTTTCTACTTCAATTAAAGAAAATACCTTAAGTAAAATAAATGAAACTAAAACTAATATAAGGAAAATATTTTTATTTTTAGTACAAATCAAAGTGAGTTGATAATAAAACTCAATGATTTTTATAGTATATATTATTTTAATCCAAGCTGCTTCAAAGTTTGAATATTTTAAAGTATATAATCAAAACTCATGGTTTTTATTCTATAGAATGTAGTATATTAAATCATGTTTTTCTTACTATACTATCACCTCACCACAATCATATTGTAATATAATTATATGATAAATAAATTGAAGAAAAAATAAAAAATCTTTGCTTCTGAATATTTGTTTATGTGTATTATTCTACTTACACATTACAAATGAGATTTGATAGAGCAAAACATAGAACTATGCACAAAACTGTTTTAATTAAATATTCGCTTGCTTTTCATCAACCGTGATTGCCTTGTTTTTTAAAAAAAATAATATATTGTTTTAGTTGTCAGTGGACCCTTAGTTTATTCATCTATTTTTGTGCAGTGCTTAGAACCCGGTGCCTCATGCATGCTAGGCAAGAGCTCTACAACTGAGCCACAACCCCAGCCCTGTGATTGCCTTTTTACGAACATTTCTGAAGCAAATTTCACTACTATAACATTAATAAATAAAGTCAGATAGAAGATCTAGATACTTTTGCTGATTTCAAAAAATTTGCCAAACTTATTTGATAAAAATTTTTCTTATTTTTAAAAACTTAATTGACATTGATATTTATATGATAGACACATTTTTATTCTTATTCCACAGACAAGAAAATTGAGCTTGAGTAGCGGCTAATCAACTTCATATTCTTCCCCAGCTCTCCAAAAAGAAGACTCTCAAAAGCATTCTTGTATCTAAATCCTATCACAAATTTAAAAATACTGACAAACACCTTTAGGTTTGCTAGTTTGCTGGAATCATTCACAAAACCCAGAAAAAAAAAGTTTTATTTGCAATTAGAGCTTAGTAAAAGGATGCAGATTAAAACTGGCAGAGAGAAGAAGCGCATAATACAAGTTCCAGTGTCCACTTGCCTCTCCAGCAAAGTACAGCAGAAAATTACCAATCTCTCCCAGCAATAATGTGTGGCAATATGCATGGGGAAGCACACCTGAGTCTTGAAATCTAGAGTTCTTACTGGGGGTTGGTCCTCAAAACCTGCAGAATTCAGGATGACACCAAGTGGTCCAAAGTTTCCATTACAAACTAACTTGTTAACACAGATACTGGCTAGAAGTCAACCTGTAAGCTAAAACACTCTTGGCAGGCAAGACATTCCTAGGGCTTTCAGATTGCCTCAGAAGCCAAGGACAAAAGCTAGAGCTCCTTTGGTTTACTGTGTAGATCTCCTGACATGACAGGACACCTATGATTATGATTAAGCAACTACAACAAAGCATTATATTATTTCCAATGGGATATTTTGCATTTTCATTTTTTAATTATGAAATCATCTATTTGCTCTATTCCTCTTCTCAAATCACTGAAGATTACTTCTTAAACTCTAGTTTGTCCTCAATTGCATAGGAAAGGTTTTTTTTTTTTTTTTATAAGTTCCACTAAAAACATTTGTTAGACTAATACAGTTTACAACTTTATCAAAAAGCATAAAGCAAAATACACTTTGAGTTACAAAAGAACATAACTGATTGTCATTGAAGTTTCTTGTTTTCTATATGCTCTGACAACTCATTTGCCACTGTGTTTTTCAAATCATGGTGAACCTGCAGCAACAAACACCTTCACTCCATCTCAGTTAGATTTGTTTTTATGGGTGAATGAGTTCAAGTAGAGCTAATAACTATAAGAAATTTCTTTGAAATATTCTGAAGTTAGGAATTTCAGATGCATTTTTAACCACTGGATCAAATACGGAATATATTTCTGACTGACTCACTTAGTTTATCCTACAAAAGTCTGTCAGCGAAATTTGTATCTTTATAATTATACACTGATCTATTGCTGTAAATGTGCATATGTTTCAAATAAAGTGAACACTTGGGTATAATGTATCTGAATATAGAGAGTGTGTCTTGATTAAAGAATAATATTATCCCACAGAACTACAGATTTCAGAGAGAACAAAGAGGGTTTCCTAGATAAAACATCATGGAACAAAATCTACTCCAGTGCCTTGGTAGAGAATCAGGGTGCAATGGCATTAAAATTGTTCTGTTATTTATATTTTAAGTCTGCTGCATCTTCTTGTTAAGCAATTATTAATTAAACTAATATTTGGTGAAAATATTAAAGTTATAAAGCTATGTATGCATGTACTCCTATGCCTCCTATTATTATTTCTCCTATTATTATTAGTTTATTTTATGATGGAATTATTAGTTTTAAAACCCTAGACCAATTTCTTTCATGCCTATCTCCTTTCTGATTACTCAGTAATAGAAAATGTTGCATTCCTATTTATTTGAATTGTGAAGAGAACAATTATTTGGGGGATGGGAGTGCTAGGGAGATTTGTGGAGTGAATTGTGATAAAGCTTGCTGTTACCAATGTCAGAATACATTAAGTTATTAGGCATCATAGAGTTTAAATGGTTAATGGATGTTGATTCATTCTGACATACATGTCTGGCTTGAATTTAATCAGAAACATGTGTCAAGCTGCCTCCCAAATTTATTGGAACTCCTTGCTTCCTTGAGAGTAGTGAAGCATGTGTCAAAAACTTTCCCAGATATATAATATTATTCTTCATGAAATTATTACAGGAAGCATTGAATTTATCCTAATAAGTGAGAGTATTGCACAGGGGAATTTTGTTATTTGGTATAAAAGTGGAAGATGTATTAGTCTTATATAAGAAATTCTTGAAGCTTCATATTAATTATAAGCTTCAAAATCTGATATAATAAATTACATTTTAATTTTACGAGAAATCATGTAACTGGAATCAAAAGACATTATAGATTCCCATCAAGGTTATGTCTATGTAAGAAGAAGAAGAAGAAAAATCGTTAAGACTTTAAGGGTGCAGAGGTTCTGTATGGTTCTACCTAATTGTAGTATGAAAAGCTTCTGTATAAAATGAAGCTTCAGGTTTATAAACTAGACTAGAAAGAAGACTTCTAACACTTAATTCAGAAAGTTGCATGCACAATTCAGTTTTAAATGATAATCATCTTGGATCATTAAAAATTGCTGTTGTCAATGAGTTTTTAACCTTTTTATTTTGAATAATTTTAAACTATAGAAATTTGCAAGAGTGTAATAAGAATGCCTATCACCTTTTACAAATATTCAACAATTATTAATATCTTTTTTGTTTTATTTAGCTTTTTTTTCACTGTAAGTATGTATAGTTTTCCTAAAATACAAGGGTTGCTTGCATAATCATGTCCTTTGACACCTTGATGTTTTATTTATCATCATAATAAATAAAATATTATTTGTTATAATAATAAATACATTTTTATAATAAAGATACATTTTCAATATCACCAGATTCAGATCTTTGAATAATTTAGATCCAGATATCAGATTTGAGTAATTAACACTGACTCAGTTAATCTGTGTCATGTTCTAATAGCATCCCTCATAGCATTTTCCCCCACTAAGGATCCAGTTAAGGAGTGTGTATTATATATAAGTGCCATATCTTTTTAATCTCTTTTTATCGGGCACAGTTCTGTCTTTCTTTATCATTCATAAACTCAATATTATTGAAGAGAACAGACCAGTTATTTTATAGAGAGTCTCCCAATTTATCTGTTGTCCATGAGGAAATTAAAATTATGCATTTGGGGGCTCAAATGCTGCAAAAGTGTTCTTATGTCCTATTCTATAACACACCTATAAGAACACCATGTCCTGCACCCTATTAATGTTGTCAGTCTTGATCATTTGGCTAAGATATTGCTGAACTTCTCAACTATATAGTTAGAGTTCTTCACTTCATACTTAATATGTAATTTTGAGGGATAAGTCATTTTTTTTTACTTATAAAACATGTAAATTCATATGGTTCTATATAGACAGATACTTGTCTACGCAATTCACTTTTTCAGAAGTGTTCTTACCCTAAGTCCTACTCAATTAGATTGTTAATAAATATTTTTAATGATTATATTAAGATCCAGATTAAAGTACATTTTAGGAAAAAAATCACAACAAAATATTTTATGTATAATAGTTTCTAATGTATTTTTTGTCAGTAATTTTATAATAACAAACGTATGTCTGGAAAAATATATAAGTGAAGAAAAACTTTATCTTGAAGATACCCAGCACATTCTTTTTATTAATGCAAGAAATTCATTTCTATAGAATTCCTGACTATCAGAACTATATAATGTTTTATTATTTAGAACATGTCATCATCTTTACCATCTTCATCTTCAATAATAAAAACATTGCTATACAATATATAGGTGTTTCATTAATTTTTTAATGTATGAGGGCTATTCTAATGGATAAGTGTTTCACTGGAGAAATAAAAAATGCTAGGAAATAATATTTGCATTTGACCAAAACAACAGAAAGTCATCATTGATTTCAAGTGGTGATCATAAACATTTTATCATTGAAAACGAAAAATTTAGATGTACATATATATGTATGAGTAATTAAATTCCAGATTAATTTAATGGGTACCAATTTAAAAACTATGTGACTACATACCAATATTATGATGAATACCAGGATAATGATGGTATTATACGAATACCAGGATAATTAAATTGAAACTTCTTGATTAATAATATTGTTATACAAAAAAAAATGTGTTATCAAAAAGTGTTCCCTTCTTTTGAATAGTGATAATGAATTATATGTAAAAAAGCAGAAGTAACTCTTGGCTATTTAGTTCATAAGTTCTGTTTGATCAGGTACAACTTCAGTGGGAACAGAAAAAGGAGGATTCAAATCCTAGTTATCAAGCCTCACTGACTAAATTCCTTGGTAAATGTACTATCTAGTAAATAATATAGCTAATTTCCTGTTTGCTTGTTTTGGTATTTTCAATGATATTATTGAAACTCTAAATAGTTTTTGTTACAATATCAATGTCTATAGAGTTCCAAAATATCATCTTTTAAAACGTAAATCTAAATAAAGATTATAATTTTAAGAATTAATTATTCAATTTTTAAATCCCAGTCTCAGAATGAATTATACTGTGGGTTTTCATCACAGTATTTTAAATAGCTTTGTTCTAACAAATAATTATTACTCTGCTATATTGATTTATAATTCTATTATTTGTCAAAATAATTCAATACTTACACTTTTAAAGAAATATATGCATGGATGATAGTTTTGATCACAAACCAATGTTGAAAATCATTCATTGCCAAGAGGCAATGAAGATATAATCACTTTAAAAAGTAAGTTAATACAGTGAAATATTTGTCAATATGTTTTATGGCTACAATTTTGAAGTTACTATAACTTCCTTTATTTCCTGTACACATAGTTCTATAATGGATATTGTTGGGTTGATAGTATTTTTAAATATTAAATCCTGGAATTTCTTCAAAAGTTGGATTCACAGGGGTTTCACCAGTTCCTGCCTCAAAGAACTTGAAGCTGACATGTGAAATGAGTGATCTTTTGGAGTTCAAACTATATTAGTTTTCCTTGACATTTATTTTAAGATTAACCTTTGTATTATGCATAGGGTAGTTCGTGATGTTTAATAACTTAATGCACTTTGCTAAACATTTGCCTTTTCTTTGATTGTGTAGTATTTTGGGACTATCTTTAAGATGTGATTGGATTTAGATTAACATTTGTCATGTTTCACTTACCAATAAATCTGAATTCTTAAAACCAGAATATCATCTTTAGTGTTTATGCATGGCTTCTATAAGTACTTGAAAAGTGCTTAAAATTCTAGTGTAGGGATTCTTTAGATGGAGCTGCCAATCATGGAATATTAAGGCACAAAGCAGAAGGATATCGACAAATGAAGACATCAGTTAAACTCCCTTCCTTCCTGCTCTTAATTAAGTGCTTATAACTTAATAAAGGATATCTTCTTTTTTTTGTTGAAGACACTAATTTGTAAGTACTGTAAACTGTATAATTAGTCAATTGTTTGGACTTTCTCAAATTTAGAAGAAAAATTAGCTATATTTATAATGTTAAAATGTATCAAAAGTATTTCCAAAATTCAGTATACTATATTGGCTTCTATTACCAAAATATCACCTTTATAATCATTATAGTAGCATAAGGGTAATATATTTTCTAACAAACATAATCATGTTTTATAAAAAGTGATTTCATCTTCTGGTATAACCAAACATTGGACCCGAGATAATTTTTACAAACTGTGACAATAATTTGAGAAGATATTAATGAAGGAACCAGAGAATAAATAGAAACAGAAATATTTTACTGGGGTTTTGGCTTCTGGTGAAAGTATTTACTAAAGTGAATAAAACAAAGGGAAAATGAGAGAAGAATCCAAGAGGAAAAGAAAAAATAGGATACTCCAAGTTCTTTTTGTAAATGTCTCTTGGTGAAGGCGATCCCCCACTCACTGTCTTGACAGGGTCACAGTGAGGATGAATGCTGGCAAAGCCACGCTGGTTGGTGGGAAACCGAAACCATGAGACCCTTTTTTATGTAATTGGGACTTTGCATTTTCATGCTTGTGTTTCTGACAGGAGGCATGAGTATGTTAAATGCCAAACAAATTAAATTTCAGATGGCTAGAACATAACAGGTAGTTCATGCCTTGGAGGCTGTTCTACTACCCCTCAGCATATCAAGGACAAAGTAAAAGGCTATTCTTCTATCTCAGTACATTGTGGACAAACCTGATAATGGACAACAATCATCCTTTGAAAGGTCATGAGAATTTTAGGCATCACATTGATTATATCAACTAGAACCCAAGCCCATATCTCCGGCCTCTTAGAAAACCTAATCAGTATGCTTATTTTACAAAGTTCACCACATACAGTCTCATTTTTGATTAAGGAAAGTTATATTATACACTTAGGAAAGTTAAAACAAATAAAGATATATTCTTCTCTTTTAATAAACCCTTTCTTACTTTACATAGGGTTTTATAAACCCTTTATTACTTTATATGATGAGCATAGTTAATATTGGTGGAAAGTGGATTGATGTTTAGAACTTATTTTCTATTGAGAAAGATTACAAAGATATGAGAACTAGTGCACCTTGAATGAGAAACAAAGAAACTCTTTGAGAAAGCAGCTCAACCAGTTTTATGAGAATAAATTTAGGAATTAATTAAAATAGCTTTATAAGACACAGTTTTAGAATAATGTTAGAAATATTATTTTATTTAGATTCTTAAGTTTAGAAATTCTTAAGTTTTTAGTTGTATAGGTTTCTGATATGTTTTAAGAATGATTTATAAACTTTAGGATGTTTTAAATATAAGATTTAAGGGGACTTTTTTAGATGTGAATTTTAGATTAGAAATAAAGTACAAGTATACTTTAGGTTAATGATTGGTTAGGAGACTTAGAGTCTGGTTACGTAGTTTGGCATTAGTTAATAAGAAAATAACATATCTTGGGGAAAATAGTAAATCTTGGGAAAATCTGAAAAATGTAAATTAGTGATGTATTTTATTAATGATTTTGTACTTTTAATAATTACATAATTAAAGGTCATATCCTGGAAAAATGTAAATTAATGTTACATTTTTTGTACCCCCAATCATGGTTAAGGAAATGTCATGTCATGGCAAAGTTTTAAATTATATAATCAATGACGTATTCTGAATCTATAATGATGAGAAAAATTGTAATAAAAGATGACCCAGAGAAAGTCGCATTAGCTCTCTCTCTCGAGATTGCTCCAACAGAACGACTCCTGTCTCATCTTTTTGCCGACGCCACTCATCCTTCAGGACTCCCTGGACCCCGCTAGGGCAGGACCCCAGCAGTCTCTAACTGATAAGAATTAATATGTGTGGACAACTCAAAGCATTCCAGTAAGGATTAAAGAACAAAATCAAGATTGGGACTATTGCCCAAAATACAGGGTATGCAATTTGAATGATTATGCTGATCATCTTCTAAAAAAAAATAAAACAGAACAAATTAACATATTTAAATATAATAAAAATCAGAGACTCTACAACATCACATATGTTCAGGATCCAATAAAAACAAAGCACAACAAAAATTTTCGACATATGAAGAGAGGAGAATTTGATCTTAGAGCACAGATATTGAACTTAGCAGACAAGAATTTTAAAGGATTTATTATGATAAAAATAAAAAGAAACTGTGGTCAAAAAAACTGTGATTGAAAATCTTACAGATCCAATAAATATAAAAATGAACCATTGTACATTAGAGTATAGAAATTTATAATATCTGAAATTTTAGGATTATGTACTGAATGGATTGCAAGGTAGGCTACAGATACCAGATAAAAGAATAAGTAAATATCAAAACTTTTTTTTGTAAATTATGCAACTTAAAGTACAGTAAGCAAAAAGCAAGAAAGAATGTTTTAAAATAATTAAATTCATGTACATCAAAATATACCTGAAGAAAGCCATTTAAGTAAAATTTTTCTAATTTTAAATTTTAAAATATCAGTGTGTTATTTCAGAAAAAATAAATAAACATTTTAAAATACTGATTTTTGATGGCCATTTCTTCAATGATCCAGCAAAACCAAAGCTATTTCATCAATTTTCATGTATTTAAATATTATAATTTGTGAAAAAACAAAATATTTTTCAAATTATCCCATAAATGAACTCTTTGTACATTACATTGAAATTAATATCATTTTGAATGAGGCCCAACAAAATATGTGTTAAGTATTTCCAAAGTCCAAATACTTTTGTCAAAATTACAGAAACATGCAATGAATACTAAATATAATGAGATTAACATTTAATTAAATGCTTATCATTACTTTGTATTTATTTTGCTTTCTTACAATTGTTTGTTTCTTTGCTTTAAACTTTTCATTTTGATTGATACACTACTACTGCCTTTGTTATTATCTAGTATAATATTATAATCTAACATACTGTCTATAAATATGCAAATTAGAACATTTTAAGGAAAGCTTTCTTATTCTCTGGGAGTAAATACTCAACTTTATTAGTTGCAACTTAAAAAATAGTTTTGAATAAGAAAATTCTGAAAATGTAGTAAAGGAACTTGCAATTGTAGTAAAAAAAAAACTTGGAATAATAATCCAGTCATATAGTCTCTCAATATTTTTAAACCTTTTGAGCATAATTGCTCATTGATTACCTCTCCGAGACTGATTAAGCAAATTACCTATTCTGATGCAGCTGTCTTCAGGGTAGATGGATTACAGGCTATGGAATTGTCTATGTGCCACTGTTAAATTTTCTGCTTTTTATGATGTCAGTTTTCTCTATAGACTACTGCAAATCTCATTAATCCATTCTGCTTTTTTGCTTAGATCTTACTCCCATTTTATAACACTGTCAAATTTCTTTCCAATATTATTAGTTTTGCTGTACTGCAATTCCTCCTTACAAAGATTTTTGTGCTATAGAAACTCAGTTTTCTAGATTTTTTTTAACCTTTCTCTTAACACTACATTGATGCACCAGTCACCCTTATAAGAAATTTTAAAGGTGTTCTTCTATTCATTAGGAAAGTTGTAGGTCTTTTGTATCTTTTTCAAAATCAACCTGGATGACTTTGGCCTTATCTTGTTAAATTGCTACATCACATTCTCATCTGTACTCTTCAAATCACACAAAGAGTTCAAGTAGTGCTCCATTGAGCACTTATAATACTCTAAAGCTTAAGTAAAGATAATATTCACATCTATAAATTTCTCAAACACAGCATGAAGTGACCTGAGAAAATCTAGCCAATGTAAGCTGAATATACTTAACTAAAGAACAATTGTGATCAAACTTCATTAATATCTAACCAAGCTTCAAGTGGGTGTCAAGTACCAACAAAAAACATCCACATTGAAGATGTTGAATCAAAACAGTCTGCAATGCTTAAAATACAGCTCTGTCACATTGGCTCTGATTTCTACTGGAATATGCATTTTATTTTCCATAACTTATTTAATTAATTTCCCACATTCAAATAGTTCAATCTTTGCTCTATGCAGATAATCAGAGAATTCATGTGAGTTCTCTTAATGTTTTTCATTTCCATCTCAAAATATCACTGATGTTTTTTCCTCCCATTAAACATTTTCCCTCATATTTTCAAAAACTGTGCATTTTATTTCTTCTGACATTATTAATCATTTTTCCTTTTGCATGTTTTCTGCCCACAAGATCGTTATCAACATAACAAGTATGTTTTTAAATTTTTTCATCATGACTTGCTCATGAGGCCTGTTGACTGAACATACCCATATTCATTTTCTTTTAAATCTTTGCTTCTTGGCTTCTGTTTCCACCACTTTATAAAATGTTTCTCTTAAACATGAGCAGTGATTTCCCTTTTCAGTTCCCATCCCCCCTGTAGGGACAAGTGCATGGTGTACTGCATACATGGCATATATTAAGGGCGTCTGAGTGACAGGCTACTCCCCACATGCTAGGTGAGGTAGGGGCAATGAGCTTATCCAGTAGGCACAGCCCTGGGTATGAGGCCATGTGTTGTAGTCCCTGCACTTGCTCCATAGCCCACTCCTCGATTGGTCACTGCAAGGACAGTTGGCTAGAAATTGTATTGGTGGCTTCCTGTAATCTGCTTAGCTACTGCCTATGTATATATACATGGTAACTTCACCATAAAATCAGACCTGCTTCCAGCTTGGTCTCCAGAGGTCTTGATTAGCGACTCTTGCAACCACACTCTCCTCTACCCTGTCCTGTGGACCTCCTCACTGGACAAGAGAGAGCTCACACACCCCCTCACTACTAGGAACCACAGGTACAATTGATCTTTTCTTTACAGTTTAGTTCATTTCAATGAATCACAATCTACCAATTATGCTCCTGCAAATAATTTACCCATATGTCCACTGATAGCTTTTTCTTCTTAAAGACATCATCAAGTTGCTTTGGCAACTTTAGGCTTTCAGGGAAATTGAAAATCAAATGAAGCTTTAACTCTCCATGTATTTCTTTGAAAGAAGGTCTTATCTTGTGTCTTTGAGGCAAACATGTACAAAAATAATTGCTTTGACTCCTTCACAGTGACAAAATTGACTTCTGCTGGACATCTCAGAGTCACACATGAACTTTTCAAGTAGAAAGATTGAGAGATTTCTCTTGAACTTGAATTCCTTATGAATATGTAACATATTTTTATGCAGTTTCTCAATAGGATGATTTATATATTTTTAATTTGACTATTACCTAAAATCGAATCCCTGTCTTTGAAATGAACTTTTTTGCAAAAACACCTCAAAAAAATCCTTTAAACCAATTCAAATGTGTTCTTCTTGAAGAGATAATGCATATTAAAAATCTGATTATCATAAAATTTACATAATCACATGCATTTAACATAAAGTTAACAAGGCTTCTAAAAGGTTTTTTTATAGTAGTTTCTGTGTAGGTGGATCAGAAGATATTAGCACATGTTATCTAAAAGTCAAACCAATTTTTAAGAAGCAAGACCCCTTCTTCCCTTTTAAGGTATAAAGATTAATAAGATAACAAGTCAAAGAATAGACTTTAGTAAGTGTTATGTACTGATTGTATAACTTTAATAAGATCTATACCCATTTTTATTATTGACAACAGAATAAAATTTCATAGTTATGAACCACTAAGGGCATTTTTAAGAGATTATTTGTATATAGTATTCTCTAATATCTTGCTCACTGCTCTCTACAGGCTTAAATATGTGGGTTATTCAGACTTATGCAACACCACAGTATTTATCTAAACTTTGTGCTGACTGTGCAGGTGTCACTTGGGATTTTTTAGATGCGATGTTAAAACAAGCAACCTACATAATCAATTTGCAAACCATCCTTCATTATTCTAAGTTTAAATTAAGAAAATAATGCCTAAAGGAAAGTCAGACTAAAAATCTGCTTCTTGGTCACACTGTTTTACAGGGAATTTATATTCTATCAATTTCTGTAGGGCATAAGTGCCTTAACTTAAATTTGAAGAAATAAAAGATTAGTTCTTAAAATAGTATTATGTATTTGTGATGTTGGATATTTATTATTTTTCCTTAACAGAATATAAGTAAAACTTCCCAAATACTGATCTAATTATCATAATTTTTAATATTTATCATTATATTTTTATCAAAAGTTAAGGATAGGAAACCTAAAAAATTGGGTTAAGAAGCATCCATTTTAATCACTTACATGGTTTCTTCAATGAGTTTTTTAATAGAAAAATGCAATCTCTCATAGCATGAGATGATAAACAGCAATGAAATGAGTCACTTAGAAGTCTCTGAGAACTAGAACTCCATATTTTGGGGGAATAGCATGTAATTGTAATTGGGAACCTGGATCACCT
Organism: Marmota monax; assembly: GCF_021218885.2. NCBI lineage: Eukaryota > Metazoa > Chordata > Mammalia > Rodentia > Sciuridae > Marmota > Marmota monax. The sequence goes on along the minus strand of NW_026695246.1, from coordinate 756,791 downwards.
GTCATTGCCTGAAAATCATATCTAGAAAGGATCATGTCAGAAAATAGATTGAAATCAGACAAACATAATACATAATATGTCCAAAATACTTAAGAGAAAATGATCAAAAAATAGTTAAAATACTTAAAAGTCAATGCTAACAGAGCTTATCAGGAGGAAGTCTCAGAATAGGCAGAAACTAGACTGGATAGCAAGCCAGCAACTGAGAATTTTTGCCACAGGGTCTGAGGTCAGACATTGGTTCTCAACCCAGAGAACACAGGCAAGAAGTAAGAGCATTGTTATGGTTTGGATGTGAGGTGACCCCCAAAACTCACATGTGAAACAATGTAAGAAAGTTCTGAGGATAAATGATTGGGTTATAGCCTTCACCTAATCAGTAAATTTATCCTTGATGGGATTAACTGGATGGTAACTAGAGGTAGGTGGGGCATGGCTGAATGAAGTGGTTCATTGGGGGCATGGCTATGGGGTATATATTTTGTATCCTGTGAGTGGAATCTCTCTCTGCTTACTGATCACCATGTGAGCTGCTTCCCTCTGCCATGCTCTTCTGCCATGATGTTTCGTCTCACATCGATTCTGAGGAATGGAGTCAGCTACTATGGATTGAGACCTCTGAAACCCTGAGCCCCCAAATAAACATTTCCTCCTCTACAGTTGTGCTGGGTTGGTCCTTTTTAGTCACAGTAGTGAAAAAGCTAATTAAAACAAGCATGATTCTCAATGACTGGGATGCAAGTTTAGGAAAATAAAGAAACACTGAAGTAACTAAAGCTGGAATATATGGTAGATTTTATTTTTCAAGACAGTCCAAAACTCCAGTGAAGATATACAGCGGCAATTTTAATTTGGTGGAAGGTCATTTGAATATTAAGATAACTTTTCCTAAAAATACTGTCATACCTAGAGACTCAACCTGGATGAACTACTAATTAGGTATTAAATATATATTGTTAAAATTAAAGTTCTACAGGGTAGAGGTCTGGTTAGGCAATTTAAGTGAAGATGTTAATATTTTTATTATGTTTTTGCTAGTTCATTATAATAATATATAACAGTGGAGTTCATTGTGAAATATTCATATATGCACATAACATGATTTGCTGTTTCATTCCCAAGTACAACACAGTGTAACATGAAAATTTTAGTGTGTGATTAAAAAATAGTTATTCTTTACTAAAAATATTTTATTTCAAAGTTTATTGATTTACAGGACATCAGGAAGCTGAAACAGGAGGCTCACAAGTTCAAAGTCAGTCTCAACAATTTAAGGAGGCCTTAAACATCACAGCAAGACCCTATCCTAAATAATTTTTTCTAATTGATATTAAATTTTAAAATATCAATGTGTCATTTCATAAAATATAAATATTTTAAAATATTGATTTTCTATGGCCCATTTTTTAATAATTCAGCAAAACCAAAGCAATTTCATCAACATTAATTTATTTAAATATTATAAACAGTTTGTGAAAAAAATGTTTTTCAAATATATCACATAGATGTTATCATTTTAATTCTACATGTTTATGCTATACAGTGTGATAATTTGGTAGATGTACACAATGCATAAAGATCAAACCAGGATCACTTAAATTGACTTTGTATTTTCACCCTTCCTCCTCTTCAGTCTCTAATTATCATGCTAAGGCATTTACAGAAGTAAAATAGCCTCTGAGTTCCTCACCTACTGTTCTTCCCTTTCATTCCTTCTTCTCTAGAAACTTGAACTCTTTGTACTTCATCTGCCTGGGATACATTTAAGCCTTGGAATGGCTCAATCCTTTACTCTGCAGCTTCTGCTCATATGTTACTGAAGCTTTTCTCACTCATTCTATATAAAAATAAAAGTCGTCCTCCATCCTGGCTCCATTTTCACTTATAAAATGAGATGATTTTTTTCCCAGTTATTCACCCCATCCCATGTAAGAGAATTATGTATTGCACTTTGCAGGAGAAATACACTTGCCAGAAAAACTAAAATTACACTTGGCCATCTGACTTGTTTAGTGAATAAATTAGAACAAAAGGTTTGTAGCCATCATAAGGATTTGTTCAGTTTCTTGCACTTTTGATTCTGCCATGAGAATCCTTTGTCCCAGATTAGAGTTGTTCCTTTAACTTATATTTCACAATGAGTAAAGTACCTCACAGCAGAGTTATAGCCAGAGTAGAGCCATATCTGAAGTCAATAGGAGGGACAATAATTTCAGAACTGTTGATTAGCACAGCATAATTGAGCAGATAAAAATGATTATGTTGAGATATTGTATACTTCCTATTTTATTAATTCATTGTGTCCCTCACAAAGTAGAACTTTTATGGAAGCAAACATTCAGTCTGCTTTGCTTCCTCTATTAATCCTAGAACAGAATAGTACCTAACACATGTTTGGTACTCAATAAATATTTGCACAATGAATAGATAAATAAATGGATATGCATGTTTGATAAGCTAATATAGAGAATGTTACCAAATTGGAGTTATTATAAGCACTATGTATTTTTAAGTTTAATAGTTTTCAAAATGTAGAGCTAAGAACTTTGCATGTAGCATATGCATAATATAAATTTTCTGAATGTAATTAAATTGGTATTTACCATCCGTTGGTTTCAGAGGATAAAAAATTTCAAACATGTTTTTGAATTATTAATGGCTTTATAAAGTTATTTGAATTTTAATCCCTTTTATAGATTATGAAAGATATAATTTAATTGACTCAAGTTATATACTGATGATTTGAATACTAATAAGTTCCCTGTAGGCTCCTATTGGAAAGATCATGAACTCTCAGTCCTGTTAGACTTTAGCAATTAAGATCAGATTTGATTCAATATGTCAACAACCATGTTCCGAGTACTTATTATATGCAAGCACCATACAGGGTGCTATGAAAATAATTGAAAAGATGATTATGGATGCATTTATATTATGTTGGATATGCCATTTGAAAGACTTAAGGTAAAATGTAAGATGTCCTCATAATTGAACTAACATATCCAGTAGAATCTTTGTATTGATTATTGATGGAAATAAAGTATATGAGAACATTTTTGTTAATTTTATTTGCATGATAGTTTTTATTCTAACAGTTTTACATTTACAGGACTCCAAGAGAGTTAATCATTAATTAATTTAAATGAATATGCATTAAGTTTAAGGTAGCTTACAGTATCAATATTTTGAGACAATGTGGAAAGGATTTGTCTCATCAAGAAATTTCCAAACAGAAATTACCTATAAGATATTTAAAGAAAATAGTGAAAAATTCTTGTCAGAAAAGAAGTAATAATGAGTGAATAACCCAAGTCTAGGTTATTGCAAATGGCTGTTTGAGCACCTGAAGAGAAGAAAGAGCCGTTTGTAAACTGGTATGCCTGAAAGACTCTTTCATTCACCCAGGAAAACAAAGAAAAATCTTGGAGATGGTTGTATCAACTGCTCAGTCACTACCAGCCTGGAATAGCCCCTTATGCTTGCCACAGAGTTTTATATAATTACCATTATTTTCTTCATGTACGATACTGTGAAAAAATATTAGGAAATGTTGGTTTAGATAGTTTTATTCTGTTTAAATATGATTAAAGGCTTTGACTAGAAAATTGCATTGCAACAGTTAGCCATTTAAAAATATTATTTAAATTTATTGGGTTATCTTGTTCATTTTTTTTTCTTTTTCCTTTCTCCATCCCCCTCCTTTGGTACTGGGAATTGAACCCAGGGGCACTCTTACTACCATTAAGCAGCATCCCCAGTCCTTTTATTTATTTTATTTGGGACAGAGTCTCACTAAGTTGCTGGGTGTCTCCCTAAGATGCTGAGGCTAGCCTTGAACTTGTGATCCTCTAGCCTCAGCTTCTCAAGTTGCTGGTATTACAGGTGTGTGTCAAAGTGCCTAGTTAAATTTATTGAAAAGCTTTACGATAGGCATTAGAAGACAGATGGCACTGCAATAGGAAGCCGACTCCTGGGTCTTCCTGAGTCTTTACAGATTTACACCTTTGAATTCCTCACATTTGTTTTCTATCTGCCTAGTATTTTTTTTTTCTAATTTGAAAATTAGAATTTCAATTTTGAATTTCTATTTTGAATTTTAAGTTTAAGTTTGCAGTAGCAAATATTCTACTTGGTACGTTTATGTCTTTCTTAAATATACATAAACCAACTCTGAACATTTGTTATAAAAACATGAGTTAGTACCTTAACAATGTTTAATAATGTTTCTTCAACTATTTCAAGGTTCCTAATTGCTCCACAGATATTTATGCATATATGTGTGTGTGTGTGTGTGTGTGTATAAATCATATGGGTTCACACACACACACACACACACACATACACACACATAAATATACGTATTTTTCCTCAGGTTTCAACTTCAGAAGTGTTCCATTAAACTAAATTAAACAATCTTTTTTTATTTGTATAAAAATTTTAAAGATATGAAATACCTTGATGTATCTATAATATTTTGTTTTGTAAAAGCATACTAAGACTATCAAGGAATTAACAGTAAAATTTTCAAGGACTCATTAGCCACACAGTAATGACATCTTCTACATTTGATTTATCAGAGCAACTCATGAAGTCAATCCAAGATGCAAACAAAATTTGTCACCGTACAAGTGCCTAAAAATCCCACTACTAAGACGATCTTGAAAAAGAAATTAAAATTGAGATGAAACACTCACAGATATAAAATTTATTATAAAACTAAAATAACTCAGATGTTTTGCACCAGTGTGAAGGAAGAGAACGTGGCCAGTGGAATGGAGAAAAATGTGAAAGAAAAAATACAGGACTGAGGATATAGCTCAGTTGGTAGAGGGCTTGCCTCACATGCACAAGACCCTTGGTTCAATCCCTAGCACCACAAAAATAATTTTTTTTAAAAAGAGAAAGAAAAATATATATATTTGATTTATGATGAAGGTGACACTGAAGTAGAGAAAAGAAGGAGGGGATAAGGGACAGACTGTCTGGAGTTTCTGTGGGCATATTTTTTAAATATAAAATACTGTTTGACAGCTATTTTCTTTAGACACTTTCAATGTTATGCATTTGTCTTTAGTATTCAGCATGTATAATAAGCTATAACAAAGTATGGTTTTCTTTAAATTTCTTTATGGAGTTCTGAGAAAATATTTAATGTGGAATGTTCTTAACTTAGGCCTGCAGACAATTATATCCCTCAAATAAAGTAAAAATTCATAGATCCTTAGTAATTTTAAATAAGTAAAAGAGTAAAATAAATGTGTGTATAAAATAAATAATGTGCAATCATTATTTAAAAATTGAGAAAAATACTTGGTTTGTGCATATGGGAAGGTTGAGATTTTCATGGATAGCAGAGTATTTGTAAGGACTGAAGCAGGTTATTAAAGATATTGCAATATATTGCTTCTTAACTTCAAGGAGAAATACAGTAATTATTCACAGAGAAATCAAACACCAACTTGAACAGATGATCAGAGCATGACATGCTTCCAAAGGTGACTCCCTAATAATATTGGACACAACATTAATTTTATACTATTCTATTTGAGGACATATAGGGAATCTAACACTGAAAAAGATCAGAAAAACTCATATTTAGGGACATTTGATAATATAACTGGTCCATGTTCTTCAGAAGCATCAATGTCATGACTGACAAGAAAAAGCTGGCTGAATTACTGTACCAAAAAAAAAGTACTAAAACAAGTACCAAAAAAAAACTGCTAAAACTTGTAATTCCAGATAAAAATAAAGAAAAACGACAAAAAATATAAATAGATTAAAAAATAAAGAACATTATTCAGCCACTAGAAAAAAAAGGAATATGGATTATAAATTAGAAAAAAAATGATTCTGCTAATTTGAAATTTTCTGAATTTAAGTGCATTGCAGCTGGTAGGAGATTGTTTAAGGAAAGACACACTAAAAATTTCTATATGAATGTATGATACGTGCAACCGTAATTCTACCTAAGCACTTTAGACTCAAGTAGACATTTAGTCTGACAGGACTCTCATAGGCTATATAGGGTAGGAACCACTGCTTGCAGGCAAGTTGAGTGTTAGCCATTGCTCTGAGAAAGGAGTCCTTCTTGCAATTCAACAGCCCAAAGGCATGATCCATTCAGAAGTGAGCAGGATTTGACTGGCATAAAAGTCAGATGACCCGGGCCCACTGTGTCTTATAATAACTCCATAAGCAGTGTTTTCAGAGTTGTTGCATAGGATATGCCAATTATAGAAATCAATACAATCAAAGGTCAGGCTGGGCTGCTAAAACTTGTAATTCCAGCAACTTGGTAGATTAAGATGAGAAGATTACAAGTTCAAGAGGAGTCTCGATGATTTAATGAGACCTGCCGAAATTAATTAATTAATGAGGCTGAGTATGTAACTAAGTGGTAAGTGATCCTGAGTTCAACCCCAAGTACCAAAAAAAAAAAAAAAATTAGAAAGGCTTCATTAATGTTTCATATCAAATACTTAAATAGTTTATCAACCATAGGTTTTTTTTTTAATTTAAGTAATGTTATGGTTTTAGTGACCAACCCCTCCAAAAGTCATTTTGATATTTGGTTGTACTTGTGCTGGTGGGACCTGTGGGAGGTGACAGATTTATGATGGTTTCATCCCTGCAAGTGGGATTAATGCTGTTATAAAAGCTTTTCTGCCTTCCATCATGTCTTCATGCAGAATGAAGGCTGGTGCATTGATCTTGGATTGCCCAAGATCTTAGATTGTCCAAAAATGTCATATAATATGTAATTTCAGGTATTCTCCTGTACCAGTGCAAAATGGACTTAGACAAGTAAATAATAACACAGTTGACTAGCTAACATTTATCAGGTGATTCAAAGAGACAATGTTAGCTAGTTAACCAAATAACAAGTTCTCATCCACAAAGGTGAAAGATTTCTCCTAAACTCTTGACCTTCATAAAAAATTCTGGGGAGGATCATAATATATAATAATAATGTTTTCATCTGTGCATGTAGGTAGACAATAAAAATCCAAATATGGCAAAATAAAAAAAAGTTGTGAATCTGGATGAAGTACTTATAGGAGTTACCTGTATTGTTTTGCATCTGTTTTTAAGTTCAATAAGATTTCAAAGTAAAAACACTTTTAAAAACTTAAACATGCTGAGTGTAGTGGTGAATGTCTGTAATTCCAGTGTAATTTAGTAGTTCAAGGTAGGAAGATTGTGAATCCAAAGTCAGCCTTTATAACTTAGCAAGGCCCTAAGCAACTTTGCAAGACCCCTTCTCAAAATAATAATTTAAAAAATGTGTGGGAATGTGCCTCAGTTATTAAGCACCCTTGGGTTCAATCTCTGGTACCAAAAATAAAATCATATAAATAAGCAAACAAACAAACAGAATCATAAGAAGTAAATGCAATAATGTTTGAAATGATGCAAATTTCTTTTTAATTGTTGTTGACAGTTTTATTTCCAGTCATTTGAAATATGTAAATTTTTAGAGAAAAAAAAATCTTATTGCCATAGTACCTATTCTGTATGTACTTCCTCTGAGGTTATAGAAAGCCTTACCTTTAAAAAAAATCTTTAATAAAGAAGAAAATATAATGTCCTTGTATACATGGAATAATGGTATTCATATAATGGTATCATGTTTTAAAACAGAATTTTTTTCTACAGTAGCTTGAATATGGCAAATAAGAGTAAATTTTAATTTTGTTTCTAATAAAAAGTCGTATTTTTCCCCTAATAGATGAAGAAAGTTGCCTTTCAACCTTAGCTCCTTGCAATGCACAAATCATCCAAATCTAGATACTTTATAGAATTCAAGAGAGTAGTTAACTTCATTTCTCACCCATGAAAATCTAGATTACTCTTAAGCTATTAAAGAAAATGAGAATAAACATATGCATTCAAGCAGTAAAGCTAGTTATTGGTGTATAGTCAACAAATGTGAGAAATCAAATTTACTGAGGTTGTTCCTTTGAACTAGTTATTGGTCAAATCTAATGAAAATGTGACATATATGAGAAATAAATGTGGAAGTAAAAATCTTTATATTTAAATTTGATTCTACACTCTACTCCATAATCCCATTTAAAAACTCTCAATCATAAAACAATGAATTGAAGAAATATTTTCTTAGAATTTGCTAGTGTTTGAAAAAAATTTATTAGAAATCCCCTTACTTAGCATTCTTTTAAGGATTTATTTCATTTCACAGTGTGAATATTTATTTAGGATAAATCAACTGTTCATCTTAGGCATAGTTTTCATTCCTATTTTATAGATATGTAAGTTAAGTGTAAACATAAAGTCTAACCAGATGGAAAAATATAAGATTATTACTATAGAGAAGAAGATATGTTTTGTTTTTACTCACATATATATTTTATTTGAGCAATAAAAACTATACAATAATGTTATGTAATATAATGCATACTGATATGCAAATTGTCTCTACATGACATAGAAAAATCATTCCTAACTTTTTCAGTAGCACTTTTTATATTCATATAGTTTAGCCCATTTTGAATGTTTTCAATATCTAGTCATTTTAGGTGAGATAGAGATAGAGTCTATATGTTTAACTTATATGTGAATACATTTGAATTTAACATATAACTACTTTAATGACAAAAAATATTTTGGGTATAGAAAGCACTATGTCAACATGAATAGCCATAGCAAAATGGAAATATCTCACATATCTAAAATTTATCACCAAATTACTATCACAAATATTATTGTGTATTATCTTCACATAAATCATAGAGATTTTTATTCCCATATTGGAGGTGAAGAAATTGAGGCCTAGGGCCTGTTCAATGACATATACTTAGTATACTGACAATAAATACCATATCCAGTTTCTAAGTCATTATTATCCTCACCTCATCAAAAGTAAGTAAAAATCTTTCCCTAAACAACTTATAGAGCAATTAGATGAGAATTAAACTATCTTAATTTCTCAGCTTAAGATCTTTAGGAAAATATAAGTGTAGTCAAGCCTTTAAGTCTTGGAAATTTTGAAATTTATTAGCCCAGCAAAGATTCTACAGTGCTTAAAATTTTAAAGCCTATGCTCAGGGCAATTGTGCTATGTTTTTCCTTGAGTGTTGCCAAGAGGTGGGCAAGAATCAGTGGCCAGATCTCAGAGAAAGTTGAATTCTCATAGAGTAAGATGCAGATGCAAGGAGTGGGTGGGATGGTATTCTACTACCACAAAGGACACTGGCCTGAAAGTTGAGAGTCTATGATCACTGGAAACTGATCAATAAACATTTTATTTTTAGTGTATATTCTGGTTTCAAGATCGATGTGTGAAAGTAGGAGATACTTTGAGTAGTAGAACCACTTAAACCTCAATAGGCCAAAAAGACCAAGCAATGAGCAGGTTAGTACTCTTTTTTAAGGAACAGAGCACTTTGTCAAAAAATTTACCTTGACTATGCCCTGGGTTTTGTGGGAGCCAGGTTTCCTAGAAAGTAAAATATATAAAATGCCTAAATTAAATGTGTTTATTGCAAATGTGATCTGAGGTGCAAGAGTGAGAAAAATATGTGATGTAAAAGGGAAGGGGAAGAGAACCAATTCAAAGAATAAACCAGCAGTTGGCCAATAATTATTGATTTATTCTGACCAGAACTCCTGAAGAGTCATTAGGAAATTATCTCAGGACTGGTCATCAGGGAAACAAAGGAGACTTACACACTATTGGTTAAAGGCTGTCCCCATGAAGCATAAACATAACCCATTTCAGAAACATAAGCACTGCTGTCAGTATCGTTAGTGCCATCTCAATATCAAGACCCCAAGGTAGAGTGGAAGCTTTTGAATTCCCTTGGGTAGGAAGTTTTAGTCCTAATAAACTGGATGACAAGATCCACTGTGCTTATATTTTACATATTAAAAACAATAATTCAACAAGGAAAAATAGTTACATAAAAATTTATTAATAGTTCTATGTTCCATGTATCCTAGGTATAAAAAATATCACATGCATCATATAATACAACATATTGCATATTGTTTCATCAAAACATCCAGTATCCTAGAGGATAGCATCCCAAGCTGAAGAGTGTTCTTAAGCTGCAACGCTAGCCAAATGTCCATAAGTTTTTCCGTATTCTATTTCATCAGCTATATCTGGGTGTTGGGATAAATGAAAATGCCAGTGGATTTCATGGCCATCGATATAATTCATCACCTTTTACCATAAAATGAATGATTTGGTCATTCAATGGTGTAAACGAAGCCATGTACATAGATTAGACTTATAAAACCCTCAGAAGACCAGAACAGGGATGCTGACAAAAATATTCCATGAGGGAAGACAAATTCAGAGCGAGAATAGATGTGAACTAAGAAACTCAGGGTGAAAGGAACAGGCCCAAGTCCTGGACCTGAAGTTACTTGTTCTGCACATTAACCTGCATGAAAGTAGTCAATGCCCACACAGAAGTTGCTGCAATATGGATTTTTGTATGTGAAATGGTACAGATTATATGTTTGGTACAGGGTTCTAAGTATCAAGGTGAAGAATAGAGGCTCTTAAAATTAATGAGTTTTGATTTTTAGCCTACCTAAAAAACACTTGAGTCATTTAACTTCATCTAGAAATGTGATTTTCCTTGCAGTAAAGTATCCTATGAAAAATTCACTCATTTTATATTAAGGGATACTTAGATCCACAGAAAATAATGAAATGAATCAATGAACATTTTGTTTCAAAGAACAAGGTAGAACATATTTAAAATTCATAACCTAAAGAATACCAAAAGCCTAATAGAATTGCTGAAATTATGAAATTGCTGTTTAGATCCTAGACCTCTGACCATTTTGTGATATTTAGACTAATATTCCAGATGCTCATCCCAGAAAGTTATTAACATTCCCAAATCAAGGATAGTGCTCTAAAATGCAGTAATCAGATTTTTGCCTACTGGAAGTCACCTTCAACCTCAGCAGATCCCTCCTAATAGTTAAAAAATGTGGTGGTGGTATCCTAAGGTAGCCTGCCCTTAACTTATTCAATTCTAAGTCGTCCAATGTTTTAATCATGGTGCCTGTTTCTTGTTTATTATAAAATGAAAACAACCTGACATTTCAGCAGCTGACATTTGTTTTTCTATAGGGAGAATCCTGTGCTCAGTAAAAATCAGACTCCAAATGCTTCACATGTGTTGCTCAAATTCCTTTTTTTGGCTGACTTGACAATAAGTATATTGTGAAGCACATGCTTATTTATGCTTGATTGCTGCTACAATACTTAATGGTATGCATTCTTAACTGGAATGAATGAACCAACAGAAGGTGCATATCCATCTTCAAACCTTAGATTTTTTTTTGATGCAGATAAATAATAGAAGTTAAAAATTGGAAAAGAAATTTCAGCATTCCCCTTCTTCATGTGACATATCAATTCCTTGGTGATTCAAAGAGGAAAAGGAAGGGATCGCTGAAGTAAGAGATTAGATTGCCTAATATAAACATCTCCTGTTACAAAAATGAGAAAAAATGTATTTTAAGAAGAATTACTTAAAATATTGAATTTTACCTGCTCTACAAAATATTCATGATTCAGTAGAGCAAATACATTGGTAGAAAAGGTACAGTAAAAGAGCTGGGGTTCAATTTTCATCTGCCATTTATTCCCAATAGTTCACAAGTCTCTAAAACTTAATGTTGCTTCATTTTCTCACATTCCTTCCACATCTTACAATAGATAATGTATCAATGTGTACAGGTCACTGTGTTCACATTTACCATAGAATATAGCCTGGTGTATTATGAATTTTAATTTCAGTTTGTGTAAGATTTTTCAATATTTTCTTTTCTTCTAGTCCCTTAAAATAGTAGTTTATTAAACCCCAGGGCTGCAAATGTCCCAAACATACTGTTTACCAATTCCAAATAGAGAATGTGGAGGACTCATTGGAGAGGTTTCTGAAATGTTACTCTTTAGTGGCTGCAGGCCAGGATACAATGGAGGGACACACTACCTACAAAAGGGGGACATATATAGGATAGGTAGCATGTCCACTGTGCAGGCATACTTCCACAGATGTTTTATGAGCACATTTTTTACTTTGTTCCTTACTTAAAGATTGGAGATAAAAGAAGTGGCCAGCTTCCCCTCTCCATTTTTTTTCATTATAATTTTTTTTTATTGTTTATTTTCTTAAAAGCTTTCCAGGACAGCAATTAGTGTTTAACTCAACAAAGCTGAAACCGTGTTTCTCATTTTTACATTGTGATACATTTTTCAAAGAGTTTTTATATTTACATTTTATCTGACCTTCAAAATTATTTTATAAGGTAAGCTTCGAAGTGCAGATAGGTGTGAAGATTTTCTTCATTTCATATTTATTATATAAGATTAAGGCTTCTTTTTTGTGTGTGTTTCTGGTGCTGGGATTTGAACCCAGGGTCTTGTGCACCTTGAGGCAGGCACTCTACCAACTGACCTATAGCCCCAGCCCTTCATTTTGTTATTTTTGATTTGATGAATTGGTAAACAATTTAATACAGAGTAATAAGTGTTTATGAATAGCCAAAACTGATGAAAAAGAAGAGTGCATACACACCACACATTAAAATTGATTTAAAAATTTTAGTACTTAAGAGTTGAAATGAGAGGGACAGTGCAAGAAATGATAAAAAATAGACTGGAGTTTTCAAAAGCATGGGGTAGAAGTAAGTGCTTATATAAATGTGTTTCATGACAGTTGGAATTCATATTTCACATATCTGAAACCATTAAGCCTTGTACTGTGAACTGCTTTATTGATTTCTAAATGATGCACATGCCTTTTGACTTTACAGGAAAAAAAATGAAAGGAACAACAACAACAACAACAAAAATGACATCATATTGGTCATTAAGTTGACTTTTGTAGCATTTTGTAGAACACACATGGAAAAGGAAAGACACTGAAGTACATAAATCTATTCCCAGGAAAGTTACATTGGCAATGTAAAACTTGAATATTGAATCTTGATTTTTAAGTAACAGGAGTTTTGCAACACTTTAAATCCTGTGAAAAACAAATTGTGTAGACAAATCTTAAATGCGCTAAAGAAGTAAAATGTCATTGCTTAAGGATTCCCACAGACCCTAACAAAATATTTGAGTATTTGTAATTGATTTGGCAAATGACTTCTAGGAATAGGTGTGACTCAATTCCACTGGGGACTTTGAAGAAAGAGAATACATGCCGACTCTGTGTTTTCTCACCATAGGATAGCAAAAATTATTTAAAGCAAATTTTTTTTAAGTATAGATTTTTGATGTAATAATTATAGCACTTGCAATCAATGCACTTTAATATATAAAGCCACAGATTTATAGGTACCTTAAAGTAAATTTGAAGACAAAACTTAGTACAAAAGAGGAACTAAAACACAAAGCAAAAAACAAACTCATTTTTTAAAATTTTATATATTTAAAATATTTGCTTTACTTCTGATATTTTGACATCTTGTGATGATGTGATTCAGCTTGAACTTGCTCTTCTTTAAATACAAAAATTTAACATATTGGTAGATAAGATTTAGAGAGTACAGATCATGGAAAGAATTTCACAAATATGGGTTTTATGACTCACCATGTCAAAGTGTGGTGCTTATTGGCAAGGGTCCAAAGCCTGATTAGTGCCTATGCTCAGACTCTGGTGGACTTTCTTGGACAGTAGCCACTCCAGTCTCTACCAAACTGATTTATATTAGTTCTTCAAACTCTCCACAGAGCTTCTAGACCTTAAGGCAGGCCTGAAACTTATGAGTTTTGGCTTTAGGTGACCTAGGAACCCACGCACAATCATCTTTCCCTCCTTTTTGTCCTACTTCTGTGGTACTTATGGTTCTGTCTTTATGCCCAAGACTTTAAAAGCCTCATGTTGCTCCTCTTTTTCTAACAATAGAGGTTGATTTCTCATCAGAAAAATACGACCAGAATTTCTGAGGATAAGAGTTACTTTAACTTCCTCCACCCCCAACATGAAAGAAGAACTTGTTCCTTTCACTATTAAATATGAGTTTAAAAAGCCAGTTTCTGACTACTTATTTAAGCAGTATATCTGAGATCATGATGATGATAGTGATTTTTATCTATTTCAAATATTTATTTAAGTGAACAAGACCAAGCAGGAAAGCAAGGAATGACATGCACCAAAATATTGACACAGAAAGCAAATTGCTTATCTAACATAGAAAAAAAAAGTAATGAATTATAAAATAATTCATGGCACAGTACTCATAAATCAACCCCTAAACCTCTGAGAACATTTGAAAATACTCCTTGAATTGAAAGTGAAAAATCTGACTACATGTCACTTGAAACAGCATAGTAGTTAGATGATAGAACAATTAAATCACCATCCGTAAAAAACTTGTGAGTTAAGAATATACCTCTTATACTCAATTTCAAAGTGGTAACTCAATGCATTTTTCTTCCAAATCACTTCCTACAGATTCAAGTTATTAATTTTAAAATTGATGTCTGTTATCATAGCCCCATTGATAAATAAGTAGATTATACTAATATATTATAGTTTTAAAATTATTCACTCATAAACCTAATCATTAATTAACAATCTTTTTAAAATTTTAAACATTTTACTTATATTTTAAATTTTAATTACATATTATGCATACAAATTTTAAAATATATACATCATATATATATATGTATATATATATATATGTATATATATACATATATATACACATATATATATATATAATAAGAATATATATAAGTTTAGGGAGAAAAGATTAAATTTTCTATACATGTATCAAAAGATTACATGTTACCCTGTGAACAGGTATATTTTTATGCTTCATGAAGCAGCTAAAATAAATTTTAAAACATATTTTATCCAACATCTATAAAAATATCCATAATTGGTGATGTTAGTACTGATATCTAAATTGTTGGTTGGCACTGCATAGCAGAAAGGCATAGGAGTTTGCACACATTGGCATAATTCCTGGATCACAGAAGGACTAAAAGGGCTTTTCTGTCTAATTCAAATGTTTTGATGTTCTACAGTGGATATTAAGGAACTTTATTCTGAGTCCCAGATTTTTTTTTTTTTTTTTTGAGAGAGAGAGAGAATTTTTTAGTGTTTATTTTTTAGTTTTTGGTGGACACAACATCTTTGTTTGTATGTGGTGCTGAGGATCGAACCCAGGCCGCACGCATGCCAGGTGAGCACGCTACCACTTGAGCCACATCCCCAGCCCTGAGTCCGAGATTTTGAAGAGGAACGAACTGTAGGTGTGGCAGACATCATGCACTTTATACATTTCATAAATAGTGGCTTCTCTCCTACAAGCATTCATTCTATGAAATCCAAATGCTGCAAATTCCTGATGAGGTTGTTCAAGGAAAACTTCATGTGCTTACCTTGGTGGTGATTCATAAATACTTACTAGCAAGTAAAAATTCTCATATCTTTTGAATCTTATCTTTTGTAGTCTAATAAATAAGAATAAGAGTCTAATAAAGTCTTTGTTTTATTCAGATTTTTTTTTGATGACACAACAACATTAATCAAGCTAAAACCAATGGTAGTATAGGAATTGTTTTAGGTAACTCCCTCTGTTTTCTCAATTTCATTTGTTGTGCCTTTTATAAACAATTTGTTCATTTTCCTTTTGAAATATATATTTAAAAATGAACAAAAGTTTCTTATTGTATCAAAAGTGTAGCTTCTATGCTTGCCGTCTGCTGTGTTATAACAGCAGCTTTTGTAGCTCTATTAGCAAAATTATTGCCTTTAAAAACTTATTCTGTATGAGCGCTACAATTAATCACCGATATCTGAGCAGGAACCTGTAAAGCCTCTGACAAAACAACTATTTATCATGAGGTGTTTTCAGTTCTTATTTTAGGTAGAAAACCTTTTCTTTAAATTTTTTTTTGTATTGCATGATGGATACCAAAATAATTATTAGTAGTTTTATATTTATATTAAATCTTGAACCTAGTATTACAGTTCTGGTGACTGCTATTAACTCATCTGTTTGTGAAGATTTAATTCCAGTTGAATGTGAGCTTTCAAGATTTTTGTAAGTAACCAAGCCACAAGAAGACTTAACTGAGCCACTTTTATCTAAAATACATGACTCATCATTAAACATTATCAAATATGCAATATAAACAGGAATATCAGTTAAATCAGGTCAAGTTTTTAAAAATGTAATATCTCTAAAGCTGGGGAAAAGGCTATTTGCAATTTTGGTTTTGTAAAAGGCTTTTAACATTCTAGGGCACAAATTAAAGGGGCTGGAAAATTGTCATACAATTATTCCATCAGAGATTTTGTCTGCTGTTGCAAAAGTAGAAATATTTTGTCTTTAATACTGTAGTAATCTAAAAAGTCATCTTTGTTTTGTAAATAACAAGAGAAAATAACATGAGTCCTGAAAACTTTGAGGTGTTCTCTGGAATCTGTAAACAAAAGGAGAATAAGAATTTATAATAAACCATTAGAGAAATAGAAGAGAAAAAAAAGAAGAAAAGGAGGCAGAGAGGCATTTCAGAAGGAAAGATAGAGAGAGGTAACAGAACATAGATCAAATGCAGAAATAAAATTTTTAAGCAGTGTTACCAAAGTCAGAAGTAGGAATAGTTCAAAATATCTGCAGGGTTAGGATTACAGAGTTTAATGGCTTAAATTTTTGTATAAAAATATATATAGTGGTTGGCCATCTTTATCAAATTTACTCATTCTTCCCTGTACATGTGGTGATATTATAGGGAGAGAGACATGACAAAAGAGCTGACCTAAAATTTTCTAAGACAAGAATACAATTTTGATTTTCCCCAGGATCCTTACCACTAAAATTTTCAGAAAGCCTCAATAAACCACTAATGTCTACCATTGGAAGCTTCGCCCATCCTCTGAGTAAATTGATACCGCTTCTCCCTGCTCACTTCACCAGAAAACCTTCACTGATATCAGTAGCAACCACTTTTGGTGGAAGGTTGTAAATAGCTTCCCATGGCCTCCACTGGTGATCTTCTAGAACCTAATGTGCTCCCTTTATGAATGGAGCAAAGTCTGCTGGTTGCAGAATCTCACACAGTAGCCATGCACATCTCCATGACTAGGCCTATGGAAGAAAACCATGTTCTGGAACAGTTCTGTGAAATTCCAGGGCATAAGGAAAAAAGGCTTGTAAATAAGTATCATTAGCTGTGAAGAAGAGATGGCGAAAACTCACAGGAATCCTGGGTAGCTCCTCAATGGCATCAACTTTGCTAATGATCCAAATAGGAAGGGGTGGTTTTCTACAGATTGAGACAATAAAAATGACACTTATATAGCACTTTAATTCCTTTCCCATATTGACATTCACTAGGTTAACACCGTATTCATGTACCTTTTTCTCAGTGTCTAGAGCTACAACATTACTTCTGTCTTCACATGGGAACAAAGTTATGCATTATCCCCTGCTCAGGTCTCTTTATCACATTTCTTGTGATAAAAGGGATTCTTGGAGGTGAAATCTGGGTTGAGACATAAAGTAAACTTGGGGTTAGGTTACCAGACACCAAACCCATGTCCTCTAATAGAGCAGATAATTCATTACCAGCTAATGAAATTCTGTGCTCAGGCTGCTTTTTCTGGAAATCCACAAATAAGGGGAATGACCCATTCAGAAGAGCTTCACCTCTCCTTTGCCCAGAGTCAATTTGAGGTGTGAGGGATGACAATACAGGAGGAACAGAGGGAACTGGGCCAGTTGAAAAGGGAGGAGGTGGGCCTGTGAAAGGGAAACACCTTTAATAGATCTCCTTTTCTATTTTCCACATTTTTTTCTGAATATACAAACAATTTCCATTTTATTTTCTTAAAACAAAAATTATTCCATAAATACCAGTATTTTATTTTCTTAGGATGAAGCTTAAGACCCTAGAAAATATATTAATGTATACAAAGCAAACATAAACATCACTAGGCAGACCATTGTGAGAATAGATCTCAAATACCCATTTCAAATGTGACAGAAAGATATTAGCTCTTTAATAGGAATACCCATCCCGAATTCTAAATGTCATTTCTTTTGTACAACTAAAAGCCATGTTTTCAAGTGACCTTATAATTCGGTGAAAATAACACCCAACTCATAGTAGACATCTTTGCTGACATGAAAGTTCTTCCAGTTACTAAGTAAATCTATTTTGAAAATACTTGCAAAACTTAGAAAATAACTATCTACTCTGAGATAGTTTTGGGGTAAATCTGTAGCAAATGATTGCCATATGGTACCACTTTAAAGCACTATAATGAAGTGTGTAATCTTCAGATTATTTCAGACCTCTTATCAAATTGTCCTTGGAAACTCTGGGTATTTCCCTTTAATCAGTGCACAAACACCCTGGAGAATGCTTCTAAGGCTTGTAAGAAGAGATTGGAGAGATATTTATAATTGCCATGAAATTACTGAATCTTTCCTCATGGGAACCTAGACTTCCCTTTAATGTTCATTGGCTTTATAATTTTACTTAGATCAGAGAAGTGGATTAAGGACTCAATTTTTCTATTGTGATAGATGATGCCAGCTATTGATTTTTCTTTACAAATGTTATTATACAAGTCAAGCAAGACCCTAGTCAGCTATCCATCTCTCACACCTGTAAGAACACCATGATGTATTAACTACTTTCCAACTATCCTTATGGATTGTTATTTCTACCTAACTACCCATTACAGTGTTTACATTCATCTTGTCTTTGGTGATTAAGTGCTGCTGTTCAACTTCCACCATCTCAGAATTCAAAATAATCACTATTGCATCTGGAAATCCCAGTTACATGGGAACCTCTCTGACTATGAACTATCTCATTCGCCATAAACCATATTTATGTCCAGAATTTTGAAGACTGCTTCCTATAGTTCAAAATTCTCAAATATAACAAGTTGACCTTTCCAGGAATTCCCTGTTTCCTTAATAAAACCCTGTGTCCTCTGGAACAATTTTGAAAACATAATTGGGTAGTGGGTTCTGACAACTTAGAGAACTAATATTTCCTAACATTTCCATTTCCATGAACTTACTGACCACTTTCTCAAAACTATACCAAAATCTATCTCATTTGCCATAAACCATATTTATGTCCAGAATTCAATGAGCCAAACCAATAGATTAAGTCTGATTCTAGATAGTTTTACCGGAATATTAAAGTCCAACTCATGGGTGCATACCTTCATAGTAATAAAGTCTGTTCTATCCAGCCTCTGATAACTTCTTTCCCATTCTAATACCTAAAGATGCCCTCCTCCTGAATTCTTCTAAGCACTTTTGGTTTTTATTTAATTTGGAGTAAAATTCTGCTCCTTCTGGGGCAGAGAAGGTGCTTCCATCCAGGTTTATGCTGAGACCTGACTCAGATTATCAGTCTAAAGGCAAGATGGTGGAGGAAACAATGAGGAATACTATAATATTCAGGTGAAGCCACTGCATGATTACCATGCAAGCAGAGGTTAGGGGCCTAGGAAAATGGAAGAGTGTCATTTTGGTATGCTGCAAGATAAAAAGAAAAGTCATAGTCAAATTCTTGGTATTGTCCAACCAAATACTTCCATTTTTCACCTCAAGATGCATGATTTTCCCATCACAGCCAGAACTTCGATATCAAAGACCTGTTGAGGTTGTGTCCTAAGTGCCACCTGCATTTCTGCCACCTTTACAATTACATATTGATCACAGAAGATGAGTTTTCTTAAATACTCTCTTTTTGAAAGACCTCTTTTGTAGATTCAGAATAACGGGCCACAATTTTTTTTTTCTTTGCCTTAGTACTTTCAAGATATTATTTTCTAGCTATAAAAGAGAAGTTTTTTTTTTTTATAATTCTTATGTTTATACTCTAATATTTTTCTTTTATTTTTAACTGCCTTTAATATTTTAATATTTAATATTTGCTGTTGTTTTGTTCTTATTTTTACTTAATAAAACATCTTATGTAGGATGATAGAGAATGAGATAATAATTTTGAAGTTTACTATGAAGGTTTTATTAATTTAGTCAAGAGCTCAACTTGATATTTTTTGTTACTATGGTTACCCTCAGTGCTATACAGTTATCAAGTTTCATTAGTGAAAATTTGTGTTTTGAATGGAAGTTAATTAGCCAGATATTTTTTCCTTGATATCTTCTCCACCCTTTCTCTTTACTGTACCACATGGCCAATATCTGTCTCTTGTAACTGCCGTATCTGTATTCATCCAAAACATGGTGGCCTGGTAAGTAAGGGTGGAGTGTTCAGACATCTGGATTAAACTTGAGGTTTAGAAAGGCATTGTGTCTCTGAGATTAGGGTATATGGCTTTCATATCTGTCTTCCCCTTCTCTGGTTATAACCCTGGAATTCACATGTATTCCTTCTCTCTCCCACAATTAGAGATGTTTATTTATCATTCTAATTATCCATTCATCCATCCATCCATTTATTTATTATATATCCACAGAAGCAACAGGTTCTTGATAGTGCCACAAAGGCAACATTTTTGTTGTCTTCATCTCTCAATATAAGTTTTTTGTGTTTGTTTGTTTGTTTGTTTGTCAATAGCACAGATGAAGGAGATGGGAATATAGAAGCTGCTACTGCTTCTCTCCAGGCCAGCACGAAGAAGAAATTTTTTTCAAGATTTTTGATAACAACAATTCTTTAATAATTTTTTCGTAGAATTTTAATTATTTTTTTTCATGTTTTTGGTTTCAAAAAATCAGAATATGCAAAAGCTTCACAATTTAAACATTTCATCATTTCCTGAAGGCACTTGATTTTGCTTAGAGCAAAATTAAAATTCCATGGATTCATGTGATAGGAAATGTTTAAATATTTGTGAAATTTTCTGCTTAGCAACAAATCAACACATGTATTTTATTCCATTTATATAACTACTTACATATCCTAGATCCTATTCAGAGTCTAGTAGTAAACCATTGTTTGCATCATCACTGGCGTTTCTTTTTTTTTTTTAACTTTTATTGTTGGTTGTTCAAAACATTACATAGTTCTTGATATATCATATTTCACACTTTGATTCAAGTGGGTTATGAACTCCCATTTTTACCCAATATACAGATTGCATAATCACATCGGTTACAGATCCACTGATTTACGTATTGCCATACTAGTGTCTGTTGTATTCTGCTGCCTTTCCAATCCTCTACTATCCCCCCTTCCCTCCCCTCCCCTCCCCTCTTCTCTCTCTCTACCCCATCTACTGTAACTCATTTCTCCCCCTTGTTTTTTTTTTCTTTTCCCTTTCCCCTCACTTCCTCTTGTATGTACTTTTGTATAACCCTCAGGGTCTCCTTCCATTTCCATGCAATTTCCCTTCTCTCTCCCTTTCCCTCCCACCTCTCATCCCTGTTTAATGTTAATCTTCTTCTCATACTCTTCCTCCCTACTCTGTTCTTAGTTACTCTCCTTATATCAAAGAAGACATTTGGCATTTGTTTTTTAGGGATTGGCTAGCTTCACTTAGCATAATCTTCTCTAATGCCATCCATTTCCCTGCAAATTCTATGATTTTGTCATTTTTTAATGCAGAGTAATACTCCATTGTGTATAAATGCCACATTTTTTTTTATCCATTCGTCTATTGAAGGGCATCTAGGTTGGTTCCACAGTCTTGCTATTGTGATTGTGCTGCTATGAACATCGATGTAGCAGTGTCCCTGTAGCATGCTCTTTTTAGGTCTTTAGGGAATAGACCAAGAAGGGGAATAGCTGGGTCAAATGGTGGCTCCATTCCCAGCTTTCCAAGAAATCTCCAAACTGCTTTCCAAATTGGCTGCACCAATTTGCAGTCCCACCAGCAATGTACAAGAGTACCCTTTTCCCCACATCCTCGCCAGCACTTGTTGTTGTTTGACTTCATAATGGCTGCCAATCTTACTGGAGTGAGATGGTATCTTAGGGTGGTTTTGATTTGCATTTCTCTGACTGCTAGAGATGGTGAACATTTTTTCATGTACTTGTTGATTGATTTTATGTCCTCCTCTGAGAAGTGTCTATTCAGGTCCTTGGCCCATTTGTTGATTTGGTTATTTGTTATCTTATTGTTTAATTTTTTGAGTTCTTTGAATATTCTGGATATTAGGGCTCTGTCTGAAGTGTGAGGAGTAAAGATTTGTTCCCAGGATGTAGGCTTCCTATTTACCTCTCTTATTGTTTCTCTTGCTGAGAAAAAACTTTTTAGTTTGAGTAAGTCCCATTTGTTGATTCTAGTTATTAACTCTTGTGCTATCGGCGTTCTATTGAGGAATTTGGAGCCTGACCCCAGGGTATGTAGATCGTAGCCAACTTTTTCTTCTATCAGACGGCGTGTCTCTGATTTGATATCAAGCTCCTTGATCCATTTGAGTTAACTTTTGTGCATGGCGAGAGAAAGGGATTCAGTTTCATTTTGTTGCATATGGATTTCCAGTTTTCCCAGCACCATTTGTTGAAGATGCTATCCTTCCTCCATTGCATGCTTTTAGCCCCTTTATCAAATATAAGATAGTTGTAGTTTTGTGGATTGGTTTCTGTGTCCTCTATTCTGTACCATTGGTCCACCCGCCTGTTTTGGTACCAGTACCATGCTGTTTTTGTTACTATTGCTCTTTAGTATAGTTCGAAGTCTGGTATCGCTATACCGCCTGATTCACACTTCCTGCTTAGAGTTGTTTTTGCTATTCTGGGTCTTTTATTTTTCCATATGAATTTCATGATTGCTTTCTCTATTTCTACAAGAAATGCCATTGGGATTTTGATTGGCATTGCATGAAACCTATAGAGAACTTTTGGTAATATCGCCATTTTGATGATGTTAGTTCTGCCTATCCATGAACAGGGTATATTTTTCCATCTTCTAAGATCTTCTTCTATTTCTCTCTTTAGGGTTCTGTAGTTTTCATTGTATAAGTCTTTCACCTCTTTTGTTAGGTTGATTCCCAAGTATTTTATTTTTTTTGAGGATATTGTGAATGAAGTGGTTGTCCTCATTTCCATTTCAGAGGATTTGTCGCTGATATACAGGAATGCCTTTGATTTATGCGTGTTGATTTTATATCCTGCCACTTTGCTGAATTCATTTATTAGCTCCAATAGTTTCTTTGTAGAACCTTTTGGGTCTGCTAGGTATAGAATCATGTCACCTGCAAATAGTGGTAATTTAAGTTCTTCTTTTCCTATTTTTAAGCCTTTAATTTCTTTCATCTGTCTAATTGCTCTGGCCAGTGTTTCGAGAACTATGTTGAACAGAAGTGGTGAGAGAGGGCATCCCTGTCCTGTTCCATATTTTAGAGGGAATACCTTCAATTTTTCTCCATTCAGAATGATGCTAGCCTGAGGCTTAGCATAGATTGCTTTTACAATATTGAGGTATGTTCCTATTATCCCTAGTTTTTCTAGAGTTTTGAACATAAAGGGATGCTGTACTTTGTCGAATGCTTTTTCCGCATCTATCGAGATGATCATATGGTTCTTATTTTTAAGTCTATTGATGTGGTGAATAACATTTATTGATTTCCGTATATTGAACCAGCCTTGCATCCCAGGGATGAATCCTACTTGATCATGGTGTACAATTTTTTTGATATGTTTTTGTATCCGATTCGCCAGAATTTTATTGAGGATTTTTGCATCTAGGTTCATTAGAGATATTGGTCTATAGTTTTCTTTCTTTGAAGTGTCTTTGTCTGGTTTAGGAATCAGGGTGATGTTGGACTCTTGGAAGTTCTCCCTCTTTCTCTATTTCCTGGAATAGCTTGAAAAGTATTGGTATTAGTTCTTCTTTAAAGGTTTTGTAAAACTCTGCTGTATACCCATCCGGTTCTGGGCTTTTCTTAGTTGGTAGTCTTTTGATGGCTTCTCCTATTTCCTCGATTGATATTGGTCTGTTTAGGTTGTCTATATCCTCCTGACTCAATCTGGGTAGATCATATGACTTAAGAAATTTATCGATGCCTTCACTATCTTCTATTTTATTGGAGTATAAGGATTCAAAATAATTTCTAATTATCTTCTGTATTTCTGAAGTGTCTGTTGTGATATTGCCTTTTTCATCCCGTATGCTAGTAATTTGAGTTCTCTCTCTTCTTCTCTTCATTAGCATGGCTAAGGGTCTGTCGATCTTTTTTTATTTTTTCAAAGAACCAACTTTTAGTTTTGTCAATTTTTTCAATTGTTTCTTTTGTTTCGATTTCATTAATTTCAGCTCTGATTTTAATTATTTCTTGCCTTCTACTTCTTTTGCTGTTGATTTGCTCTTCTTTTTCTAGGATTTTGAGATGAAGTGTGAGGTCATTTATTTGTTGGTTTTTTCTTTTTTTAAGGAATGAACTCCAGGCAATGAATTTTCCTCTTAGAACTGCTTTCATTGTGTCCCATAGATCCTGATATGTTGTGTCTGTGTTTTCATTTATCTCTAAGAATTTTTTAATTTCCTCGTTGATGTCTTCTATAACCCATTGATCATTCTCCAAGTGATGCATGGTTTTTCTTTCCTTCTTTTATCGTTGATTTCCAGTTTCATTCCATTATGATAAGATAAGATGCATGGTATTATCTCTACTCCTTTATATTGTCTAAGAGTTGCCCTGTGACATAATATATGATCTATTTTTGAGAAGGATCCATGTGCTGCTGAGAAAAAAAGTGTAACTGCTTGATGTTGGGTGGTATATTCTATATATGTCAATTAAGTCTAGGTTATTAATTGTATTATTGAGTTCTATAGTTTCTTTATTCAACTTTTGTTTGGAAGATCTGTCCAGTGGTGAGAGAGGTGTGTTAAAGTCTCCCATAATTATTGTATGGTGGTCTATTAGACTCTTGAACTTGAGAAGAGTTTGTTTGATGAACATAGCTGCACCATTGTTTGGAGCATATATATTTATGATTGCTATGTCTTGTTGGTGTATGGTTCCCTTGAGCAGTATGTAGTGTCCCTCTTTATCCCTTTTGATTAACTTTGGCTTGAAATCTATTTTATTTGATATGAGTATGGACACTCCTGCTTGTTTCCGACGTCCATATGAGTGATATGATTTTTCCCAACCTTTCACCTTCAGTCTATGTATGTTTTTTCCTATCAAATGCATCTCCTGTAGGCAGCATATTGTTGGATCTTTTTTTTTTTTTGATCCATTCTACTAGCCTGTGTCTCTTAATTGGTGAGTTTAAGCCATTAAAATTTAGTGTTATTATTGAGATATGGATTGTTCTTCCAGCCATATTTGTTTATTTATGTTACTTAACATGGTTTGTTTTTACTCTTTGATTATTTTTCCCTTTACTGTACTACCTTCCACTGTTGGTTTTCATTGTTATTTTCCATTTCCTCTTCCTGTAATGTTTTGCTGACGATGTTTTGAAGAGATGGTTTTCTAGCTGCAAATTCTTTTAACTTTTGTTTATTGTGAAAGGTTTTAATTTCCTCTTCCATCCTGAAGCTTAATTTCGCTGGATACACAATTCTTGGTTGGAACCCATTTTCTTTCAGCGTTTGAAATATGTTGTTCCAGGATCTTCTAGCTTTTAGAGTCTGTGTTGAAAGATCAGCTGTTATCCTGATTGGTTTACCCCTAATTGTAATCTGCTTCCTTTCTCTTGAAGCTTTTAGAATTCTCTCCTTATTCTGTATGTCGGGCATCTTCATTATAATGTGTCTAGGTGTGGATCTCTTATGATTTTGCACATTCCACGTCCTGTAGGCTTCTAGGATTTGGGATTCTGTCTCATTCTTCAAGTCTGGGAAGTTTTCTTGTATTATTTCATTGAACAGATTGCTTATTCCTTTGGTTTGGACCTCTATACCTTTCTGTATCCCAATGACTCTTAAGTTTGGTCTCTTTATGTTATCCCAAATTTCTTGGATGTTCTGCTCATGGTTTCTTAACAGTCTCGCTGAGCTGTCTATGTTCTTTTCAAGTTGAAATACTTTGTCTTCATTGTCTGATGTTCTATCTTCTAAGTGTTCTACTCTGCTGGTAGTATTCTCATTTGAGTTTTTAAGTTGGTTTATTGCTTCCTGCATTTCTAGGATTTCTGTTTGTTTGTTTTTTATAACCTCTATCTCCCTATATAGTTGATCTTTTGCTTCTTGGATTTGTTTATGTAACTCATTGTCGAAGTGATCTTTCATTGTCTGATTTTGCTGTCTAATGTCTTCCTTGAGACTCCAGATATTCTGAAGCATGTAAATCCTGAATTCTTTATCTGACATTCCATCTGCTGCAGCTGTTACCTCTTCTAAAGTTGCGTTGACCTGCATTGCTTGTGGTCCTTTATTTCCTTGTCTCTTCATACTGTTCGCGTTTCTTTCTGCTTGGTGAAACTTTGTGCTATTGAATCTTCCCCCTATATATTTATATTGCTCTTGTATAGTTGCAAAGTCCCCCTTGCAGGGGCAGGCGGTGGCTGTGCTCCTCCTCCAATTGGGGTGATCTGTCTATCTCGCCAGTGGGCTGCTGGGCCCCTTCTCCAGGTCGCGTGGTCTGCCTACCTTGTGGGTAACGGCTGGGCCCCTCCTCCAATTGGGATGATCTGTCTACCATGCTGCCAGGCTGCTGGGCCCCTTTTCCAGGTTGCGTGGACTGCCTACCTTGTGGGCAGCAGCTGGCCCTTCCTCCAATTGGTGCGATGTGTCTACCATGCCAGCGGGCCGCTGGGCCTTCATCACTGGCATTTCTATGAGCACTTTTAATCTAAGACCTCATTTGTTGCCAAAAATTTCTTTCTTTATGTTAATTTGTTTTCTTGCCTTTGGTCTTAATGTAAAATATCCCTTCATATTTTCTCCACTTGAAACAACTTTCATTAGCTACAAGTATATACTTAAACTGCAATTATGTTTTATTCATTTCCTTGAGAAACTCAAGTTAAATATAATTTGAAATTATATTTCCTCCTCTACATGATTATTACATACCCTCAGGCCTTGTTGATTTGTCCTTGTCCATCTGGCACCATTGATTGCCTCATCATATATCAAATAATGTGAATCTGCTCAAAATTTATTAGTATAATGTTATAATAACTGGTACTATGAATTACAAGAAAATTTTTAGTGATTATTTTTAATAGTAGGCAGGAGTGTAATTTAATTATTGCTAACAGAATGCACATCACTAACAAAATGCATATCATTAACAAAAATCTAACAATAAAATATTTTACAAAGTTATCCTAAAAAATTCAATGTTTTAGATTTAGTATTCTTATGGGTTCATTATCCTGGGCAAATTCACATTGAGAGAAAGGAGTTTTAGAAAGAAATAGAATTATTAATAAATTATGTTATCACAAAGATATTATACCAAAGTTACAAATTACTTGCTAAATATCTTCAAAACAAATTTTAATTGTTTTTATTTCCAAGTTTTAATTAATGTATGTAGTAATGATTGGAAATTTCTTTTTTTAACCACAAACACTTTTAATAAATAAAAGTCTTTACTGAAAATGTGATGAGCTACTGTATAAGTATCTAAAAGTTCCAGATGTTATGCCAAATGTTCTTATTTGAAAAGAGGCTACTTTTTGTTGTCATTAGATCACTCTTGTTTTCACTCTATCCTTTGTTCACTTGATATGCAACAAATATTAGAACTCCTTCTGGGAATTACTTTATACACATGGAAAGGTAAAAATTCTAAGTAGTATTTTGAGAACTGTATAACTTATTTAGGCAATTATTCAGTGAATGAGGTTCGGTTGCATATAATGTAAAGCATGCATGCTAGGCAGTAAAGATACAGAGATGATTACAGCCCTTTTTCTACTTTCAGGAATCTCAGAATATATGAAACTTCAAAAAAAATTCAGTTTTATATACAAAATGAACTATAGCAAAATAACACAAAGTCACTTGAATGGATTCAAATTCCTCTTCAAGTAGTTGTAATTAATCTTTTTTTTAAGGGCCAAAATTCTCTATATTGAATTATTTTTAAATGAAAAACCAGCTGTGGCTTTTATGTACATACACAGCATACAAGTAGGTAATGAACTTAAAAACAAACAAACAAACAAAAACCAAAAAACACAAAACCCTAGTCATGCTGAAGTTGCAAAATGCCTATAAAGCTGAAAACTATTCATTCAGTGCCATTGTAGTTGATGTGAAGCGATTATAAAACTGTCTTCAGTTTTGAGAGAAAGTTGTTTATGATAGGAAAGCATGGTGATCTACCATTGTTATGGTTTCGATCTTTAATATCCTCTGAAAACCTCAAATGTTAAGCAACACAGGGATGTTCAGTGGTGAAATGATTAGATTAAGAGAGCTATAACCTTATCAGTGAATTAATCCATTAGATGGAATAAAAATTTTAATGAATTACAGTGGTAACTATAGGCAGGTAGGTTGTGACTGGAAGAAATATGTCACTGAGGGACATCCCCTTAGGGATTATATATTATTCCTGGATCTCTCCCCCCCCCCACACACACACACACACATCTCTCTCTCTCTCTTTTCTCTGTCTCTCTCTGTCTCTCTCTCTCTCCCTCCCTCCCCTCCTCTCCCTCCCTCCAATTACCAGTTGTAATAAGCTGAAAAACTTTCCTTTCCTCTGTCACATCCTTCAACCATAATATCCTACCTTACCTCAGACCATGGACTGAAGCTTTGAAACCGTGAACCCCAAATAAACTTTTCCTCCTTGA
This sequence comes from Marmota monax, assembly GCF_021218885.2. Taxonomy (NCBI): domain Eukaryota; kingdom Metazoa; phylum Chordata; class Mammalia; order Rodentia; family Sciuridae; genus Marmota; species Marmota monax. The sequence continues at coordinate 728,128 of NW_026695246.1, read as the reverse complement.
GTTTTTTTTTTTTTTTTCAGGTATTTTGGTCACAGAAACAAAAAGATGACTAACACAATCAGAAACCAGGCTTGGGAAATTGGCAAAAACAGCAACTATCTCAACATTGATAGAAAAGAGGATTTTCTAGTCTAATAGCTAAAAGAATAGCAGTTCAATTGAAATATTCTGGCCACACTTATTATGGAATTTGTTATAGCAAGTCATTTTTGATTCAGTTAATTTAAATCTTAATTTGCTTTGTTATGATCATGAATTTATCAATCTGAATATATTCCTAACAAGATAAAATCCAAATTAATTGATGAGAACTTCACTGTGAGAATATGAAAAAATATCAATACTGGCTATTACTTAATCAAATAATACAGATGAGGGAAAATTTCCTGAACTTTCTGGAAGGGATTCATCAATTTAAGCTGAGTAATAACCTCTCTTGATTTCAATTATTGTCCCAACTCTTATTTTAGAAAGTTATGTATGGATCAGAAAGTTGCATCTGAGCAATTAGACAATGAAAGAGATCAAGAACATAATAAACATACACAAAGCCATAAGAAGATTATCTGGACAAAATTGATAAAATATATCCTAACAATTTTCTACGTGCAAAGATATTATGTTATATTTATGATATTTCATATAGACAGGGAGTGCTATCAACAATCTTGAAACTTGAAAATATTCTAAATTCAATTGTGACTCTACCTAGACCTTTCACCTCAATAAACAAACATTAGTAATCCACAAAACTGATGATTCTCAAATACCATGTTGGGGAGGAAGAAGGAGGTATTATGTTTTGACTTTGTTTTCTTGAAATGAATTGTCAGTATATGCATGCAATTTTCGCACTTATTTATATCATGTTGGTTAATCTCTCAAAAATGATTGATTCTTCGAGTCATCTATAATTTTAACTTCTATCAGTATAGTCACCATTTCACCATTGCATAATTTCTACTTGTAATGGATAGATTCTAACCTAATGTTTATCTCTTGGACCCTTTTGTGTTCTGTGCTTGAAGTTTCTTCTAGGCTCTACAAGCATCAGGAAAGAATATGTCACAGAAAAGCACAGAAGAGAAATTTATCCACACTCATAAAAAGCAGAAAGTATGCTTGTTCTAGAATTAAAATATTATGTCCTGAACCATTAATTTTGTTAGTCACAGATTGTAGGAACTTAATTCTACTAAACTCCTGAGTTTTAGTTACTTCTCTAGTAGAACAGGGTAAATGAATAATAAGTTATTCCAAATAATTTGCCACATTAATGAGTCAACATAAATATGGCTCTATTATTTGCAAATATAAAATGCCTGACTCAGTTACAGGAACCAAAAATTCAATTGTAAATTGATACCAAGTCACTTGAAAATAATTTAAATATTTTATTATTAAGAAGTTTTCCTCTATATTTAATTGTCATAATGTAGGATATGCTCCTATATAATTGACTCAACTTTTTATGTCAAAATAATGTAGAGACATTTATTTATTTATATTCTATTTTCTTCCAAAAACAAAATGAGTGGATGTGCCATAAAAATGTAACACAGTAAGATTAGATATTATTAAGAAATAAGATATAGGACAATTTTAAAGACGACAATAAGAAAATGTACAAGATATTAATAGTATAATTATATCTGAGTCATATAGAGATTAAATTTATTAGGAAGACAAGGGCTCTCTATTTTAAATGTATTTGAAGAGTTATATAATTACATTTTCAAAAATCTAATCTATAAATTAATAATTATATTTAATTCACTTGGATTTTAGTTACACATAATAAGATGTTCAGTGCCAAAAGTGAGGAAATTTTGAAGTTGATAGCAATTCTTATGTTATTAGTATTATCTATATTATTATGTATGCAAATCAAGTGCAGCTCAGCAGGCATTATAGGGTGAAGTGGTTAAGACATGGACTTTATATTCATACTGCCTGGTTGGAAATCCAACTCTGTCAACATCACCTGCACACCTGGGAATGTTACTAATATTTCCATGCTTCGTTTTTCCTTGAGTACAATAATTCTAGAAAATTCTCAGTTTTGTTTTGTAGAACAAATAAACGTATTTTAAGTACTTAAAATAATGCATATTATTAGCCACTGTTTAATAAATTTAGTAGAATAAATTTTGCTTAGAAAAGCCTTCAGTTTATGTGACTCATTAAATAAAAGAAATGAATTTTGATCACCCATCTAATGCTCTGATTTTTCTGAAAACTAGAGCTTGATCATACCACCCAAACTTTCATTTTAATTGGTTTGAAGTTAGATAAAATTATTGCTATTTTCAAAAGATAGAGTATAGTCTGGATGACTGCACTTCTTTGGATGGCTCACTCTGGTGAATTTGTTAAATATATTTTCTCATGTGTCTCCAAATATAGTTAGATTTTGAAAATATAAGCAGCAAATAGATTTTACCCTTGATAATATCTGATCATGAATTAAATCTTGCAGCCTTCCCAGGAACAATTAGTTAAGTTCCAATATTAAGCCAAGTACTGAGTAAGTGCTTTGTATATATTTTATTTTCAAACGAGAATAACTTGGGAAAGTATTGCTAATGAAACTTTATCAATAGGAAATCAATATTTCAGTATTTCTTAAAAGATTACATGTATGAACAAATGACAGAATTATGATTAAAATCCTATCTGTGCTTCCAAAATTTATCCTCCTTCTCTAAATCTCAATATTTGTTCTACATTTCAAGTCTATAATTACTATCAAAAAAGAAAAAAAATGTTACATATAAATGTATCAGTTATATGTGTTATATAATATCATAATATTAGAAAACACAAATGGTGATTATATTTACTTAGTTTCTCCCAGAATTTTTTACATTGATCTGAAAATAGGAATACATTTACAATCATCCTTTAACTGTTACCATGAAGGAAAGTAAAATCAAAAGAAAAAAACCAAAAGAAGGAATGTTCTTTTGTTTATAATGGTGGATTTTCTATAAGGGTTGAATGTTCAGAAAAAAATGGATATGTGGTCATATCAAAAATTACTTCTGTTTAATTCAAGAGCATATACATTTATTTATCTAAGGAATTTTTGAATAGAAAAGAAGTGCTGACTAGATAATTTTGTCTGGTAAAGTTTGTAGGCTTAAGTAGGAACCCAATATCAAAAGCATGCAACACAGAAGTTTCTATAATCGGAAAGGAAGAATTCTCTCATAGATATAACTGCAGAATATATGCATGCATTGAAACACTAACCACCAGAAGAAATACTTGAAAATGGAAAATATAACTTAGATTCTAATGTGAAATTCTGTAGAAAACAACTATAAAACATTAATAAATTGTGTCTAAAATTGGTTATTTTGTGTTTTAATATTATATTTTCAATTTATGAATAATACAGATTTGGGTTGAGTCTAATTCTTCAAAGCACATCAAATAAAAAAAGACAGGTTGTTTATATTTTCAGTTTTTTCTAATCTTTTCTCTTGATAATTGTCATCTATCAGTTTTACAATTCTATGAGAATTGTTTGTTAAGTAAATAATTAGGAGTTATTGTAAAATGAATAATATACATTGACATTTATTTAATTCTGATCTGAAAGTGTTGGTTTTTTTCCCCTCTCAAATTCTTCACAGGTATTTTGACCTTCCTTTTACTTGAATACTCTTATTAAACTTTTAAAACCAATACATCATAATTGTACATATTTAGGTGTATAGAGTGATAAATCCATATTTGCATGCATACATCTTGGTAATCAGCATTTTCATGTCCTTTTACATTTATTATTTCTATCTGTTTGAAACCTTCAAACTACTCTCTGCTAGTTCTTTTTTAAATATAGGACAGGTGTTTCTAAACTATACTCATCTTACTGTGCTGCAGAACATTAGAAGCACTCTTCCTGTCCAACACTTTTTTGGTTCTTGTTATCTGGGCTCCCTCAGTCCTCTCTACTTTATCCTTCCTAACTTCTAGTAGTAACTATTGTTCTACTCTCTACTTACATGAAGTCATTTTATTTTCCACATGTGAGTGAGAGCATGCAGCTTTCATCTTTCTGTGATTGGTGAATTTCACTTGACATAATATCCTTCTCTTTCATCCATTTTATCACAGATGGCAGGATTTCATTTCTTTTTATGGGTGAACAATATTCTGTTATGTGCATATACCACATTTCCTGTATCCATTCATCAATCAGTGACAGCTCCTATGATTTCATACCTTGGATAGTATGAATAGAGTAACAATAAACATGGGAATGTGCCTATCTTTTGGGGAGGTTGAATTCAGTTCATTTGTATATATACCAAAGATAGAATGAAATGGGTAGATCATATGGTAGTTCTAATTCTAGTTTTTTGAGGAACTTCCATATTGTTTTCCATAATGGTAATAGTAATTTAAATTTATACTCGCACTGTATAAGAACTGGCTTTCATCTGCATCGTAACTGGTGTATGAGGGCTCTTATTTTCATTTGTTTTGTTTGCTTGAGACTGGAGTGAGATAATCTCATTGTAGTTTGATTTTTACTTCCTTAAAGAATAGTGATGTTGAGCATGTTTTTAAAAAATATCAACACATGTTAATCATATATCCAAATGAGGTTTCATACATGCACTCAGCATGCACTGACTCAATCACACTGCCCACTTTTTACCCTTCCTCCACCCTTCCTAGTCTCTGGTAATCACTTTTTTATATTAAGGTCTATTTTTTTTTTTAGCATTGCCATGTGAGAGGAGATGCAGTACTTGTCTTTTTATGTCTGACCTATTTCATTTAATATAAATAATGACTTCCCATTTTATACATTTTGCCATGAGAGAATTTCATTATTCTCTATGGCTTAATAACATTCTGTTGTATATGTGGATGAAAATTTTTATCCATTTATCTCTTACCGGGCACCTAAGCTAATTCTGCATTTTAGGTACAATTAATAGTGATGCAATAAACATAGGTAAATTTTAAAATTTCCGTCGGATATATCTCCAGATGTTGGATAGATAGATAATATAGATCTATTTTTATTTTTTTGAGGAAACTCTATACTGTTCTTCATAATACCTGTACAGATTATATTCTCATCAACAGTGTATAAGAGTATAGTTTCCTCCAATCCTCTCCAACTTTTGTTATTATTAAATATGATGGCTATTCTAACTGGGGTAATATTATGTCTCACTGAGGTTTTGATTAGCATTTTCCTGATGGCAAATGACAAATTATATTTTTTCATATATTAGTTGGTCTTTTATGTATCTTCTTAAAAGAAATGTCAATTCATATCATTTGCTCATTTTTAAATAGGACTATTTATTTTTAGTATTTGAAATTTTTGAATTCTTTATGTATTCAGATTTTAATTCCCTTTGGAATGAATAGTTTGCAATTATTTTCTCCCATTCTGTTTGTTGTTTCTTTACTCTGCTGCTTGGTTTTCTTTCTTTGAAGAAGTTTCTTAGTTTAATACAATTTCATTTTTCTCTTTGTTATTTTCTTGTCTGTTCTGGAATCTTATCAAAATTATTACCTAAACTCATGTTTTAAAGTTATTCCTCTGTTTTCTCTAATAGTTTAATAAATTCAGGTCTTAAATGTAAGTTGTTGTTTTCACAAAGTGAGAGATACAGGGCAAGTTTCATTCCTCTGCCTATGGATATCTAGTTTTCACAGCACCTTTTATTGAAGAGACCAGATTTTCTCCAACACATAATTTTGGCTACTTCATTTAATTAAGCATTTTTTATAAGTATCAGGTGAGAAGTCTTATTTCAGTATGAAAAACTGACTTCAAGAAATATTTTCAAAATTATTCTGCATATTGCCTTTAAAGATTATTATATTTTTCTAAGAGAGGAAATAATACCCATAAGTAGTTCAATTATTTGTAGTTTATAATTTAAGTAATAAAATCCCAACTGATTTTATTGTATTTTCTCATTGAGTTTGCTATCCCTTATTCATTAATATTTGGATAATCTTAATAAAGTTGATTATTTCTAAACACTGTTTTTATCACCTATTTTATTGAAATAATGATAAACACTATCAGGAAATCCTGTACTTGCATCTGTAGTTCCAATAATTTTGCATTCCATGAAATTATAACACTTTTCAAATCCTCCAGATACTCTTGTAGGATTTTTATAATTTCCAAATAAAAACAAAATCAAATTTCACAGATATCTTTGCTATCATTTAGTGACAGAAAACATTTTAATCCCAACAAATGATATAGACTGGGAAAAAATTAGAACCTTATAAACTTAAAAAAAATTAACTTTACAAAAACTAATTTGCATATTGGTTTTTCTCATTTTACTTGGACTTCTGAGTATATCCGTATGAACAGAGCAATATACATTCAGCATAATATAAGCCATAAAGCAGGTGTTCAAAGCAGATTATTTCTTCTCCTTTCTAATAGTACAATTAGTTTAAAAATTGCAGGAGAAGAATTGTTTTGCTTTGGAAAGATTAAAATTTCCCTACTTACTCTTCAGACAAGTACAGATATAAACACTTATTGTTATTCTTATTACATATTACAGAGAATAATGAGACTGAACTGTTATTCTCTTATTAATATTTACAGTCTTCTCAGATAATTTTTATTTGAGAAAATACAATTTATTTTGAACTGTTGTTATATGCATTACAAAGAAAAGCAATAAGGGTGAAAATAATGACTCTCATGACATTTATATAGGAATTTAAAAATTGGTGATACTTGTATTTGAATGAAATTATTAAGTACAAAATCTATACAATAAAAATTTATTATAATTTAAAGATCTTTTTTAATATAATACACAAAACCCTGCTAAATTGTTTGAATAGAAGCACTTGGATATTTCAAGAGAAGGCTCTTTATGTCCACCTTACTGCCTTATAACCGCACAATTGGACAATCATTATTTTTCCAGCTAGTGTTTTCATTTTATAAGAGGAAACAGACTGTTCAATATTGTAATTCAAAAATACATTCTCATTTTCAGCTAATAAACATTACACATTTTCTAACAGACTGTTCCCTTGAGGAACATCCTAATGTATTTCCTTTGATGTATTTATGTCCCTAGTTGTCAATTAGCTGAGCAGAAACTGTCATTCTTTGCAGCATCTTTATTTCTATGAATAAAGGATTCTGGTTTGTCATCTGTCAAAGTATCAACAAGAAAAGGTACAGTTTTTTTTTTTTTTGAACCTTTGAGAATATTTTCTGAATTATTATTTTATTAGCTTGTGTACATAAAGTCAGGTTCCCTTCAAGTTATTTTGAAAAGCCATCAAAAAAAATCAAACATTCACTCACAAATGAAAAAAGAGAAAAATTCAGAAAACACATCATTAAAATATCAAGGATGCCTTGTAGGATTTTTGTTTAAGAAACTGAATGGGAGGTGATAGCTTTTACTGAGAGAAGAAGATTAAAGAAGGATTGGGCCTGGTACAGCAAGATCAAGATTTCTGTGTTGGGAATATTAAGATTGAAAGTTAGAAATGCCTATCAGTCATGCCTACAGATATCAGGGATATAAAAATATTTACACACTATCATCAGATAAAAGTTATTTAAAGCTATATAACGTGCCTATATCACCTAGGCTGAAACTAAAAATAAACTTCCCTAAAATTCCCCACTATTTATAGGTCAACCCAGAGAAGAATAAAAGTAGAGCATCCTGAGAAGCAGCAGCCAGTCAGTTTGGAGAAAAATAGAGAAAGAGAGGTAGCCAGAGGTCAAAGGGAGTGGGGAGAATGGCAAGTAAAGAATGACTAACTTTTTTACCTATTATTAAAAGGTAAAGAAAAAAACAGTAACTTTAATCACTATGCTAGTGAACAACTTCAGTGACATGGATAATAAATAAGGTAATAAATACTTGAAGAACGTCAAATAAAATAGCTCTGCATGCAATAGAATTTTGAGACTCATATAGAATAATCATGAATCCCTTTCAAAATGTTCACAGTGGATTATAGTTGTATTTGATAGCTTCATTTCATTTGTTAGTACTCCAAGCAGTTTAGAATAAAGTTGAGATTCAGACATATCTAAGAATATTTGGCAAATGCATTTAAAAAAAAAAGATTATTTTTTAGAATTTACTGAACATTTTATCTTTGGTCTTTAGTTTCCTAAAAGAGAAAGAGAAACCAGGCACGGTGACATACACCTGTAATCCCAGCAGCTTGGGAGGCTGATGAAGGAGGATTGCAAGCTCAAAGCCAGCCTCAGTAATGAGGAGGCCCTAAGCAGCTCAGTGAGACCCTGTTTCTAATTAAAATACAAAATAGGGCTGGGAATGTGGTTCAGAGGTTGAGTGCCCCTGAGTTCAATCCCCAGTACCACACCTCACCCTGCCAAAAGAAGAGGAGTAACTGATTTGTAAGTATATATAGAAGATGAGACAGATTGAGAGGTAATTGTATTTTAGAATCTCTTTTGGAGTATTCTTAAAAGTCAGATATCTTCTTTAACTGAAATATGATAATGATTCATAGTGCAATAGAATTTTCCTAATTAGGGGTTTCTATTTTATTCAAATTTGGTGATCTTTTTAAATTTTTATTTCATATACATTGATTGCATTATTCACTGATCACACAAAGGAAAACTTACAAAACTGAAATGAGTAAATGTTTACTTATAGATATTCTATTTAGTATCTGAGCATGGTGCTACTTCCTGTAACCTAACTACTAGATGATCATAAGATTGAGGCAAGTCTGGGAAACAGAGCAAATTCCACCTAAAAGAAAGTGAAATGCAAAACAAACAAACAAAAAACTTATTATTTATCTTTTGCATTTTCATCTCTCCAGTTATTCACACCAAGAATGAAATGACAGCATTAGGTCTTCCTAAAGTTGAACACTAAATCATGTCTATAGATTTTCCTAAAATTTTCTCAAATCCATCCACTTTGTCATGTCATTCAGCCACCCTATTATTTCTGGCTCCCTGTATTGCTCCCATTGAACTTCCCAATGTGGCTTGTTCCCTCTATTATTATTATGCTTTAATTTATTTTTCTACCTGGCAACCAAGTGCTACAAATTGAAAATCTAAGATACACCCATGTAATGCCTCTCAAAGAGTCTTCATTTTCTTTTGATAATGTACTTTATTATAAAGCCATCCACACCATAATATTGTGAAATGATTAAAATGAGAATTGAACATATTAGGTTGTGCTCAGAATAATCATAAGAATTCAATTCTGAGGCTTTTAATATTTTATAGCTAAAGTATAAAACAAATGAATTGATATTTTTGCTACTCTTTCCCTCAATTGTTATCGTTTAAGCATATGTAATTAAATATTTTCAGTTTATTGAACTCCTTGCATATTTCATTCTAAAGTTTTCATATGTGACTTTCCACCAAACAGAAACAATCATCTCAGACTTCTTAATGTATAAATCCTACCGACACACAAGTCTCAACATAAGTATCTATTTTTTATAATAGGATGACTGACTTGAGATTCCAGAAAGTCTAAGTGAAAGGTTTTAATAAATAAACAAATAAATGAATAATAAAAGTAACCTCCCTCAGCATAATAAATATTCTCCACTATAACTCTTATTTTATTATAACTTTCTACTTACCTCTCTTAATCCTGAGCTGGGCCACAGCTCAATCTCTTCCCCCCCCCCCCGATTTCCACAATTTGACCTATTATAAGTATGTACTAAACACCTAAATGTATTTGTGAAATGAATAAGTTCTTCATGGAGATTTTAGTTTTTTTAACTATGGCATTTTCTGATTATCATCAATAGATTTTCATATATATATATATATATATATATATATATATATATATATATATAACATACGTCTTTTATATATATATATATATATATATATATAACATACGTCTTTTTTGAGGTTGATAGCCTCTTTATTAATGTTTTCCCTATTTTAGAAAGAATTTCCTTAAAACGTTTCTACAGATTTTATTTCCGTCTTTGCAGATTCTTTGTTGGGAACTTCTGAAAAGTTCATTAATCATCATTTGGTATGTGAATGTTAATATTTGTGTTTTCTGTATTCTGAAAGTGAAAGATAAGATACTTGTGTGGAACTGACCACGACATTGACTGTCTTTTCTCTATCAATCAGCTTCTGGTGAGACTTATCTACTCAAATGCCAGATCTAGAAACTCAGCTACTGTATGTGCAGGAAATCCTATAAGAGTGTTCATGTGTTTCTGATTCACAGTTCAAAATTTGAAGTATGCTGGAAGTGAATTAAGATGGTCTTTCTCAAGAGCCTTGCCTTCCTTAGAGGGTTTTGAAGAATTTCACTGGAAAAAGAATTGGTAACTATAGGCAGAATATTCCCTTCAATGTTCTGATGCATCCTTGTCTAGAACAATTTATCAATGTACAGAATGAACAATTTATTGTGCTGAATCATACTCAGGAAAAAGGCATGATTTTTAAGGTAACAATAATCAGATAATGAAACCAAATACTGTATTGAATATGTTTTCAGTAATTTGTTGGCTATGTAACATTTAACATAGTTCTTGAAACACTGGCCAGAGCAATTAGACAGATGAAAGAAATTAAAGGGATACACATAGGAAAAGAAGAACTCAAATTGGCACTATTTGCTGATAATATGATTCTATACCTATAAGACCCTAAAAGTTTCACCAGAAAACTTCTAGAATGAGTAAATGAATTAAGCAAAGTAGCAGGATGTAAAATCAACACCCATAAATCAAAGGCATTTCTGTATATCAGTGACAAATCCTCAAAAAAGAACAGGAAGAAAACTACCCCATTTCCAGTAGCCTCAAAAAAAAAATACTGGGGAATCAACTTACAGTGAAAGATCTGTATAATGAAAATTACAGAACCCTAAAGAAAGAAATCAAAGAAGACCTTAGAAGACAGAAACATCTTGGATAGGCAGAATTAATATTATTAATATTATCAAAATGACCATACTTCCAAAAAACACTGTACAGATTTAATGCAATTCCAATCAAAATCCCAATGACATTCCTCTAGAAATAGAAAAAGCAATCATAAAATTCATCTGGAAAAATAAGAGACCCAGAATAGCTAAAGTAATTCTTAGCAGGAAGAGTGAATCAGGTGGCATCACTATACCAGATCTTAAACTATACTACAGAGCAATATTAACAAAAACAGCATGGTATTGGCACCAAAACAGACTGGTAGAGCAATGGTACAGAAGAGAGGACACAGAGACTAACCCACAAAATTACAATCATCTTATATTAGACAAAGGTACCAAGAACATGCATTGGAGAAAAGATAGCTGCCTCTTCAACAAATGGTGCTGGGAAAACTGGAAATCTATATGCAACAAAATGAAATTAAACCCTTATCTCTCACCAGGCACAAAACTCAACTCAAAATGGATCAAGAATTTAGGAATAAAATAAGAGACCCTACATCTAATAGAAGAAAAAGTAGACACTAATCTCCATCGTTTGGGATTAAGCCCCAACTTCCTTAATAAGACTTAATAAGACAAGAATTAAATAAGACTTAATAAGAATAAAAATCAAGAATCAATAAATGGGATGAACTCAAACTAAAAAGTTTCTTCTCAGCAAAAGAAGCAATCTGTGAGGTGAATAGAGACCCTACATCTTGGGAGCAAATCTTTACCACTCACACATCAGATAGAGCACTAATCTTCGGAATTAATCAAATTCTATGCATCATAATATTGTCCCATATAGACTGCAGATGGTACTTCAGATTTTTTCCTTAGTATAGGTTCCCATAGAACGATATTCCCTTAGAAGACTACAGAGAGTCTTGTGTGCTTCTCTTACTCAGACCTGCCAGGATAATAAACATTCTGTGTTGCAGCCATTATCATACTCACTTATTATTGAAACTTTCTTGTTTTTAATATGGAGACTTCAAGTAAAATCTCTTTAATCACTGTGTCCCTATCACCTACCATATAAATAATGTGAATTGATCATTGATTGCATTTGTTTAATAAAAATCATTGAAGAATTTAACTTATGCTATTTGTATGCTATTTCCGTATATTTTGGTCTTTTATAAACATTTTTTTTTTAAACTGAAGCAATAGTCTGTTTTGAATAATTTGGGTGATATTTTCATATCTCATGAAAGAATATTTTTTTATTTTTAATTTATATTGAAAGTTTATTATTATTTGTAAGACAAGGTAGATCATATTTTAATTTTGACTAATACAGAAACAAAAACTATACAAATGAGTGGGTTACAATGTATGATATATGTTGCATAATATTGAAATCAGATTAAACATATTTATCTTCTCCAACATTTGTCATTTCTCCATATTGAAAACTTTCAAAATCCTTTCTTCTAGATTTTCGAAACATAGAATACATTGCTTTTCTCTATAGCCACCTTCCTGTGAAAAGTACATCATATTTTCGTGCTTCTCTCTAAATGGGACTTACTCACTGATCCATGCCCTGCTTCTACTCTCCACAGCCTCTGTCAACCACCATTCTACTCTAATTTTGTTTGAGATCAACTTTTTAAAATTCCATATATAAGTGAAACCACACAGTACTTGTCTTTCTGTGCCTGGCTTTACTTAAATAATGATCACCAATTCCATCCATGTTGCTGCAAGTGATAGAATTCCATTCTTTCTAAGGCTGAGTGGTATTTAATTGTGTACATATGCTAAATTTTCTTTATCAATTCATTGGTTGATAGATACTTTGGTTGTTTTCATTTCTTGGCTATTTGTGAATAGTGTTTAAATAAATAAGAGAGTATAAAGGATATATATATATATATATATATATATATATATATATATATATATATATATATATGAATGGGATCATTGGATAATATGGTAATTCTATTTTTAATTATTTTAGGAATCTCCAATTGTTTTTTCATAATAACTGTACAAACTAACATTCCCACTTATAGTGTTCAAGAGTTCCCTTTTCATCACATCTGACCCAACCTTGTTATCATTTCGATTTTTGATATTAACCATTCTTATTCAAGTGAGGTGTTATTTGTTGTTTCATTGTTTTTATGTTTCTGTAGATTTAACCCTTGGGCTTACACATATTAATCAAACAGTCTAACAATGAAGTCTATTTCAGCACTTTTTAAACTTTATTTTAAGGCAGGGTCTCCTTAATTTGCCCAGATGAACCTGACACTCATGATCTCTCTGTCTCCTGAGTAGCTGGGATTGCAGGTGTGCACCATCAAGCTGAACCTCATTTTAGTTTTAGTTTGCATTTCACTAATGAGTAGTAGAAAAATTTATGGGTATTTTTTCATGTATTTGTTCATTTGCATGGCTTCTCTTTAATAATGTCTATTCAGATTGTGTATCCATTTTTAATAACTTTTTGTTAAATGTTTTAAGCTCCTTATATATTCTGGAAATTAACAATTACACAGAAGAAGAGTTGGCAAAATTTTCTCTGATTCTGTATGTTATTTTCACTGTGCCAGTAAATTTTATGTAATCCCACTTTTCTCTATTGTGTGGGGAGGGCATGACTGTAATGACGTCAACAAATCCTTATCCATTCCAGTGTTCTAAGGTATTTATCCTATATTTGCTTCCAGTTGTTTCATATTTTTGTCCTTACATTTAAATATTTCATCCATTTTTAGTGGATGTTTAACTGATGAGAGATAAGCGTCTAGTTTCATTCTTTTGTATATGGATCACCAACTTCCCAGCATCGTTGATTACAAAGTCTGTCATTTCTCCAATGCATGCTCTTAGCCCTTTCACTGAAAATAAGTTGGCTATAAGTTCAAGGGTTTACTTGTGTGCTCTGTTTTCTGCTGTACTGGTCTATGTGTCATTTTTATGTCAATACCATGTTGCTTTGATTTGTACTAAATTTTGAAGTCAAGTGGTATAATGCCTCCACTTTTGTCATGTTGCTCAAAATTCCCTTGGTTATTTAGATTTATTTGTTGTTCCATATAAATTTTAGGGACTTTTAAACAAATTTTCTTTGAAGAGTGATATGGTATTTTGAAAGAGATTGCATTGGATTTGCAGATGACTATAAGAGATCTTTCCATTCATGCACATGAGATGACTTTCTCTCACCTAAAACATTTTATGCCCACTTCAATTTTTTTTTTCATGAATGTTCTATAGTTTTCATTATGTAGATATTTTATTCTTTGGATAAGTTTATGTCTTAAAATTTTTGTAGCCATCTTAAATAAGATTGTGTTTTGATTTCTAATTCAGATAATCAATTATTAACACATCATAATATTACTAATATTATGTATGTTAATTTTGTAATCCTGCAAATTTACAGAATCCATTTACAAGCTCTAATGGCTTTTAGTGTGGTCATTTGAGCTGTAGAACTGTAAATGCTATTTTGCAAATCTACCTGCAATCAATAGATTGCACAAGCCTAGCATATATCACATATTTAATAAATTAACTACTCCTGTTATTAGAAATAATTAACCTGAAGTGAATTTGCATTCCAACTCAATTATACAATGTCATTGCTTACATTTTGGACATTCTGATCAATATTTTAAAGGAGATTTTAAAGTGATTCCATAACACTCATGATCAAACAAAAGTCATCCCTTAATTCTATTACTCTCTCATCTGATCCTCACTTTACAGGGAAGTATACTTCCTCTTCATAAGAAATGTGGGAAAGAACACACATTTTCCCTTAGCCTAATGTTTTGTTCCTCATTACATTTTGAAATATAAATATGATAAGTGATTCTTGGCATCATTCTTTAACAATTTGATTTCATTAATTTTTTTTTGTTTCCATATCGAGTTTAGAAAATTGGGGAAATACTATAACAAAGTCTGACATTCTGGGGCATGTATGATGGTCTCATATCTTCAAATATATGAATCATAAGTACCAAATATTTTCTTTGTATTAAATAAGTCCAAATCCTAATAAGTAAAAAGAAATAAAAATTTGACTTGCAAAGCAGATGCTGAAGTCATTGCTAGACTAAAGTTTTATGATAAATTCTACCCATATATCAGACCCTTAATTTCATCTCTATAAAGTGATAAATTACTACATGAGCACTTAAGCTCATTTGTGACTAGTTGAAATTATGAATGAAAAAAATCTACAAATACTAAAGTTGTATAGTTCCAAAACATTTGTACAGTTCAAATCTACTTTATATTTTATCCATGGTTCCTCTCCTCCCATCTCCAATTAGGTAATAATACTTCATTACACCTCACTTTATAAAAAGCATACAACTATTTTTAAAGACTGACTCATTCTCACACTTATAAATAAAACACATTGTTTATAAAGGACAGTAGTTCTATATTGTATGATTTATGTGCAAGGCAAAACAATATAATTTGGAAACCTTGACCAGAAGTGAAATCATCAGATGGAAAGTGACTTTCAAAATAGATTCCCATCATAAAGGAATAATATATGTTTAAAGATATGGAAATGCTAATTATCCTGATGTCATTGTTATACTTTGTATACATGTATAAAATTATCACTTAAATGTGATAATTAAATGCATACAATTATTATGTGTCAATTAAAAAAGTAAAAATAAATTTATTTTTTAAAAAAAATATAACAAGTCTATCAAAAATATTAATTTATATTTTAAATTCATAGTCTCCTGGCATTTCTGTCTTTAAAAGAAATGCTTTTCTTCAGAAATAAAAATAAGTAGGATAAACAACTTTATTAATTTTATCTGGAAAGTTACTCAATTCATGCTTGTTTGATATCAATGAAACATCTATCATTAATTACTTGCCATTTGTAAGAGGTATTTCAAATTCTAAATATGGTTTCTCTATGTCCTTGGTATAATGTGCTAAATAGGGTTGAGGTTAAGACTCAAATCAGATAAAGTTTGAGTATCACATACTCTACCTTATATTGAATGATAATAGTACTCTAAGTCCATTCTTTCCAAATACCAAGGGAAATTGAGAACGTAAACTCAGTTTTTATACAAAACAAATAAACTCCATTTTTTTAACCTGTTTTTATGTAGGTAGCTCTGCTCAAGAGATCATTCCAAATATATAGGGGAAACAAAACCAACAGAAGACTCCTCATTTGTTTCACTATCTTTACATGTCCTTGTACCATCGTCTACAAACCCTTTCCCAAACTCTCCTTTGAGTAAATCTGAGTGGTGGTTGACAATAAGCTTCTGAAAAGCTGTACTCTAGAGAATAAAAACATCTTAGAGCTAGTAATGGTCAGCAATGGAACACTTTAAAAGGAAACAAGACAATGAATTATTTTCATAGAGGCCGCAAAGATAAAATTAAAAATTGGATCTTGTGTTTGGAATCAACAAGAACAAAAAAAGAAAAAAAACTTGAAAAAAATAGTCTTGCTGGGCATGATGCCATATGCCTATAATCCTACAACTTTAGGAGTCTTAGGAAAGAGGATCTCAATATGAGGTTAGCCTCAGTAAGTTAGCATTAATCCTGTCTCAAAAATGCTACTCAGTGGCTCAGTGGCAGGGGATTTCTGAGTTAAACCTCCAGTACATTTTTTTTAATTTATTCTCAAAAAGAGGTTTATAGTTCCCAAGCACAACTTCTTAAACTAGAATCCACGATCCTCTAGTTACAGCATAACAACATGACTGGGTTTCAGAATATCTGCAAATTGTAAAATTGTACAATCATATATCTATAAACTTGTGAGCATTTATATAAGGTTAGAGAGAAAAAGATCCATAGAATTAGATTACCCAAGATATTTAGCAATTCAAAATATATTAAGAACCACTCACAAACACAGACAAGAAAGGGAATAATATCTTTATGCAGATGGAGCAAGACTTCAAGGATTTAAATAAAACACATGGGGATAAGATGATTTTGAACAGTAACAATATCTTAGAATCTAGTATTATCTGAGGTTGCATAAAATGTCACATTTAGGATATAATGTTGGTCACAATTTTAGCTAGTTGAGCTCTGTTATTATTTTAAGTATCGTTTATGTTGATGAATTAACTCTACTAGATTTATCTTAATAAGATAAATGGTTGGAAGTCCTTGTGACTGATTTTTCAAGTTATAAACAGTCCTAGCTATGGGTATACCAACAAACAATTCTTACAAAGATAAACAATGCATAAAGAAGATAAAACAAATTTAATCTACAGTTGACTAAAACAACCTTGATGCTCTGATGTTTAAATCTGTTCATAATTATATTTTCATATGCATTGAAAGTAGCATTTTTTATTATTAACTAATGAATCAGATATTCTTTACTTTTAAATACTATTTATAGCAATCTGGAATCTGAGTTTCATGACTGAAAGTAATAATGATATTATCCTATTGTCCTAATATTAGTTGATGAAGAATACCATTAGTTCTACAGGAAAAAGAAAAAAAATCAGACCTTCAGGAAACTCCATGTAAAACTAACAATAAAATGTATTCCTGTAGACCAGTTAATAATCTTCAAAGAAGTTTCAAATAATCAGCAGAGTATGTTTTTGCAAAAATATCATAGGATTAATAACTAAAAGAGAATTTATTCCATTTGTAATTGTGAAAATTGAGAAACAGAATTAAGGAATTTTACCAAAGGTGACATGAAATGATTCTTGCATAACAATATCTTTGGTTTCCCATTTCTATCCTATAATCCTTGTGTGTATGTGTGTGTGTGTGTATGTGTGTGTGTGTGTGTGTGTGTGTGTGTACTGGAGATTGAACTCAGGACCTCCTGGATGCTAATTATATGACTATTGACATGGGTCCCTAGCCAAAGGCCACCAAGGTACATAACAAGCCCACTAACCTCCACCAATAAGTGGCAGTAAATCAGCAGCAGAAGTGCAGAATGGCATCCCAGAGGGCTGGAGCTAGCACAGACTACCACTGCCTCTATACCTCCCAGCCCAATGGGCCAGTGCCATGGTAAGCCAGGGCTCATGGACAGGTCACCCCTATGCTGTCCAATCAGCATGATGGAGTAGCCCCCAAAAGACCTTTAACATAATTAATCTTCCCTCCTAGTCAACAAGAACTTTACAAAGAATGTCAGCAGGATTTTTGCAGAGAGCTCAATGTGGCTTGAAGTTTCCTCTTGTGAAGGCATGTTTTCTCTTTCTTGTAAAAGCTAGATCTATAATTAAGGTTGTTGCTTTACAAAAGATACTCTCTGTTTTCTGGGTAAAATCTTGTGAAACCTCTGTCTAGCCTAAGAACATGAGACAAAGAGTAACTATTATGTACCCACCCACTGTCATGTAACCACTACTGAATTTCCAGACTTTAGGTCCAAAGATTTTTAGGTATTAGACCTTCTGGACCCCTGCAGCTTAAGCAAACCTGCTTCCTGAAAATTCCTCAGGTCATCAACTCTTTTAGTCAGCTTTTTCACTGCTGTGACTGAAAGATCTGACAACAACAATTTTATGGAGGAGCATAAGTTTATTCAGGGGCTCACAGTTTCAGAAGTCTTGGTCCATGGAAGTCCAGCTCCATTCCTCAGGCCTTAAGGTGAGGCAGAACATCATGGCAGAGGAGTGTAGTGGACAGAAGCAGCTCACATGATGATCAAGCAGAAAGAGACTCCACTCACCAGATACAAATATATACCCCAAGCCACATCCTCAATGCCCCACCTCCTTCAGCCACACCCCATCTGCTTTCAGTCACCACTCAATTAATCCCATCTAACAATTAATTCACTGATTGGGTTAAGACTCTCATAACACAATTATTTTTTCTCTGAACCTTCTGGCGTTGTCTCATACATGAGCTTTTGGAGGACACCTCATCCAAACTATAACACCAACTTCATCTGTCCTACATCAGTGGTGAGGGACCCCACTGCAGAACCTCAATCTTCCACTTTCTGATAAACATTGAGAAAATGAAAGTTGGGTAGACCCGCATGGAAGTTCAGTTTTAAGAGCTAATCAATAGCATTAATATTTTTCCAAATCCATATTGACATAAATAACATAAATAGCTTTTCCCCAAGTGCTATATAAACCCCTATATTAACACACTCAGGCAGCAACCCTATTGGGCCCTCTTTGGATCTGCAGGAGTTTTATTTCTAATCTCACTTACTCTCATTCATCCTCAGCTATTCAAATTTGGGAGACAACCCAGAAAGAAGAAATTACTGGTGAGTCACTGGGATCTGCTGCAACACTGAAGGGCATAGCCCCACCATACAAATCTACTACACTTACTCAATGGTAGTGCAGGGGAAATGGGCTTTCTCAGCTGCAGATTCTTACAGTTTATGCAGACCCCACCTGCCAGCAGAAGCAAAAATCTAATTTCATTTCATGCTCCGGTTTCACTGCCCTGTGTTGCAGCCCAACCCATACCTCACGATCTTTTGACATTAATGTAGCCCACTGCTTTACATTTAACAACTATAGTGTAAGTAGAACAGATATTTACCAGGAATGATTTGGGTCTTTAGTTCCTTAGTGTTTCCTTCTATGTATGTGTATATCTATTCTATTATGTAGGTGATTTCACCTGAATAATTACTAATTTTTAATTGAGCCAATCAATCATTTACCCTTTATACTTTTTGTTTGTAATGAGCATAATGCATATGTTGAAAGAAAGTATAAACATTATAAGCTTGTATTTTGACTTTGATTTCTTATATTCTTAGGGCACTGTAGACAATACTTTGTAGGGGAGAAGCTAGATAATGAGGCAAAGTGCACTGAAAGAACAGTTTTAAAAAGCAGACATAGGTAAGACAAGTACAAAAACAACTCAAAATCAGTAGCACAAAAAGTGTCATAAGGTGATAAAAATGCCATGGGTTTTCAAGGTAGAAAATCCTAGTTTAAGGTAAAATATTAAATACAGCTTTATGGAAGATGTGACATTTTGAAAGTTATTTGAAATGAAAGGGTAAGTATACAAGAGGGGAGAGAATCAACTTGCAATAGATGTGGTAGTAGAAAATCCCTAAATGAATTTCTAAAATAAACTTTATATGCAAATTATATTGAAATATATTGAATTAATTTATTTAATACATGCCAAGTTATGACAGTTGTTTCAAAGGGTTGCCATGATACATGAGATTGCCAGTCTACAATATTTATGATAATCCATTTAAATTTGTTAGCTTTTAATTTATTAGGCTAGTGAAATTGATCTTATAATGGAAATGATATTTTATGTTAATGTTTATTCAATATTATTTTCTTAAATTCTAAAGCTTTTGAGACATTCTCTCCAATTAAGCAATCCATTACAACAGTAACTTTAGGAAAATATTTAATTATTTTAACTTATTATAATATTAATAGGACATGAGTGATAACTAAAGAGCTTTTCTCATGAATATAGTAAGATCAAAGAGTCCAGAGACCTACTTGGTGAAAATCTATCCTAAAATGGCAGAGAATGAGGAAATTGTCTGATGCAGCCTTTCTATATCCATATAATAAAACCTCAGTTGTTGTGGTTTCTTTTTTCTGTGCAGAAATTTAGGCACTTTATGTCATAGATTTCATCAAAAAAAGAATACGGTGAAGCTCATATAATTTTTGAAAGAGGACAAATGACCTTCATTGTCTCTCTGTACTGATATTGATTTAAAGTATATTTTATCTAATATTAGTATGAGTATTCCTATTTTCTTTGGAGTTGTATTTTCAAGGAATAACTTATTCCATCCCTTCACATTCAGTCTATGTGTTACTTTGGAGATTAAGTGAGTTTCTTACAAGCCACCCACAGTTGAGTCATCCATTTATTATCTGCTGTTTGTGTCTTTTTGTCATGTAAGTTAATCTATATACATTTATGATCAGTAATGTAATTTTTGATAGGTAAGGCCTTAACACAGCCATTTTGCAAGTTGATTTCTGGTTTTATTGTAATTTCTTTCTTTCTCCTTCTCTTTTAGATTGTTTTTAGATAAGTTCTCTCTGGTGTTAGGCCTTAATCACTTGCTTATCTGGGGTTTATCTAATATAGATTTTTACTTCTTGATTATCATAAGGCTGAAAAATAAATATTCTTAGACTATAATAAATAGTTTTTAAGTGATAGTAATTTTATATAATCATAAGTAAGAAAATGTACAGAAAGCCAGGAATATATCCCAGCAGTAGAATGATTACCAGCGTGCTTAAGCCCTAAGTTTGATACCCATCCCTTACAAAAAGGAGAAAATATAATAAAAAAAATTATATACTTGGAATATAATTCTCCCCAAACTCTGAGTTTTTGATGTCACTTTTACATCTTTCTATTATTGGCTACATCATGTCAATGAAATTATTAGTTTATTTTTCAATCATTATATACTTAAGATATGGTTTATATATCATAATTATAATATCAAAGCCTCTGAGTTTATCTGTATAGTTACTGTTACCTGTGAGTTTTAAATCCTCTGACACTTTCTTCTTGCTCATTAACCTTTTTTATAATTTAAAGAATTTTAGCATTTGTGGCAAGGAATGTGTTCATTTTTTTTAATTTCTGAATGAAATGATTACTGTATTGTTGTATGTCAGGGTTCTTTGTTGTAGTTATTTTTGTTTTTCACGTTTTCATACTGTTGATACTGTGAAAATCTCACACTACTCTCTCTTTGCCTATAAAGGTGTGCTGAGAAGTCTGTTGTCAGGCAAATTAGAAAACCCTTATGGGCTATTTGTTTCTTTTTGTCTTGGCAATCTTCTCTTCTCCTTGTCCTGTTAGAGTTTGATTGTAAGATGTCTTAAGTTAGACATGGTTGAGTTAAATCTGATTGGTGATCTTTGAACTTCCTTTACCTGGATATTTATGTTCTTTTGTAAATTTGGCAAGCTTTCTGCTTTTCCTGAGTAAGCTTTCTACATCATAGCCATCCTCAAGTCCCCCTTAAGCTCCAGTAATATGTATATTTGCTCTTTTTAAACTGTCTCAAAGTTTCCATAATCTTTATTTATTTCTTTTCATTTTTTTGTCTTTTTTCCTTCTTCAACTAAGTATTTTTAAATATCTTATCATTGAGTTCACTAATCCTTTCTTCTGTTTGGTCTAGTGAGCTATCAAAGCCTTCTGTTGTGTTTTATTTATTTATTTATTTATTTTTTAAATTTTTTATTGTTGGTTGTTCAAAACATCACATAGTTCTTGATATATCATATTTCACACTTTGATTCAAGTGGGTTATGAACTCCCATTTTTACCCCATATATAGATTGCAGAATCACATCAGTTACACATCCACTTCTGTTGTGTTTTAAATTCACTTTGTATATTTTTCAGCTCTTGGATTTTTGCATTATTCTTTAATGCTACCATCTTTGTTAGTTTTCTTTCTTACAGTATTGAATCATTTATCTGTTTTCTCCCAGGTCATTGGAGCTTCCATTAAACAGCTGTTTCAAATTCTCAGTGAAGATTCATCAATATTGTTTATTATATGGTTGGTTTCTGGCACTTAATGTTTACTGTTCGATGATTCATTTGGTTCCCTAAATGTTCATAATGGTTGTTAGTAAGTGATGTTGTCTGGACACCAAATGATGAGATATGTATTACAGCCATTATAATTTAGCTTTGTTGGTGCTTTTATTTCCAGAATTCTAAGCAGGCTTCTAATTTTCTCTGAGAATGTAGTCATTTCCAATATTTTAGTCCATTATTCAGGTTTGTTGTGAGCTTAGTGTTTTGCCACTATTTCAGTTCTAGTGGGTAATCCAAGCTCATAATTGTTACAAATCTTCAGCTGGTATGTTATTTAACTTGAACAAAAAGCACCTAAAAAGGATGGCCCATCCCCTTTTCAGCCTCTCCCAGGAGTCAGTCTATTCCTACAAATCCCATTCATAACCACTGGCCCATGGTAAGACACTGAAGGATTTTTCCCAGCTCTGAACAGAATCTCCTTGAAGGGGCCACCCTCAGGCCCACGTGCAATGCATGAGACCATGAATTTTGAAATTTTGTATTGAATCTGGAGCAAATATCTTACTTAGACCAGCATAGTCATGAGATAAAATAGGATCATGGCACACACTATTATGGGCTGCCTACTGTTGAGTTTTACTTTTGGTCCCTAACTGCTACAACCAACCATAGACATTACTAATAGAATAAATGACAAGTATACTAGGGCTACATATTCTCCTGGTACTAAGACCTTTCCAAAGGTTCTGTCCACAGGCAAACCTAGGATTTTAGCTATTAGGATCTTTCAAGTCTGAAGGTTAGTTAGGAAAATCTGAGCTTACTCTGTCCTGCCCTTCAGTGAATGGAGTCTCACTGCATAGTATATTCCATGAGATTGGAGAAATATTGGTAAAAATGGTCCCTTGGCCACAGAGGCTTAGGCTAAGTGAGGTCATGTCTGAGTATCATATGCACAATCTCTAGGCTTTACCCAGGCCTATATTGAGACTGTTGGTATTACATACCAGAACACAAGTATACAGATGTTTTCAGATACTTTAGCATTTCTGGAGACTTTACCTGCAAACAAAACTGGCCTAATGTTTCCCATTTTGCCTAAGACAGAAGTATGAGCAGTGAAGACAGTCCCTTGGCTGCCATAGCTGATGCTAAGATGAGTCACACATGAATCTCACAGCCACAGTGATCTACACTATCTGTGGGTGGGTGCCAGATGCCACTCAGGCCTAGCAATAATACAGATCAAAACAGTAAACTGTCCAACTTGTGTACTGGTCCTCACTTGATGCTGGAATAAATCCAGAGGCTTTATCTGTGAACCTTGGTCTAAATATAAAAGCCTTTATTTTTTTTTTAACTAGTGCTTGTTCCTGTTACAAGAGACAGTCACTCCATTCTTGGTTACAATAAAAGAAAATTTAAAGTCAGACACAAAAATACAACCAAAAGTACATTATTATAGGTAAAAATAAGAATCAAGCAAAAAAAAAATACAACATTCTTTAGAGAGAGTCAGTTGTTTCCAAAGAACAACAAAGGAAGCAGTGTTATTTCCAAATTCATTTCTATTTTATGTTTATGTTGCTTGTGAACTGGAGTCCACCTTTTGTACTCTTTGCCAATCAGTTGTTCAATGCCTACTGTTCAGGAGCTTCGTCTACAAGTCAATTCGAAGTTAATGTGAGTATTGGGGTCACTGCTAGACAGAGTTTACCTGAGTGTACCTGTGCTACTAAAGAAATTTATCCTCTGAAATATATTGAGAAACATATGGCCATAAATTCTAACTTAAAATGACCTCAGAAGACGGACCTGCAAGAATTAGTTCTATTGATCTTGCTTTCTTGATGTATTTCTTAACTGACTTAGTTTCCACTGATTTATTCTCAAGGTTAGTAAACCTGTAGTTTTACAAGATACTTGATTGGCCATTAAAGCCAATTTCAAAGAAACTCCATGATCCTGCTATACTATGAAAAACCAGCCTCTACCTCAGAGCAAAGCTTGTCCAAGGAAGGGACATCACCTTTGTCCTTGGAAAGACCCACAGAGCACTCCTAGGCACATTCCCACCCTGCTAAGTTGTTTATCTACAAATAACAGGAGAGATCTGCTGCGCCAGGTGTCCCTGACTCAGTCAGGCTAGGTGAGGATCCATAGCAACCTCCTAGCAGCCACCAATCAGCATGAGACAGGGAAATACCTGGGATGCCAGATGACCTTCCCAGTAGTTTATGGTGGTTGATAACGTGTTGGGAAACCTTGTAGTTCAGCACGTATGCCCCTTTTGGCTTAAACCAATCAGTTCAAACGAATCCCCCTCTTGTAGTAATTACCCAACTTGTTTCCGCCAGTGAATGTGCTAATCATATTTTTAGAGTTGTTATTTGATTTTCCCACGGTGTGTGATGATTTGCTATGATGTATGTGGGGGGTCCCTTCCTTCTCCAAAGAGGCCCCAGGGCTCGGGGCCTCTCAGCGTCACCAATTGCTGTGTGTGTGTGTGCTGAGGACCGAGCTAGCTCGTAATAAACACCTCTTTGCTGTTTACATCGATCTTGGTCTCTGGTGGCCTTTTGGGGGTTCCGAATTCGAGCATAACAACTATTAATTCACTTTTCACTGCTCATTGGTTACTACTACCTAACAGTCTTACAACTGCCATCTGCCACTAAACTCCAAAGCAAAGACCTGTGCTAGCTTAGTGTCATGCTGTTCATAGGTATTCCTGGTCATGGCTATGCTGCCTAACATCAGGGGGAGGGTAAAAAAAAATCCAATGATCAAATGAATAAAGCAGTTCTTGCATTTCAGTCTGCAGTACTAGTCTACAAGTAGGTGCGATGGGGCTCCAGCTTGCAATGTGTTTTACCATGTTGGGGCTAGTGCTGACTCCCAAGACTAACGCTGGACTTAATGCTGAACATAATGTGGCATATATCTCCACTTTATACTGCTTGGAGTTGAAGAAGGGTTAATGTGATTAAGTCTTTCCTTCCTGCTTACTTCAAATTTTTTTTTTTTTTATATCCAAGCCAAGCACCGATTTAGATTCTGTATTTTTGTAGTAGGTATGCAATTAGCTCTTTACCTTGTTGGGTTTAAGGGAAGATAATATGTGTTCTACACCTATTACGATATTTTCTAATTACTTCTAGATATTAATTTACTTTGAATTGAAGTTAATATATTCATACTCAAATCTACTGATGTTAATCAATGGTTCTTCTCTGTTTGAGACTGAGAGGGAGAAAAGAGTGAATATTTTTTCTTTTTCCTTGATATAACTTGATAATCCTCACCCTTTTCTTTATATAGAGTAAGTTGTCTATTAAATAATCTTTTTATATTTCAAAGTATAGTAAATATTATGTGGGAATATTCTGTACAAAAATATGCAAAATAGATGAGATCAAACAGATAATAGATAATAATCAAATTTGTTTTTAAAAATGTGGTCTAGATCAAGATATTAAATGAAACACATAAGTTTACTTCCCAAAATTCTGCTTATATAACTTTTATCAAAGAAAAAAAAAGAGTAAAGTATAAACATTTATTGAAATGGTGGGAAAATAGGCATTAAAAGAAGCATGAAATGCTGACTTATTTGTAGATAAAACAAAAAAGTGGCTATATCAATGATTATAGAGCAGAGAAAATCAAAACACCTAGATTTTGTGTAATAAAATTAAATTATAAGCAAATCTCCTCAGGTGTATAAGAGGACTGGATTACAGGCACAGTAATCAGAGTAATTACAAGACTACTGACACAAATTGCCAGACTGTATATTTGCTCCAAGTAGCTGCCCTTTCATCCAGAGAAATAGCTGACAGTTCTTGAAAAAGACAAAGTGATATTTCTTAGGGGAATCTAAACTTTTTGTGTGTATTTACATGTCTGAAAGGAAACTGAATACAAATGTAGTAACTGCAAAGGATCAATAAAATTATGGAAAGAGGGGATTATCATTTTTATGGAAGGGAATAGGACACACTATTGGGTCTTTCTGTAAGGAAATTGTATGATAATGCACAATTGCCAGTGGTCAAGTAAGACTGACAGCCAAACTTTTATGTAAGACATAAACTTCTTTGTGATGGGAATTATTAAGCTATGGTGTAAATTTATTGGATCATCATAGATGTTCAATTTACTTATTATAAATCGGATTGGAAAATTATGGAATCTGCCCTGGAAGAAGTCAACAGTATTGATATGAGCCTTAAAAAGCCATGGACTGACAAACTGGACTAAAACCAAAAGTAAACCTCACAGTATAAGAAGAAAATAATTTGAATGTTAAGTTTGGGTGACATAAACTGATCCCTAGCCCACCACTGCTAATAATCCATGTCCATCTAAGATATAAAAGGAAAAAAAAACAGTAAAACTGAAAATTCGATGTTTCTGTGACTGGGGAAGATCTCATCTCTCAGTTTGCTGAGTCTTCTATGAGGTGACCCAATGTTGCATAGCTGAATCAGAATTGTCCATGCTGTTGTGAATACAAGTTGGATTTGGGGGTCATGTGATTAATTTTACTCCTCAACCACCTTAAAGAAATAGTGGTTATTAGCAAGAAAGAGAGGTTTATGATCATTTCATTGCATGAATTTTGCTTTTTTTGTGTGTGTGAGAGACTAT
Source organism: Marmota monax (assembly GCF_021218885.2). Classification (NCBI taxonomy): domain Eukaryota; kingdom Metazoa; phylum Chordata; class Mammalia; order Rodentia; family Sciuridae; genus Marmota; species Marmota monax. The sequence goes on along the minus strand of NW_026695246.1, from coordinate 701,021 downwards.
TTTCTCAAGAAACAACTTCAAATATATTTTAATCTTTTTTTCAGGGGGAAATTAAAAAGTCTTTTTTAAGTCACGAACTTTCAATTCAAAGCTGTTTCCTACAACTAAACACATTTTTTCCTCAGTAGCTTTCTTTTAATCATGTTATTGAAGGTATTATTATTATTATTATTATTATTATTATTATTACTACTACTACTACTACTTTTATACCACAGCCCATTTTGTTTTTCTGAGTTTTGTTCTTTTTCCTGGAAACATCTTGAAACAACTTTTCCTGTATTTATCACTTCAACCCACTCTGAACAGAACACATAATTTCAATTTTCACACGAATCAAAATGTTCTAAACTGTTTCTACCTTTAGCCAATACCTCAGAGAAATCTCTATAGCTTTTAATAGTTGTTCCCAGGAAGGATAGTACTGACACCATTTTGGGAAGTACATTGATATCTATAATTATTTAGTTTTACAGGTTGGTCTTTAAATTTTGATATTATTTACAAATTATAAGTGCTTTCACTTTTACAAAGCTTTTGCAAGAATGGCCCACAACTCCCTATCCTTATTCATTAATCATAATTCTTCCTTGAGACAATTTTTTTTTCTTACATTTCATCATTAGAGAAAATATCCTAAAAGTCAAGTTTTTAAAAATCAAGTTTTTAATTTTAGGTGATAGGTACACCTCTAGAGCACCATAGGAGTTTCTGTAATAAAATCATATACGCATTAAATTTGACTTACTCCATTTCAGTCCCTTTCACCACTTTCCTTCCCTTCCTCCCTCCCTCTATTCTTCTCCCTTTACTCTACTGATCTTCCTTTTATTCATTTACTTATTGATTGATTTTTTATTGATGAGTATAAACAATACTGAATATGAACAGTTCTATTATTTTAGGTAGCTTTCCCACATACAATTTCTTTCATTCTCAAAATATAGAATTTTACCCACTTGTTAGATCGTTGCTATAGTATTGCAATTGCATGTAAATGACAAAACTTTTGTGCTCGATTACACTGTAGGGAGTGAATCAGTGGGAAGAATCCAAGAGCTTTAGACAAATATTCTAATCTAGATGGTACTTCAAATTATCCAGTTGACCTAGTATACCTCCAAGTGTTTCTCTAAAACTGCATCTTCAAGCTCATTCATACAAATGTGTTTACTATATATAGATAGATAGATAGATAGATAGATAGATAGATTTACATGTGCAACATGTACAGTTCAGCTGACAATTAAGAAGAGTAAAAAAACTAGATTGGAATTTGTATTAATTGATTATTTACTAACATATTGTTCCCACACCTACTATAATGAAGTCATCATTTTTCTAGTTGTATTATTCATAATCTACCCCTATTAAACTATACACTTTTGGATTATGAAGACTAATATTTGATGTGTATGTGTGTGTTTGTGTGTGTAAACTCATTAAAACAGATTCCCTAAAAATTATTCTTGCTCTAGGCTCAGTATATGTTTGATAATTAAATATAGCATTTTCAGGATTAAGCAAATGTTTATTTTTAATGCAACAAATTCTTAACAACTCTGCCTCATAACAAAATCTTTAGAATTAAATTATTATTACATATGTTCATTCACTGTATTCTTTCCTTTGCAAAAATAGTTCATGTTGTCATAAATTGATGCACTGTTAATTCCAATAATCAGTGACACTCCATTCCAGCCATGTGTGATATTATAATAAGAGTTCAGGCAATGGCCACTGTGTTGCAATTATCTGATAGGTTGTTTGAACCAAGTTACAGCTGCAACATCTAATATGTCAGGTTTAGGCACTGTGAGATGAAATGTATAGTTTCTCCATATGGGCAGTGTTTGGATACAATAAGTACGCAATTGTCTTTCACAATGAAAAATGAGCAAATTTTGGAACAACTAATATTTAAATTAAGGGTCTTAGTCTGATTTTTTTTACAAATTTCTGGAAATTTTATTTTAGAAAATAGTACAAAGTTTAATAAGAAAAACACACAGGGCAAAGCTATTTTAGATAAGACATTGACATTTTAATTTTTTTTTTAATTTGAGGAAGCCTTTTGCAATTTATATACTACATACTATATAGGATATGAGTTTTTGCAATAACTCATGTTTTCAAATTATCAGTAATATAATGCTATATCTACACTTCATTACAAATAAAATAATTTCATACATTGCATATGTTTGTTTTTAGGACTATTAGAATTTACTTGCCTGTTAAAATATATGCATCTAAACCAAAGAAGATTATTGAACCAACTGAAGGGTTCCTCAGGCCTAATTTCCTATCTCTGAGTGATGGCAACTGGTTCATCTATTTAAAGAGTTCATGAAAGGCATCAAAGTTGACTATGTGCAGAAATGATATAAGATATTAAATATCTATTATAATATTGATATTTTTGAGTATACCAAATCTCTCTAAGGAAATATATTAGCAAATTCAGGAATGATTGTACAATTCAGGAAAGATCGTACAATTCAGAAAGATTGTACAAGTCATCAATTCAAAGCAAGAGGAAACTTGTGGGAAGAGAAAGGCAACCACAGAAGGAAAACAGATAAACATTGTGAACTGACTGTATTCTTTATCCACGTTAGTGAGGATGGCTAAATGTGGTTGTCATCTTTATAGTCCTATCCTAGTTTCTCTAACATAAGACTCTTATTTTGGCAAAGTGATTACAATTAGGAAATCATATCTTAAGATGTAAATATTAGTTAATTTAGAAGACAAATATAATCTAGTTAGTTCTGTTTTAGGGAGTTTTGAGCAGGAAATTAGAGAAAGTTGGCACTACCTGCAAATGTGTTAAAAAGAAAATCCAAGATGTGGTACGATTTAACTCCATACTCTCTGAAAGGAGCTTCTGTGTGTCACTGATATCTTACTGAACTGTCTTTGCTAAACTGGTAGTTATAACCTTCTTGTTCTTGCAAGGACCCTCAACTGTTCTCGAAAGGCAATCAAATAGGCCTCACTTCTAATTAGACATCATATGCTCCAAATGCATATGTTCAGAAAATCATTTATTTTTCTGCCAAAAAGAAATTCATATGTTCAAAACTTCATTTTCTGAAGAATCCAGGAAAAATCCTAGTTTATTTTCTGAGGGCTTAACAAAATCCTTCTGCAATGATTAAATAGAATGCACTCAAACTTAAGGGCATCATTTTATTTTACTGACAACGAAAATAAAAATGGTAAATCTATGAGTATGGGGAGATAGAAATACATACCAATTTTTTTTTCCTTTTTTTAAGTACAGTACATGTCCATGTTAAGAATTTATAAACTAGAAACCAATATAGCCATGTATTGCCTTTGTTGGGACTCAGGACCCACCACCTTAGTTTCAGTCAGCATTTTAGTTAGAATGACCAAATGACCTGACAAGAACAATTTTAGAGGAGGAAAAGATTTTGGGGACTCGTGGTTTCAGAGGTCTGCCAGCTCCACTGCTCTGGGCCCAAGATGAGGCAGAATATCAAGGCAAAAAGGGTAGAGGAAGAAAATAGCTCAGAGTATGACTGCAAGAAAGCAGAGAGAGCAGAGAGAAAGCAGAGAGAGCTCTTACGCTCCAGGGACAAAGGCATACCCCAGTAATCCACCTCCTCCAGCCATACCCTACCTGCCTAGAGTTACCACTCAGTTAATCCCTATCATAGATTAATGCAATGACTAGGTTAAGCTTCTCAAAAGCCAATCAACTCTCCTCTAAACTTTCTTGCATTGCCTTACACAAGAGTTTTTGGGATATACTTATATCTAAATCATAACAGCACCTTAAAATATGACTGTAGGAGACCAGATATTTCACCTCAGAATATACCCTTATGACATATGTTAAATATGTTATTCTGAGAAACTGCAGATGCAGAAGTAGCTCTGGAAAGATGTCCTTTGGTGAAATAAAATTATATCTATAAAATAACCCACATTAGTAAATTTACCCATGTCAGACATAGAACTACTCTAGAAATTTGCTTTCCTTGAGATTTGATGTGCAAAATACAATTTTTATTCATTATATATTTCCTCCCTACACCCTCCCTTGTGCCTCTACCACTCTCCAGAAACTCGAAGACGTTATTCCTTTCTATAGTACAGGATCCTATACAAGTTTCCATTATTAGGTCCTTCTTAATGTCTCATATTAGAGTCTCATGTATACTCAGGTATGTATGCATGTAATTAAAATGATCTACTATTAATCTTTCTTATGTCAATTTAATTTGTAGCCCCGTCAAAGAACCTAGAAGAATAGGAGGAAGCTATTTGTCCCTTTCCTACCCCATATATATAACCACTGTCAACATCTTATTATAAATTCCTGCCTTCTATGGGTTTTTGGAGTACACACACACACATATATATGTATATTTTTGCAGAGACCCTTTCTCAAGATTCATAGTATTCTTTGGCACAATAAAATTTCTATCTTGTCTGTATGATTTAGCATTCTTTTTTTTTTTATTTATTTTTAAGTTTTCGGTAGGCACAACATCTTTGGTTTTTTTGTATGTGGTGCTGAGGATCAAACCCGGGCCGCACGCATGCCAGGCAAGCGTGCTACCGCTTGAGCCACATCCCCAGCCCTGATTTAGCATTCTTAACTTTTGTTTAACTTATATTTTCTTAACAAATTTGAGTAAAGGGTAAAAACATGAATAGCTGTGTGTTTCACTGATCACCAGTCTGCTAAATATAGATGTGTCTTTTAAATGTATGATATCTCTTTCTCATACTTCCATCTTAACCTAAATAAAGGGCAAGGGAATTTTGGTAATTTCAAACTGCATAGAATCTTTATGAAGTGTTTACTCAGTGGCTATTAAGAAAGTAGAGGAAAGATAAAGGATGTGAGGTGCATGACAAGAAACACCACTTTCCTGGCATATTCCTGAAAGTACTAGTCAATTTGCAAAACATGGATTCCAATAATTTCACATGAATATTGTATCATCTCTTTTGAAAAATAGTAAAGTATCATAGATGAATGGACAGTCTGAAAAATTTATAAAGTATCCACCTCTCACATCAGATCTTTGTGATTAAATGTTAAATAATTATCCTAAGAAAATCAGTTCACCTGACTGTAATTTAAACTACTGTGCATACATGCTCATACAAATACATGATATTACACTACCTATACAAAATATTTTTTCAAAAATTGCAAATAATATAACAAATACTATTTGGCCTTACTGATACTTGAGTTTGCAACCTTGCCAGAGACATGCTGTAAAGTGTAACCCTCCCAACTTCCCCTTGAATACCTCTCAGATGGCTGTATAGTTTGTAGACTTTAGATTATATATTGGCTTGTTTGCAGTTATATTATGGTGTTTTAATAGATAATAGAGGTAATGAGGTGGTACCACAAACACAATGCTCTAAATGTAAGCAGCTTCTTATTGTCACTTCTTTATTGAGCCTCAGAAATTTCCATTAGAACAAGATTTTAAATATTGTTACCATTCTAAGATTTCTCCAAAGAGGACAGTATTGCTTGGTATACTTACTGTAGTACTTGGTGGAGATAGTTTCATTGGTGTATGTAAATTATATGTCTCAAATCAAATGTATCTTCTGAAAATAGAGTTGCCGGTCCTGAGATGTACAATCCTATTTTCCCAACATGATGAATATAAAAATTGTAAATGCTTTTAAAATGGTACTTTGCAAAGAAATTCTGTCACTATTTAAGCATGCGTCTAAATTTTGTGGTTAGAATTATTTAAAATTATCTGAATACATGTTTATCAAGTGTAATTTTTGAAGAAAATTGTTAATTTATTGAAATAGATTGAATCTAATTTTGGAATTCTTTTCCATCTCTCAGGTTCTACTAAATCTCATTCATCAAGAATAAACAATTCCTAAAAATAATATAACTATTGGAAATAAAATAATTACTCTTTCAAATGGGAAATGAGCTCTTATTTTTTCCCTGTGCCTTATGCACAGAATTAATGTGATGAACTAAATGAAATGCATAAGGAAATTTGTGTATGTATTTAATATTGTATTTTTAATCTCTTTGTTTTCAGTAATTTATGGGACAGTAGACTGACATTAGGTATTTGGTATAATTTTTTAACATAGATGATGTAAATTTAGAAAGTTTGGCTTATTTCAGAACATATGAAATAATAGTAAAGGCTCAATTATCACTAGGATATTTGCTTCCTCTTAGAGAAACTTATCCATTATCAAATTATTTACCCATTACCAACACATAGTGATAACTTGATAATTGTTTGCTGCAAGACCAGAGTCCAGTTACTCTCTTCCACCAATAATTCTTAATTTGTAATTTAGCGGTATGTTTTTGAAACATCGCTAATACCACCAAGTGTGCCTTTTAAATTTTATGTAGGAAAAAACAAAAAAGAAAGAAAAAGTCTAGTTTGAAAAATTTTCTGGCATGAAAGAACTCACTAGGTACAGTTGGATATACCTTAACATTTACGTATAATCTTAAATGAATGGTTTCCTCATTGACTTTCATTCTAAAAATATTGAAACATGAGCATTTTATGTTAAATAAAAGTATAATAACAAGGTCAACTATAATAAGCATCTAGAGTGTTATTTACATTATTCTTTAAAGTTTGAAAGAAAAACAATAGAAAATATCACATTTTTAAAGTTGAACCAAAAATGAGAAAATATTAATTAAAACATAGAAGTAAAACAAAACAATTAAGTTATTACTTTATTTTGGAAAGATTTGTGATATATTTAACACTTGAAGAATAGAAAAACAGAAATAAAACATATCATGACATTGAAAAGTTTAATACATTTTATTGAATTTTATAAAAAGAAAATAACAATTTTTTCATTCATCTTCTCAATGAGAAGCCAAGTTTCTAAAGGTAAGGAAAATCATAGTGTAACAATAGTGAAAATGATATTTTATTTGAAGTCATATAAACTTTTCTAGAAATGGAAATAATTTCATGTCATTTTGGGGGAAAATGTATAAATTTATACATACTTTGGTCATATATGATCAATTTAAAGCAAGCATATTCTTCCAAATCTGTCAATTACAGAAAAGTTTTCAGAGAACTTAATGTTATTAAATTGATATTTGTTGAAAAGTGAAAATTGAAAAATTATGATAATGGAATGAGAATTAAGTAAGGAATTTAGAATACCTAAATATAACTTTCAAATACTAGAACTCCTTTAAAAGAATTAGACTTTCCACTGTCAAGTGAATCAAATCTTCAATTTGTTCTAATAGCTTTAAATACCTGCCTTAATAATGCAGGATATTACAATTGATCCAATCCACTCATAATTGGATTTCATCATTTTTACCTGTATTTATTTAAGAATGAATATGTATTTATTTTATATAACTTTATCAAGTCTGTGCATTCATGTATCCAGAACTTCAGTCAAGATATTAAAGAATAATCACACCAAAGTGATCCCTCACACTCTTTTTTTCTAATGAAACCTTCCTCTTTCCCACACACTGACCCAATTCTTGACCTTTACCAGCTACTATTCTGAACTTCATTTCTAAAATTTAGTTTTTTAAAAATTCTTGGGATTACTTCCAAGTTACTGCTTGCATGAGTAACTTGTTAATTTTTATTGCTGAGTAGTATTCCAGTATTCCATGGTTCACATATACCATGAAATGCTTAACTCTTGCTCTTTTGAAGGACATTTGACATGTTTTCGGTTTGGGGATATTAAAAGTAAAGCTGCTAAGAACATTTGCGTACAGATTTTTGTATGAACATAAATCTTTGTGGCAAATCCCCAGGTGTATGACTGCTGGCAGTTGCATATTCAATTGTATAAAAACTGCCAAAGTGATTTCCACAGTGGCTGTACTCACCAGCAATGTATTAATAATCCAGTCTCTTCACATCCTTGCCAGTATTTAGCATTGTCACTTTTCAGCCCATCATAAGTATATTTATGAGTGTTCTGTAGAACTGAATGCCAAAACCTGCATTATTTATTTTTGTATTCCAATGCCTTGTATATTATCTGGAAAATAATGCACCACAATGTATACTTATTGGGTGGATACATTAATAAATATGTAAATGAAAAAAATAGCATTTAAAAAATAAATCTGGCATAATTAAATACATTAACACAAAGCAATGAAGAACTAAAATTAAAGTCATACTACAAAATGCTATGTCATATATATAATTAGAATAAGGAGATATTTCCATTACATTAATTGAATTTCACAGGTTTACTGTTTGAAATGATGATATGATCAACTTATTAAATTCCTGAGGATATTCATTACATTCTAAGCATGTGCTTAAAAAAAAGTCTTGGACAACTTAGTGATTTATTAAACAATGGAAAGATTACCCAAGATTAATCATTACACTTATTTTACAATAGAATCTTTATTGAAACTTAACATACTGTAAATTAAGATAATATTTCATAATGAATAATTACAGCATCATTTAACTAGTTTAGCAATAATAACAATGTTCACCTCACTTCACAAAGCAGGTCAGTTATTATATTATCAGAGCAAATTATCATATGCTCCATACATTAAAAAAAAATTCTATTATATGAGAAAATAGAATTTCATGTTTAGTATTCATTTTGGGCAAAATACTCTTATTATCTGAAAATGTGAATTGGCATGGAGTAGGCAGTGAACCAGCTGAACTTGAGGTTTCATTTCTTTTTAATTTAGGGGGAAAGGAATATGAAAGGCTCAAAATGAAATTACTTCATCAGAATTCACATTTGATTTTCATCATTTCAGCTACCCAGCTGCATCAATGCTCAACTGAGTATGCTCCCAGCTGTGTTATTCAAGGAAGTTATTCAAGAAGGAATACTTTCGATACATGTTTTACTGAGTAAGTGAGCTAATTAAAAGAAACACACAGCTGGATTTTAAGAGGTCTTTTATCTTGATTGTAAGATGCTAAAAATGCTTGTGGATTGGATTTTTGTTTCTTATACTCTGAATCTATAGTCTTTCCTTGTAGGAAAATTAGTAAAAACTCTAATCAATGAATGAGTGAGTGAATTTCTATTTCTTTGATTTTCTTTCTGTTAGAACTTAATAAATAAATTACTTATTGTACATAATGTTTTTATATTTCAAAGATATCCTCCTTCCCAAAGCAATGGTATGAATGCAATGCTATATCCTCCAAGCAGTAAAGAGGACTTTAGTATGAGAGAAAGGGCACCTTAACTAAACCAAGAACAGAAAGTACAGTTGGGACTTACTTTGGGACTGGAAATCTACAAGGATTTCTTTCTATAGATAGCTATTTTTTTTTTCTCTCAAGTGTGTTCTGAGTCTGATTCCATAATTTTTCTATTGCTCTCTCTGTTTCTTTGGCCAAGTTTTTCCTATTCTAGTGCCAGCTCCATAGCCAGAAAATCAGAAGGGACAAGAGTGAATCAATATCTGCTCCTTTTGAATTTACTGACATTGGAGAAGAGGGTCATAAAGGCTCACTGTCAGCTCAGTGGGGACCCTGGTAGCTACACTGAAATAGAACAGAACAGGGAGATTGAACAATATAGGTCTAACACACTGAGGAAGAGACCACTGAGAAGCTTTGGGGAAGCAAAACACATTTTGGGGTGTGCACTGCTAAAAAATATTTGTCCCCAAAATAAACTTGCAGATGTATGTAGGTTTCAAAAGTTTTATAAAAAACAGAGATTTTTAGAGAAAATTACACAGACATGCAGGGTTAAATTTCTTCTCACTCTCAGAACTAATTAATTTAAAATAATTTGGGAAGAACCTTATCTAACTCAATAATTATCATTAACTTAATCTCAATTTTTGGTTTTCATATGCAAAGTTTTGGCTTGGGGGTTTTATTTAAAAACGAGTCATTAGGTACATGTTTAACAACTTTCTTTTTCCGTAAAATAACTGTATAAAGGAAACAAAGTTAATCTTATGAAAATCAGTGGATAATGCTCAGGAAAAATTGGGAGTTTACATCTGTTAATATTAAACTCACTGAATGGAGATTTTCTTCTCCAAAAATACTCCATAGTCTTAGGACATAGCTTATCCATTAGTGTGGACCACCTTAATTTTCACTGGTGTTCTTTGTTTCTCAACTCGATGTGATACTAGTCTCTAAATTTTATATTTTAAATTTAAATACATGTTTTCAATTTTTAAGAAAATTATGCATTTAGTATTAATTTTTTTTCCATTTAACTGAAATGTATATAAAACTTGGTTGTCAGAACAATATCTTTAAGCTATATACACTAAAATTTTTAAGCTATATAATATTTAAGCTATATACACTTAATTTATTATTAAGTGTTCTGGGATAGATGTGATTTGCATAAAAATAACCATGGCGATGAAACAAATAGTGTGATTTCTCAAGGCAAAATGATGATGGTGATGATGATAATAACTATTTATATTTGATAAGGTTTTAATGTTGACAAAAACATTAATGTGTTTTCTTCTGGTCTTAACTAAAATTCAGAAAGATACATAAAGATTATTATTCATTTTACATGGAAGAAGTTTCACAAAAATAAATTATTTGTAGTCATATAGATAAAAAGAAGCAAACCCAGACATGCACTCTAACTCTGATTCAAACTCACCATTGTTTACATTATGCTGTGGGTCTGTGTTCAGTAATAATTTCTATAGGCATGGTCATCATCCTGTTTATCTAAAATAATACTTTTGTGCTAATATTTTGTCTCTAATAGGAGCAATAAGACTTTATTGAAGTGAATTATCATTCCTTTTCCATTCAGTTATCCTAAAAAAGTGTAGAATATTAAGTAATTCAAATATCCATAAATTCTTTGCTGCATTATTTATAATTTATGGAAGTTCTCATGCAAGCTATTTAAAATTTTATTCTAAATTTCTTCTGAATGATATTGATGAACACACTGAATTTTATTATTCTTTATTTTCTACATTCATCTTTAAAAACAAGTTCTTTTTTTATTTTTTCTTTCTTTTTTTGTGGTGCTGGGAATTGATTCCAGGGTCTTACACATGTTAGGCAAGTGCTCTAGCACTGAGATATACCCCCAGCCTTTTTAATTTTGAGATAGAGTCTTATAAGTTGCCCAGACACCTTGATCTTGTGATTCTCCTGCCTCAGAATTACAGGTCACTGTGCCATGCAATGCTAAGGTCTTTATATTAGAATTCCATAGTTTGTAAATTACTTTCACATGCAATGCAACTCTATTTTTAAGAAACACTAAACAATTATGTCTTTATTTAATTTAGGCCAACCATTTTAAAAGACATGAATAAAAGCTTGATATCTAAAGTTCATTTTAAAATCAGAAAAAAAATATCAGACCTAATGGTTCTTAATAAATTGTTCCTTGACTTAAGGCAGTAACTAGAATCATTTTATTTTCTATACAAAAATGAAATTTGAAAACAATTGGGAAAATTAAAACACATCTTATTTCTCTGACTTCACAGGCTTTTTGAGCTTACACGTTTTCCATAGTAGTAGCAGACCTACAGAATGCTATAGCAGCGTTATGTTTTTGTTTCCTCTCAACAAACATATATGTACTGTTATATTCTAAATTTGCCAAAAACAAACTGAGGTTCAGAAGTGTAAGGTATTTTTCTTTCTGTATAGTTAGCAAGTGGCAGAGTTGACACTTGAAGGCAGGAGGTCTTGGATCACCTGCTCCCTATGAAGAACTTCAGGTGTTGTCCTGCCGGCACTCATTATAGATATTGATCTATGTATGGGCAGGCACCTACTAGAACCTGACAAAGTCTCTCCACCTGCCAAGTCTATGGTTCTCCTTCTGTGAGTTTCTGACATTTTTAGTTTTCTTCCATTGCCATTCTCTGATGAGCTGATATCTCTGCTTGACTATTGCAAATTTGCTTCTTGTCCAAGCTACTTTCCTTCTAACTGAAGACTCTGCTTTGCATGACTTGTATTTTCAAAGCTGAAAAAAATAAATAAATAATAACTAACCAAAATCAAGAACTTACAGTTAACAAAAAAGAGAGTGACATAGTCAATATTTAGGTGACTTTTAAAGTATCTTTAAGGTCACAAATGGGCACTTCATTTTTTAAAAATATCATTCTCTTCATTTCTTGGATATTAGAAATTTAAAAAGGAACAATATCTAACCCCTGGTGACAATAACGAAGAGAGTTGGTATCTAGGTCACAATATTATAACTTGTGGTGAAACTGGCAGGGATGGTTCCAGTTCCTGGGAGAGAAACAATCTTCTCATTAAACCTGAAACTGATTCTCTTCCTTTAGTCCCTGTAATACAATTAGACTAAGTATTTTCTACCTTGCAATATGACTTAATATATAAATAGACTAAACCATTATCAATTTTTTACAATGTCAATCAATTTCCAGTTTAATGAATAGATCAAAATTTTCTAACTAATTGATCAGTTAAACTTCTGTAAGTTTAACTGATTTGAAACAATAAGAAAACATACCCATCTAAATTTAGTCCTCTAAAGTTCATCCTGTGGCGCTGGTGACTTAAACTAGAAAAATAAAGTATCCATTTTTGTTCCTTTAAAAGCAGCTTATCAAAAAGGAAATAAAATTCAAACGTTGTAAGACCGATTAGTCGTGATTCCAATTTGTTAACCTTGCAAAAAAATGTAAATTTTCCAGGCATTAGTATGATACGCAGTGCAACCTTCATGACAGTATCTATGGTAAGCACAATAAACATTTGTTAAGTTGAATTGTCAGAGTTAAATTTTAGCAGAGATTTTACACTGAAGGACTGTTGAAAAGAATGATCAGACATTCTCTGAGGTCACATTGCAAACATATTTACTGATGGTAATACTTTCATATAATCTCTAGTCTACAAAAAAAAATGTGTGAATTGCATTAGCCAGCTTCTATTACAGTGACAAAATACCTGATATTATTAATTTATACTGTTTATTTTGTGTCCCAATTTTGAAGGTTTCAGTCCATGGTTCGGTAGACTCACTGCTTTTGGGTCTGTGATGAGACCGAATATCATGATAGGGACTGTGTGGAAGAGCAAACTCCTCACTTCATGTTGCCCAGGAAGCAAAAAGAAAAAAGAAGAGACTAGAATTCCACAATCCCCTGTAATGGTAAACTCCCAATGACCTAGGAGCTCCCAGTAGCTTTCCCCCTTCTTCCAACAGTATCAAATTAAGGACTGAGCCTTTAACACTTAAGCCTTTGAGGAACATTGCTGATTAAAACTATTCCATGTATATATGCCATGTACACACACACACACACACACACAAACACACAGTATTGTACATTTTTGCAGTTTAATTATTTTTATTTTAATTGTCAATGTTCTGAATAATGGAAATGAATGATCTTGGGAAGTCTGTGGTTAAGAAACAGAAGTAAAATTAACTTAATGTTTGCAAAATTGTTTTGAGTGAGCTATTAGTTGTACAAAAAAAAAAAAAAAAGAGCACAACAGATGTACCCTTTCCTTAATCATTAAGTGCTTTTTGGCAGAATTTCTCAATCTATCAACATTTTAGATCTGATAATTTTCTGTTTTGAAGGTTTATTAGCCATATACTTGGCCTCAACCCACTGGATACCAATACCATCTGCTTTGTTTTGAATGAGATTTCTTCCACCAAAGATCTTGTTAAGTCTTAATCCCCCAAGGAAATTGTATTAATCTGATGAAGACTTTCAAAGAGATTATTAGGTCATAGGCCACCGCCCTGGGAAAAAACTAAGTGGTTCTAGCAGGCTGATTAGTTCCAGTGAGTGTGTTGCTAAGGAAGATAGAGCCTGGCCCTCCCTACTCTTTGCTTCTTCTCTGATGTGATCTCTTGCATACATTCCCACTATGTGATGTTATGTGCCATATTGTGACACACCACAGGCTCCCATCAGATGTGAATGCCCCGTTTAGTTTCTGAAACCGTAAAATCAATAAATCTCTTTTCTTTATAAAGTGTTCTGCCTTAGGTTGTGTGTGTGTGTATGTGTGTGTGTGGTGCTGGGGATAAAAATCTAGGGTCCCACACATGCTAGATTAGTGCCCTACCAATTAGATATATCTCTAGGTTCAGATGTTTTCTTATGTTAGTACAAACTGGATGGAAATACTAATAATCTCCAATTCCAAGGTGAAGCAATAAAAAATGTCTGTCTTTTGACAATGGAATGTTCTCTAGGAGCATAATCACTGGTTCACTTCAAACAAGCTATGGGGATATGCTCTGAAAAGACCTAAAGAGAGTAGTTTATTTTACTTTATCCAGTTTCTTTACTTTGTATACAAAATATAACATGAATGCAAGCTACCTAATGTTCCTATAAATCTTGGGTATGCACTTGACCCACCAAAGCTACCAGGGATTCCAGTGCTGCTTGATGAATCAAGTTTTCAAAAATTTTCTGGAGAAGTAAGAATTCATTACTGCAACTACCTGAAACTCTGACCTGTAAGTTTATTACTAGAGCTCCACAATTGAGAGCTGAAGAGCTATTTGAGCAAAATTATATTTGGCTTTCTCAATTCTGGAAGGAGCTATTATTTTTTCAAACAGATTATTTTCTACAAACAATAGATGTGGTCACACAGTCTGTATCCTTAATTGTTGACCTTCTTTGGCAAGATTGAAAATAAATCTTCAGAATGCACTTGAACATCTCTAGATGTCTCTCTCTGATGACTCAACACATGCTAACTCTGAGGTTGTTCTTAAGGATGGCTTTTTTTAGATGCATGGTATAAACTGGCATTTGTACTTTTGTTGTCTGTTTATACAGCCATGTAATGGGGCATTTTTTTCTGAGAAACGGACTTTGAAAGTGAGATTTTTATGCAGTAGCTTTATTGATCAGTACTTTAGGCATCAAGAACTATGAGAGAAAGAGAACAGATTTGGCAGTGGAAGAAGTTGACTAGAAATGCAGTTACAAGAAAGGCATCAGTAAAACCTGTGAGTCGTTCTGAAGCCAAGATAACCTTACATAACCTTACATGTCACTGGATGCTGGCTAATCATGGACAGGGAATATGGACAAAAGCAAGGAAGATCTTTCAGCCAAAGACAATTCTTGAGAGGGGCTGAGCTGAGAGCTCAGTCATCAGCACTCCTAGGAATTTGGGTGCATTAAGGGTACTAGGTCCTCACCAGGAATCTGTTAGAACTCAATAGGTTACATCAAGTGTCATATAACAGTTTCCTTAGACTTGTAGAAACTCTGAGATACCATTTAAATTGATCCTGGGCTCAACATTTAGTGTGAGGAAAAACGTTAAGATTTCAAATACTTTGGACAAAAGATAGTTTTCAGGATACCTGGAATTATTGTGTTTCCTATTCTCTCATTATTTACTGAGTCCTGAAAGCAATTCTAATATCCCTAGAGTTTCCCTCAAATTCAGAGGATAAAGCCAGGATGGTCATCCAAGAGGAGTAAAAACTATCATCAGTGAGAAATGACAGTTTTCCAATTATAAAAATTATTTCAAAAATACATACAATAATAAAGAATTGTAATTCATGGAAAGTAGAATCAATTATATTTTTTACATACACTTAAATGATGTGAATATTTTTCTTTAGTAAAGTGAAAATATCACATGAACAGGAAAATAAGTATAAATATATTTATTAATTGAAATTTTACATTATATCTTATTTTCTCGACAAACATAAGATAAAAATGACTTTTTGTTTGTGTTTTCTGATCTTTAGAATGAATGAATTTTAGATAGTGGATGAAAATGGAAATATAAATTAATAACAAATCCTACCTTTAAAAAACTCTTGTTCTTCATAAATATAAATTTATGCCATATAAATCAAAGTAATTTATGCTTATCAACTTGTTTCACTACTCATCTGTTTTTTTTTTTTTTCCATTATGGTACTGGGGATTGAACTCAAGGGTATTTTACCACTGACCTACATACCCAGACCATTTCTTATTTTTTATTTTGAGATGAAGTCCCACTAAATTGCTGAAGGCCTTATTAATTTGCTAAGGCCAGCCTCAAATTTGTGATCTTGGTGCCTCAGTCTTCCAAGTCACTGGAATTATAGGTGTGTGCCACTGTACCTGGCTTAAACCTCATTTTTAATGTGATAATCTACCCATGCTTCAATTCTAAAATATACTCCACATTTTAAAATTAAAATCACTTTTTCACTGATAAGTAAAAACAAAAAAAAATGCATATTAAGGAGGGCATAAGAGATTTTGATAATGTACACATTGTATTGTATTTTAAATCATGGTAACATGACTATCTCATAAAATCTTTGTCATGTCACTATGTTAAAACCTTTCAAAGTTTTTTTCTTCTACATTTTATAAGTATATGGTTCATTTTAATTTGTTTTTATTGATATGTAAAACATAAAAAGTATACACATATATGTGCGATCACATAATGCTTAATACATGTACGTATTGCATTATGTTGAAAACCAGGTAGACATATTTATCTAAAAAATTTATGATTTATTTACAGATTGGTTAACTTCTTAAATATGATGTATTTTTTCAGCATTAGCTTTACTGATAATGATTTGCAACTGCTATTATAAAAGAAGGGAAATCCTCAGGGAGGGAACCAATAATAAAATATGCATGTTCCCCTGAGAGAAACAAGTGAAAATTCTGATCATTAAAATCTCCCATTGTCTGAATCCTGCTTTGAACTTTGAGAAAAGTATAGTATTAGAATTCAGCTTAGTTTTCATTCTCTTTATATATGTTTGTATGCATGTACATATCTACCTTTATCTAATTTTCTCTGGTTATTCTCAAAAGTTCTATATAAATACACAAGATGACATAAGTATATGACCTTTTCTCTAAGTTAAAATTATGGAAGTTAAAATTATATTCATGAAATAAAGGTATTGTCTTACATATATCATTTCTTTGCTAAGCAAGAAAATATAATGTTCTAAGAAAGAAAAGAAATATTTGGGTGAACTAGAAATATTAAAAAATATGAGAGCAGCATTGGTACATAAATCATACCATGTTGTTTTCCAGATATGTTAGAAGAAGGGAATTTTGCAGGAGCAGCATGCTAGAAACAAGGAAATCCTTTTTTCTTGAGCTTTCTCAAACTCTGTAATTAAATTATGAATAAAATTAAGTGAAAAAATTTTATTAATTAATCTTCAGTGGACTTAACTCCTGACAATATATGTTTACATTTGTCCAGCCTGGAGGGTAATCTGACTGTCAATCTGTGGTAATATAACCAGTCCTGAACCCAAAATTCCTTCTTTATAATCTTTAGTCCGGTTCATAATTTGTTTACAATTCTTACCCATGGCCTACTTCTTTGAGGTCTGGTGTAGTTATGTGAATTAGTTTGGTCAACATTAGCAGAGGTAACATAAATTTCCTCTAGAAACTTTAAGAGCTAGTGTACAATGTACCCAGCACTTTGTTTTCCCATCAGGAAACGAATCATTTTCAATGTATCTTCTCTCTTGCATCTTGGGACCTGAAATGAGGAAAGCATGAAGGGCAATTTCCTGATGATTAATGATTGACATATAGCATGAGCAAGACTTAAACCTTTGATTCAATAGAAGGCAATATGTAACCAGAGCCTAACATAATCTTTGATTCATGTTAGGAATACCATCTCATCTACTTCAAAGCAAACATAAATTGTGTTAGTTAGCTTTTGGTTGCTGTGTCAAAATACCTGAGAAAACCAATTTGAAGGAGGAAAGATTTATTTTGTCTCGTGGTTTCAGAGGTTCTAGTTCAAGATTAATTGGTCCTACTGTTTTTGACCTTTGGTGAAGCAGAACAGAGTTATTCACCTCATGGCAGACATGCATCAAAGAGAGAGGCAAGATATATAAGAGCACACCCCTGTGACTTACTTCCTGAAACTGAGCCCTATCTCCTAAAGATTCCATTACCTCCCAATAACACCACAGTCCTGGACCAAGACTTTAACACATGAGCCTTGGGGGAATATTCCATATCAAAACTATAACATTCTATCTCTAACCTACTAACTCTAACTCACGCCCATCCCACAATGCAAAATGAGTTTATCTCAACTCCAAGTATCTTATCAGTTCCAGCATTTCTCAAATGCCAAGGACAAAATATCTTCAGATTTATAAGCTTCTGTAAAAACAAACAAAACACACACAAATTTTCATACTTCCAAAAGAAGATGACACAGGGACAACCATCTATTCCAAAAGGTAGGAATAGGAGAATATTAAGGTGTTTAAGAAAAAAGCAAGATTTAACCAATCAGGGTCAACATTAAATTTTGTAGCCCATGTCCTATATGCAGGACACATGGTGGCAAGACTTGAACTCCAAAGGGCTTTTGCATCCCCACATCTATCCCGGGTTTTCTAGCTGCAGCCCAGGTGAATTCTTTCTTGGGCTGCCTCTATTCACTGCCTGTTGTAGTTTTCTTTTTCTAGGATGTTGTTTCATGTTCCTGGTGTCTCTAAATTCCTAAGATTGCCAAAGTAGCTTTTAATTCATGCTTACAGCTTCATGCTTCACATTATCTGGGGATATGCAGGTATTCCAACGCAGTCACACATTTTCTAACCTCTCAATCTTAGTTTTTAAAACTGAGAGGAATCCTCCATGATCCCACAACTATTGCATTCTGCACTTCTGCAAAATCAGAATAATGTGGACATTTATAAGATGTACTACAATTTGAGGAGTATCTGGGTCCACTATTACCATGAATGCAACAGCCTCAAGATACTTAGACAGTTGAGTACAGTGAAGCAAATCCTTGAAAAGCAACTTCCTAGACAGTCCAGTGCAAGCAGGGCACCCTGGTCCTGTTTCTTAAACCAAAGTTCTTCAAACAAACTTAAACTTTTATACCCTTGAGCCTGCAGTTGGTGCAGTCTAGCCAATTCCTAAGATACCCTCAATGCATCTTTTCTGTTATTCAAATGTCATGCACTTGATTTCTTTTTAATGATGTTAATCTCGTCAGGAAACATATCTTCCTTATCCCTAATTTTACACTTTCTTCCCTTCTGGTCAAACTCCAAGGTTTTTTTTGTTTTGTTTTGTTTTGTTTTGTTTTTGGTACTGAGGATTGAACTCAGGGGCACTCAGCCATTGAGCTACATCCCCAGCTCTTTTTTGTATTTTATTTAAAGACAGGGTCTCACTGAGTTTCTTAGCACCTTGCTTTTTGCTGAGGCTGGCTTTGGACTCAACAGTCCTCCTGTCTCGACCTCCTGAGCTGTGAGATTACAGGCATGAGCCACTGGGTCTGGCCACACTACAAGTTTTTAAATTCTTTCTGCTTTGCTTTTTGCTCCCATTTCTCTCTGAAGTTATGTCTATAAGCAACCAGTAATACTAATGACAGAGCCTGAATATTGTGCTGCCTTGAAATTTCCTCCAACCAGATATACTAGTCTGTCACCTTTAAATTTAACCTCACACAAATTTTAAGGCATGGACAAAAATATAGATAAATTCTTTGTGAGAATATAACAAGAATTGCTTCTAGACAAATCCCAGTAGAATCCTCATTCCCTTACCTCACGATTACAGTCTTTATTATAAAATTTCTTGTCAGTATTCTGATCTTCTGAAATCATACCAGAAATCACACATTAAGATCTGTTTACAACATTTCTAAAGATACTTTTTCCTACTTCTCTAAACCTTTCAAAGTACCTCCAAAAACCTATTCCAGAACTTCTAAACCACAAACAGGTATAACAACAGAGACAATCCCATTAACAGTACCAGTTTCTGTTAGTCAGCCTTCCATTGCTATAGAAAAATACCTATAAAAAATTGAACTAAAGGAGGAAAGATTTATTTTGGCTTGTGGTTTCAGAAGTTTCATTCAATGTTTGGAACTTTGAGCGCAATGGTGGGCAGCACATCATAAAGCATAGCTATTTACCTCAGGGACCAGGAAACAGGTAAAGAAAGTAAGAGAGCGAGAGTATCAAAGTGGCTAGAGACAGGAAAAGTCCATCAATGACATGGCCTCAGTGATCTACTTTCTCCAACTGGGCCTACCTCCTAAATTGTCCAGCACCTCTCAGTAATATCACCAGATAAGGACAAAACTTTCAACATATGAACTGTTAGGGAACATTTGCAATCCAAACTATAACACATACTGGACATTAATGAGAATTAAGAAGTTTTGTACAAAAAGGGTAACATTTCAAGGATATATAGAGGAAAAAGAAGGTAGACAAAATGATTTCCAAAAACTACTGTCTTCCTTTGTAATGCCACATGGGACAATTTCTACTAGCTTTATCTACAAGGGATGACAATATATTATTAATTCTATCAACTTAATAATTCCTGCTCTAGTATTCTACCCATTTCTTTCATACTAGGATGAGCATCTCTCTCTACATAAATGATTGTTTGAGTTTATGGGGACTTCTGAAAAACATACCCCAAGGTAACCCAAATGATTTATACATTTCAAGTGTTTATATCTTTGTGTAATCTTCTCCTTTTGAGCCTTCAAGAGGTAGTATCTTCTAATGAATAACATGATAAAAGGTATAAGATGTCACATTCTTAATATAAGACTGTATATTAGCAGATGGGAGCTAGATACACATTTCAGGTTTGAAGTAAGTAACGAAGTCAAAGAAACAAATAAGGCAATAAATTGTGGGATACCTCTAGAAGTAGAAGGTAGCTTCTAAGTGACAACCAGATAAAATATTTGGCCCTCAAATATGTAACTGCAATTAAATAATTCTACCAACAACCTTGAACTTGGTAATAGATTTTATTTCACTCAGGGGAGAATTAGTCACTCATTTGACTAATTCTATTGCTGTTTTGGTATAAAAGAGTGAATTATTTTCTCTAGCATTTTATTATCTGCTGAATATGGGAGGACAAATGGCTGGACATAGAAATCTGGAGCACTTCCTCCTGGCCTATGACTTGTTTAATCTGCACTTAAAAAATATTCAAAATAAGAACTTACAAAATAACCAGTGATTTTCTTATTATTATAACTTTTATTTTTATTTCACGTTAAAAGTATCTTTTCTGCAAGTTTATAATGAATGCTTTTACTCTTAGCCATCATTATGTAGATAGTGATAAAGTGAAAGTAATTGTCTATTATAAAAATTATTATATAGGTAAAGAAGCAAAAAAAATTCAGGCAATTGAGAATTACTGAAAAAAAATATAAAATTTAACTAATTTAGTTTTTAATATAGCAAGACAATGTATAAAATATGGATGATTGTTCATTGGGAAAGGTTTTCTACATTTAAAAACACTAGAAAGAATATTAATATCAGAAGGCTTAATAAACAATTCAATAAATATTTATTTGATTGACTGTGAGATGCCAGACACTGAATTCCTAGACATTAATGGTAATCCAAGCAGAAGCAAGAATATGATAGGAATGATATGATCCTGTCCCATATCTTGCTTGTGCATATTTTAAAGGATAAAATAAAATCAACTTATATATTTATACATGTGCTAATAGTGACTAATATTCCATACTATTAATTCAAATACCTGGTTTTCATTCTTGATTGAACATTACAATCTCCTAGGAAGCTTTTATAAACTGCCTTTCTAAGGTGCCATCCAGGCCAATTTAATCAGAACCCCTGGGACTGAGTCCTCAGTAATCATATTTTTAAAATCTCCCAAGAGAGTGATAATATGCAGTCAGGGTTAAGAAATCATGCTTTAAACTATAGACAGACACTTATAAAAGGAGTTTTATATCATGCATGTAGATTCTAGCAAGACTCATTGCATTGTTTATTATATTCTCTAAACAAACATAATTCCTGATGAAACCTGAGTCCAGAATATTTTAACATTTCAATGACTAATTGGAAACTAATAATAATAATAATGATAATAATAATAAAATTAGCATTGAAACTAATAATAAATAATATATTATGATCTGTGCATTAGAAGCATTAGTTTTTTATTGTTGGTTTATTTTTGTTTGTTCTGCAATTTTTTAACTTTGTTTTTTCTTTATTAACCATACTTTGCCTGCTAATATAGGACTAATTCTTTTTCTTGGCCAAAAGGCAACTTTTCATGGTCAATTTAAATTATTATAAGAAAATTAATGTGCACCAAAACTTATGTTATTTTCTGAATTATTATGCCTCACCAATTAATATATAAAATGTGTCATTCAAGTAACAAACAAACTAGAAACTATTATCATACTAAAATTTACTATTGCTCATTGGAATAATACCTTTATGACACATAGTTTACATATAAACATTTTATTTACTTTTACCACTATGTAGTAAATGTGTATAAAACTTGATTCCAACAATTCATTCAGTATCTTTAATCCAGGTAATATAAAATATCTGATGATGAACAATTGAAATTGCCTGGTAAGAGGCAATTCTGTCAAACACATTAAATAAAAATTAGGGATGAACTTTCCTCTAGCATTGATCATGAGAAGTCCATTGATAGTCACATATTCTTTCATGTGAACAGAGCACTTAAGATTTCATTTTGTGCATTTTAGAAAAAGATGTCAAAGTCTGATGCATTATTAATTATTTCTACCTAGTTTGCCTTTGTTTGTTTTGTTTTGGTTTTTTATTCTGTATGTTTCTTCATTGCATATAATAATATATTTGTACATATGTATGGATTATAATATGATACTATCACACACAGAAAAATGTGAAATGATCAACTATGGGCAATTCGTGATTTCTTTTTTTCAAACATTAACCAATTTATTATTTGTAGGAAATGTTTGAACACTCTTAATTATTCTGAAATATATCAAAGATTTTTGTAGACGTATTTACTATACTTGACTAAAGAACATCAGAACTAATTCCTCTCATCTTTATTTTGTTCTCTGTTATGCTTTGGATATAAGGTGTTCCCCACAAAGCTCCTATGTTAACACAGAAATGCTCAAAGGTGAAATGATTGAATTATGAGAGCTATAACTAATCACTGAATGGACTGACTGGGTGATAACTGTAGGTAGCAGAGGGCATGCTGGTGGAGGAATGTCCCTGGAGGTGTGCCCTAGAAAGGTGCATCTTCCCTCTCCTCTTTGTCTGTGAACCCACCATGAGTTTAGCAGGTTTCCTCTAGGAGGCCCTTTGGTCATGATGTGCAGACTAACCTTGAGCCCAAAGCAATGAACTAAGAAGAATGTGAAATAAATTTCTGAAATCACAAACTGTATCAGGTATTTTGGTCAAAACAACACAAGGCTAACTAAGACAGCACACCTTATGTATCTTCTTTTTATCTCCTTCATCCCCTATCCCTTCTTGGTTTCTAGTGACAACAATTCCATTCCATTCTTCTATAGTATACATTTTTTTTTTTGTTTTTTGACTGTTTTATTTTTATTTTTTTATTTATTTTTTATTAGTTGCCCATGAGAATACAATGATCTTGACATATCATACATTTGTTAGTTTCTACATATGAATGAGATTATGTAATATTCATCTTTCTGTGCTTGTCTCATTTTACTTAATGTCTTCCAGTTCTATTCCTGATACTATAAATGTCAGGATTATAATTTTTATGACTAAATGATATTTTATGTGTATATACAACATATTTCCTTATTAATTGATGGACACTTTATTTTTTAAAATTTTATTTCTTCTTCTTAGTTGTTTGTGACAGTAGAATGTATTTTGACATATCACACATACATGGAATATAACTTCCTATTTTTGTGGCTGTATATGAAGTGGAGTTAAATTGGTCATGTATTCATTTATGAACATAGGAAAGTAATGTTTGATTCATTCCACTGTCTTTCCAATTCCCCTCACCCATCCCTTCCCTCATTCCCCTTTGTCTAATCCAAAGTACTTCTATTTTACCCTACCCACCCTCTGCTTATTGTGTGTTAGCATCTGCATAACAAAAGGAACACTTGCCTTTGTCTTTCTGAGATTGGCTTATTTCACTTAGCTTGATAGTTTCCAGCTCTGTCCATTTACCCTTGACAAAGGTCATAATTTCATTCTTCTTTATGGCAAAAGAATTGTATATATGTACCACATCTTCTTTAGTCATTTATCTGTTGAAGGGGACCTAGGATGGTTCCATAGATTAGCTATTATGATTCTTGAGTTTATTCTTTGTGCTTTAGGAGTCTTGTTGTAATTTAAATATATATATATATATATATGTAATTTAAATATATATATATATATATATGTAATTTAAATATATATATATATTATATATATATATAATATATATATAATATATATATATTATATATATATTATATATATATATTGATTTCTAACACAATAATAATTAGAAGAGCAAGAAGAACAAAAATATTGATAAGAAGAAATTATAGATATTTGAGGAGTCATGTTTAATCTGATATAAACATTGTACAATATATACATATTTCAAAACATTATATAGTAACCCACAAATAAGTAAAATTTTATTTTTATGTATCGGTTTAAAATTAAATTATTTTATGTATTGGTTTTAAATTAAATATATATATATATATTTAAATTAAACATAATTTAAATATATATATGTATGTGTATATATATATTATATACATATAATATATATATAAATAATTTATAATTTATCTCTAGGATTCCAACCACCATTGAAGAAACTCTTCTTTCTCCAATGTATGTTTCCAGTGTCTTTGTCAAAAATCAGTTTGATATATGTACAAGAGTTTTTTGTTCTGTTCCATTTTCTATGTGCCAAGTTTTTGTTGTTTATATTGATTACTACAGCTTTTGGGCATATCTTGAAATCAAGTATTGTGATCCCTTCAGCTTCATGTTTTGTTTGTACAGAATTAATATTTCTATTCTGGGTCTTTTGTGGTTTCATAAGAATTTTCAAGTGTTCACTTTATGTCCTTAATGTAATTGATGATGATTGTATTCACTCTGTAGAGTGCATTGGGAAGTGTTGACATCTTAGCAATATTAATTCTTCTATTTCCTGAAGATAGGTATCTTTCTATTTTACTGTGTATATATTCAAATTTCTTTCATCAGTCATTTATAATTTTCATTGTAGAGATATTTTATTTTATTGGTTGAATTGATTACCAGACAATTGGTTTCTAAAGCTATTGTGAATGTGATTCCTTGATTCTTTTTAAATGAGTTCATTGTAGGTATCTAAAAACTATAATGATAGTTATATGTTAATTTTGATCCTAAAATTTTCTAAATTTGTTTATGAGTTTCAATAAGTTTAGGAAAGGGTTTATATATAAAAAAGGTTTATATATAAAATCAGGTTCATCTGAAAACATGGATATTTTGCCTTCCTCATTTCCAAATTAGATCACCTTCATTTTTTAATTCCCTTGCCTAATAATTCTTGCTAAAAATTCCAATACTATATTGAGTAGGAATGTTATTGTGCTGTCACATAGTAGGGTAACTAGAGATAATTAGGATGTATTAAATTTTGTTTATTAAGTCTAGAAGAAAGGAGTTTGAATGTTTATACAATAAAGAGATTGTAATTGGAGATGGTTGTGCTTTTCAGTGGTAGAGCATCTCCTTAGCATGAATGATACTCTGGGTTCAATCCCTAGCAACACAAAGAAGTCTTCCATTAGGATAAGTCCAAGACATGGTGACTTTACAGCTAAACTAAAAATTTCAAGAAGAATTAATTCAATTTTTCTCAATTAAAAAATAAAAAAGAAAGATTTCTAACACAATAATAATTAGAAGAGAAAGAAGAACAAAACTATTAATAAGAAAAAATGATAGATATTTTAGGAGTCATGTTTAATCTGATATAAACATTGTACAATATATACATATTTCAAAACATTATATAGTAACCCACAAATAAGTAAAATTTTATTTTTATGTATTGGTTTAAAATTAACTTAAAAGACTGTTGAAACTGGGCATCCTTGTCTTGTTCCTGATTTTAGAAAAAAAATTTTTTTCATTGTTTTCTAGGTCAATATGGCTCTTGCTTTGTTATATTTGTTTGTGTGGAGTTATGTTCCTTCCACATCCAATCTGTTGGCTTCATCATGAAGGGATGTTGAATCTTATAGAATGCTTTTTCTGTAATTATTTTGATAATCAAATAGTTTTTGTTTTTCTTCTGTTGAATGTGATATACCACATTATTGACTTATTAATCTATACCATCCTTGCATTGATGGAATAAATTCTACCTATTCATGGTATAGGATAATTTTGATGTATTGCTACATTCAATTTTTTGGTAATTGGTATTTTTCATTTATATTCATCAGAAATATTGTCCTGCCATTTTGTTTTCTTTTGTCTTTGTGTAGTTTTCTTATCAGGATAATGCTGGGCTCATGAAAATATAGATTGTCAGAGTTCCTTCCTTTACTTTTTTTTTTTTTGGAATACTTTAATATTAACTGCAAGCAATTTTTCTTTAAAGATTTTGGAGAATTTAGCTATGAAAACTCATGTCCTGAACCTGTCCCTAATGGTAGATATTTAATTACTAATTTCATCACATTTCTCATTAACTTTCTTTTTAATATTTTCTATTTTTTTGTAATTAAATATTGGTAAATTTTTATGCCCATAAATTTACCCATTTCTTCCAGGTTTTCTACTTATTGGTAGAGAGTTTTTTCAAGGTAGTTTCCTGTGGTTCTTTATATTTTTGTGGTATAAATTATAATGCCTCTTCTTCATTTCCAATTCTATTTTTGAGTTTCCTCTCTTTTTTTTACTTATTGTTCTGACTAAAGTTTCATCTGTTTTATTCATTTTCAGCAATCTAAGTTTATTTCATGCATCTCTGGTAGTTTAATTTAGTTTTGGTTTATTTAGTCCTCTCCTCATTTTTAACATTTCTTTTTCTGCTAACTTTGGGTTTGGCTTCTAATTCTTCTAATTCTTTCAAGGGTGTTATTAGATTATTTATTTTAATTTTTTATTCATCTGATATATGTATTTATTACTCTAAATTTTCCTCTATTTTTTTGGCTGTAACACATAGGTTTTGATAGATTGTGTTTTTATCTTTATTCATTTCAATAATTTTTTCAAATTTTTTCAATGGCCCATTCTCATTGGTTTGTACAGAATCATGTTTTTCTATTTATATATATTTTTATATATTTCTCTTTCTTTTTTTGTTGTTGAATTCTAGTTTTATTCAAATGTAGTTAAAGATGCATAGATACATTACAACTTTTCAGTATCTATTGATAGTTTATTTTTGTCTGAACTTATGTTCTATTCAAGAGACTGTTACATGTGTTTACAAGAAGAATGATTATTAGATAGTGTTTCATAAAATATTCTGTGAATGCTGTTAGGTCTGTTTGTTCTATGGCATGATTCAACTCTAATATATTTTTGTTGATCTGGTTGATCTGGGTGATCTGTCCATTAGTGAAAGCTGGAATATTAAAGTTTCCAACTATATTATGTTGGATTCTATATCTCCCATTAAATTTAGTAACATTTGCTCTATAAATTTGGTTAGTCCAGTGTCGACCACATATATATTTTCAATGATTATATCTATTAACCTTTTTATAATTTTATAATGACCTTCTTTGTACAGTTTTTTTTTTTAATTTAAAGTGTCTTTTAACTCATGAGTATAGCTATTCCTCCTCAATCTATATGTATTTTCACCAATGAAATGAATTTCTTACAGGAAATATCTAGTTGGTCTTGTTCTTTTATGTATTCAGCCAGCCGACATCTTCTGGTTGAAAAATTTAATTGAATTATATCTGAGCTTCTTATTAACAGTTGAGCTTCTGGTCATTGTGTTAATTATTTTCTCATTGCACTGTATAGTCTTTCTTCCTTTTTTATTATTTATCTTTGTGGTTTGGTAGTTTTCTTTTGTGATGAGTTTTAATGATTTTCTTTTTCCATTTCCCTGCATTACCATTGCTTCAACTCTTTTACATGTTTTCATGATGGTAGTTATTATTCTTTTGCTTCCAGAAATAGAACTCCCCTTAACATTTCTTGTAAGACTAGTCTAATGGTGATACCCTGTATTTGTTGCTGTTGTTTGTTTCTGGATTTTTGTTTTGTTTTTGTTTTTTCTGATAAAGCATTTATTTCACTTTTTTTCTGAATAATAATTTTGCTGGACATAGTACTTATGAGTAGAAGGTTTTTTTTTTTCCTTTAGTAATTTGAATAAATCACCTCATTCTTTTATGACTATAAGTATCTTCACAAAAATTGCCTGTTAGATGATTTAAAGTATTCCTTTATATGTGAAAAGGGACTTTTCTTTTTATTTCTTCCTGCCCCCCTCATTTGTTTTTAGAATTTTTGTTTTACTTTAGCTGGGTGTGGTGGTACACATGTACAATTCCAGCAGGACACTGAGGTAGGAGGATCACAAATTTGAGGCAATCATCAGTAACTTAACAACACCTTAAGCAATTTATTAAGGCTCTGTCTCAAAATATAATACAAAAATTTTAAAGGACTACAGAAGTAGTTCAGTGATAAAGGGCCCCTTGGTTCAATCACCCATACCAAAAAAAAAAAAAAAAGAAAAAAAAATTCTTTGACTTTGACTTTAACAGTTTGATTATTATATGCTTTACAAATGTTTTTCTTTTGTTTTGTCATTTTAGGTCCTTTGAGCTTCCTGCATCTTGATATCCATATTTTTCCCAATACAGAGGAAGGTTTTTATATTATTTCATTAAAGATGTTCTTCAAATGTCATTTTCCCTTCTCTTCTCCTTTGGAATTCCATAGTTTAAATGTTGGTACACTTTATGATGTTTTCATGTTTCTCATAGGCTTTTAAAATTATTTTAAATTTTTTAATTTTTCTCTGTTACTTTTTTAAAATCACCATCAAATTCAGAAATTCTTTCCCCTGGTTGATGTAATCAGTTCCCAAAGCTCTCAATTATGTTTTTCACCTCATTGATTGAAGTTTTTAGTGTGGTTTGCTTTGATGATTATTATCTTTGTTGAATTTATGATTCATATCATGAAATTTTTTCCCCATGTTTCACTGAATTTTCTGTCTATGGTCTCATGCATATGACTGAGTTTTCTGGGGATCATTATTTTGAATTTTTTTCAGATATTTCATAGATTCTTTCATACTGGGATTTATTTCTGAAGTATTGTTTCTGTTCCTTCAGAGGTATAAAAACTCCTTGATTTTTCATGCATCTATTTTCCTATTTTGATGTGAGCATTTGATGTAACATTTTGCCTCTTCAAATTTTATGAAGTACCTTGAAGGAAAATATATAATATTTTTAACATAAAATCCTTGCTATGTATAACAGTTCTCTTTTTAAATTTAACTTTCTTCATTAATGGAGAGAAGTAATAACTATTTTCCTCTAACTTATAAAATTTATATAAATTAGCTCTCTTTTTCTTCCAAACTATATGGTGGTTAAAAGAAGAGTTCACTGACTCAGCTGATACCTCATTAATGCAGCTATTCTGCATATAAATAACAACAAATAGTAGGGATGACATAGTGACCTTCTCCATGATCAAGTGAGCTCTACTCAATGCATTCAAATCTGGAAAAACAACAGTGAGAAGGAAGACATGCAGGTTTGAATCAATTTCATTTGATGAGTGTTTATTGAGAACCTAGTATGTACAAAGAATAATACCTAATAAGAGAAGCTTTAATAAAAATGCAAACACTGAAATAGATGTAAAGCTTGATGGAATAAAGACAGTTCAAAAAATTCTCATGATTTAAGATTCATATTTTAACTGTGTCATTGTTGGAACCTTTTACCCCTTTGGGACCACGGCCATTACTGGGTGTTGGCTGAGGTGGCCTCATGGGTTCTTCCAGAGCATTTCCATATTCTATTATCTATAACTAAACTAATGATACTATGACTTATGCCAAGCCTTTACTCAATTTTATTAAATAAAGAAAAGGAGGAATACAGTACCCCAGAGACACACACTAGATTTTACAAATATTTTAAAATTTTTTCTTAAATTATAAACTGAACCTGACTTAATGAATTGAATCAGATATCAAAGGAGAGTTTCAACCAGTCATCGTGTCCCTTCTTGCAGGTCCCCCCACGTCAGACCAGTGGTGTGAACCTTCGGGGTCTGAGGCCTAATAACCTCTGGCAGACTATTTTCACACATTCTCCCTCCTTTGGAAAGCTTAAATACATCTTCTTAACAGTAGATACCTTCTCTCGTGCATGTTGGGCCACTGCCCATGCAGGAGAAAAAGGCAAACTTGTCATAAGTCATTTTTTACAATGTTTTGCTCCCCTTGGCCTTCCGGATCAGATGAAAACTTACAATGGCCCATGTTTCATCAGTAAGTCCTTTGGCAAATTCCTCAAACAGTGGCAAATTACCCATACCACTGGAATCCCTCATAATCCCAGAGGACAAGCAATAGTGGAAAAACATCATCACCTTCTAAAATCCCAACTAATAAAACATGATCAGTTGAAGATGGCCCTGTTTGCTCTCAATATTTTAAATTTGGCCAAAGGTGAACATTTCTCCCCTTTCCAAAAACATTGGGCAACAACTGTCCCATATTGGACAATCCAAGTCCGATGGAGAGATCCTCTCAGTGGAGAATGGAGGGATCCAGATCCCCTCATTACAGCTGAAAGGGGAATTTGGCTGTGTTTTTCCCACTGATGAAAAGAAACCCATTTGGGTCCCTGCGAGGGACCTCAAATATTGTCCCCCTATGGAAGGGGACCCCGATGATATTGATGAGGACCCAGAAGGCTCCCTGCCTTCTGAGGATATCCATCTCTCTTCTCTTTTTCAGGACCCGAGATGAATTCTACAATATTGGTTTTGCTGTTCCTGGGTTAAGTACGCAGTTGAAGATTGTTGGCTTTGCTTAAAACCAGGTCCATTACAGTCCAATGCCATTCTTATTAATTCCTCACAGACTGGAACCCAATTCTCACTCCTGCCCCCAAGGTCGGGTGCCGAAGTCTGGCTGCAGCAAAATAACCAGGGGGGTGACGAGCAACTTGTGTACATTGATACAGCAGGAGTGGGAGCCTTTTGTTGTAGGACAGGAGCGGTATTTATACATTCCACACAGCTTATCTTAATTAGCATAAACTAGATACATCAGTCAACCAATAAGGAATCTCCACACTTAATGGCTCGCTGGCGTTACTTCACAAACCACTCCCTCTGGCAAAATGCCAGGCGCCATCCTGACTTGTTTATAGACCTTAACAGTAGGGGGGTCTATTTAGATCCTTTTTCTCCTAAGTTCCCATGTATTAAATCTGATCCCTTTTCTGACAACTCTACCAATGTTGATGTGGGCAAGATACATTACTCCTTTTTCTGAACAATATTACCATCAATGGTACACAGCTCTGCCCTCCTAATGGTACTGTTTTCATATGTGTGGGGGATGCTCTGAGCTTTCTCCCCCAAAACTGGACTGGGCTCTGTGCTCCTGACATTATGTTACCTGATATTACAGTTGTCCCTAATAATCAGAGTCTTTCTATCCCCACATTAGAACATAATAGGGGGAAAAGTTAAAAGAGCCATCCAAGCCCTTCCGCTGATGTTAAGCTTTGGAGTAGCAGCTGTTACTAGCATGGCAGGATTGGGGGCCTCTTTACATTATTATAAGGCCCTATCCCAACAAATGATTGATGACTTACAAGCTGTGGCAGGTGCTATCTTGGACCTCCAAGCATAGCTGGACTTCCTAGCTGCAGAGGTTTTACAAAATCGCAGGGGACTTGACCTCCTGACTGTTGATAAGGGAGGATTATGTCTTTTCTTACAGGAGGAATGCTGCTTTTATGCAAATCGCTCAGGAATAGTCCAAGATAAAGTCACACAGCTCCAAGAAGATCTCCAGAAATGGAGGAAGGAGTTACAAGCCAATTTCCTCTGGACGGGATTGCATGGATGGCTGCCCTATCTACTGCCTTTTCTTGGCCCTATTCTCTTATTGCTTCTACTCTTTAACTTTGGACCCTGTGTTATTAATAAGGCTACTCAGTTTATTCAGAGCAGACTAGAATCAATCCAGTTAATGAACGTACAGGTCCAATACCAGAGGCTTGCCACTCAGGCTGATGACCCATATGACCGGCAAGAGCCCTATGATGAGGTCATGTCCCTTGACTCCCCCTGAATGCCTCCCCATGAGCCCATGATGGGTAAGATTTCTGGAGCGGAGACAACCTAAAACAGGCCTGGGGATGGTTGGTTCAGTTTTAGGGGTCAAAGAAACTGCAAGGTACTCAATGACGGGTAAGATCCCCTGAAGGAGACAACCTAAGACAGGGGCCTTGCATAGTTAACCCCATTTTAAAACAAAAACAGGGGAGCTGTTGGAACCTTTTACCTCCTTTGGGACCGCGGTCACTATTGGGTGTCAGAATGGCAGCTATGGTGGCCTTATGGGTTCTTCCAGAGCATTTCCTTATACGTGACCTGGCTGGATTGGCACACCTAGGCTTTTTTGACTTTAGCCCTGCCTAATGGTTTAATCTGAAATCTGCCTAGGCCTCTTAGTGATAGTGATGTAATTGCCCCTTATTGGTTCTCGCTACTGTCTCTTCTTATCCCCTCCTATCACTATATAACCTTGTCCCTGATACAATAAAGTTGAGATTGCTGTACCTCAATGGTTGACTCAACTTCCAACTCGGTTTGATTCTTGGCCAGGCTGGGTGGTGGGTCGGGTTACGACACTTATCCTCTTGCTCAGCCCCTCGGAAACAACAGGCTGGTCCTGCTTGTCTCCCATGTACCTTTGTTGCAAGGAGCAACATGTCATAAAGGAAAAAATCAAAAGATATGCAGTCTGGGATTTTGATTGGAATTGCATTAAAGCTCTATAGTGCTTTTGGAAGTATGGTCATTTTGATAATATTGCAAGGTAGATCTTTCCATCTTCTAAGTTTTTCTTTGTTTCTTTAGGATTCTATAATTTTCATTATATAGCTCTTTTACCTCTTTCATTAAGTTG
The DNA here is from genome assembly GCF_021218885.2 of Marmota monax. Taxonomy (NCBI): domain Eukaryota; kingdom Metazoa; phylum Chordata; class Mammalia; order Rodentia; family Sciuridae; genus Marmota; species Marmota monax. The sequence goes on along the minus strand of NW_026695246.1, from coordinate 667,999 downwards.
ATTCCCAAGTTTGTTTTTTTGGTTTTTTTTTTTTTTTTTGAGGCTATTGTGAATGGGGTAATTTTCTTCCTGTCTCTTTCTGAGGATTTGTCACTGATATACAGAAATGCCTTTGATTTATGGGTATTGATTTTATATCCTGCTTACTTTGCTGAATTCATTTACTAGCTCTAGAAGTTTTCTGGTGGAAATTTTAGGGTCTTCCATATATGGAATCATATCATAAGCAAATATTGCCAATTTGAGTTCATATTTTCCTATGTATATCCCTTTAATTTCTTTCTTCTGTCTAATTGCTCTGGCCAGTGTTTTAAGAACTCTGTTAAATAGAAGTGGTGAAAGAGGGCATCCCTGTCTTGTTCCAGTTTTTAGAGAGAATGCTTTCAATTTTTCTCCATTTAGAATGATGTTGCCCTGGGGCTTAGCATAGTTAGTCTTTATGATGTTGAGATATGTTCCTGTTATCTCTAGTTTTTTAGTGTTTTGAACATAAAGGGGTGTTGTATTTTGTCAAATGCTTTTTTTGCGTCTATTGAGATAATCATATGAATCTTATTTTTAAGTCTATTGATGTGATTAATTACATTTATTGATTTCTGTATGTTGAACCAACCTTGCAAAATCCTAATGACATTCCTCATAGAAATAGAAAAAAAAATCATGAAATTCATCTATAAAAATAAGAGACCCACAATAGCTAAAGCAATCCTTAGCAGGAAGAGTAAAGCAGGTGGCATCACTATGCCAGACCTTAAACTATACTACAGAGCAATCGTAACAAAAACAACATGATATTGGCACCAAAACAGACTGGTAGATCAATACAGAGTAGAGGACACAGAGAGTAACCCACAAAATTACAATTATTTTACATTAGACAAAGGTGCCAAAAACATGCATTGCAGAAAAGATAATCTCTATAACAAATGGTGCTGGGAAAACTGGAAATCCGTATGCAACAAAATGAAATTAATCCTCTATTTCTCACCATACACAAAACTCAACTCAAAATGGATCAAGGATTTAGGAATACAACCAGAGACTGTGCATCTAATAGGAATAAAAAGTAGGCCCTAATCTCCATCATGTGGGATTAGGCCCCAGCTTCCTTAATAAGACTCCTGTGGCACAAGAATGAAAATCAAAAATTAATAAATGTGATAAAATCAAACTAAAAAGTTTCTTCTTGGAAAAAAAAAAAAACAACTATCTGTGAGGTGAATAGAGAGCCTACATCTTGGGAGCAAATCTTTTCCCCTCATACACTGGATAGAGCACTAAACTCTAGGGTATATAAAGAACTCAAAAAGCTAAACACAAAAAAAATCAAATAACCTAATCAACAAATAGGCCAAGGACCTGAACAGAGACTTCTCAGAAGAGGATATAAAATCAATCAACAAATACATGAAAAAATGTTCATCACTAACAATTAGATAAATGCAAATAAAAACCACTCTAAGATTTCTTCTCACTCTAGTCAGAATGGCAGCTATTATGCATACAAACAACAATGAATGTTGGTGAGGATGTGGGGAAAAAGGTACACTCATACAATGCTGGTGGGACTACAAATTGTTGCAGCCAATATGGAAAACAGTAAGAAGATTTCTTGGAAAACTGGGAATGGAACCATTATTTGACCCAGCTATCTCACCTTGGTCTTTACCCAAAGGACTTAAAAACAACATACTACAGGGATACTGCCACATCAATGTTTATAGCAGCACAATTCACAATAGCTAAATTTTGGAACCAACATAGATGCCCTTCAGTGTTTGAATGGATAAAAACAATGTGGCATATATACACAATGTAATTTTACTCAGCAGTAAAAGAGAATAAAATCATGGAATTTGGAGATAAATGGATGGAGTTAGAGAAGATAATGCTAAGTGAATTTAGCCAATCCCCAAAACCAGATGCAGAATGTTTACTTTGATATAAGGAGGCTGATTCATAATGGGACAGGGAGATGGAGCATGGGAGGAATAGACAAACTCTAGATAGGACAGAGTTGTTGGGAGGGGAAGGAAGGGGAAATGGGGTTTTTAATGATGGTGGAATGTGATAATCATTATTAAACACAGTACATGTATAAAGACATGAATTGGTGTGAATATACTTTGTATACAACCAGAGATATGAAAAATTGTGTTCTATATGTCTAATAAGACTTGTAATGCATTCCATGGTCATATATAAATAAAAAAATAAAACAACAAAAATACAGAGATATAGTAAAATTTTAAAAAAAGACATGCAGTCTGGGGCTGGGGTTAGGGTTCAGTGGTACAGTTCTCACCTAGCACATGCGAGGCCCTGAGTTCAATCCTCAGCATCACATAAAAAAGAAATAATTTATAAAAATAAAGGCATTATGTCCAACTCAATAAAAAAAAAATTTAAAAAGACATGCAGTTAAATTGACCAAGGGTTCAGATTTCCACACACATCTCAAGCTAGCAGCCTCAGAATCAAATGCAGTGTAGAAGCAAGCTGTGATAAACACTAAAAGAGAGAGTTGTGGTTATTAATTCAATATTTTTGAGAAGCATTTTGATAATCTTTTGGGAATAGCCAACATTAGGTGATGGAGTTGATTCCAAAATAGTATGAATCGTACTTTCTTTTTCCAAAGAAGTGAATTGAAGAACAACAATAAGAAGAACAAGTAAAGAAATGGAATTTCTAGAGCCAACATTAGGTGATGGAGTTGATTCCAAAATAGTATGAATCGTACTTTCTTTTTCCAAAGAAGTGAATTGAAGAACAACAATAAGAAGAACAAGTAAAGAAATGGAATTTCTAGATTTATAACAGCCAAACAGAAGGAGTTGATATAGTAAAAACTAGAAACAAAAGACATGTAGAGAAAAGAAATATCCTGGGAGGACTGGGTAGGGATAAAGCCAATTGTTCCACTAGGTGAGGCATATGTTTATCTAAGCTGGAAAGCATAACATATTTGAAGTTACAGATAAATTTTTAGAGAAAGAAAAAATGTGTAAGAATTTTCAAAGAACAGTTCTTATTCTCTTGGTTTCAGAAAGCATTGTCATAGATTTAAAGTGAAGGATTCATTTATTGCTTCACTAAACAAGTCATTCTTGAATGATATATATATATATATATATATATATATATATATATATATATATATATAATTAAACACATTGCTAATCATAGAGTGTTTGTTGAAAAATGAAACATGCATGAAATCTTGTGCAGTACAGAAACCAAATTAAAATTTAAGAAAACATAAATACCGTAGTTAGACACAATGAATTCACTTTGAAAAAGTAACACAGAACACTGAGATAAAGACGTTTGTGAGAGGGGATTAGGATTTATAAGCATATACAGATAATTGCTACTTGAAATTGGAAATGAGGTTTGAAGATGAAACTTGTAAGGTTAAAAATGAAAAGAAATTACTTACATGTGAGGACCCTACAAAGAGTAAGTGCTTTCTGGTAGAACAGTCCTTATCATACGGAAGAACTGAAATGATTAGAATAAACCTGGAAATAAATGATCAAGTGAGAACATAAAGCTGGAAAAGTAAGCAAGGATCAGATCTCGCAGAACTTTGTATAATAAGTAACAGAATTTAAATTTTGTTCTTGGGGCAATAAGAACACAATTTGAATTTGAAGTAAAACTTAAAGATGATCTTTTTATTGTAAGAAAATTGCAAGGAATATTGTGCAAATAAGAGCTTGGGTATAAGAATAAGAGGAAGAAGGAATATGTTAAGAACCCTAGACTAGGGTGGTAACAGTACATATGAAAAGAACAGACAGATTTGAAACACATTTTGGATGTATGAATGATAGTTCTGGTGACAGTGATTGATTTGGGATTGAAGGAAAGAAAGGCATCTGCAATGACTTCTAGATTTCAGATTACTGTCTCCGGGTAATGGTGGCATTTAAAGAGAAGGAAGATTAGCAGGAGATGTGTTTGTTGAGAATGGAGATTTGGGGCCTGAAATTAATGTACCTAGAATTAAGGTTAACTTTAGTAACTTAGGAGAAAAATAGAATGATACTGGATATAAAGAGCGCTAAGCAATGTTTGATTTGAAAAAAGTTAGTCTTGGACACCTAGTGAGCACATTGATGTGACTTATCTAACGATGCATGTTGGTTGACCACAAGGGGAAAGAATTAAAGTGTAGGAAGCACCTGAGTGATTACAATCAAAGGGTTAGAAGGCAGAAGGCATCCAGTCAAGTGGGTTGAAAGTTTCAGTGTTACAAAGAAGAACAAAATAGGTTTAGGGTGAATGAAGAAGTGAGAGTAGGGTGAATGAGGAAGTGAGAAAGACAAATGGATGAGGGAATATTATTTCAAGAAAGATGATTGCAGAAGTTATTTATATGAGTTAGAAAAGCTCTAACATTGTAACAAAGCCTTAATTTGGAAGTTACTGTCAGTTGATTGTGAAGATTGGAAGTGAAAGCTGTTGGTGACATGAAAGCTCTTGGTGACCCGAGAGCAAGGAAACCAGGAAATTAAGAAAAACATTAATTTATTCATGGATCTTTTACAAGTAGATAGATGCAAGTTTAGAAGTATTATAAACACTTTCCTTAAAAAGATTGCAAATGTAAAAGAGGAAAGAGGTCATAAATTACCTTTTAGAACAAAGTTGACTGCATGTGAAACTAGTGACCAAGTAGAACTCATAATTTCTGGAATGTGCAGAAAGCTCATCTGCTCCTCAGTCATTATCTTCAAATGGTCAGGGTTTTCATGACCTTACACCATTAAAGCCTCATTAACTTGACTTTAGAATTACTTGTTATTAAAAAGGCAACAATAGTTTGGTCTTACAACACCTTACTATCACATCTCTTTTATACTTTAATGTGAGTAGATAATAAATTGTGGAGGATGGGGATGCCCTCTAGTAAAGACAAACTAGTAGGAAGTTAATGGCTTCCAAGAAAAAGTATCTGTTTTACTGATTTATAAAATCATCTCCCCTTATTCCAATTACATTCCCTTTTCTTATATAGATTCTCTGTCCACTTGGCCTTTTTAAAATTGGTTTTCTGTTATAGGTATTATTTATTGCTGCTGTTGTAACTAATTTCCACAAATCTTTCGGGAGTTAGAAGTTTCGTGGGGCTGATGTCAAAGTTTTCACGGAGATATACTCCTGAAATTTGTAGAAAAGCATTCATTTCCTTGTCTTTTTAGATATGTTTTTTTTTTTTTTTTTTTTTTTTTTTTTTTTTTGCTATATATGGCAGTAGCATGTATTTTGACATATCACAATGCTTGGTTTCCTTTTCTTTTGAGCTTTTAAAAGCCACATCTTTTCCTGGGTCCATGGTCCCTTTCTCTATAATCAAAACCATCATGTTAACAACTTCATCTCTCTCTCTCCTTCTCCCTCACCCTCTCCCTCCCCATCCTCCTCTCCCTCTCCCCTCCCTCCCTCCCTTCTCCCTCCCCCCCTCCCTCCCCTTCCCATTGTCACATTTCCTACTCTGACTCTCTTGGCTGACTTTGCTCACTTCTAAGGACCCTTGTGAGTATGTGGAGCAGAAACAATTCAAGATAATCTTTCTTCCCAAAATTCTTAATCTAATCACATCTTCCAAGTCCCTTTTGCCATGTTTGATAACACAGTCACAGGCTTTGGGGATTAGGGTATGAATATTTTTTGGTCTATACTTCAGATATTAAATACTATGAACACAGCTCAATGTAGTAACTCAAATTTGAACTACAGGAAAAAAATGTATTGTTAATGGGTATAGAACAAAATACTTATGAAGGCCTCCTAACCAAAAATATGCCCCCAGAGAAGTAAGAATGCTGTGGCCTGATCAGTAGACTTAGAAGTCTTGAGATTGCAATTCTATTCTTTAAGTCATTAATTTATTTCTATTTTCCCTTACTCCAGAAAAAAAAATGTGACAATAACTTATCTATCTTATGTCTATTTTCTGTTTCAAATAAAAAACTCATCAATTCATCATAGTTCTTCTGTCAATGCCCTGTCAGCAAAGATGCTGTAATGGTTTGAATATAAAATGTACCCCAAAAGTTCATGTATATATAACATAATATCCAGTGTAACAATATGCAAAGGTGAAATGATTCAATGATAAAGCTATAACCTAATCCATGGATTAATTTACTTGATAGATTAATAATTGAATTACTAGATGGCAACTGCAAGCTGATGGGGTGTGGCTAGAGGATGTGTTTTGCTGGGAGTGTGCCCTTAGAGATTACACTTTGCCCTAGACTTGTCTCTCAGTCTCTCCCCCTCCCTCCCTCTCTCTCTCTCTGTGTGTGTGTGTGTGTGATTCCTGACTGCCAGGAGCTAGGTGGCTTTCTTTCGCCACACCCTTCTGCTTTGACATTTCTTCACTTTGGGCCCATATCAACGGATTGGGCCAATCATAAAATGAAACCTTTGAAAGTATTAGTTAAAATAAAGTTCCTTTTCTAAGGTGTTATTGTCAGGTATTTTGTTCACAGAAATGAAAAACAGAATAAAATAGGCATTCATATCATAAGCAAAATATTTATGCACAGTTTCACTTCAACAAAAAATTATCAATAGATACCTTTGTGCAACGCATTGGAATTGATAACTTCAGGAAATACATGCAGAAAAAAAATAAGAGGAAAGTAAGTTATCTTCTTTGGAGATATTTAAGAATTGTAGAATGGAAAATGTTTAAAAAAAATACATTCTCTAACATAAGAAATTCAAAATGACTGTTCTTTCTTTGTGGTATTCATATCAAAACTTTACTCGTGGTTCACAGTTTCAGAGGTCTTAGTACATAGTCATCCAACTTTCTTGCCATGGGCTTGAAGTGAGGCAGAACATCATGGTAGAAGGGTATGACGGAAGAAAGTTGCTCAGTTCATGTCAGCCAGGAAGCAGAGACAAAGAGAGCATCAAGAGCTAGAGACAATATATGATCCCCATGGACATACCCCAGGGGATCTACTCCCCTCAGGCATGCCCCTCTTGCCTGTAGTTACCACCGAGCAATCCATTCAAATTATTAATCCATAAAACAGATTAATCCACTAATTAGGTTATGGATCTCATAATCTGATAATTTTGCTTCTGTACATTCTGCATTTTCTAATATGAATTTATCTCACGAATACATCATATCCAAACACTTTGTTTCAAAGAGAAAAATGTCACATAAAACTGGAACATTTTCACAGTATAGAATTTGATGAATGGTAATAAGTGCATCAGATATAGGAATTAAATAAGACAGCTTAATGAAATAAGAAACTGAAATAGGAAGCAGAAAGAAAATTGGGATAATAAAGGGCAACATATATCAAGTGAGGAATGTCAAAACATATGGAGGGATACATATAAAATTGAAGAAAAATCAAATTTATATTTTCTGATTATAATGTGACACTTGTTTTGTGACTATGTTAAAACTTCTTATGCCTTATATATGTTAGTGTCTAGATTCATTCTGCTGTATAGAAATGTTTGAAATAGGAAGGAACATATTCACCATTTAGTGCACAATATTCATATAGTCAACTGTTTGTCATTTAATAAAACTTGCTAAATTTGTACTACATGATAATGAAAGATAAAAGAAAAAATAGGAATTCTGATATCATAAACTTTTCAAACTAACAATAAGAAAGTTCTTAAGTTCTTAAAATAAGGAATATACGATTTCTTGTAGAACTACCAAGATAATCAGAAGCTGAGGCAATATCAAAGCTCTTTCTTGAAAGACGGGTAAAATTGGGGGGAGGGCAGATAGAAGTAGAAATGACCAAAGAATGTATATGGATTTGCCCAAGAATGAATTCAGATCTAAAATAGAATGTGTAAGTAGATTTTATATTACTTTTGTTAGAAGTGCACATATTTTTCATAATAATCTACTCATTCTTCATTAAATATATTTTGAAATTAAAAATAAAAGATAAAGGGAAGCTATACAATAAAAGATAAAATATATAAATCAATTGCAATCTCTAAAAAGTGTTTGGATCCTGGTCTAAAAAATTCAACAAAACTTACAAAATTGTATTTCTTTAAAAAAAAAAAGTGTTCTGGAAACAAATTGGATTCAAGATAAAGGTTTCATAATAAATATTGGAAAACAAGTTAGATATCATGAATTTAACTATACATTAACTAGACAGATGTTAAATTGGACTTTATTTGTTTTTTTTTTTTTTAGCCTAAGATCATTCTGATATACCCATTAAGAAAGAATATAATTCAGTGTCTCAAGGTGTTTCGGCTGCTCATCAATATATGTATCAGAACTAATTACCAATATTGTAACCAATCTTAGTTTTACCATAGGAATGCCTCTTCAAAAAGATTTTTGTCAGATTAAGATAAACATTGTGAAATATCTGGTACAAATAGTCTTATAACTATAACCACAAATAGTATAATTTTTACTTTATATCAGCCATGTAGCTAGCTGAATAAATAACTTGCTGATATTCAGTGAACTTGTTTTAGCATACATTTTAGAAATGTTGGCTGGGCAAAGTTAAAGAAGATCATTAAGTTCTGGCATCATTCTTCTACATTTTAACATATAGCCACTTAGCTTGTTGTGGTGGTATATGCCTGTGATTCCTGATGTTTGGCAAGATGATACCAGTTAAAGGCTAGCTTGAGCAACTTACTGATGTCCTATCTTTAAATAAATAATTAATAGACATTTAGGGTTAACATTAGAATTTTCAAGTGAATAGTTATGTAAATTTAATATTTTAAACAGTTTCAAATAGAAAAAAAAGTAAAAGTTCTATAGATTAATGATACAACAGGATGGCTAGAATTTTTTATTAATATATTATACATGAAATTTTTTTAAAAAAATTGATTGTAAATGTTCCCAACACAGAAATTATATGTGAGGTGAAAGAGATGATAATTAGCTTGATTTAACCATCCCATAATATATAAATATGATAAAACATGACATTGAAACTCATAAATATGTATAATTTGTCTTTTGTCAATTAAAAATTAAAATGAAAAACAATGTACATTTTATTGCAATAAGTGGTAAATATGGTAACAATTCAATATAAACAAGTAGAAAATAGTTGTATATGGATTATAGAAAAAGTAGTTTACACATATGTCACTTTAAGCAATAAACTCTAGATAGTCCAGAACTATATTTATATGTAAAATATGTAATTGGATTTTACTTACCTCCTTCACAAGAATTAAAAGAAAGATGTTTATTTTTTTGATTTTTCTCTTGCACTGTAGTTTATGTCTGTTTCCATGTCATTTTGATGTTAAAAAAGCTCAAATTTGTTAAATCAAGATATTGTGGATGAGAACAATTTAAAGACAAATTATTCTGAAAGAAAAAACATTAAACATTAGTCAAACTTATTTATTAAAATAAAAATAACTTATTTATTAAAAAGGCATAACCACTGCGAAAAAGGCAATGTTGTTACACTAGACATGTCATGCTTAAAATTATGCCCTGGGAAAAGCGTAAACTGAATAAGGAGTCTCTTTTATCTATGGTAAGAACCAACACAAAGGTGAAAGACACACTGATTTCCTTAAAGAAATAACAGACTCTCTTATCATAAGTATGTGTGTTTAATGATGCTACAAAATTTTCTACATTTTTATAAAGATAAAATTAGTTTTTAAGAGCAAATGGGCAATTCAGATATTTGACCTTATGGAAAAATCAACCAGGATGCAGAAATCAACAGTGTAGTGTTTTCATTCAGCCACATCTCTGCTTTTCATACAATTCCCTTGAGAGCTAACCTAAGGCAGGATTTTTTTTTCTTTTTCTTTTTCTCAATATAAAAGGATAACTAGTCACTATCTGCTAGTTTAAAAAAATGTTTTGAGACTATTTACATATAACTTAAAATTAAGCTTTTTAATTTATTTCATTAATAATTCATCATAGCCCTTGTCTTTTATTCTCCTTTAATTATTTTGCCTATTTTAAACAAATTTTCTAAGTAGTTATTCTTTCTATGTAGTAAGCTAAAAATACATATAAATTTAAGGGAATAAATGATATTTCTTTATGAATGAATTCATAATTAATTTACTGATTTTGATTCAATAAACAAAGAAACTCTATTTCATATTCACTTTATGTGAAAAAAATATACAACATATTTAATGAGGGTATACATAGCATGATGTAAAAAACTCTTCAACAGAAAGTACACAGGAAATATTTTATACAAAAAGGAAAAAAATAAATGTTCTTTCAAAATAGGTCTAGAGAATTTATCAAAGAATGAATTAGTTTTTATTAAGAGATTATTAAGAGGGAAGTTATATGATATGAGCTTGGAAAAGTTTACTAAGTGGATAGGTTTAATCAAAATTAAATGCACCATTCTTTAATTTTGGCCTTTTCTTTCAAGATGAAACTCTATTTTTTTATGAGGAAGAGAAATGGTCTTCCTCTCTCCCTGTGTCTCTCTCATCTAACCTAGCAGTAACTGAATATTCAAACATATGCCTTCATTGTTTCATTTTTTCAAAAATTCTCTCAAATAACTTCATATGCCTCAATCTAACTGTTCAAACCATGAGAATGATGATAAACACTACAGCTAAAACTTGAGATATATGTATTACAAATACTGAGTGAGATTTTGTAATAAATATACAGCATTTTAAAACCACAAACTGATAAGAGAGTCAAAGAAAGTTTATATAATTTTCTCGCATGATTAGTTTGGATCAGATCCCAAATTGCAATTGAACCTATTTTTAATTCCAAAATGTTTACCTAGAACCAAATACTGTTCTGATCAGGTAGTTGAATATGAGAAAAAAAAATGGAAAAGATACTGCAACATGAAAAATGAAGATGGGAACTAAGAAAAATAAAAAAAAGAAAGACGGCCCCCCACCCAAAAAAACCCTGCAGATCTTCTGCAGGTAACCAGTTCCCTAACATTTATGTAAATGTGCTTTGTATTCTACTGGAAAAGAAATTCTGAATCTATATTTGTATACATCATGATAAGGACATGGCTTGCAAATTTCAAAGAAAAGTGTGACATTAATATTGTCTTGTACTTTGTGTAATCCTTATAATCCATTTCAAAATGGTTCTTGTTTCACCTCTTAAATTGTCAATAGTATTTTAAAGAGAGGGGAAATAAATTGTCTTTTTTTTTTTTTTTTGGCATTGGAAATTGAACCCAGGGTACTCTACAACTGCCACTGAACTACATCTCCAGCCCTTTCTGAGAGAGGTGCTTGCTAAGTTTCTGAGAGTCTCACAGGTTGCTAAAGTTGGCCTTGAATTCGTGATCCTTCTACCTCCTCCCAGTCATTGGGATTAGAGGCATGAGCCACTGCACCAGGCATAAATGATCTCTTTGTGAAAACTTTTCACTTGGCATACTTTGTTTAACCAAGATGATCTTTAATTGTAGCACACATGAATGCGAATTAGTGTTTCTCACTATTATAATATCTGTTTGAGTCAGCTATTTTGCTACTGTGACCAAAAGACGGGACAAGAACAGTTTTAGAGGAGGAAAAGTTTATTTTCTGGCTCACAGTTCCAGAGTTCTCAGTCAATAAAAGGTTGGCCTCATTCCTCAGGACTCAAGGTGAGGCAGAACATCATTGCAGTAGTATGTGACAGAGGAAAGAAGCTCAAAGAGGCAGCAAGATACAGAGAGAGAAAGTTTACTACACTCAACAAAGACACAATATAAACTCCAAGGCACATCCCCAATGACCCGCCTCCTCCAGGCATACCTTCCCTGCCTACAGTTACCAACCAATTAATCCCTATCAATGAATTAATGCACAGATTAGATCAAGGCTCTCATAACACAATCAGTTCACTTCTAAACGTTCTTATATGTCTCACACATGAGATTTTGACAGGTACCATATCTAAACCATAACAGTACCTATTAAAATTCTATTCTTATAATTACTGATAGTTTTCACAGTGTCAGCCAGTGATCTGTGCTCAATGATGAGCAAGATTCATACATTATAAACAAGTGAAACAGAAATTATTCTAGAGTAGTGCTAGTTTAGTTAAATTTCTGTGAATTATCATTTGACAGCATTTATGAGCCAAAACATACATGACAAAAACCCAAATAATTACAAGACTACTTGGTGAACTAACTTTGTTATTAAAATGACTAGTGGCCTTTTAATTTCTATATATTCTATGAATTATTGTTGAGTAGAAATCGACTCAATATAATTGTGTGCTTCTCTACTCAGATTATAATTAGTGTTTATTTGTGTTCAACAAAAATTTATTGAATAAATGACTTCGTCAATTGATTAACGTGTTATAATATTGAAAACTATAAATTAATAAAAATTTGATTAATTTGTAAGACAAGTCTCTGGATATTATTTCCTTCCGTCTTGCTTACCAATCTTTAGATAGAGTTTGGATAAATCACACAAATTCTGATTCTTTGATTCTAATATAACAGAAGGGTCACCAAGTTTATATCTCAAGGGTACTGTGAGCATCAAATGAGATAATGCATGCAAAAAAAATGGTTTTCTAAGTTTGAATTCATTATTGATTTTTGTTCTTATTTATTTTGCTAATACACATAAATTACTCAAACTCTCACGTAATATATTACTGTCATGAATACAGAGATGGCAAGTTACAAAACAATGAGGAACTAAGGAATTTAAGCTTTCATACCAAGTTTACCAGGCCTTATGAACCAGAATTAATTTTTAAGACACTGGTATTGAATGTTTCATGGAATCATTTATTTCTCTTTCCTTGGGCTTCCTAAACTACCAAAGATAAATGTTTATGCTGCATTCAGTGAACATTATAAGAACTTATAAAGAATACTTTCCTAAAACATTTTTTGTTATGTCTGTTCTTATTCTTTCTTTCTGTTTTTCATCTTTGTGTATTCAAATGTATAAACATGGTAAATTGTTATTTTTTAGTTTGTATTCCTATTAATTCTGACTTTGAACTCTTTCATCTGCATGTCTATGTGTGAACACAGTCATAAAAATTGACTATTATGACATTTTTATCTTAAGTTCCACAAATAAAATAAATTTTACTTATATTTCAGTCATCCTTAATTTCAGATCAAAGCAAAATGATTGTGGTTGGCTACTAGCTCTATTTTAGACTATTTTGACATATTTCAACTTATCTCTTGTATTTGTAGAATTTTTAAATATAAATGTCTACCTTCAGATACTTTCCGATTCAAGATGAAATCTTTTTGTATTTTATGAGCCCCAGAGTATTCTGATGATAAAATAAAAGAAATTTAACTATGCAGTGATGACAATTATACATAATTATACATATACAATTATAAATAATTGCTCAAATATTTTAATTGAAAAATAAATAACTAAATTAATAAAGTGTTTACAGGAGGAGAGAAATTTGTTTTAGGAAACAAATAGATGCTTCACCTCTTTAGATGTCATGTTTTTTAGATTTAGCATTGGAGATGTATAATAGTTCTGTCTAATTACAAAATAAAATTAAAGTAGAAACAAAAGTAATTTCTAGAATCCATGAGCAAACTAGAAAAATTGAATCTGAATTGGTGATTTCATCATGCAAAAAGGAAATATTTTATCTGACCTTACAATCACTTTTTCCCAAGACACCAGATGAATAAAATAAATATTTACAACTGGCCTTCGAAGAAAATTATAAATGTACAGAGCTTCCCTAAAATGGAAAATTATAATCTTCCTCTATTAATAAACTAAGCATATATTTCTGAATGTGAATTTCATGCCATTCTTCAGAATAAATGCTTTGGGGGACATGTAATATTTTGAGATTCCTAGGGAACACTGAGATTCAGACTCAATTGAATATGCAAATTCAGTATTGCAGGGAATAGAAGCAGGAGTTTAGAAGTCAAATATAAAGTCACAGAAATATGCAAATGCTTCTGTTGGCTGTTGGAAACATTCCGTGGAAGTAATGCTATTTTATGACAATGCTGTTTATAAGAAACAGATGATTAGTTTTCTCAGAAAGTTTTAAAATTTCATGTGCATTTCAAAAAATATCGAAAGTAGGGGAGGGGGGATAGTAGAGGATAGGAAAGGCAGCAGAATAAAACGGACACTAGTATGGCAACATGTAAATCAATGGATGTGTAACTGATATGATTCTGCAATCTGTATACGGGGTGAAAATGGGAGTTCATAACCCACTTGAATCAAAGTGTGAAATATGATATGTCAAGAACTATGTAATGTTTTGAACAACCAACAATAAAAAATTAAAAAAAAGAAAGTAGATTAGAAAATGTTATATATACTCTTCCTTTTCTATATTGAAAAAGACAAGAAGATAAACAGCATTATACAAATAATATCAATTTGAAGTCATTTTTAATTTTTAATATTGATTAACCATAACTTGACAGTATTTTAGTTATATTATTAATACTAGTAACAATATTGAATAGTTGTATATAGATGAATAACTTCACTTAGTTATTGAAACTACTTAATGAAACATATAAGAAAAAATACCATTTTCTCTATTAGCAGCTTAAGAATTTGCAGCTGTATAAAATTGAGGAAACACTTCAAGATTGCACTGAAGGCAAGCAGCTTTGTGATCAAGGTCTTTTAATTTACATTCTGAATTCTTTATGATATAGCATGCTCTAAATTGTTTGAGCACCCTTAAAATCTAAAACAGTAAATTTTTTTAAAAAAATATTTATTTCTTAATTGTAGTTGGACACAATACCTTTATTTTATTTATTTATATTTATGTGGTGCAGAGGATCAAACCCAAGGCCTCGCATGTGCTAGGCGAGGTCTCTACTGCTGAGCCACAACCTTATCCCCTAAAACAGTAAAATATTTTGAAGGCATAAATTGAGAGATAATTCAATGCTATTTTCTTGAAAATTTATTATGAATAAATATATCTCATTATCAATTAAAATCTCTTATCTTTATAATCATACTATTCTTCATCAGATTTGTAGAGACTGACAGTGGGCACTGAAACAAAATGAAAACAAAACAAAGAAATTAGGAGTAATAATATAAATTGAATTCTTAAATAAATATTGTTCTCTAATCAATATTAATTTGAATAATATAATAGGAAGTTTTGTTTTTCATAGAATATTAAATGTGATGGCAAGTTAATTAAAAAAATATTACATAGGTAGCACATTAGAACTTCATCCATCCCCTGCAAAACATTTATAAGTCCATATGTTTGTGATAATAATGACAAACGCTAACAGTAATCCCAAAATGAACTTCATAAATGCATGCCTACTCCACAAATTTCTGTAAGTTTTAATTCCTAAGAGCCAAAATAAGGGCCTCACCCTCCAATTATCCTTTTCTTTTAAAAGTGAACTCCTTTTATTAGCTTATCTATATCTTTATATAATTTTCTTCCTTATTTCTATATAAAAAGCATGTGAAATGGCTTATAAAGTATATATAGGAAGGTAAAAATATAACTGAGGAAAATCAGCTGAAGGAAAACTTGTAAATTTAGTGTTAGAATTTAAAATTCATGTTACTTATAACCATACTGTAAAAAGCTACTAAAAGAGAATCACAAATCTTTGATGTTTAGTAAGCAGCAATCACAATGTAGGACATGGTTAAATTGTTTTATGTGCCTAAGATAAAAAGAAGTTAGCTAATGAGCAGAAGCACATTTCCCCTAGAAATCCTCTGATAAATTATCATACCATGACATAAAAAAGTTTGTTTTTAGTGATGGGACTGCAGAAAATACAACCAAGAGCATCAAAGTGTAGATGTGTGTAACATCACACTGAGGCAGGATTTAGCAAATTCAAAGGACACATGATTTTAAGTTGCAGGTCTCTTATCCTGTGCTGAATCTAAGGATCATTTTTCACCTATCTTGAAGGAACAGGCAAATTTTTCTCAGGTGTCATCCTAAACGGTATATATTTTTTTTATTTTTTGAAAACTTATGCTAAGCATTGGGCGATCATAAATTCAAGGTTATACTCAAGATGATCTTCAGGATAGAAAGTGAAATATTAATATGTGAGATTTAGAGGACTTTTAAAACTAAACTCATATGTTATTAACCTGAAAAGATTCCTTAGTGTTTTAGGTTGGAAAACATGATATAGAACAGTGTGGTCCGAATAATCTAATATTTACAAAACAAGGATAAAGTAATGAGCAATTTTGCTTATTTACAATTTAAATGCCCAGCATGATATTTAGGAGATATGTGACAAGTGGGTCTCCAAAATTAGGAAGATGGCAGAAGCTGATAATATTTTCTCTGTTAACTGATTAATTAAAAATATTTGGATATCTTATATATTTTGTTCAGATTGTGTAAGAATATTAGTTACAGTCATTATATATGTATAAATATCAATAAACTAAACCATATAAAATTAAAATTACCCAGAATGAATCATTATAAAAAATTGGGCAGTATTTACCTTTATGATTAATAATTCTTGCTGGCTGTGGTGGCACATGCCTATAATCCCAGCAGTTCAGGAAGCTGAGACAGGAGGATCATGAGTTCAAAGCCAGCCTCAACAAAGGTGAGGCACTAAGCAACTTACTGAGATTATGTCTCTAAATAAAATACAAAATAGGGCTGGGGATGTGTCTCAGTGGTTGAATGCCCCTGAGTTCAATCCCCAGTACCAAAAAAAAAAAAAAAAAAAAAAGATTAATAATTATTTTGTGGAAATATAATTAGTATTCCAAAACTTATGTTTGAGGATAGGTATGATAAAGAATGCTATACCACATGAAAACTGAATATGCTCAATCCAGACATTTGGATTAGAATAAAAACTACAGATAGGTAAAATTGTGTTGTGATATAATTAATAAAATTTATGACTGTTGAAATGTCTTAAGAAAATCTTTCTGAATCTTCTTGGAATTAATTTTTTCGATAATCATTTAAAAAATGTAAATGATTGAACCTAGGCTTCATCACTTGAGAAGCAAGTGCCATACTACTGAGCTACATCTCTCAACCAGGATTTTGAAATAAAATCTCTCCATATATTTATATATGCATTTTGTATTATATATATTTATAAATGTAAAGCAATTTCATTCAATATATTTATATGTGTATGCACAAGTATAAATATGCATACATACAAAACTACTGTACTATAAAATAATATTTACAGGTTTACAAATTATAATGACCTAAATGTTATCTTAAATATAGTTATGCATCTTTAGATAATATCTGCAATATTTGGTAGTTGATTATTTCCAATTTGTTGAATTAATCTCTTAATTTAAGAAAAACGGTTGCTTACTTAGTTTTTACTTTTAAATCTCAAACAATAAATAGCCAGTGATATTTTAAATAGTAACTGAATATACAAGAAAATGAAAAAACTATATGAATACTTGACTCACCCTTGTGAAAGTGGCCTTGATACTGTGTTTTCACTTACAGAGGAATTATAAAACAGTTTGTACAGAAAAGACAATGCTATATAGCTATTAAAGTAATTTTAAAAATATTAATCATGAGGCAAAAAACATTAAATAAAAAAATGATATCAGAATATCAAAAAAGTAGCCTGAACTTAGCTGATCTAGAGGCTGTATTGTGAGCTTGTGTTTGAAAAGTGCTCCATATTTAACTGGCCATAGAGGACTGAGGCTCTCCTTTTGGTATATATACCAAAACCCTAACCCTCAAAAGATAAAGCAAGGAAAAATAACTACATTTAAAATGCCAAAATAAAAACAAAAGAAACAAACAAAAATATGTATTTAAGTCCATGGCACAGCAAGAAAACACACACACACACACAGAGAGAGAGAGAGAGAGAGAGAGAGAGAGAGAGAGAGAGAGGAGAGAGAGAGATGAGAGAAAGAGAGGGAGAGAGGGGGAGAGAGAGGGGGGGAGAGAGAGGAGAGAGGGGGAGAGAGAGGAGAGAGAGAAGGAGAGAGAGAGATGAGAGAAAGAGAGGAGAGAGAGAGAGAGAGAGAGAGAGAGAGACTGAATGAAAAATGAAGGAGGGTAAAAATAGTTAATAAGAATGGATGAATGGATGATCATTGTCTGTGCTCAACTGTCTGCTTTTCCATTTCTTCTTGGAAGAGGGTGAATATGCACATGAAAGACTGGGATGTTAACCTCTTCCTATTTTGTGTTGCTGGCTGAGTTGCCATTTGGACTGTCCAAAGAGTGAAGCTGGTCAAATAACTCTCAGTGTGCCTTTTTACCAGCATAAGGTAGAATGGAATGGGAAGTATGGTTCTGGAGTTTTGTCTGCACAGACCACATCCTGGTATTTTTAGTGTGGGGCTGCTGTGGAGTTCTGTGGAAGGAGTTATGAAAGCTGAAACAGATATAATCAGGCCTTGAGGTTTTTTTGTATGGTATCTGCTCTGGGGAGATGGACACACCCCTAAAGCCTAGTGGTTGCCAATCTCTGGGAGGTGGTTGAGAGCCTCCCAGAATTCTACTTGTGGTTCATGGGATCCACACTCTGTTGGCCACAAACACAATCTTGACAGGTTTAGTCCTTGCATGTATTCACATCCGGTTGATCAGATTCTTAGCCCACTTGAGCTGGTCACATGAGCCACCAGAGTCAAAGAATAAGTGATCTGGGTTCTCCTTTTCTTTCCAATTTAAATCCCCCTGGGGACATTCTTCTCTGTGACTATTTTACTCATATTCTGGTAGGTACACCCTAGGCTTCATAGTAGGTGCTTACTGGGACAGCATAAAAAAATCCTACAGAAACTCCATGAACACAGTGAAATTGAGCAATACGCATCTGAATAGTTAATGAGTGATAAGTCAGGGGAGAAATTAAGATTGTACATCATCACCAATTTGATTTTTAATCCAGAGATGCAAGAATGGTTTAACATACACTAATCAATAAATGTAATTCATTACATAAATAGAATTAAGTACAAAAATGCTTAGTCATCTCAACAGATGCAGAGAAGGCCTTTGACAAAATTAAGTTATGATTCTTGGTAAAAACACTGAAGAAACTAGGCATAGAAGAAAGATTGAAGAAGACCTCAGAAGATGGAAAGACTTCCCATGTTCACAAAAAGGTGAAATTAAAATTGTTAAGATGACCATATTACTGAAAGTGATGTACAAATTCAATTCAATCCCCATCAAAATACCCATGATATTCTTCACAGAACTAGAAAAAAAAAAAAAAAAAACTAGAATAAAGGAATGAAAGCATAAAAGACCTGGAATGGCCAAAGCAATATTAAGCCAAAGAAGAAATGTTGGAGGGATCACAATACCTGACTTCAAATTACACTACAGAGTTATAGCAACAAAAACTTCATGATATTGTCATAAAAACAGACACATAGTCCAATGGTACAAAACAGAAGCCACAGAGACATAGAGATGCCTAAAATCCCCTTAAAGAGCAAGCTTCCAATGACCCAAAACCTCCAACTAGCCCCCATCTCTTAAAGGTTCTAACTCCTCCCTACAGTACCATAATGGGTACCAAAGTTTTCCACATAGGTCTTTGATCTAAGATCCAAAAACAGTGCCAACCAAATTAAATGCCTGTGCTTAAATATTTATTATTGTTTAATTTTTTAAAATCCAGTATTAATTTTAAGTATTATGATCTCCATTCTCTCATTTTATTCCACTTCCACAATGAGAAACCTGTAATGTGACACTGAGCAGAAAGGAGGAAAAACAAGATATCATGCAATCACCTCAACCTATTCTAGGTATTAATTTTTTGATGAAAAGTTTGTTATTTGTACATTTTAAGCATACTTTGATCCATAAAGTTATAAATAACTAATTATTTAACTTAAGCCAGGAATCCTGTTTTAAGAAATATTTAAAAGGGTGACTTGAAAAATATCTTTTGATCATATGTGTTTGTTAAAATAGACACAGTGCCTTTTCTTGAAAAAATTTAACACATATTGTTACAGTAACATTTTAATAGATTAAAGCATCTGGTAAATCCCTCTGCAAAAGACCTTCTTTAATTCTTTGTGACAACATGTCAATGTCTCTGTGTGTATGTGTTTGTAAGCTATGTTGATATATTTGTATGTTTGTTTCATTCAGAGTTTTGTTCTATTTTCCCCCAACACAACTGTGAAGCATAATTATAGGAAATATGCATGATTAAATAATAACCTATTGACATTTCTAAGAGGTAATATTGCTTGTTTTATAATATATTCAGGCAGTTCACTATTATCCTCTCTCTTGGCAGAAACTATATGGTATCCAACATCCTGAAAACAGAGTTACATTTGTTTGAATTCAAGATACATTGGTTTGAATTCAAATACTTTACTTGTAAGCAGTAAAATTCTCCTTCTAAAATTAAAGAAATACCCCTTACTATTCTTGGTCATCAAGGACTTAACCATAATTGCTGAAGAATAATCTATTCACAGCATTTAAAGCTAAAATTGTATTATTTTAAGCATTTAATAAAGATGCAAAATATGTTACATATTTATTGTATTTTTCTCCTGATGGACACAAACATATTTTTGTAATTACTTCATGATGTATTTCTAACTGGTAGACATTGCACTTGGAATAAAAAATTAAAGGGTTTTCCTGTGCACAGGATATATTTAATATTTGATAACCACTATGACATTGGTAGTGCCTAATGAGCATGGCTGCCAAACAAAACTTAAAGCAGGATTTCAGTGTGTTCCATCTACATCCTTTGAATGAAACATTAAGAGGAGTAAAGGTCTTGGAGTATAGGCCAAAGGCAGCTGCAACTGTCAAGAGCATTTGAGCTAGTCATCTAAATATTTGGAAATTATTAGACAAATTAACATCCATTATGCTCAAACCACTGTGTACTCACTGAATGTCTTAGACTATGATTTTTAGCATGGGGAATGAGATTAGTGATGCCATTAAAGATTTTTACTGGTTCCCAGATAAAGTGTGGATGACAGAGATGTTGCAAAAGAGAATTTCATGTTTTTTTTTTTTTTTTCAGATATAATACTATTTATATTGTTAACTTTCTTTTCAGTTTTCCTAAAAAAATACTCTTCTTTAATAATTATAATATTGAGGAAAACATGATTATAATTAAATTACCTTCAGTCAGGAAAGCCTTTTATCATTTTCCCAAAAGTTGTTTTTAATTGATGATTTTCAAAATAGTATATACTATAAGAAAAATCACAGAGGTATCCATTGTAGATGGAAACATTTTATACATTAAAAATATTATTTACAAAAGTGCTTATTCCAGGAAGTGGATTTATGATATCTAGATAATCATTATTTATAGTTGAAATGGAAATTTTCTGCATGATCCCTTACAAGGTGTAAAAGGTGGGTAGTTAAGACTGTTGTCATTAATTCCTTTTCTTGATCCTTAAACAATGCTTGGCATTTAATTCACATCATGAAAAGTAAGAATAATTTAAGTGCCATAATTTCAAAAGTTGACTGTTTTTCTATGTGTAACATTATTCTCTTAAGAAATTTAGTTCAAACTTTCTGAATTTTATCAAGATTAAATAAACAAATAACACACACTAGTAGAACTTGATATGCACAGTAAGTCTCTAGTTTTGAAGGGTTTATAATTAATAAAAATCACTTCATGTGTCCGTTCATTAATGAGAACATAATAAGCAATTATCATGTACAAAAAAGAAGGGCTTTCTTTAGATTGTTCTCCTTATTCTATAGTTATGTTAACATGCACAAAGATAACAGCCTTGAAAAAATATTTACCCTTATTTCTATATACCCATTGACTTGGTTCTACAAACTAGCTATGAAAATCACAGAGCCCCAGGAGTATAATTATCTTGATGTTTTTAAAATGTTTCTATTAGTGTGTTATGGATATACATAATATTGGGATTCATTTTAACATAATCCTACATTCATGGAATGAAATTTGCTCCATTTAAGTTTCTAGTACTTCCTCTTTCCCTCCCTTCCACACCTCCTTAATGTCATTCCTCTGTCCTCCTGGTATAACATCTATGTATTTATTGTCTTTTACTTGGTGATTTATAGTTATTTGTAAAATTGGAATGCACTGTGTTATATTCATACTTGTTTCTATAGACTATTTCATCTATCAACAAAGAAATTTACTTTATTTTCAATGATACATAGAAAATTTTCTAAAATATACCATGGACACAAAGCAGTCTTGGCAAATAAAAAAAAAAAAAAAAGAGAGAGAGAGAGAGAGAGAGAGAGAGAGAGAGAGAGATGATTCTTTGCATTCTATCATATCACAATTGAACAAAATTAGAAATCAATAACAAAATAAAAAGCAGAAATCATTTAATACCTGGAGATTAAATAAAACACTTCTGAATAAGGAATGAATCATAGAAGAAATTGGGAGAAATTAAAAAAAAATTCTTAGGAACAAAGGAGAACAGAAATATAATATACTAAAATCCCAAATCTCTGGGACTGTATGAAGACAGTTCTAAGAGTAAAGTTTATAGGATTGTGTGCCTACATTAAAAAAAAAGTCACAAATAAATCATCTGATGTTATACCTTAAGGCCTTTGTAAAGGAAGAACAAATTAATTCTAAAACCAGGAAAAGAAAGAAAATAATTAACATCAGAGCCCAGATTAATGAAATTAAGAACTAAAAAAACAACATAAAAGATCTCTTCTGATATTTTTAAACAGTAACAAACTTCTTTCAGAATTTGGATGACAATGTAGAAACAGTTATCCATTAAAAATTTTTGGAAATAGTTTTGGTATTGAGATAGAAATAGAGATATATTATATGACTTACAGCTCCAATATTTCCCATTCTTAGTACAAAATACTTTATAAAATTGTCTAAATAAATAATTTCTTTCTATTTAATTTCTAGCTAAAATGATAGTCATTTGCTAATAAAATATAAAATTCCTCTGTCTTTTCTTTAATTGATGAGTGTGGAGGGAAAAAAAAGAGGAAACCTCTGATAACAAAATTATATATTTGGATTATGTGACCTGACATAACAAAGTCCTCACCACCTCAACTCTGTGAAGAAAGAGTTAGAGAATTCTTTAAATTTTATTGTCTCCTTGGGTGTGGAAAATGTTGGGAAGTATGTCCAGTGTTCTGACTTTTCTGAAGGTGGCCTAAAAGACTAGTTTCTGTTTCATCTGTCTCTGAGTGAAGAAAGGACCTAATGCACTCTAGATGCCTCTTGGTCATTGAGAATCAAAATATTTGGGCAGCTTGATAACATTCAAAGGATCCAAAGCAGATAGAGGTCAATCTAAGCTGGGTGGTCTCTCCCTTTGTGGTAAAGAGAAGAATAGAGTATTCATTCAGCATTCTGGCTTTTTTTTTGTTTGTTTGTTTGTTTTGATGCTTACAAAGAAACACACATTCCTTACTTGAAAAGACACCCCCAAACATACACACAAATGGCTTACAGGTATATGAAAAGCAGATCAGCATTACCAATCGTCTGGGAATGAAAAACAAAACCACAATGATATATCATTTCACACCCCTTAGAAAAGTCATTATTAAAAAGAAAAAAAAATTCACAAAGAAGAAAATAAATAGTGTTACAATGTGGAGAATATGGAATCTTTGCAAACTCTTGGAAATGTACAATCTTACAGGTACCACAGAGCACAATATAGATGTTTCTCAAAAAAGTAAAATTGGAATCATTATATGATTCTGCAACACAATATCTGGATATTTATGTAAAAAAATTGGAAACAGGATCCCAAAGAAATAATCTCAGTTCTACATTTATTGCAGCATTATTCACAGTAACCCCATTCCATGGGGTGAGCTTAAGTATCCATTGATGGATGAATGAATACAGTAGTATACACACACAGAGTGGAATATTATTTAACCTTAAAAGGAAGGAAATCTTGTTATGCTAAAATGTGAATCAACAAGAAGTAAATTTTAAGTGTGAACAAGCTTATCACTAAAAGGCAAATATTTTATGATTCAATTTACAGGAGATATCAAAAATACTCAAACACATAGAGAGAGAAAATAATGTTTATGGCCAAAGATCGAGCAGAGGGAAATGGGGGCTTGCTTTCCAATGAGTATAGAGTTTCAATCATGCAAAATGAAACACTTCTAGATATCTCCTGTAAAACATTGTGTATATAGTTAACAAAATTATATTATACATGTAAAATTATTTAAAAGGTAGATGTTTTGTTAAGCTTTTCAATCACAAAGATAATAATAATAAAACTGAAATGAAAAAAATATACAAAGTGGGGACAGTTTCTAGGCCCAGCTTATTTACTGCCAGCAACAAGCAGGCATAAAAGCAACATGCCACATGTCAATTTGAATTTAAAATTCATTAGCACTATGTAAGTCTTTAAGAAATAAATAATGGAATAGAACATTAGGTTGTTTTATCTTGAAAAGTTACCCAATTTTTAACAAAACATCTTAGTTAAAGTCATAGTTGTTTGAGCAACGTTTTACATATTTCTCTGGTAAGCTACAAGGGAAAAGGAATATTTGTGTTTTGCTTGGTGATATGTCCTAACTAGAAAAGTGTGTATACCATATAACTTCTATAGCCCAAGCCATAAAATAATGCAACAAATAAACAATGATAAAATTTAATTAATAATAAAATATTATTAGTAAACAAATAAGTCAACTTGTCTCTGAAGTTATAATATATAATTGAAAGGCAAGGACATTTTTGCAAGATAGACCTGAAGGATCTAAATTTAAAAAAAAAAAAAATTAAATAAAAATTTAAATAAAACCTGAAGGTGCTAAATTTACAAGGATTTACTAAATCCTTGTAAATTTAGCACATTGCAAATTAAGCTTTCCTGAGGTTGAGTAGGTTGAGTGTATATTATGGTGTGGATATGAGGTGCTCCCACCAAAACACCTATAATAATAGATGAATGTTTGAAGGTAAAATGATTGAATTGTGAGAGCTGAAACCTATTCAGTCCATCTTAGTTTGAATGGACTGGGTGGTGACTATAGAAGGGGCATGTAACTGGAGGAGGTGGGTCACTGGGAATACCATAGAAGAGTGTATCTTCCCTTTTGCCCCTTCCTCCTTTCCTCTCATTGCTTCCTGGCTGCTGTAAGGTGAACAACTTTTCTCCAACACACACTTCTGCCATGATGTTCTGCCTCACTTGGACCCAGAGCACTGGAGTCAGCCAATGAATGAACTAAAACCTCTGAGACCTCTGAAACTGTAGGGTCCAAATGAACTTTTACCCCTCTAAGTTGTTCTTGTTAGGTATTTCAGCCGCAACGGTGCAAAGATGACTAAACGGTCCAGAAGGTACATTTTACATTACTTTTAAAATATCACTACTATCACCACATAGGAAGTACCACTTACACACAGAAGAACAAGCAGCCATATGTATATCACCTGAACCTGGATCAGTCACCATTGTTTGAATCAGAGGTGTCATGGACATGTAGGATTGCTATACATATATTTTCAATACATAGAGAATTTATGGTTGGAATCTGTATTTTTCCCACAAGAGTACATAGCAGATGAAGTCAATCAGATACACAGATATAAATGGAGGGTGGATCCCAAGGCTTTCTGGGTTCATTCTGAGTCCAAATTGACCTTCTCTATAATATATGCATAATAATATTTCCAGCTGTCTGCCTCTGATATGTTTCATCTTCTCAACTTCCTAATGCATAAAGGAACAAAAAATAAAATCATTACCTTCTATCTTTCGAGGAGGTAACTTTACAATTAAATAATATAATCTGCTTACAGATCCAGTAGTCCATAGTGCAGATAGAAATTGGTAAACATCAACAATTTTATTTTTTACTTAATATTTTCTTTTGGAAGCTAATCAGCAAAATTTAGCTCACAGATGAATTCTCATTAACCCCAGAGTGGACCTTAAAGCTATGAAATAGTAAACTGGAAATAATCTCTTATACATCTAGGGTTACTAGAAAGCAATCAAATCAAGTTTTTGTAAATAATATTCTAATATTCAAATCTTATTCTCATTCAAAGACAAATGCTATCTTAAATACTTGCAACTTTTGAAAGGAATTCCATATTTAACTGCTTAATTTTCATCAATATTAGTTGTAAGAGGATGATACTTCACTAGAAATTAATTCAGGTTTTAAACCTCAAAAGAACAGACACATGGACTACAGTTCAATTGTATAATACAATTAGGCATCTTTCATTACATCATCTGGGAATTGGTGCTTGCAACTTCCCATGAAATCTAGTTTTGGAAATTTGTAACTGTGGCTTAAGTAGTTACATTTTCATGGTTATATGGATGTTAACATATAAAAGTAAATCAAGATGAACACTTAATATTTGAGTATATATATATGTGTATATATATATATATATATATATATATATATATATATAAGTTAAATATTTAAAATAAAAATAAAACAATTATGAACTTATTTAAAAGTAGCCTATTCCTTACTGTTATTTAAGAGTTGCTATTCTTTCACTAATTCGTTTTAGTTTTACATATTATTAGGGTTACTTTTGACATAATTACACAAGCATTAAATATAATTCACCCTAATTTAGTACCCAGTGTTTCTCCTTTCCCTACCTTGTTCCCTTACCTCCAATCAACAGAAATTTCTTCTATTTATGTATTTATATTTCTATTTTTAAAGTAGTGTCTTAAGTATATACATGAAGATGAGATTTACTGTGACATATTCATATATGTACACAGGAAATTTAGGTCACATTAATTCCACCATTCATTCCTTTACCCATCTCTCCTGCCTCCCCATAACTCCCTTCCTCTATACCACCGACATCTTTCTTCCACTCTCACAGAAAACATCTGACCTTTTACCTTGGTCTGACTTATTCACTTAGAATGGTAGTCTTCAGTTCCAACCATTTACTGGCAAATACCATAATTCCATTATTCTTTAGGGCTGAGTAATACTCCACTGTGTATACATACCACATTTTATTTATCCATTCTTCTGATGACATGCATGTAGGTTGGTTGCATAGCTTGGCTATTGTGAATTGTGCTGCTATAAACATTGCTATAAAAATTGATGTGGCTATATTCCTATAGTATGCTGACTTTAGATCTTTTGATTACATATAAGGAGTGAGACAGCTGGTTTCTATAGTGGTTCCATTCCCAGTTTTGTGAGAAATTTGTATACTGTTGCTCTGATTGCCATGTATTAATTACCATGAATCCACTCCCATCTTTAGCATAGGAAACACCAATACATATGAAGTGTGTTATAAAGTCCTAATATTTTATCATATACTTCTGCATGGAGAATTGAGCCTATTGTTTAATTCAAAATGCATTGCCCTCTATTTAATAAATGCCATTACTAGCAAATTTCTGTTTCAAAATTTACTTCAAACCTATATAAATTGTGTTAGCATGAAAGTCATGGATTTCCTTAAGGAATTTGTAACATTTGTAGTAGGCAAGAACCCAGAGAATGGACAGTAATTGAAAAAGCTCTGAAAATCAACATATGTATAAATTTCTCATACAGCCTTGTAATTTATATGAATGAAATTTCTATGTTTTTATCTTCGTGGGTAAACATTTACAACAACAATGAAGAAAGTAGTGATATATCTTTTATCATAATATAGACTCATAATCCTGCATTCTGAGCTCCTGTGCATTATATAATCATTCAACAGATACAACTTTGAACTCTCTCAATAGCCAGCCTCAGGATGGTAGGCTGACAAATGAGGACTATCTGGTGGGAGGTCCATAGCAACTGTGGTGGAAGGAGGCCTCCTCTGCCCCAGAACTTCTGGAGAGATCCAAAGGCAAAGAATGTTGGAAATCTTCTAAAGGTCCCAAATCCCAATGAAGTCAAACCAAGACTCAATAAGAATTTCTTCACTTCTCTTTGTCATGGTTTAGTATAAATAGTCTAATGTGTGTGTGTGTGTGTGTGTGTGTGAGAGAGAGAGAGAGAGAGAGAGAGAGAGATGTGTGTGTGTGTTTGTGTGTGTATATGTATATAAAATCACTCTTCATTTTGATTTGATCTAGAAGCCAACATTTTGACCTCAATATATTTGACTGTATTTTTTTCTAATGTTTTAAAACATTAACTGGAATCATTTGCTTGATCTTTGTTTTCCTAACTCTGGTTTCTACTTGTGGATTTCTCTCTTATTTTACATGATACTTCCTTAAATGCCAAATATCTAAATATTATGGTTTAGATATGGTTTAGATTTTCCCCCAATGCTCATGTGTTTAGAGGTGCAAGAGAGTTTAGAGGTGAAATGATAGTGTTACCGAATGCTGAAGTATAACACCAGAGAAGCAAGCCCAGGCAAGTTTAGAGTGGAAAGTAGAAGCTTTATTAAGGACAGCAGAAAAGACTTCTCCCTGGAGGAAGAAAGGGACCTAAGAGGTGGAATCTGTGGAAGGGTGATGTCTTCCCCTTTTTATAGTTAAGGTCTTCTTTCAGCTTTCCCACATTCCTGTCCTTTGTTCTGTTATCTTGCAGTGATACAATGTAGGTGGGAAGACCCAAAAGGTGAGGGGCAGGGACTAATCTGGGCAGGAGGGGCCTGGGACTCCTTTTGATTAGCACCTCCCTGTTTGCTGGGAGCTGTTTCATTAACATTTCTTTAGAATGAGCTCTGGGCCTTGGGAACATTAACATTTCAATTTCCCCAAGTGCTGCTCTGCTTTCCCTGGCTCCATTCTCAACTTGGCCTTTATTTCCGATTTTACTGGATATTAGACCCGATTTACCTAACTACACTAACTACTTATCTTTAAATCTGGCTTCAATAGGGTTATGAGAGCTTTAACCTAATCAATGCATTAACCCACTGATACGGATTAACTGGGTGGTGATTACAGGCAGGTAGGCTGTGGTTGGAAGAAGTAGGTCACTGTGGCATGATTTAGGTATGGATTTTGATCCTGGTGAGCAGAGCTCTCTCTGCTTTCTGATTTCTATGTCCTCAGCTGCTTTCTTCTTCCACATGCTTGAAAAAAGGTGTATTGCCTCACCTTGCACCCAGAGCAATGAAGTTGGCAGTCTATGGACTGAGATGGTTTACGTGGTGAGCACTAACTAAACCTTTCCCTCCTCTAACATTGTGCTTTTTAGGTCTTTTGATCAGAGCAGTGAAAAAGATGACTAAAACACTAATGTAAACTTTCAACATAAAATATAAACAAAACAAATATCAACTACTTTAGAATTCTGTTCTCATCCATTTGCCTAATGAAGTCTGCTCCTTTTCAAGTTTTCTACAATTCAGTGCCTGACATTGTTTCAGTTTCTCTGGCCAAAAAAACAAAACAAAACAAAAAAAAAACCCTGAAACCAACTCTTTGATGTATTATCCACAATCATCTCTCAAGGAGTTCTTCCTTCCAGCTATACTTTCATAAACACACACACACACACACACTCACACACACACACATACCCAGGTTTCAAATTCTTATTTCTTTACCTTAATCAATCAACTTTGATTATCGCAATAGCAACCTATTATGCTGCTTGCACCCCTGCTTTATTGAAATTTGTTCTTATACCAAATGTCGGATGTCACTTGTCTGCCCATAAACAGATGGTTCCTAACCATTGAAACAGATTAGTCACAACTCCTTAAAATGACTTCCACTAACCAGTACTATCTGCCCAACTTATTTTTGTCACCTAATCAACCTCTATTTTTATTAAGCAGAGATCTCTTAATGTTCCAGCTTTGGTTTAGCTGATCACTGTCTCTGGAAATTGTCTTATACAGACTCTCAAATATTTCACTTTTCACAAGTCACAATGCAGGTGTCCTCTTACAAGGGAAACATCCTCTGCCACTTTATGCTATCGCAGAAAAGGGAGGATAAAAAAAAGGACATTTCTAGGTTATGGGGTCATTTAAGAATCAGTCAGGACCTGAGAAAAAAAATCAGGACTTTGTTGTAGTCATGAGTTCTAATTGTCTGGGGAAAAGATTTGGCAGGAGGATTTGGACAAGAAGCTACTTTTAAAATGTAAATGGCCCCCTACCCTATTGCCATCACTTGAATTCTTAAAATTGAAAGCAATACTTTGAAAGAAAAACAAATGCAGTAGTACTGGGTAAAGTCAAGATAAGTTAAATTAGGAGTGAAAAGAAGTAAATTGTGTTGACTGTATTATAAACTTGATAAATCTTCAGGTATTTTAGAGTTAGGAAAATCCTTATGAAATATATATTTAAAATTTTAAGGAAAATTTCTTTCAAAATTTAGACATTTTGTTTATTTATTGTCCCACTTACCCACTTTTATACAGGGTGTGTTCTTAATGTTTAAGACATTAAGGGTTTAAAAAAAAAAAAGAGGACTCTGGCCAGGGTTATAGCTCAGTTGTAGAATACATGCCTAGCATTTGTGAGGCAATGGGTTTGATCCTTAGCACCACACAAAATAAATAAATAAAATAAAGTTATTGTGTCCACCTACAACTGAAAAAAAAATAAAAATAAACATAGGGATGACCATCTAATAAATGATATTTTCTAAATGCATTCCTATATTGCACTGATGATTTTTATCTCTATCTCAATCTCTCACTTTCACTTTCGCAATTTTTTCCTCTAGCAACAATTATCATAAGATTTAAATGGCAAAAACATTACATTAAGAATAATGTGGACAGATTTTCATGTTTTATATAGAAGTATGTTTAGGAAATAATAAAATCTTTCATTTTTTAGAATTTATCAGGAAGTAAAATAACTTGTATCTTTTCTATATTTGACTTCTGAATGACAACAATAAAGGTCAAACGAATATTTAAAAGTATAGAAATGTCAAATTAAAAATTATTTAGAAAAATTTATTGTTACTCTTTCTGATCAATTTTAATGCTGCATGGGTGGATAGTGATTTTCTCAAAATACTGGATGTCAGAATACACAGCTGGTCCAGGGTATTCTTTAGTATGTTAATGAGGAAATTTATATCTTTGTAACCTGGATTTGGTAATTTAAAAAATAATAATTACTTGTAATAAATATGGAATTACTTATAAAATTGCTAAATATTATATGCATAAAACATATCACAAGTAAACACAGATATTTGTTATTTTGCAATAGACATTTGTTATTTTCCAATATTTGAATACTATTAATTAAAAAAATAAGCACTTGACATACTTCGTGTGAAAAATTAGCAAGTTGAAGACTACTTTATTTAAGAGAATACATTAGTAAAACTATAAAAACATTGCAATTTTTAAAATGTTTTTACAATGGCAGAGTCAATGAGTATTTTCTAATTTATTGGTCAATCTAAAAGTAAAATTTTTAGTTAATAAAACCCTAAGTCTATAGATTTATGTTATTAGAACAACAGCTCCATTGCCTGAAATGGACAAATAAATATTTGTAAACATTTAAATATAATAATCTAAATTGCTGTTGTAACTTCCCTTATTTATCTTCAGATTAATCTTCATTTTAATTCCTGTCCTGCCAACATTAGATTTATAATGTTGATATGGGTCATATAATTTGACAATATCTATTTATATATTTATTTGATAATTGAGGTTGAACCCAGAGAGAGTCTCACTAATGAAGCCAGAATTAAAGCTAAGTAGTTAGTGTAGTTAGGTAAATCAGGTCTAATATCGAGTAAGATAAATAAAATGGAGGTTTTTATAGAGAATGGAGTTCAGGAAAGTAGAGCAGCACTTGGGGAAATTGAAATATTAGTGTCCTCAAGGCTTGGAACCCATCCTAAGGAACTGTTAATGAAACAGCTCCCAGCAAACAGGGAAGTGCTAATCAAAAGCCACCCCAGGCCCTTCCTGACCAGATTACTCCTTCTGCCCACCTATCTCCCACCTTTTGGGCCTTCCAACCTGCATTCTATCACTGCAAGATAAAGGGAAACAAAAGACATGAATGTGGAAAAACTAAAAGAAGACCTTAGCTATAAAAAAGGGAAGACCTCCCCCTTCCACTGATTCCACCTTCTGGGTCCCCTTCTTCCTCCAGGGAGAAGTCTTTTCTGCTGTACTTTAATAAAGCCTTCCACTTTCCACTCTACACTTGCCTCAGGTGCTTCTCTGGTGTTATACTTAAGCATTCTGGGAGGCAAGGACTCAAACAGTGGTAATACTTAGTTGCTTAGTGCCTCTGTATTTTGCTGAATTTTGCCTTGAGCTTGTGATCCTCCAGTCTCTCTCTCTTGAGTTACTGGGATCACAAGTGAGTGCCACTATGTTGGCTTCTAGTCTGACATTTTAAAAGTTTTTACTTAGTAAATTTAGGGATTAAAATATTTTATTAAATGGTTTAGCATACTACACATAAAGAAAGCATTATAATTTCTAGATATATTTGATTTTAGAATGCCAAGATTATTAATTTTTAATAAAAGATGGTAAGGTAACTTTATGTTATTTAAAATGTTATCTTGCTTTATTAAGTTCACCATCCACAAAGCATAGAATAGGTATCAGTGGGGTGAGTATGAGTGTCTACACATAACATGATTGTTAAAACACATACACTGAATAGAAAAGTATTATCAGATTTATGCAAATAGAATTCTCTGCCTACCAAATAATACTTGTGGCAGAATGGCAAAAGTTCTAGGATTAAGATATAGGGAATCATTTTAAATCTTTTGTCTAACTGTAGAATGGCATATTATCCTTTGGAAATTTATTTCTTAGCTTAAAGTTAGATGAGACTAAACCAACATATTTCAACTAGAGAATATTTGATGGATATTTCAGCAATATCCATAAAACAGTATGCAAATTATTGTTTGAATATTTTAGAGAAAAATCTATAGCAGTTATTAAGTTCTCAAATTGTTAGAAATTACAAATACATACACAAATGTACGAGAGAGAGAGAGAGAGAGAGAGAGAGAGAGAGAGAGAGAGAGAGAAGCAAATCTAACATAGATTATTTACATTTTTTATATTTTTGGAATTGTGGTTCAGCTCCGTTTACAGAGTTCACAAACTCTCTGTTCTCTAAAACATGTTATTAATCAAAGATATAAATGAAGCTTTGTTGTAGATAATTTGCATATGTAACAAAACTATAATTTGAATAGTCTTGAATAAACCTTGAAACAAAAATGAGTGGTATTCTAACTTGTGCTGTGAGATACACACTGGTAAAAATCATTTTCAAATAATACATGAATTTACCCTGCTTAATTTCACTTGAGCCCTTAAAAGAGAGAGCGGGGGTATGGGTATCTTATGAGCACCACTATAGAGTTGTATAATAAAGGAAAAATTGCTCTTAGAGAAAAACCTGCCTTATAAACATTTGTTGCTGTCTTTCAGTCAACTTTACAGCCATTATTTACTACAAAGAAGCACCAGGGAAGGAAATATTCATTTAGTGTGTGCCAACAGCAGCTATAGTGTTTCCATGCTGCCTGTTAAAGCATTACAAAGATTGCATTATTTTCCTTTATGTCAATCTCAGATTTTCACATAAAACTTAATCTGGCTCATATCAATGAAAATTCTCACTGCTTTTTATCCACACAAACCCCCCCCCCCCCCGCAAAAGTGTGTTTTATCATGAATTTTAGCAATGTTTAGTGGTGGGAAAAAAAGAAAAAGAATAAAGAAAACTTTAGGCAGAGAGCCAAGAACTGGAACTGCAAATCTGTTACACTAGCAGATGAGTAGTTTACTTAAAATATCTAATCCAAAAATAGTAGATATAAAAATGGATTATAAAGTTTCTTTACCTTAACTGGTTAGGATGAGTATTAACTAGAGTGATACTTGTAAAGGTTGAGCTGGTACATGAGATAAAGTGAGTGATTAAGAAACTTTTATCATCATAACAAACCTCACATACATCTTGGAATATATACATTTCTGCAATTATTTACAAAACACTGGCCTGAATGGTCTGTATTTATCATCCTATCCATTATAAGTAATAATCAATTAAATCACTAGTGATTAATCTTTGCACATCTCTTTCTTTAAGAAATGTATTCAGAGCCAGGTTCTCAGCTATATAGAGTCTCTCCTATACTCTCATCTTTGTAGAACATAATTTAATTAACAATAAAAATGAACTTTATTTAATAAAGATAATAGAAATATTAAATATGCACGTATAACATGTCAAAATTGAAATGAAGATAAATCATAAAGATTAAGAAAAAATAGGTATTTAGCTCTTTGAAAGTCTTCTTGAGATTAAAAAGAAGAATAAATCAGAAATAAGAATTATCATTGTAAAAATCTCGTAAGTGCCTCTTTTATATTTTTTGCTTTCTGTGTTTCTCTTCAAATTCTTCTACATTTTAAAACTTTTCTTCATTATATGTGTATGGGTAGGGGATAAAATGTGTGCACATTTGTATCAAACTGGTTTTGTATCTTATCACACATCTCTCTTCAAAAGAGTATAAAAATTGTAGGGAATAATTCTAATGTATTATTTTAAAATAAGTAATGTAAAACAAAATTATGATCTGTTTAATTCACAAGAGTAAATGTGATTTAATTAGATGAATAAATATTTTTCTTGACTCTTAGAAATCTATCTAGCAAGAGGTATTTCATATTTTTCTTTATTTCTCATTAACTTTCATGTTGTTCCTTTAAATGAATTTGAGAATATTTGAAAATAAGACTGTTTTAATCTGTTGGAGACTTTTACCCTGTTTTATCCTGCTATGTTGGAGACTTTTTTAATAAATCAAATGAATTAAATTGTTAGTTCCCAAGTTCTTGTGAAAATACAACTAAGTTACATGACATGATAATCAAATTATCAAAAATAATGCTGTAACAAAGTCTTATTCAAACTAACTGTACTTGTATTCTTCTAATCCTGATAAAATAGTATTAAGACAATACTAGTGCTTTTTGCAAAATCTCAGTAAAATTTTGGTGTATGTTACAGAAATCAACATCTTCAATGAAAAACAATGGTTGAAAGTAAGGCATTTCCAGTTTTTTGCTTTCAAGTGAAAATAAAAGAGAACAAAATAGTTTTCTAGGCTTGCACAGATGCTCACTCTACACACACACACACACACACACACACACACACACATATACATTTTTAGAAATTCTTCTTATGGTATACAAATATGATTAAGATATAACAGTAAAGTTTTAAGTAAAGAATAAGTACTCAGTATCATGACAAAATTTCACTAATCCTCTTATTTGTATGGACAATACATAAACTCAAAAAAACTTTTTAAAGGTCAAAAGTAAGAGTTTAATTAACAGTAAATTCTATCTTATTCTTGAAATAATTTATATTCTTTCACAGATACACAAGTTGGTGGGGGTCTCTTTAATCTCATTAAGAGATCCATATCCATAACATATTTTTTGATTATAAAATGCATGATATAGTTAAGATACTTTGAGGAATTTTGTATTAATAATAGTCAAAATGTTTTTTTGAACCAAAAGAAATAGTTCTAACCCTTATAAACTTCTAGAAGAAGGATATAAACACAATTTCTCTTTTCAGTTTATTTACCAAATCCTGATGCTGGAACGTATGGTGCCAATAAAAAAAAAAGGACTTTCATGCCGCAGTCTGGCTGGGTTCAAAATCATGAGCGACTCAAGCAGGAACAAACTTTATTTCTGAAACTCCCGCCAATGCCACGCACTCTCCTGGGAAATATGCCCAACTACACACGCGGTGCGGCGTTCTCCCAGGACACACTACCCCAACAGGAAATCCCTCCTCCGGAATTCCCACCTACCGCACTTTCCCAACCAATGAGAACTCTTTGGGAGTCCCGCTAGTGCTCCAAAGTAGCAGGCTGAGGTGGACAGCAGGGGTGTAATATCCATTTGAATGCAGATCTTAACATAATCATATCATCTCAATGGCTTGCTGGCATCACCTTTCAACCAAAAATGCCATGCATCATTACTATTTGGCTATGGCTCTTAGCATCTCCCCCCTTTTGTTTAATTAAGCAACAAGTAATGTGGCTTAGGGACCCTGCCTGTTAGGTTGTCCAATACAACATATGGTCCTTACCCATCATAGGATGAGCTGACCTCTAGGCGTTAGCCTCCTGTCTTAGGTTGGTACCACTGCAATTGGATCATACCCGTCACTGACTACCGGTCCAGCATACAGCCATACTTGTGGATAGGCCTATGCACCAGTGGGGGGTGAGGTTCTTTGCCTCACCTCTGTAGGCCCCCAAATTTGGCCTTGGTGCCAGTAGAGGGGTGAGGTTCTTTGCCTCACCTCTGTTGGCTCCCAAATTTTAGACCATAACTAGTAGAAGGGAGGAGGATACAGAAATGCCAGGACACCAAGCCAATTGACGGATCCTTTGGAAAAATTGTATCACCGGTGACACCAACAGCAAAGATACGCCAGCACTACCACAATTTACTGCACCAACAGATAGTTCACAATGCATAGGAGTGATACATAGTCCAGGCAAGTTCTGCAAGCAGTTCAAAGCAGAGGAATCTATCAATATGTCCATTTCCTCCCAAAGTAAATCGACTCCTTGATTGAGCATTACTTGTTGAGTTATTATTCATTGATGCATCAGTTTATACAGTTTGTTGTGATAACTATCGAAGAAGCTATAGTTTGGTTTCATCTTTGTCTTCACCAGCACTGGGATGAAGATAGGAATTCTGACAATGATGCTAAAACAAATTATGTAACATTCCAACAGGTACTAAAAAAACAATTTTCTGAACAATTTACATTATCCTGAACAGAATTATTAAATATAATGAAAAGGAAAGGTGAAAGTAAACAAACAGATCTGTTAACCTCCTTATTTGTTCACATATTAAAATAATCCTCAACAGCTGTTTACCCAATTTAAATTAAACCATTAAAATTACATGAATAATAAAAAAAATTCAGATCCATTTATTCATGAGTGTTCCTCATATATGATATATGGACATACGCACATACAGACATACAACACAAAACAGAAGTGTGCACACATAACATACAACACATAAGACAATAGTAAAGGCCTTGTAGCTTTACATAGGTGAAACCTCCATTGCGATGTTTAAAAACTCCACTGTCAAAAAATAAAACTGATCAGAAAAACATTAACCTAAGTTTGTATGAGCTCAAAAAATAAAATAGAAATTTATGATGTTGGAAAAGGCAATAATAAAATAGATATTGAAAAAAGCATCCTGGTTAATCACTGTCACAGATGTAAGAATAGCCAAGCTGGAGCTCTGGATATCAGCTGTTATGGATTTGAGTCAAATCATCTTCTTTTTTGTCTGTAGAAATCACTTTGGTTAGTCTCTCTGGAATCCAAATTGGTTGCTGTTCTCCCTGTGGAAACACACAAACAGAACCCTGACTCCAGATAATCACTGGGTCAGGACCTTTCCATTGTCCTGTTAGAATATCCTTCCAAAGTACCTTAGGCTTATGTACATTTTTTGGATACATATGTCTTTCCGCAGTACTAAGTCCTGATAAATCCAAATTTAAAAAGTTTAGAGTAAAAAGTGTTATTTTAAGTTTATCTTTGGGGGATATATACCCCTTTCCAATTCCCTCTTTTTGCTTTAATAAGTACATTTTAATAGTTTGATGAGCTCTTTCAACTATGCCTTGTCCCTGTGGATTGTATGGAATTACTGTTATGTGAGTAATGCCAATTGATGAGCAAAATTGTTTAAAAGAGGTGGAAGTATAACCAGGACCATTATCTGTTTTTAACTGTTTTGGAACGCCCACAGTGGCAAAATTTTGTAAGCAATGAGCTATAATATCTTTAGTTTTTTCTCTGGCATGAAGGGAGCCCATCAAAATCTGGAAGAAGTATCAACTATAACATGCAAATATTTTAATTTTCCAAATTCTGGCAAGTGTGTGACGTCCATCTGCCAAATATGGTTAGGTATCAATCCTCTAGGATTGACTCCAAGATTAAGTTGTGGTAAAAAGGTCACACAATTTTGACATTGTTTTATTATATGTCTGGCTTGTTCCTTAGTTATTTTAAAATGCTTTTGTAAAGTATTAGCATTGACATGGAACCTTTTATGAGAATTTATAGCTTCTTCTATTGTGGAGAAAATATGTATGTCATGTGTAGATTTATCTGCTAAATCATTGCCCAAACTAAGGGCTCCAGGCAATCGTGTATGTGCCCTGATATGTTCTATAAAGAATGGAACTTTTCTGTCCCAGATTAGACTTTGTATAGTGGAAAACAAAGAGAAAACAGTAGAGGAAGGGGAAATCCTACCAGCATCTTCAAGGGATATTATAGCATTAACTACATACTGACTATCAGAAAATAAATTAAATACAGAATCTTTAAACATCACAAAAGCTTGTAATACTGCATTAAGCTCTACCTTTTGAGCTGATTGTTTGGGTACTAAAAATGTAAAAGTTTGATCAGGTGTAACTATTGCTGCTGTACCATTATTTTACCCATCAGTGAATATATTTGGAGCATTCATGATAGGGGTTTTTCTTGTCATTTTTGGAAAAACTACAGGATGCGAAGACCAAAAAGACAACAAAGGATTAGATAGTAAGTGATTATCAAATGAAACATTAGATTTACACATGATTATTGCCCAAGTATTTAACTCATTAGCTAACTCATCAATTGATCCATAGTATATGGGAGAAATTCCAAACACTCCCTTTGCTGCTTTTATTCCTTTGAGTATTAATTGTCCTACAGCCTCAGGATACCTAGTAAGAATAGTGTTAGGAGAATAAGATAAATGTATCCATAGTAATGGACCTTCTTGCCAAAATACCCCTGTAGGAATATTTTTTGTTGGTAGTACAATAAATAATAAAGGCAAACTTACATCAATTCTATCCAAATGCATATTTTCCATATATGTTTCAATGATTTTTAATGCCTTTCTTGCTTCAGGTGTTAACATGCGGGGTGAATTTGGATCTGATGGACCTTTTAGGATATCAAATAAAGGTCCCAACTCTCCTGTTGGTATGTCTAGATAAGGCCTTATCCAATTTATGTCTCCCAATAACTTTTGAAAGTCGTTAAGTGATTTGAGTTGATCTACTCTTATTTGAATTTTTGGTGGACGGACCATGGTTGAGGATAATAGAACTCCTAAATAATTAATTGGAAAATTTAATTGTACTTTATCTATTGCTATCTCTAGATTATAATTTTTTAATAAGTTTGTAAGTGTGGCATAACATTCCAGCAATATGTTTTTATCTTTATGTGCCAATAATACATCATCCATATAGTGAAATATTTGTAGTTCAGGATTTTGATTTCTAAGTGGCTGGATTGCTTTGTTAACATAAATTTGACACATAGTTGGGCTGTTAGACATCCCTTGAGGGAGTACTTTCCATTCATATCTCTGATCAGGACCTTCATGATTTAGTGCAGGGATAGTAAATACAAAACGTGGACTATCCTCAGGATGAATTGGAATTGAAAAAAAAAACAACAATCTTTAATATCTATAGCTAAAACATACCAGGATTTTGGCAAAGCAGATAATTGGGGAATCCCTGATTGAGCAGATCCCATAATAACCATCTCATTATTAATGGCTCATAAAACTTGCAATAATCTCCATTTACCAGATTTCTTTTTAATGACAAAATGGGAGTATTATGGGGAGATACGGAAGATTGTATATGTCCCTCCACTAATTGTTGTTTGACCAGGTCATGGGCTACTTGTATCTTTTCTTTAGTCAGGGGCCACTGAGGAACCCATATATGTCTTTTTGATTTCCAAGTAATTTTGATTGTCTCAGTGGCCCCTTCTGAAAACCCAATCCATGTCTATTTATTCCTTGATCTATTTGAATTGGTGCTGCTATACCTTGTTCTTGTTCTCCTAATCTTTTTTCTTTCCTAAAACCTTGTCTAGCCCTAGTAGTGGGCGCATTAGGATTGATGTTATTTGTTAATGTCAAACCTAATTGATCTAGGACATCTCGTCCCCATAAATTTATAGGAAGATGATCCAATACATATAGCTGTATAGTTCCTTCACATCCTTCAGGATCCTTCCAATCTAATATCATTGCACTTATATGGGGATTAGTTGCCACTCCTAGGCCTTGAAGCATTTGAGTGCCTTTTTGTAAAGGCCAATGTTTTGGCCATTTTGATGAGATATGATGCTAAGGTCAGCATCTGTGTCCAGTAGTCCATTAAATTCATGTCCTTGATTATTTAGTTGTAGCATTGGTGAGAATCTAAATTTAAAGACAGCATAGCCCAATCCATACCTGTGGAGCCTAATCCCCTGGAACCTCTTTCTACAGTACGATTGGAAAATTTATCATGCAGGCTGGGTATTATTAATAACTGTGTTATTCTATCTCCTGGTGAAATTACTGATATACCTCTTGGAGAACTAGCTATAATTTTTATTTCACCTTCATAATCGGGATCAATTACCCCAAGACTTATCATAAGTCCTTTTAGTGTAGAAGAACTGCGTCCCAATAATAAGTCTGCTGTTCCTTGGGGAAGAGGTCCTTTTACTCCTGTGGGAATGATTTGAACTCCCATCTCTGGAATTAGTACTGCTCTGGTGGAGGCACAGATGTCCAACCCTGCACTCCCTCTGGTTTGTCTGATGAGGGATTTAATGGATAATGTGTCCTGGGCACTACCCTGATGGTGTTGTTGGGTTCCTCCATTGCCCCGTATATTTGTGGTTGTGGGCCCTGGAGCATTGGGCCCTCAGTCTGTTTTTTGGCAATGGAGCCTGATGTCTTTCTCCACGATATCATGGGTAAACACTTGGTCCTTGTCCGTTTTTTGATAATGGAGTACCCTCTATGGTAGTTTGAGAACGGCATTCATTAGCCCAATGTCTCCCTTTATGGCATCGTGGGCAAATACCTGGTATTCTATTCCTTTGATACCTAGTTTTGTTAAAGCCTCCTCCTATGGGGCAACTCCATTTAAAATGTCCTGTTTGTTCACAATTGTAGCATGTTTTTGGCCTGGCATCTAGAGCCTGTTGTACTGCAGCTGCCAAGACTTGTCCTTGTTCATTAATGTCTCTACATAATTTAATATATGTGTTTAAATCTTCATGTCTCCATGGTCTAATGACCTCTCTGCAGTAATGATTTGCTTGGTCATAAGCCAGTTGTTTTATGAATGGCATTTCTTGTTCTGTATCTCCAAAAATTCTGGAAGCTGTTTGAATAAGCCTATCTACAAATTCAGCGTAAGGTTCATTAGGTCTCTGTATTACCTTAGATAATTGACCTTGTAAATCTCCATGTCCTTGTAAAGTCCTCCATGCCCTAACTGCGTCTGCAGCAATTTGTGCGCATATATAGCAGGATCATATTCAATTTGTTGCCGTTGACCCTCATAAAGTCCTTTTCCTAACAACATATCTAGATTTCTTTGAGGGTAACCAGCTGCTGCATTTCATCTAGCTGTCTCCGTGCAAAATTCCTCATTGGCAATCTTCCATATCAAATACTGTCCTCCATTTAGCACAGATTTACACATGTTAGCCCAATCTGCTGGCATCATGTCCCGGTTGGTAATGGATTCGACCATGCTTACTGTGAAGGGTGCTTGTGGACCATAGGTTGTTACAGCCTCCTTTAATTGCTTCACTGTTTTGAAACCCAAAGCACGGTGAATTCGTTGCCCTC
Organism: Marmota monax; assembly: GCF_021218885.2. Lineage (NCBI taxonomy): Eukaryota > Metazoa > Chordata > Mammalia > Rodentia > Sciuridae > Marmota > Marmota monax. The sequence continues at coordinate 626,319 of NW_026695246.1, read as the reverse complement.
CTGCCTGCTCAAGTACAGGGCATGCTAATCTTTGAGGTCCTGCCTCAGGATTCCATCTATCAACTACGGGGGTTGAGGGCCACTCAGCTGTCTCTATAGATGGAGCTGTTGGTTGAATTACGCCCTCTGGTGATAGAACGGAGTTAGTAGCAGCCTCCTGTTGTAGCTTCCCTCCTGATAGCTGTTTGTCCTCTCAGCTTTCTTCCTTTAAATTTTCTTCCTCTATCTGACTAGCGCGAGAGCTTCTCTTTTGCTTGATCTAACATGTTTTCTACCATAGTCTGGACCTCTAACAATTTACTTAACACTCTTTCAGTTTGTTTTTTTACTAATTTCTAATCTACTGTAAAGATAATGCAACCCAATAAGATAGCATAAAACAAAACCGAAACAGAATGAAACAAAAACGGAACAAAAAATCATTGTATCAATTTTCTCTTTCTAAGGGCGGAACAACTTCAAACCTTGAGCCAACCATTTTTCCCAGTTTGCCTGAGAAAGTTCTAGGGATAGGCAGCTTGAAACAAAAACAAAATAAATCAAGACAAGAACACATTGTTTTTTGAAATGGTCACCCATTTTGTTGCCTTCCCTCAGGGGCGAGCAATTTTGCTTACCTCCAAGCTTCAGGCGTCCCCCCACGGGCCACCAATTGCTGCAGTCTGGCTGGGCACAAAATCACGAGCCACTCAAGCAGGAACAAACTTTATTTCTGAAACTCCCGCCAATGCCACGCACTCTCCCGGGAAATATGCCGAACTACACACGCGGCGTTCTCCCCGGACACAGTACCCCAACAGGAAATCCTTCCTCCGGAATTCCCTCCTACCATACTTTCCCAACCAATGGGAACTCTTTGGGAGTCCCACTAGAGCTCCAAAGTAGCAGGCCAAGGTGGACAGCAGGGGTCTAATATCCATTTGAATGCAGATCTTAACATAATCATATCATCTCAATGGCTTGCTGGCATCACCTTTCAACCAAAAATGCCATGCATCATTACTATTTGGCTATGGCTCTTAGCACTTTCAGACACAAAAACAGATAAAATTTCCACAGCAAGGATAAGAGGACAAAGGATGTAAAGGCATATTCATGTAAAGACATGAGAAAAAGGATTATATTTCCCAAAGGTGAAAAAAAAAAAAAAAACTTTTGTATTTTTATTGGGTTATATAGAATAAAAAGGACTGTGAAAAATTTTATAGATATATTTAATACCTGGGTAGTAATGTTTCCATTATGTGGCAATTATTTAATTTTCAATTTAACCTATAATATAAGTTTATAGATTCCCAAAAGAGGAAGAATGCACAAGTTTTCATTCTTTCCAGGGAAGGCTTGAGTAGGCTGCTCTTGACTATAAATAACAGGTTCGATGGAAGGGCTTCACTAAAAGTATTTGTTTATTTTAGTGAATAAAGCAAAATTATTTTTATTTGCTGTGTAAGACTTGTGAAAAAAATGATTATTGCTTGTTGTCTCCAAATTCTCTTTTACCTTTCAAATGGGAACCAGTTCTTTGAGTGCTACATGTCAGGTTTCTCTGGACCCCAAAATAGAAATTCTTTGAATGTACACTTTCCTCTTTCAGAATCCTAAGGAGTGACTGCAGTGAGGGCTGAGGGCAACAGGGTAGTGAAGTGATTTGCATCCCAACCCACTATGTGGAGAACTCAAATGTCTTCCACCCCTGTCTGACCAGATCTTGTACCTCACTTGTGCTAGTGTGCTGGGGAGGTAATAAGACCCTAGCAGCTAGGGCTATGTGACACATTTAAGGAAGACAGACATCAGTCACAGGAGATTTCAGTAAAGCAGAATTTCTTCTTCAACTAAAGGGTCTTAGCTTTCTAGATGAATAGTACCTCTTGTAGCCATGTAACCAGACTAGCAACTCAGAGATTGTGTTTTACAATACTCCAAAAGTTTAGTACAGTTCTGGGAAGCAAGGGATGCTCCAAAAATGACTTAAGAGTATTTTCTATCAGTCTGACAAGTTAGAGAATAAGGGGTATAGTCAAGTTATTTAAAGAAAAAATATTGAATATAAATATGTGTAATACCTCTAAATAGCCAGAATTTTTACTCTAAACACCCAGTGTATAACTCAATATATTTTTTCTTTTTTTAAGCTTTTTTTCTTTGTTCTTTTTAGATATACATGACAGTAGTGTGTATTTTGACATAGTATACATCCATGGAGTATAACTTATTCTAATTGGGGTCATATACTTGTGATTGATTGCACATGATTTGGTGTTTCAATGGTTGTATATTCATATATAAACATAGGGAATAACTCAATATTATTAACCAAATACCTATGAAAGATTTTGAGAAATAAGATTTCTTATATTCAATACAAAACATTAATCAAAAAAAAAAAAACCAGAGTAAGTAATCAGTGAAAAATGGTCATACATTTTTCCATTAAGTTAGATTTTGTGATTATATAATAGTTGTACTGTGTGATGATTTGAACAAGGGCAATTATACTTCATAAATATATTTTGTTTTTATACTACAATGCTGAAATCAGATGAAAGAGAAATTAGAAACACCATACAATCCACAATAGCCTCAAAAAATTGGGAATCAATCTAACAAAAGAGGTAAATGTCCTCTACAATGTAAATTATAGAGCACTAAAGAACGAAATTCAGAAAGGCCTTAGAAGATGGAAAGATCTCCCATGTTCTTGGAGAGGCAGAAATAATATTGTAAAAATGGCCACACTACCAAAACACTATACGGATTCAATGCAAGTCTCATCAAAATTCCAGTGAAATTCTTCATGGAAATAGAAAGGCACTAATGAAATTCATTTGGAAAAACAAGAGGTCCAGAATAGAAAAGCAATACTTGGTGAGAAAAGCAAAGCAGGAGGCATCACATTACCAGACCTAAAATTACATTATAGAGATATAGTAACAAAAACAGCGTGGTATTGGCAACAAAAGAGGCGAGAAGTCCAGTGGAACAGTGCAGAAGACACAGAGACAAATCCACAAAAATATAAGTATACCATATTAGACAAAGGAGTCATACAATACTTGGAGAAAAGATAGCCACTTCAACAAATGGTGCTGGGAAACCTGGAAATCCATATGCAGTACAATGAAATTGAACCCCTATCTTTCACCCTGCACAAACATCAGCTTAAAGTGAATCAAGGACCTAGGTATTAAATCAGAAACCATGCACATATTATAAGAAAAGGCAGGCCTAACTTTCCAACATATCATTTCAGGAACTGACTTTAATAAGAATGCTAAAACACACAAAGTAAAATCAGTAATCAATAACTGAGATGGCATCAAATTATAAAGCTTCATCACAACAAAGGAAATAACCAACAGTGTGATGAGAGAGCCTACAGAATGGGAAAAAATCTTTGCCACCTTCACCACACATAAAGCATTATTTTCCAAGATGTATATAGAACTCAAAAAAACTTAAAAAAAAATGGGCAAAGGAATTGAACAGACACTTCACAGAAGAAATACAAATGGTCAACAAATAAGTACAAAATATTCAAAATATTAATTCTAGCAATTAAAGAATGCATATTAAAACTACTCTGAGATTCCATCTCACTCTAGTCAGAATGTCAACAATCAAGAATATACATAATAATAAATGTTGGGAAAGATGTGGAGAAAAGGTATCAGGTGAGATTGCAAATTTGTGGAACTGCTCTTGAAAGCAGAATGGAGATTCTTCAGAAAACTTGGAATGGAAATACTATTTGACCCAGGTATCCTACTCCTCAGTATTTCAAATATTTCAAATAATCCTACTAGAGTGACACATCTTCACCAATGTTTAGAGCAACTCAATTTACAATTTACAATACCTAAACTATGGAACCAACTTAGGTGCCCTTCAATATGTAAATGGATAAAGAAAATGTGATATATATATGCACATATATATATACATATATGAATATATGAATAATGTGAGAAGGAGAGATATATATACACATATGTATGTATATATATATATATATATATATATATATATATATATATATATATTACTCAGTGATAAAGAAGAATGACTTTATGACATTTGCCAGCAAATGAACATATCTAGAGACTATTGTGCTGAATGATGTGAGCCAGTCCCCCAAAACCCAAAGCTCAAGCGTTTTGTTTTTGATATGTGAAAGCTAACCCACAATAAGGGGTGGGGGAATGAGAAGAAAAATGAAAAAAAGTGGAATGAGGGGAAAAATGGAGAGAATGAATCTGAAATAATTTTCCCATATACATATATAAAAACAGCACAGTGTATTCCATCACCTTGTGCTATAAGAATGGGATTCTGGCTAATATAACTATCTAATATATTTAATGGATCTTATTAGTTATATTCCATGCTTGTATAATTATATCAAAATGGATTCTGCTGTCATGTGTAATTAAGTAGAACCAATAAATTTAAAAGTATATATAAGAAAGACATGGCCTTTAAAAAAGTGATGTGTTTACCTTAAAGAGTTAGGCTTTTTCAATGTTTTGCTAGTCTGTCTTTAAGAAAAGAAAAAGAAATATTATATTGTTAAAAATCTTATACAACTAAATTTGTCAATTCAAAAGCACTTTAGAATGAGCTGGAATAAAATGGAAAAACAGTTCCTAGAAATCAAAATCACCAAAGAATTTGAATAACTACATGCAAAATTTTCAATCTACATAGAACTGAAATTCTTCCACAGAATGTATGTTTGTGTTTGTTGATTGAGAGTAAATTGATCTATTCTTTATACAAATTTCTTTTTTATATTTATAGAGAACACAGATGTTTTTATAATCATAGTTCAAAAATTTTGGTGCTTCTGTCCTTTCAGCTATTTTCATTTAGTGCATCATTCCATCCTGAAATCTTTGATAATAGTAGAGTCTCAGTAATTTGGATATTGAGAAGGATATTTACATGAAAACATGATTACATCTTGAAAAGTCTGACATATTACATAATTAATTAACTCAATTAAAATTGAATGTCTCCCTTTCACAGACCTGATACTGAATTAGTATGGAAGATTTCTCACTCTAGGATATTAACAAAGTCACTTACTTCATCTTTAAAAACCCATACAAAAGTTTCATATTTACATAGGGGATACCTTTTAAAATACATTATATAAATAACATTATTATCTCTTCAGAATAAAAATATCTGTGATTTTCAAGATAAAGTACAAAATTTATGGCTAAATGGAGAATGCTCTTAAAAATCTTTCTGGGCATGCCTTCAGCAGTTCACTTGTATGAATCCAGTATGCACATTTTAATGCTTGTTGGGTTGTTAATTACTATTTTTATAATGTTGTAGCTTTATTTTGTGTATGATTTTAATACAAATATAAATGAACACATATGTAAAGTGTAGATGTATAAGTGCAAAATGGACAGATTTCCACAAATTTCAATATATAAGAAAAACCAGGGTGGGACAAAGGAGAACCAGACATAAATCTAAAATTTATTCAACAGCATTCTGTGTTTCTACTTTGATAGGTACACATTTGATACCCTTCCTTTAACAACTTGGAAAGGGATTGCTTCGCTAAAATGCAAGTTCCATTTTCAGTGAGCTAAAAATACGTATAAAGGCACAGAAAAATTACACATATAGAAACAGAGAAGATCTTTTCCCAGTGATCCACATAAAAGGTATAATGTGATGTAGTAAAAAAAAAAAAAGTTTTCCTCATATCCTAGAAATAGACACTGGTACTTATGTGGGATTTTTTTTTTTTTTTTGCCTTATAATTGGATTCCATGCAGGCTAACAGTCATCAAGCACATTTCAGAAGAGCTATTCTGAGAGATATAGCAATTTATTCTCTTTATTTTCCTGGTTCCCATAACACAATTCACCTGCTATTTATGTGGACCTACAACACAGTTCTACATTAAATGCTACCCATGACTATATATCCCACTTGACTGCAGGCTCCTTGAAGGATGTAAACAGAGAGAATCATGATATGTATAGAAAAAATAACCTGATTCATTAAATCATATTATTACAAGTTATTAAATGGATAGGCTTTGTAACTCTATTGTGGAGTCTAGAAAATTTACTTGATCTGTACCTAATAAATGTGTGTTGGTATAAATTGGTTAATTAATGATAATTTGTTATATACTCCAAAAAAAACTAAATTTGTGAGTCCTCATAGGTCTGAAAACATGCTTTTCTGCTCTAACATTTAATTTTGGTTTGCTGAGCTTAGATTCTATAAAACGATTTTTCTCAGAATTTTGGGCCTATTGTTTCTTATCATCCATTGGTTGAGTTCTATCTTAATATCCAATGTCTTTATGCTTTCTTAACTGTGTGATGATCTATTTATTTACTTCACATCATCCAAAACTTCTTATACCCATAACATTACATTGTCTCTTTTCTTCTTGTTTTTGTGTACTTATACATTTAAAAAAAATTACAATTAAAGTAAAGGTGTGCAAAGTTTTTGTTTGGCAAACTATTTCAGCACTCTTTTTGTCTCTTTTTCTATTTTGAATATATCTTTCTTTGCCACTAACAACAATAAAGGTATATAAGAAGAAAAACTGTTATAAAATCAAGCACAAAACAATGACAAACTGAGAACAACATATTCCTCCTGAACATTCTTCATATCCACCCTCCCAACAGTAACTCTGAATTTTAGTATGACTTAAAATATATGAACATCAAAGAAGCCAACAGAAAAAGATGGTGCTTATTTTGGTAACAGGGAAGAAACAATGTTATTTCTCTTTTTTCTAAAACAATCTGATGCTTTGAATGCTTCATTAAGGTAGTGCACTCTGAATTACCCATGTTAAATGGAATAAAAATCCTCTAAATGACAATATTGGGCAATTCCAGACATATTATTTGCAGCTCAGTGCTATTCCAGTAATAACAATAATTTTTTCATGTCCTGAGAATGATCATAAAATGATTAAAAAATAAGGTAAAAAATATTTTTTCTGCTGGAGGCAGAAAATTATTATGGTTTAATTTGGCAGATTAGAGCTAGAAGTAAGCAATAAATAATTCACAGATATGAAATTCAGAGTTGCTTTTATCTGCTAAAAAATATTAAAATGATCACAAGCATCCAGAAAATAAGTTAACATTAGCCTAAATGGTAGAGATAGATAATTCCTTCCTAGGAATAGCTTCCACTATAACTACTTTTTATGACCTATTTGAATGACTAAGTGGAAAATCCTCAATTCTTAATTGACCTTGCATTTTTTATATGAAAGATATATTTTGCAGAGTCAGCAATGACATTTTGATAATTAAATAGCCACTGATATGATTTAGAAAGAAACACGTGGCATGATTACAGATCCACAAAAATGAATTTTGCTTATTAAATTATGATAGCATCCCTCCAACTTCTGATGTTTAAGTTCCAATTATGTTCATTCTAATCATTAGCTTTCCTCTTGTCAGTTTTTTTTCCTCAAGTCTAGATTTTATCACAATCAATACAAATTTATTTGCCCTAAAGCCCTCTTATTATTCCAATTTTCACCTTATTTTGTCAAATAGTTAAGATGTGAAATTATTTGACCTGCATCACAGAGTGAATATGTGAATCAAGTTTAAATCTGTGGCTTGCATTCTTGGTTCATTTTATGTAACCTTTAAAGCAATACTTAATACCTTTAACTTTTAGAAAATGCTCTTTTGCTTTATCAGAGCACTCCACTACTTATCTTCCCCAACATTATCTGTTCCATATCATTAAATGCTGTAGATAATTACTACTATCCATAAAAGATATATTTTGCTGGTTTTTAAGGAGGATTCCATTTATGGAATCTATTTGATTTTCACTGTTGACCTCATCCTTTTTTACCCAAATATGTGTTGTTGTTATGGTTCATTCTATACCCTTTCTCACCTAATGTATTGCTGAATTTCTAATTACTTTCTATTGTCAGAATTATTTTTAATATCTTCAACTTCAATAAATAAACTACATAAAATATTAAAATTTTTGTATCATTTCATCTTCAGAATTTGCTGGTGAGAATACGTCGTGAAAGCTCATTTTAAAGTAAGCATGTTCCATATTTCAATATTTTATATTTTGTATTTATACTGAGTAAAATATATGGAAAGTATTCTAGTTTTCGGTGTATTGACTTGTTAAATTCTCAAAAATACTACAATATATAGAAAAGTTGCAGTCAGAGTAGGAATAAATAATAAATATTTGTAGTGATGGATAAGTTAATTTTATTCAATTATTTCAGATTCTACATATGTATCAGAACATCATTAAGTACCAAATAATTTTAAACAATTATTATTGATCAAAAATTTTTAAAAATTAAAAATAGATTTTAAAAGATGAAAGAGTGGTATGGTTTGAATATTTGTCCTCCTTAGAACACATGTTGAAATTTAATTGCTCATAAACAGTATTGAGTGGCAGAAATTTGAGGAGATGATTAGGCCATGAGTGATTCAGCCTCATTTATGGGATTAATCTCACTTTAAAAGAGTGAGTTTGGCTGCCTCTTGATTCCCCAGCATTCTTCTTTGTGTCCACCCAACATTCCTATCCTCTGGAGGATTACCATGAAAAGCACCATCTTCTAAGGAAAGAATAGATAGAGCAGATTACTACCCTGTCAACACCTTGACTGTAGACATCCCAGCTTCCAAACTGTGAGTCAGTAAATATATGTTCTTTTTAGTACTAGCTCAGGTAATTTAAACAGAGAGAAAGAATTCAGAACACTTAAATTTACCATTTCACTCTTTTTCCCATAGATGGATATGAATCTTACAAAACAGTTTATTACTTTCATATATTTGTTGCTACAGAAAAAAATAATGTTTTATGGACAACTTTTGCAGAATACCAGTCTAGACAGTGTTTCTTCTTCCTCCTTTTACCTCCTGTTTCTCTTCCTTTCCTCTTCCTGTTCTTTGTTCCTTCTCCTCCACATCCTCCTTCTCTAGCACCACTACTTTCTTCCCTTTCCCCTTCTCCTCCTCCTCTTCCACCTCCTCCTCCTTCTTTCTTCTTTCTCTTCCTCCTCTTTTTTTTTCATCTTCTTTTCTTCTTCCTCCTTCAGGTAACTACTATTTAATATTATAATGCAAGTCTATCTGCTTGGATATCAAGCCCATTCTTAACCCTTTCCCATTATTTCTAAAACAAAATCAATCCTCAGTTCTCACAGTATGTACTCCACTCTGTCAAAGCCAGTTTCTAAATACCCAAACAAGTCTTCTATAGGGTGTATCTGATAATTTTTGTTTATTCCACATCATCTCCATTTTTGAACAAACAAAAACTTCTGTTCAATACACCATTCTTATTTATACCTATGCTGAGAGTGAGCAAAGGCTTTTAGGTCCAAGTTAAAAATTGTTGTCCTAACATGTCATCCCATTTTGATATTTGTTGCAGGTTTTCCAATTTCTTTAGTATAGTTGCATTATATTTGCACTAACAAACACAACAAAAATTTTGGCAGATATTAATGTATACTTTCAGTATTTGCTGTGTTATCAGTGTGTGAGATTTATATATAGTGAATAGAATTCACACTTTAGTATCTACTTGAATATGAATATTTTAGTTAGATTTTTCACTCTTGTGATCAAAAGACTATACACAACAAAGAGAAGGAAAATTTAACGTTATCTCTTGGTTTCATAGTTTCAGTCCATGATCAACTGACTCCTTAACTCCAAGCCTGAGATGAGGCAATTAGGAAGCAGGAAAAGGTCTGCTCTCCAGGGAAAAAGCACAAACCCCAAAGGCACTCCCCAATGATCTACTTCTCCCAGTTGCAACTTACCTGTCTCTAGTTACCATCCAGTTAATCCAAATGAGTGTGTTAATGCACTGATGAGGTTAAGACACTCATAACCCAATAATTTCACCTCAGAAGTTTATTGCATCGTCTCACACATGAGCTCTAGTGGTCACCTTACATCCAAATCAGAATAATGAATGATGGCCACCAATAATCTTCATTAATTTTCCTTTGTTTTTTCAATACAAACAAATGAAAATCACACTTTCAGAGTACATATTTGTTGACAAAGTGAATTGTCAACAGATGCAAATGGCTAGAGATATCAGATTCCTCCAGTCTCAGTCTGTAATGCAAAAAGTCTTCAAACTGCTGCCCTTGCCAGCTACTTCATGCAAAAGCAGGCAATGTTATATATGTTATGGTTTGCAAAATGAAAAAAATCACAGAATATATTGGTAAATTAATACTTAAGGGTGAAAGAAACATTCCATGGGAAGAACCTCTCATAATTCAGCTGTAGAGAATGTAAATAATTAATTTAATTACTCTTCATATGTGCTATCATCAAAAATCATTTTATTACTATAAAATTGTTTATTTTAAATTTATTTTTCATTCTAATTTGTTATATTATTATTAGTAGAATGCATTGCAATTCATATTGCACATATAAAGCACAATTTTTCACATCTCTAGTATATATATATATATATATATATATATATATATATATATATATAATACACACACACACACACATAGAAATAACATATATGAAGATCACTCCAAAAATCAAATTCAGACCCTTTGAAAATGTTTGAGATGAAATACTAATGTGATTCAATTAAAATTAGAATTAAGGATCTGTTTCTTTAGCACAATCTGCTCTGATTTTAACTAAGTTCCTTAGAACTACCACCACCAAGCATATTTCATAAATTAAAGTCACCATATTTTGAAGAAAGAAATCAGCAAAAAGTATTAGAAATTTCAATTCTGAAAGTGAAATACAGCATTGAAAAATATTGGAGAAAATTTTACTAAAAAATTAAACAACATTGTAATGGTTAAATTTATGCATCTACTTTGCTAGGCTATGGTGGCCAGTTTGATGGTACACCAGTCTAGACACTATTGTAAAGATGTTTTGTAAATATGATTAACATTAGAGGAATTTCACATTAAGTAAACGCTATTATTTTCAATAATGGTGGTGAGTCTTATCCAGTAGTTTAAAGGCCTAAAGAGATAAAACTGGTGTTTACTGGATAATTTCTGCCTCAGGACCATAACACAGAAATCTTGCCTAAGTTTCAAATCTGATGACCTACTACACAGAACCTCAAGTAAATCTTCAAAAGCTGAGATTATTTTTGTGCTGAGAGTGTGACATAAAAAAAGTAACTCTTAGATATCCTTAATCCTATTGTAAAATGATTGCAAACAAATGATTCTTGTATGATTAAGAAAAAATAGCAAGCTATAGAAGAAACTGAACAGATCTTAATGGGAAAAGAGAGTAATAAAGAATACCTAGGAGGGTGCTTTCCTCACGCAAGACTTAAGGTATGTGCATGACTGAGACAGTGGCTAAGAGATCACATGACATATAGTATACCACATGGGTCTACTTCCAAATGCCTTCACAAAATCAAAGTCTACAGATCTTGCATATAACATTTTGATAGCAAAAATTGAGAATTTTCTTTTCAAAATAGCCAAAATTATGGTTCAAAATAAAAGTTAAACTTATTTAGAGAATTTTATATTTTTACATGAATTTGTATACAGGCAGGGCTTAAGAAAATAGAAAATTTATGGGCTACCCTCATCTGTTCATGACAAAAAAAAATTCTCAGCAAAATAATAGGAGAGAGAAGCATTATCAGCTTGATAAATAAAATATAAAAAAAGAAAAAAGAAAAACCCTGCATATAACGTAATACTTTGGTGAGAAATGGTTGTTTCCTCACTAAAATCAAGAACAAAAACAGAATATCTAATTTTATTATACATATAGAATGCCAGATTCAGTATCCTATCTAGTACAATAAAACAACAAAATGAAAAAAAAAGGTACAGAGTCAGAAGGAGGAAACAAAACTGTCTTTGTTCAAGATAATGATTGACCTTGAAGAAATTTCAAAAACAATATAAAGTATATTCTATAACTAATAAATGATTGCAGCAAAGTTGCACCATGCAAATTAATTATAAAAGTCTATTTTTTTCCTACAAGCCAATAATAACCAATTAAAATTGGAAATTGAAATTTTATAGTAGCAAAACTAAATGAAACAAATATATGTATTAGGTAACTAAGGCTCTATGTGAGGAAAATCACAGAACTCAAAAAGAAATGGAAAAAGGAATATATATCAATGGAGACATATTATGATTGAATATTATTGAAATGTTTTTCCCAAACTGATCTATAAGCTCAATGCAATTCTAATCAAAATCTCGGTAAGTTTTCTTCATAGATATTGACAAAATTGACCAGATTCTAAAGTTTACGTGGGAGGTAAAAAATGAAAAATAGCGAACATGGTTTTGAAGTAAGAATTCACATGAAGGACTGCCATTACCTAACTCTAAGACTTACTACTAAACCTATAGTAATCAAGACAAGGTAGTACTGGTGGAAGAATAGAAACATATGTCAAGCAATAGGTCAAAATACTCAGAAATTGAGTCCTATAAATAAAGTCAATTCTGACAAATAAGAAATGTTAGTGAGGGTGTGCAGAAAAAGGTACCCTCATCCATTGTTGTGGGACTGCAAATTGATGCAACCACACCAGAAAGCAGTATGGAGATTCCTCAAAACACTAGGAATGAAGCCACCATTTGACTCAGTTATTCCACTCCTCACTATATATTCAATGGATTTAAAATCAGCATGCTACAGGATGCAGCCACATCAGTGTTTGTAGCAGCACAATTCATAATAGCTCAGCCATAGAACCAAACTAGATGACTATCGACAGAGGAATGGATACAGACATTGTATATATACACAATGGAGTATTACTCAGCAATAAAGAAAAATGACTTTGTGACATTTGCCAGTAAATGGATGAAACTGGAGATTCTCATGCTAAGTGAAATAAGCCAATCTCAAAAAAAAAAAAAAAGGTCAAGTGTTTTCTCTAATATGTGGATGTTAACACACAATTAGGATGACTGGAAGAATAGATGCTCAGTGGATTAGACAAAGGGGGATGAAGTGAAGGGATGATGTTTTGAATAGGAAAGACAAAGGAATGTATCTGACATAACTTCCCTATGCAAATGTAGAATATACTACAGTGAATTTCCATATCATGTACTTCCACAAGAATGAGATTCTTATTAGAATAAGATATATTCCATGTTTACAATAAATATGTCAAAATTGTCTTTACTCTCATGTATAACTAAAAAGAATTAATAAAAAATATAATAATAAAAAAATAAGCCAATCCCTAAAAAACAAAGGTCATAAAGGTGGAATATTTTTTTCTGATATGTGAAAGCTAACCCACAATAAGGGGTGAGGAAGGGGAAAAATAGAAGTTCAGTGGAGTAAACAAAGAGGAATGAAGGGAAGGGTGGGGGGACAGAAAAAGAAAAGGCAGTGGAATGATCTGGCATATCTTTCCTATATATATTTGTGAATATAGCACAGTGAATCTTACTAGCATGTAAATACACAAAACTGGGGCCCTGATTAGAAAAAGATGTATTCCATGATTGTATAATAATATCAAAATGGATTCTACTATCTTATACTATTAAAAAGAACCAATAAAAATGTGGGGTATAGCAGTTTTAGAAAAGTTATAAAATATTCTCTTATTTTTCAATAAAAATGTTTTATAGAAGTGAAAGAAAAGCAGCAGCAGCAAGGGCAATTCGATGGAAGAAAGAATTGTCCTTTCAAAAATGGTCCTAGCAGAGCTGGATATCTGCATGCAAAAATAAATAAATCTAGGCACTGATTTTTTATATGGTTCACACAAATTAGCTGAAAAACTATCAATTCCTTAGCAAATAGCATTGGTTTATACTAGGTGGCCTTGTGTTTGGAAATGACTTATTACATAACACTAGAAGCATGACCCATGAAAGAAATTAATTGATAAACAGAGCTTTATTAAAATTAAAATTGATACTGTGCAAAAGAAATGTGTAGTCAGATTTCTCAATATTTATTCAAAAGTGTGAAAATTTATGTCTATACAAAAACCTGCACACTTATGTTCATAGCAGCTTTACTCATTATTACAAAAACTTGGACGTTACAAAGATGGTCTTTAGTAGGTGAAAGTGTTAAGGCGAGTTGCAATAAATCACCCAGTCAATCTTAAAGTAGGAGATGGAAACTTTATCTACCAGTTGGCGGTCTGAATCCACCAGCTGGCAGGCCAAGGGATAGGCTGCAAGTCAACACCCTTCAATCCCCTCCTGGAGTTTGAGTACACTTTTTATAGTTCAAAACCATATTAAAGCATAAGTGGCTGTTGCTATGATTCAAACCCCATAAACAAACATCACGAGATCTAAAATCACAAGCAGAAAAGGGAGTGGGCCAAAACATCCCTAGTTGTGTACAAGTTAAAGAATGGTTACTAACATCTAGACAATCAATCTCTGACAGGGTACATTGTCCAAGAAAAACAGGAACCAAAGAGAGAACACCTTTACATTGTATAAGAATCGCCATTTTGTGTTGCCAAACATGCTATTCTAAGCAATTGTTGATGGGTAAAGAGGCAGAGCTTTCCATGGGAGAAGAATTTCTTACATGATGTGGAGTCTCAGGGCAAAATGGAGCCTGTTTGGTCATTGCCCATATAGAATGGCCCATAACAAAAGGACAAACTTATGTTTTATTTATAAATAAAATATTTCAAGTTTTAGTAACATTCTGAACATAGCAGGCCTTCAATAAATGTCTGTGATAGCCAAATAATATTGAAGTACTAATGCATCTTTCCAACTATAATAGTTTAAAAAAATCAGTAATTAGTTACTTACTTATGACTTTTATTCTAGGATTAATAGCAGCCAGGAAAAACCACCAGCATTCAGATTATATATGCAAAGTACTAAAAAAAAGTACATGATCCAGATGTTGACTATATATGTGAAAAGAGAAATTAGGGCACTAAAATGATTTGTCACTGATTAATGACACAAAGACCATATGTTTCCTCTTTAAAATATGTAGTATTAGTTGTATACAGTTACAATAATAAAGCAGCAAAAAATAGCTTAGAGAAACAAACAAGTAGTGTCTCACAGTTCTAAATGCTAGAAGTCAAAGACAAAGGTGTTGGCAAAATCAATTTCTTTTGCACTCAGAGGGTCTGTATGCTCTATGACTGTTTCCTAGCTTCTGGTCATTTGTTGCCAAATTTGAACTTGTTTAGGTAACAAATGCATGTATCATTCTGATCTCTGTGTTCATCTTCACATTGCTTTCTCCCTTCACATAGTCAGATATTTCTATAGTTGTTGCCTGTTTAAAAAACCCCAGTGTTAACAGTTTGGATGTGAGGTATCTCCCTAAAAAGCTAATGTCAGACAATGCAGGCATATTCAAAGGCGAAATGATTATGAAAGATACAACTAACTTATAAATTCACTTATCAACAATTCACTTATAAAAACAATGTAAATAGTGATCTCTAAATATCATGTTAGGGAGTTAAGTAAAAGTGTAGAATCTTTTCTCACTTATCAAAGCTAAGTTGTAATCACCTTGAAATAATTTTTAACAAGTATAAAACATTATTGCAAACCAAATGATAACCACAAAGCAAAATTCTATAGTAGAGGAACAAAAAATTAAGAACAAATTTAATAAACCACTGTAAAATTAACAATCTCAAAGAAAAACAACAGGACAGGAAAAAAAGGAACAAAAGATCAACAAAACATGTAGAAAACAATTACCCATATGGCAGGGGTAATTATAAGTTAACACTGCCTATAGGCAGTGGCATGGTATGCTTTTCTCCAGATTTACAGTGAGAATCTGGAGCAGAAAGACTTGAAAAATTCACATCTTGGTGAGAAAAGGAGCAAATTTAAAAGTATCACTAATGAGTGTACAAGATTAGTGCCATTAAAAAGATGTCAAGTGTTTGCACAAACAATATATGAAAAATGTTTCCAAGGCACCTCAGGAATTGGTAAGGCAATACCCATCACAGGCTCAAAGTTGTAAAAGTACAGATTGATGTCAAAGACTTTCTGGGCAAGAGGCTTTTGAGAAGAGATCTCTGGACTTCTGTGCTCACTTGGAATAGCCCAAAGTGGAAAAGCATGGTGCTAAAGGGTGGTGACCAAACCTTTAAGATGTGGATTTGAGGAGAACATTCAACAACCAATCTATAGCAGTGGCTAAGAATACATAAGGAAAGTGAAATATCTTCAATAAACAGTGTTGGGGAAATAGCATACATAAAGAGAAGAGTGAAATTAGACCATTATAACATAACATTTACCAAAAATCAAGTCAAAATAGATTAAAGGCTTAAACTGAAGGCCCCAAATTGGAAAAATACTAAAAGAATATCGATGGAAAATTCATTGAAACTGACAATGATTATTGTTATTGTTACAAATGCAACAAAAACAAAATTAGGAGTTGGGGTTGTGGCTCAGTGACAGAGTACTTGCCTAGCATGTGTGAGACACTGGTTTGTATGCTCAGCACCACATATAAATAAATAAAATAAAGGTCCATTGACAACTATAAATATTTTTAAACAATTAAACAAATTGATTATATCTTTTATAAGAACTTATCAGAGACTGATTAAACTATAAACAGGAGAATCCTTATCTGTGTCTCAGTTTTGAAGGTTGAGATTATATCAAAACGTCTTCATAGCAAAATAAATAACTGGCAGAGTAATAATACAGTATAATATATAACTGTACTCTGATAATTCATTAATATCCAAAATAAGTAAGGGGCTTAAAGAACTCATTAGTAAGAAAAAAAATTCAATTGAAAATGAGCCACAGTAGCTAAATAAACATTTTCAAAAGAAGACATACAAATGGCTAAAAGTATATGAGAAAATGTTCAACATCATAATTCAGATAAATGCAAATCAAAAGTACAATGAGACATTACTCATAGCAGTTAGAGTCGATATTAAAAATACAAATAAAATAAGTGATTAAGTTGTGGAGAAAGTAGAAGCCTAACACAGTGTTGGTGGGAATATAAATTAGTGCAGTCATGTGGACAACAGTGTGAATGTTCCTTCAAAAACATTAAAAAATGCAACTACCAAGTGATCAAACAATTTAGTTATATTAAAAAATGTTACTACTATGTATAAAACAATACTGAGTATATTGAAAAGAAAAATGAAATCAATATGTCAAAGATGTCTGCAGTCCCATATATATTGCAACATTATACTCAATAAACAAGATATTTATTCAACCTAAGTATCTGCTAAATAGACAAATTGATAAAGAAAAGTAGTATTGCATGATAACATTTCTGACATACTATAGCTAATTTGTGGTAAAACATGGAAACTACTTAGTCATAAAAAGAAGGAAACCCTGAATTTGTGACAGTATTGAGGAACACAGATGACATTATGCTAAGTGAAGCAACCCAGACATGAAAAGACAAGACGCATCTTACCCTTATGTAAACTTTTAGAAACTTTGTCTTATAGAAGCAGAGCTTAGAATAGTGGTCAGCAAGGGCTAGGGCAGTTGGATAAAGCAAATTGATATGTTGGTCACACGATACATAATTTCTGTGACATATGAGGAATAAATTCAAGAAACCTATTTTACATTGTGACTGCAGCTAATAACAATAAAGTGTACTCTTGAAAAATGCTAAATGAGTGAACAGTGAGTGTTCTCTCCACAAGAAATGATAACTTTTAAGGTAATGTATATGTCAAGAGCTAGATTTTGTCATTCCACAATTTATATACATTTGAAAGCATCACATTGTATGTGAGAAATCTATAAGATTTTATGTACCAATTTAAAAAATAACATGATAAGGCAAGCAAAAATAAACAAACACTACTTTTAATGGTTATGGAGTACAATATCTAGACTTGATTTTTTCTGAACAACGCAGTTATATTATGGAAAAGTTAGTAAAACTAAATTAAATTAAAACCATGCATAATTTGTTTATAATAGTAATATAGTAATATTGGACAACCATAACTTTTTTCAAAATTTGAAAGACTGTTTCAGCTGGAAACAAATACACATTAGCAGATAAATTCAAACTTTTCAGAAATCTCAATTTTAAAAAAACTTTAGCCTTTAAACTGCATTTGTTTTCTTTGTTAAAAAGTGAAGCAATATTTGAAAATATAGAACTCTTCATTCATTCCATATTATAACATATTCACATAACAATACTAAAATATCAGAATAAAATTATTGTTTTTATATCCCAAAGAATCATTTGAGTCTAACAGATGGGAAGTTTTGTTCAAGATACAATAGAAATTAAGAGTAATATATTTTAATTTAAAATATTTTATTACATTATTATGTTACTCCAAGAAGAATTACCCTTCATTTTGTAAAATTGGAAAGCAATATATTTAACCAAGTACATATATATAATAAGTTGAAAAACAATATTCTGAATCATGATATGTTAATGAAGCTCATTGAAAAATCACAATTGTGGGTTGATAAAATTTGACTATGAAAATATCTGTGTAATCTAGGAACTAAATCAAGAGTCTCAGAAAATGCTTTGCTTCCCTATAAATTCATACAACTGAAATCTATGGGTAATTAAGAAGAAGGCTGTATTAATGCTGTATTAATTATATTCTTCAAGACAATAGTGTCACTGGATATTAAAAGCATTATTATGGAAATCGATTTAATGAATACAGAAGTTTGGATATCACTGTGTAAACTGAACAGGATTTAATGTTTCAGGAATTAACAGTACATTTTACATGATAATAAAAATTTCAATCTCCATGAAGAAGTTTACACATATAATTTCTCAATTATATTCCAGATTACCTTGTAAAACCTTTATTCTAATAACTTTATCAATCATGTAGATATATTGAAAGGGATTTTTTGTTTGTTTGTTTTAGGATCAAAGGAGGAAAAAAGATTACAAAGTGAAAAACATTAAAAAGGAAAATTGTTTTTTCCTTAAATATTGTTAAAATTAATAATATATATTAATTTTATATATCTAATAGGCCTTATATATCTAATTCACCATTGCTTTGTTTTGAATGTCCACCTAAAACCAAGTTGCAATTTAACTGCCATCATAAAAACATTAAAAAATGGGAACTTAAAGAGATAATTAGGTCATGGGACCATCACCCTTTTAAATAGATTAAAGTCTTTATCATGGGAGTAAGTTAGTTGTCATTGGAGTGAGTGGTTGTAACTGATGGGGGATTGGCCTTCTTCTCCTTTTGCTCTGTTTCCTGATTTTTCTCCATTTGAAGTCTTCTGCTATGCCAAGATGCAGCAAGAAGATCCTCATTAAGATGCAGCTCATCAATCTTGGATTTCTCAACCTTCAAAACTGAGACACAGATAAGGATTCTCCTTTTTATAGTTTAATCAGTCTCTGACAAGTTCTTATAGAAGAAAGAAACTGGACTAAAGAAACCACTATACAAAATTTATCTCAAGTAAAATGGAATAATATAAGCAATAATTAGAAAGAATGAGTATTGCCTGACATCACTCAGATATTGAAATTCCATCCCTCAAGGGATAATCATTTCTATTCTAACCATTTTGAATATTAACAATAATCTAATTCTTATTAATTATTCCTATTTTGTTAACATGCAGTTTACTTCAATACTATTAAAATTTTTATTTTAAAGAAGTGACCTATATCTACTTATAGAAACATTTGTATAAAGTATTATGTATATTAAACATTTGGTATAAAAATCAAATTTCATGGGGTCAAACTGTTAATATAATTGCCAGATGAAATAAATCACCTAAACAAAATCTGTTTTGAATTATTCTTTTATTTTCAAGTTTTCTCACATATCCCTACTTCATTACCTCAATGATTCAGTTGACAATGTCACTGTATTTCCATTTATCCAAGCCACATAACAAAATCACATGAGTGTTCATTGAGCCAGTACTTCTCTGGACTGAAATGGATTTTACTACTGCTGTTGCTTTTGATGCTCTTTGAGCAATTGGTCATCTTCTCTGCAATCATTCTTACCATGGGAACTGTCATTTGTACAAAATAAAATATAGAACAACTATGTCAAAATGGTTTCTAAAAATTCAAAACATACACATAGTATTAGTTTCAGAGCTATCAGTCTCTATTCTCCAACAGAACAATACATTTATTTGAAAGTTTAAGTGTTAAATTGAAATGCATATTTTTGATATTTATAATAAAGAGAGATGTGCAATTCAGAGAAATCAGTATGTGCAGCCAT
This sequence comes from Marmota monax, assembly GCF_021218885.2. NCBI lineage: Eukaryota > Metazoa > Chordata > Mammalia > Rodentia > Sciuridae > Marmota > Marmota monax. Next base: position 606,050 of record NW_026695246.1, on the reverse strand, counting down.
AAGTGAGGGCTGCCTTGTTGAAACTGCCAAGTACCAGAACCTGCCCAGCCATCTTACAAACTCAATTTGAATTGAGTCAACACAAGTGGATTTATCTTTAAGTAGTCTGAAAAGTAAGAGTTATAGCCTTCTTTAAATAATTCTAAGCAACTCCTGGAAATTCAAACTGGAAATGAAAATATAAATATCTGAGACGGAATTCTAAAAACATTTTCATTTGCATTCTTGGTTTGGACAACTTAGTATTGATTTGTGACTTGTCATGGCACCAAATCTAATCATACACATCCTGGAAGTTTTACTTGTAGAAGAGAGTCATTTATTTGAGAAGAGAATAAAACATGCTACATAGCATCGAATATTTAATATAATTTTCTTCTCCATTTGTGTCTGCCCCTTCAATAAACTTACTGTGGCTCTGAAAAAATGGTACCTAAATATTTTATTTTACATGTATGAAATTTTGAGATTTGAAGCCTAGGGAATAGGGTTTGTAAATTTTCATTTTATATTAAAGATAAAAAATAATTATACTCTCTGGAAACAAAGAACTAGGTTGTAATAAAAAAAAACTATCATTTTATGGTATCAAAGACAAGATCAAATCTAAAGTGGCTTTGTCTTATTGTAACAGGTGTTAAAGAAAGAAATCTTAATACATTTTCTTAATACTTTTGTAGAGACATTATAAGCAAATCATTATAAATGACAAATTTAAATGAAAGTACAGTATGGTGACCCTTATAATTACAATTCTTCTAACATTAGTTGTGAAACAAACAAAAAAATACAAAAACAGAGATATATATGCTATTGAAATTTTTGCACTCAGCCCTTAATACTGAACACACTACCAAAACCATTTTTGACACTTTTGGGACTATATAAATATTGAGATTTCTTGAAGAATAATCATTTCCATGTGGTATATTATGGAGTGGTTTATAATTATTTTCTCATTGCAATTTTTTGTTTTAATAATGGCAAAGCTCTTAATTATCTCTTTTAACATCCCTTCTCAAAATAAAGCTAGACTTAACAATCTTATCAGAACCTAGCTTCATAGAGCATGTTTTATATTTAGCTCTCACCTGTTGGTGGACAAAGAAGATTAATTTATCTAATAAAAATATCAATCAGATGTATGTTTATTATTTGTAAAAACAATATTTACATTCTAAAAATAGCACTAACTGCAAAATATTGATCACTAAGTATGCCAGCCATTTATTAACTCATATATGAACATATCTATTTTTCACTTAAGGAAAGTAAAGTTTAGAAAATTAAACAATTTGGAAAATTGCCTATAATACAAATAGTAAGTGGTAATAATATGAATATAAATAATGATACAATAACTAGATTTAAATTCATGTCTATCTGACATTTGCATTTATTATTATTCCAATACTATATTCAGACATATTTAAAATAACAATTTTTAGTCCATGCTAAACTATTTCTCTATAAGTGAATTCTTGGTTGTCTCCATGAAAAAAATAAACTCTACCCATCAGACACATCTCCAGACTCTGCATTTAAATATTTTTAATGATCATTTACTTACATTACATACAAATGTGCAATTAGATGGCCTAATTATCACTTTATTATGGATTAAAAGTAATTGCATATGTCCCCAAAATCATGGAGTTGTTTTCTTCATAATATATTCTATCATACACCTGCTTTTGTAAATACTCATCACAGGATCATTAAGTCTGTAACATTTTTCAGACTTTCTTGCCAAAGGAATACTTTTAGAGAAACTTCTCTTTAATACAGAAACCATAGTAAAGGATGCTATTCCAGAGTGATATCTATGGGGAAATACATGGATACCTGTACACCATAAATGTAAAAGTAGCCTACATAATTGGACATATTCCTGAAGCATGCTTACAGACATAACTCCAGCTAATGAGATTATTAATTATTGTCCTAAAATATTAATTATATGTTCAAAAATTTTCTACATTAATAAAACTGAGCTATACCCCAAGTCCATAAATTAATACAATAACTGCAATAGTCCTGAGTGTCATTTCAGTTTAAACCATTAAAGTCAGTATGGGTTTCTATTGCTTCTGTGACAGATGGTATAAATTAAAAGACATTTTCCACCTAAAATAGCTACAAAAAAACAAAATATCAAGGAATAAATTTAACTAAAGAGAATAAATATGATGATGAAAAAAATTAAGAGAACACAAAAAGATTTCGTACACTGTGTTTATACATTTGAAGAATCACTATTGATAAAGTGTCCACATTATACGAAAAGATCTACAGACTCAATACAATCCCTATCAAATTGCCAACAATATTTTTTCAAAGAACTAGAAAAAATAATTCTAAAATTCAAGGGGGGGAAAACAGGAAATTTTGCACTACTTGACTGCAAAACATACTAAAAAAGTATAGTAATCACAACAATATGATAAGTCTGGGGTTGTGGCTCAGTGCTACTTGCCTTGCATGTGTTGGGCACAGGGATAAATTCTCAGAATCACATAAATAAATAAAATAAAGATACTGTGTCCATCTACAATTAAAAAAAATTAAATGTTATATTGAATTAAAAACAGACACAAATCAATGGAACAAAATAAAAAGCCTAAAAACCAACATGTTCACAGCCAACAGATTTTAGACAAAAGCACTAAGAAAATGCACTGGAGAAGGGAAAGGCTTTTCAATAAATGGTGCTGGGAAAGTTGACTTTGTGCAAGCAGAATGATGAAGCTGGACCCTACTCTCTAATAGATTACCAAAGTCAACTCAGAATGGATTAAAGATTTAAATGTAAGACGTGAAACTGACCCTACCAGAAGAAATTATAGGTAAATGCTTCAGGACATTGGAATGGGTAAGGACTTTTTTGGACAATCTACCCCAACCCCCCTAAAATTAGTATATATGTAAAAAACATTATATATATGAGTATGTAGGTAAAAAGGCAAAAATTGACAGATGGGATTACTTCAAATGAAAAATCTTCTGCACAGAAAAGGAAACAATCAACAAAGTGCAGAGATAAATTTTACAAATTATACTTTTAGAAGTCCTTAATAATCTAGAGTTATAAAAAAAACTCCATAAACATAGTAAGGCTAGTGGCACACTCCTGTAAATCCCAGCAGCTAGGGAGGTTAAGGCAGGATGATCAAGAGTCTAAAGCCAGGCTCAGCAATTTAGCGAGGCCCCAAAACAACTCAGCAAGATCCTGACTCTAAACAAAATACCAAAAAGGGATGGGGATGTGGCTCAGTGGTTAAGCGTCTTTGAGTTCAATTCCTCCCAGTACCAAAAATATTTTTAAAAAAGAATTCCATAAACATAGTAGCAATAAATGAACATTAGATCTGAGCAGACATTTCTCAAAACAAGTCATGTAAAATATGCCTACAGGTATAGGAAAAGAAAGTTTAACATCACTATCAACAGGGAAATGCAAGTAAACCACAATGAGATATCACCTCATCCCCCCAAAAAATGACTATCATCAAAAATATAAAAGATAACATATTCTGGTAAGGATGTAGAGAAAAGTTCTTACTTGAACACTATTGGTAAATCAATGCAGTCATTGTAGAAAACTGTATGGAGGCTCCTGAAACTACTAAAAATAGAACTACTGTATGATCTAGCAATCTCATCAATGAGTACATGTGTAAAGGAAATGAAATTAATGTATCAAAGAGACTTCTGCACTCCCATACTCATTGCTGCACTATTCACAAAAGCCAAGAAGTGACAACATCCTAAGTTTCCATTATTTGATCAATGGTTAAAGAAAATTTAATGCCAATACACAATGGAATACTATTCAGTCAAAAACCAGAATAATATCCTGACATTTGTAACAACATAGATGGAAGATGAAATCATTAACATAAGTGAAGTAAGACAAGTACAGAAAATCAAGTATTCCATAATTTCATTCATATGTGAAATCCAGAAAAGTTGAGAGTAGAAATGTGCTTATCAGAGGCTGAGGACAACAGGATTATAAAAAGGTTTGTAATGTTTTGAACAACCAATAAAAAAAAGGTTGATCAGTGTGTATTAATGTAGAGTTACATAGGAACAAGAAGTTCTTGTGTGTATTTGACAGTAATGTGATTATAGATAACAATTATGAACCGTACAATTGAAAAAACTAGAAGAAAGGGTTTGAAAGTTTTCACCATAAAAAGTGATTAATATTTGAGGAGACACATATATTTAAACTGATTTAAACACAATAAACTGTATACATGTGTAGAAACATTGCGTGGTACCCCATAATATATAAAATTTTTATGATTATTTGTATTAGTTGAAAATAAATTTTTGAAATGAATATAAAAATATCTTTCTGCACAAAACAATATGTATATAATAAAATAATTATAGGTTAAGAATGACACAAATATTTTTGTATCTTACAGTTTTACATTTTGGAAATGTATCTTATCAGCTAAAATATACATCAGAAGAGCTACATGCATTCTGGCGGCCAAAAAGCTGAATCTATTTTCTTGTTTGAGCTTTTATAAGCTGCATTTTTCATCTTGTGCCCTTTTCAATCTTTAAAGACCAATGGCCAGTCAATATGTATGATTCAAGACACTGATTCCCCTTGCCTCTCTTTTCCACTTATAAGTGATTATCTTGGGAGGACTCAAATAATACAGATAATTTCTTCACCTCAAACTCAGCTGATTAGGAGATTTTAACTCTTTCTGAAACCTTAAATTTCCCCCATGTAACCTAAGTTTTGAGTTGAGGACAAGAATATCTTTAGAGGGGGCTTCCTTCTGATTGTGACAGTTGCATATTACAACAGAGCAAAGAATAAGGTTTCAGACTGTTAACCTTTAACCTGATGACTACGTGATTACTAGAATCTTGTGTTTGAGCAAATATACATGATTTTTCAAGGAACTATGCGTTTGCTGTGGTCATGTTATGACAGTACCTGTGTTAGTGTTTGGATATTCCTGGGAGTTCATGATTATGAATATTAAATTAAGCATATAATTTCCCAAACTTTCACTTTGTAGCATTGTTCCTAGTAAAGAAATAGTGTCTTTTTTTAAAAAAAAAAAGTTAACAAAATTTGAAGAGGTAAAACACATTCCTGAGCCCATTTTAAACCAATTTACACCTTTTAGGATGTGTTGAAGTGAAAAAGCAAGTAACCATATTTACAATGTGTCAAATGCAAATGGTTCTTGTATTTTGATTTTTCAGGGTAGAGAGAATGCTCATCTTGTCAGCTAAATTTTACCACAGATATGGCTAATTAAATGTGAAAATCCATCAGTGCCAAGGTAGATACTACTGATTTGCCTATTCTCCTTTATTTATCAATTAAAATAAATAGAAAGTGGAAAGTGGAGAACCCCAGGAAAGTCTATGTAAAATAGTAACCCTTCTATTAAATGAAACATTTTCCTGTCACTCCCAATTCACAGAACTGCATGTAAGAGCATCAAAACAGAACACTTTGTAGCCAAGCACCTGACTTTCTAATCTCTGCTGTGCCTCTTTGTTGTCTGACTTTAACACTGAACTTCCTCATTTGCAAAGCAGAAGTGGAATTAAACTTTCAGTGTTGTAAAAATTAAACATGATAGACTAATTCATCCACAAACATATGTATTAAGTGCTTATTCATTGATAGTCACCTTTTGAAGTGCTAGAACAAATAACATATTCATGCTTTCAAAGGACTCAGATTCTGGGGTTGAGAGACAAGTGATATGTATGTATCAAAGTATACAATTAAATGTATATCAAAATGTTATTAAAACATATAACATTTCTGTACATTTTAAGTGGCAAATGTTGAAGATGAACTATGGAAATGTGTTAGGGGGTAGTTGGGGATAATCTTGAGAAGATGACATTTGGCAAAGACCTGAAGAAGGGGAGGAAGCCAGATGTGTTGCTACCTAGAGAATGAGAAGTGTTCAAGAATGCTTCAAGTATAGAAATGCACAGAATTTCTGGGAGCACAAAGAAGGTGGGTATAATTGAAGAAGAAAGAGTAAAGGGAAGAATGGCTCAGGTTAGTGTGTAGAGCAAGGTCTAGGCCAGGTCAGGAAGAGCCTTGAGCTCACACTGAGTCTTCCTCTTTGCCCTCAGAGAAAACTGAAGTCACTAGTGAGCACAGTGGTGATATCACTGTATTTGTGCTTTTATTAATAAGCACTTGGATTTCTTTACAGAGAATAAATGGGAGGGAAGAAGAAATAAGAAAATCGAGGAAAGCAGAGTAATAAGTCTATTGTAATGGCCCAGATATAATGAAAGTTTATGCTAGGGTAGTGGCAAGCAAGATAAAGAGATAAAAATAGAGAGACTAGAATCTAGAATTAATGGGGTGCACTGACATATAAGATCTGGGGAATAAATAAAAAACTATACCAGGATGATCACTACGGTTTGTAGTAAATTATAGAGTGCTCTTGTCATATTTTGAAAAAAGAATGGAGAAGATAGTTTAGTAGATAAAGTGGAGTTATAGAGGTGGGTTTGATCATGAGTTCAATTTTTTTTATTAGTGAATTGTAGCTATATGTAAAAAGTGAGGTTCTTTTTGACATAATCATATATGCATGGAATGTAATTTGCTCCATTTCAGTGCCCAGTACATCTTCCCTCCTCCCCTTACTCTTCTATCCCTGTTCCCTTTTCTCTACTCCTCTGGCTTGCCCCTCCCCATCCCATCTATTTATTGTTTTCACAAATTTGTGCTTTATAATTACATATAAATGTGGGATTCGCCATGGTATGTTCACACATGCACACAGCATAATTTGTCCAGCCATATTCCACAGTTTCTCCTTTCTCCTATTCCTCCTGCCATCCAGTCAATCCCCTTCCTCCACTCCATTGATCTCTCTTCCATTTTCTTAGTTTCTCCCACACTGTATTTTGCTCCAGCTTCTGCATATGAGAGAAAACATTCAACATGTGACTTCTCTTACTTATTTGGCTTGGCTTGATGTTCTCTAGTTCAGAAATGAAAAATTCACATTTGAAGTGATGGTGAAAGATTCACATTTGAAAGAAAGATTCACATTTGAAGTGATGGTGGAGATATCCAAGGAACTAGTTTAAAGGATAAGAAGCTTGATATGAGGCATGAAACCCATGTGGTAGGGATCTAGCCTGAAGCTTGCCGAAGTTTGAAATAATAAGCACCCAAAGGATCAGTGCATCAGTGCCATAGGGGACAACCACCAGGATGTGAAAGACAATAAAACGTATTGAGGGAACATTTGGAGAAGTTGAAGATAAAGGCATTTACTCACTCTGGAGCTAGAGTATCAGAGAAGCATTAGCAGGATTAGAATTAAAGATTGGTGGCAGAGAAAAGGATTCAGGAAACTTTAGAGAATGGGGAATGTCTTTAATTCCTAACCATTACATCTTAATTTCTAAAATAATTTTCCAAACTTTTAGTATTTGGCTAACTTCAGTGTACTGATAATAAGGGTCATATTTAGCTAAGTAGATCAAATGACATTTTAGGGTAACCATATGATAAATTCTATTAAATACTAAACTTCTAGATAAATAGTTTGCCAAAATAATTATCATATGTTGTGATTGTGAGTTCTGTGAATATTATATTACAATCATGTATTCCAAATGTGAGTTTCACCTAAGTAGACTATTACATTTTTTCAAATTCACTCTTGAGAAATAAGATATGCAATTATAACAAGTACAAAGTTCACAGTTATAATGGAACTAAAAGCAAAGTAACATGTTCCCTTTTTTACTAAACTTATGTTATTGCATTCTCATTTTAAAGTAAAATGATGTAAGCCATCACTGCATAGGGTGATTTTCATATCAAAAGTAAACCAGAGTTTATATTTATAGTAAACAGAAAGTTACATCAAAGAGCTTTTAAATACTTACTGAGGTTCTAGAAAGAACATGAATAAGAAACAATATCATGCAGGACAACTTAGAGATACAGCAGAAACACAAATGAGAAATAAAATGTGAAAGACCTAAGTGATTAAGGAACTAATTATATGATTGGCAGATTAATACTCTCTCAGGTTATACATGCGTGAATTTACCAAAAAAAGCATCTATAGAAATATCCAGAAAAAGTTCAGCATTATTGAAATAACTAAATATATTTATAGGGGGATGTAAAAGCTGAGAAAGAACATTTTTTTTAGAATATAATATTCTTTTGAACAGTTTCTTTAAAGTTTAACCAAGCCTTAAATTAAAAAGTACAACAATTTTGTTTAAAAAAAAGCATGAGGAAAAAAATATTTAAATTTTAAGAAAAAAATAAAAATTTCAAGGATGCAGATTTTTTTTTTTTTTTTAAAAAGGCATATGAACAAGTAACTACAAACTCTAGTGCCTGGTAACCATAAGATGCTACATATAATCTTTTTCAGAGGGTGAACTCAGGGGCACTCAACCACTGAGCCACATTCCCCGAACCCTATTTTGTATTTTATTTAGAGACAGGATTTTCCTGAGTTGCTTAGCACCTCACTTTTGCTGAGGGTGGCTTTGAACTCTTGATCCTCCTGCCTCAGCCTCCAGAGCTACTGGGATTACAGGCATTCTCCACCACACCCTTAAGAAAGATTGTGAGAGAATCTGTTGTTTTAGCTTATCACTTCATTCAAAATATGGAATCTAAAATTGTACCAAGTAGATAAATAATAAACATATATGGGCTACTAAAATAATATTTTATTTTCCCAATGCATGTATGCTATGTTAATTTTGAAACATATCCATGAGAAATTGTAATGAACTAAAGAGAGAAGCATTCCAATCTTCTTTCAACCTTTCAAATTACTCAAAACTTGAGTCTCAATATTTCTTATCTGGTTGAACCAAAGCCCTCACAGGGAAAGTGTATTTTGTGAGAGGTGTGCATCTGCTTTCACAACTTTGATGCTAATAAAAATATACATTTTAGACAGTCTAAAGTAAAGACATTTCCTCCTGGTAGATCATGATTGATATTGATTAACTTGCTCTTCCCCTATTCTTTCTTTTCTTCCCACCTAATATGACTTTTTGAAATCAGTGTAAAACAATATAATTTTTGTTTTTATCTTACTAAATGTCCTATTTTTTTCCTAATCTGTTTTCTAGCCAAAAACTATCTCTATTTATGTCAAATGAAAATTCACAATTTTGATAATCCAACAATTGTAAAAAATACATCAAATTTAATTTCATGTTGTATGGATCTATTTCTACCAAATTACCTCTTTTGTTTTTATATATTTTTGTTGATATAATTTCTTAAACCTCAAATCATTTAGATGGATAATTGGTGGATATATAGAGTATAAATGAATTTGCCAATAGAAATTATCATATTTAAGTATAGGAAAGGCAGTAGAGTGAATCAGACATAACTTCCTTATGTTCATATAGGAATACACAACTAGTGAAACATCACATCATATACAACCACAAGAATGGGATCCCAATTAGAATAAATTATACTTCGTATATGTACAATATATCAAAATACACTCTATTATCATGTATATCTAAAAAGAAACAAAAATAGTTTTAAAAATCCTGCACATATTCAATGCATACAATTTCATGCATTTGGACATACAAATACACCTGTGATACCATCACTACAATCAAGAAAATGAGCCTACTCATGATCTTAAAAAAAATATGTTTTAAATATAAACTCTAGTGAAATTAATACAAAGAAGGCAACGAGTTTCAGTACCAAAAATGAGGTAAAGACAGAAAGGGCAAGGCCAAGGGAAAACAATATAGACTTCAGAAATCTGGTAGCTTATCAAGAAAAGTAGTTCCATCAATTTCCCCCTTTTTGCATGTGAATTACTTTTGTTTATTTATTTTTCTTTTAGGTACACATAACAGTAGAGTGTATTTTGACATGTTATATATACAAGGAGTATAACTTATTCTAATTAGAATCCCATTCTTGTGGTTGTACATAATGTGGCATTTCACTAGTTGTGTATTCATATATGAACATACAAAAGTAATGTATGATTTATTCTACTGTCTTTCCTAGTCCCATCTCGTCTCCCTTCCATTCATTCCCCTTTGTCTAATCCAATTGGACTTCCATTCTTTCCCTCCTCACCCTCTCTTGTTGTGGATTAGCCTCCACATAACAGAAAGAACATTCAGTCTTTGGTTTGGAGGGACTGGTTTATTTCAGTTAGCATAATAGTCTCCAGTTCCATCCATTTATCAGAAAATGCCATAATGCAATTCTTCTTTATGGCTGAATAATATTAAATTATGATATATACCACATTTTCTTTATCTATTTATCTATTGTAGGGAACATAGGTTGGTTCCATTGCTTGGCTATTGTGAATTGAACTGCTGTATAAATTGATGTGGCTGTGTCACAATAGTATGCTGACCTTAAGTTAATTGGGTATAAACTAAGAAGTGGGATAACTTGTTCAAATGGTGGTTCTATTCCAAGTTTTCTAAAGAATCTCCATATACTTTCCAGAGTGGCTGCACCAATTTGCATGCACAATCCACCAGCAATATATGAATGAACAATTTTCCCCACATCCTTGCCAATGTTTACTGTTTCTTGTATTCTTGATAATTGTTATTCTGTCTGGAGTGAATTGGAATCTCAATGTAGTTTGAATTTGTATGTTGCCAATTGTTAGAGAAGTTGAACATTTTTTCATATATTTTTTGACCATTTATATCCTTTTTTCTGTGAAGTGCCTGTTAAGTTTCTTTGCCCAATTATTATTTGAGTTATTTGCTTTTTTTATTAGTTGCTCAAAACATTACAATGATCTTGACATATCATATATCATACATTTGATTCAAATGGGGTATGAATTCTTATTTTTCCATGTGTACAGATTTAGTTATTTGCTTTTTAGGTTTTTGAGTTCTTTGTATATTCTGGAGATTAATATCTATTTGAGGTACAGGTGTCAAAGATTTTCTCCCACTCTGTAGGCTCTCTCTTTCAAATTCTTGTTTCCTTTGCTGTGAAGAAGCTTTTTAGTTTGATACCATATCATTTATTGATCCTTGATTTTATTTCTTGCAACTTTAGGACTCTTACTGAGGAAGTCGGCTCCTAAGCCAAAATGATGGAGAGTTGGCCTACCTTTCCTTCTTGTAGGCACAAGATCTCTGGTCTAATGCCTAGGTCCTTGATCCACTGAGTTGAGCTTTGTGCAGACTGAGAGATAGGGGTTTAATTTCATTTTACTACATGTGGATTTTCAGTTCTCTCAATGCCATTTGTTGAAGAGGCTATCTTTTCTCCAATGTATGTTTATAGCACTGTTGTCTAAGATGAGATAACTGTATTTATGCACAAAGTCACACACACACAAATACAGTTATCTCATACTTGTATGTATTTTCTTCCATGGAGTCTATTCCTTCCACCCAGATTCCATGAATCTGAGTGTGTGTGTGTGTGTGTGTGTTTGTGTGTGTGTTTGTTGTTACTAATAGTTTCTTTTTTTTTCTTCATTTTTTAATTTGTTCTTTTTAGATATATATGAAAATAGAGTATATTTTGATATAACATACATATATGAAGTGTAACTTATTCTAATTATGATCCCATTTGGGGGGCTGTAAATGATGTGGAGTTACACTGATTGTGTATTCATATATATGGATAGAAAAATTATGTCCAATTCATTCTACTATCTTTCCCATTTCCATCTCCTCTCCCTTCCCTTCATTCTCCTTTGTCTAATCCAGTGAATTTCTACTCTTCCCCTCCTTACCCTCTCTTCTTGTGGGTTAGCATCCACATATCAGAAAGAACATTCAGCCTTTGTTTTTGGGAGACTGGCTTATTGCCTGTTGGATATATATATATATATATATATATATATATATATATATATATGATTTTTTAAAAATGTCCCATGTCTGATAGGTTCCTCAGCTTTCACTGACACAGGAGATTCCTTTGGGTCTTTTCTTCATTCATATGGTTCCGTCCATAGGTTCTCCAAACTAAAATCTCTTGAAGTCTCTGAATAGAAGTCTGGGGTAGATCTCTTTAATTAGCTCAGTGAATAAAGTGGACATTATAATCACAAAAGGCTAAAAGAACTGTCAAATGAAAACTGGATATTCTGTTTGCTTGCCTATTGCTTTCCAATCTTCATGTTGAGCTGATGTTGAAAATCAGTTTCCTTCATAAATTTCCAATGGACAGAGTGTAAGCAATTCTTCTTTCTTTTTGCTTGTGTGATCTCTACCTCCACACTCAGGGAAACTTGAAAGTAAACCTGAGATGTGGTGGGCATTTTCTAAAAATCCTCAATCCTAATTAAATCCAAATCAGAAGTACTCAATAAGAAATCTCCCACCTTAAGTATTTTGGTGTGGAATATCATAAATTGCTATAATTTCAATTAATTTTATACTGAAAAAACAGATGTTTCCTTATTATTCAATATTATAATCCTCAACCCCATTGATTATAGTTCTTGTAATGTTTTAAAACAATAATTGGAATCATCTATCTTAGCTTTCCTAACTCAAGTTTACACTTGTTCTTAGTCCCTTTTATCCCACTTGCATTACTAGTTCCTATCTCAAATCCACCTCCCTCCATTTTTTTTCTATCTTAGTATCTATTATTTTTCTTTTCTGTTTTTTATTCTTTGCTACCCATTTCTTCTCTTCCTCTCTTTTCAACCACTGTGTAGTTTAATAATAATTTTACCATCTCTACTATCTAATTTCCCAACTTACTCAAGAATATTACCTGATTTTATATTTGGATTAGAGGAATTGTCTTGAGCATTTTCAATATTTCTTCTAAGATATTAATACATGGCTTTGCTTTGAAATGATTGTTATTTATAGGGTTCAGTATGCATCTTCTCTCAAAGTGGTACTGAATACTAGTCAGAGCCACAGGTATACATAGAGTGGAAGTATTAATAATTTTATATTCACCCAGTATGGAGCACTTAAAAGAAATTAGCTCACTAGATAATCATCCCAGCACATGGGCAGAAATACAAAGAAAAAGAAAAAGCAAGGGAACAAGTCACCCCCAAGATCCTACAACACTTCAACAACTGAGTGACCCTACAGTGGAGGAATTGTCAAATAAATAAATTTAGAAGGTTTATAGATACAATATTCAATGAACTAAAAAATGATGTAAGGAATAAACTAAGAGAGAAAATAGAGGAAGTGGAAGGGCATTTTAATAAATAGAGGTTCTTTTAAAAAAAAGCCAAAATATGTCCTGCAATGAAAGACTCAATAAATCAAATATAAAATTCTGCTGAAAGCTACAAAAATAGTAAAGTACCTACCAAAGACAAATTTTTAGGTCTCAAAAACAAAGTTTATAATGTTGAAAATAAAGTAAAAAAAAAAATTAAAAAATATGTGAATGCCGGGTTACTATTCTTGAGACTAAAAGGCTCAGGGATCACTCCAGGTAACTGGGCTGACTGGGCTGTGCAAAATAACCACACAGGAGACACAAATACCTTTTTCTTTGGGGTCACTGTGATGGCTTCTCTGACCTTAAGGGTCCACAAGAAGAGAGAGAGCGAGAGTGCGAGAGTGTGCGCTGACTCCTTTTATTGAGGAGAAGCTATTCAAATGAGGCAAGGGGTCAGGTTTCGGGGGCTGAGTCTATCTTCATGATGTTCACTGTCAGCAGGTTGACTGACACCTGGGTAGGCCACACCCAAGGGCACAATAGGATAAGGGGACACACACAAGGCTTCCATGGGAGATTCTATCCTAAACAGGGCAAGGGGTTATATTACAGAGGAACAGGTGAGCATAGTTTCACTCATGGGGCTGTAGCAAGCACACCCATGCATGAGACACTGACCCTTGAACCCAAGAAGGGTGGGGAAAGCTCTGTCACATTTCTGCGACTGAGCGCCTCAGCATCCAGTGGGGGAGTGTGACTCAGTCACGTGTAAGGTTGGTCTCCCACATGTGAAGAGACCATGAGCAGAATATTTAAGGATCTAGGATAACATTAAGAGATTTGTTAATGTTAACTAAGAACCTTTACATAGAAGAAGGCACCGAGATACAAATGAGAGAAATGTACAACAATTTAAATTAAGTAATATAAAAAATGCTTTCAAAACTTAGGAAGGAATGGGAATTCAAATGCAAGAGCCTTCTAGAACCCCAAATGGACAAGATCAAAAAATATATATTATAATTAAATTATCTAACATACAGAAAAAGAATTGAACTGTAACAGCTGCAAGGGAAAAATGACAGATCATATTTTCAGTAAGCCAATTAGATTTTTCACTTAACAACCCAGATGCTAAAAGCTAAGAGGGCTTGTATTAATATGTACCCAGCCCTGGAAGATAATGGATGTCAACCAAGACTGCTGTATATAGTAAGCTATTCTTCTAATTTGAAGAAGAAATAAAAACCTTTCATAATAAAGAAAATATAAATGAATTCTTAGTTTTTAAGCCATCACTACAAAACATACTTAATGAAACATTGCATAGAGAAGAAAGAAAAATAAACATCAAAGTGACCAGATAAACGAATTTCACTGAATGATAGTCAATTAGACTGCATTAAACATTAGAATCAAAATGGCAGGAAATAAAAACCATTTCATTATAACACTGAATCTAAATGACCTGCACTGTGGAATTAAAACAGACAGATTGGCAATGAATTAAAACTAACTAAATAAATAAATAAATAAATAAAAGATCAAACAATGTGTTGTTTACAAGAGATTCACTTTATAGGCAAAGACATCTACAGGCTAAAGATGAAAATATACACAAATGGAGACTGAAAGCAAGCAGAAGCAGATACTCTCATAGCTGACAAAATAGACTCAAGTATAAATTAATCAGAAGAAGCAAGAATGTCACTTCATACCAGTTAAGGAATCATCCAACAATAAAGTAGCAAAGAAGTTCACTTCATATTGGTCAAAGAAACCATCCAACAATAAGATATTGTGATTGTAAACATTTATGGCCTCTAATTTTGTTGTATTTTATGTACAGAAACAAAACCTACTCATAAAGATTCACATAAACACCAATTCACGAATGCTGGGTGATTTCAACAATCTCATCAATTTGGAGGTTATCCAAATAAGAATGAATTAAAGAAGCTGGGGTTGTGGCTCAGAGGGATAGCATTTGCCTCGAATTTGTGAGGCATTGGATGTGATCCTCAGCACCATATAAAAATAAAATAAAGATATTGTATCCATCTATAACCAAAAAAAGAAATATTAAAAAAAGAAAGAATAAATTAAAGACTTTTTATAACTAAGAAATATTATTAATCAAATCCACCCAGCAGATATCTATAGAATGTTTCATACAATACCAAAGTCACTTTTTTTCTCAGCTACACATGAAGAGACTTTTTTACACATGAAGAAAGTCTTAGAAAACATTAAAAATGAGAGCTAATTCCTTGTATCAGATATTAATGCAATAAAATTAGAAATCAATAGCAAGATTAAAAAAACAGAGCCAATTTAGCATATGGAGATTGAATAGTTTGCTTTTAAATGAGGAGTGGATTATAGAAATAATCAGGGAAAATTAGAAAGTTCTTATATACAAATGAGAAGAGAAATACAACATATCAAAATCTCTTGGAGACTCTGAAGGCAGCTCTTAGAGGGAAGAAGATAGTCATGATTTCCTTCATTAGAAAAGAAGTCAAATCCCAAACAAATAATCTAATGTTATATCTCAAGGCCCTAGTAAAACAAGAACAAACTACTTCCAAAATGAGTACAAGACTGGAAATAATTAAGATCAAGACAATAGTAAATACAATTGAAAATTTAAAAAAATTATCTGATTAGAAACTATTTTTGAAATTTGTCCTCAAATAAACTTGAAAACCTAGAAGATATTGCTAAATTTCTAGACACATGGCAAAGAGGATACAGAAAACCTAAACAGGCTTATATTAATAAATAAGAGTAAAGCAGAATTTAAGAGCCTTTCAACAAAGAAAACCCAGAATGAGAGGGATTCTCAGGTAAATACTGCCAGACCTTAAATAACAACTAATTCCAATCTTTCTACAATTAGTGTATGAAATAAAAAGGAGAGAACAATCACTAATTTGTTAGGATTTGATGTATGAAGCTACCTGATACCAACATCAGACAAAGTCACATCAAAAAAGTACAGAAAAATATCTTCAATGAACATAGACACAAAATTTTTATTCCATATTAAAAAACACATTAAGAAGATTGTACACCATGATCAAGTACATTTCATCCAAGGGATACAAGGTTGGTTTGACATATGCAAATCAAAAAATATAATTCACCACATGAATAGAATTAAGGATAAGGATCACATTAGTGTTTCAATAGATTCTGAAAAAAAAAAAAACCTTCAACAAAATCTAGCACCCATTCAGGTTAAAAACCGTGAAGAAACAAGGGATAAGTGGAAGTTACCTCAACATTGTAAAGAATATATGACAAACCTGAAGCCAACTTCATACTGAATAGAGAAAAATGGAAAGCGTTTCCTCTAAAATCAGAAACAAGACAAAGATTTTCACTCTCATGACTTATATTCAACATGAATTTTGAAATTCTAGCTAGAGCAATTGGGTGAGGGAAGGAAACAAAAAGGTATAAACAGGAAAAGAAGAAGTCAAATTATTTCTCTTTGATGATGATATGATTCCATATATAGAAGACGTAAAACAACTCCACTAGAAGAATTCAAGAACTGATTATAAAAATTCAGCAAAGTAGCAGAATACAAGATTACCATATATAAATTAACCACATTCTTATACTCTAATAATGAATCTGCTGAGAAAAAAAATTTTAAAAATATCCCAGTCACAATAACCTAAAAAAAGGGAGAGGGGAATAAATCTAACAAAGGAGATGAAAGATATCTACAATAGAAACTATAGAACAATGAAAAAAGAAATTGAAGACATTAGAAGATGGAAATAACTCCCATGTTCTTCAATACTCAAAGTAATATTGTCAACATAGACATAATACCAAAAAGTATTATACATATTCAGTGCTATCCCCACCAAAATACCAATGACATTTTTCACAGAACTGAAAAAAAATTAAAAATAAACAGTTCTAAAATTCATCTGGAAAAATAAAACATTCAGAATAGGAAAAATGACCCTGAGTAAGATAAATGATAGAGGCATCACAATTCCTGATTCTAAATTTTCATATTGAGTTATAGTAACAAAGAAAGTATGATACTCATAGAAACAGACATGGAGATTGATGGAAACAGAAACTAACCCACTGATATAAATATAATTGTCTATCCTTGAAAAATGTGCAAAAAAATTGGAGAAAAATAACATTTTTAACAAATGGTGCAGGGAAAACTGAATATCTATATGTAGAAGAATGAAACTATATCCTATATTCCACCTTGAACAAAAGTCAACTGAAAGTAGACGAAAGACCCAGGAATGAGACCAGAAACTTTGCAACTGCTAAAAGAAAACAGGACCAATAATCCAACATACTGTCACAACCACCAACTTCCTTAACAAAACCTCTGAAGTTCAAGAAATAAAACCAAGAATCAATATGTTGAAAAACATCAAATTAGAAAGCATCTACCCAGCAAAGGACAATTTCATGAAGAACGAGTCTACACAATGGGGGAAAGAAAAAATAGCTAGCTAATTTTGAAACTCGAGATTAATACCCAGAATATGTAAAGAACTCAAAAAGATTAACACAAAAAAAATTAGCCAATAGATAAATAGGCAAAAGAATTAACAGACATTCTCAAATAAAGAAATACAAATGACAAATATATGAAAAACTCTTCAACAACTCTAGCAATCAAGGAAATGCAAATCAAAACTACATTCAGAGATTTCATCTCATTCCAGTCAAAATGACAATCATAAAGAAAAAATAAATAAATGTAAATGATGTTTTTGGGTAGAGTACATTTGTACATTTTTGTACAAATGGACATAATATCAAAAAGTATGATGTCCATAGGACTGCAAATTAGTACAACCTCTTTTGAAAGCAGAAAGGACATTTCTCAAAAACTAGGAATGGAACCAGTATATGATTCATATTTCCAATCCCTTAGTTTTTTTCCAAAAGAACAAATTAACATAGTATAGCATATCAATATTTATAGCAGCATATTTCATAATAGCAGAGTTATGGATCCAGCCCAGGTGCCTGCCAAGAGCAGAATGAATAAAGACAATATGGTATATAGGATGGAGTTATTCTTAGCCATAAAGAAGTGGTGCACGTTATGTAAATGGTTGGTTCTGGAGAGAATCATGCTAAGTGAAATAAAGAAGATTCAGCAAGTCATAGTTGAATATTTTCTTTCAGATGCAGAATACAGAGAGAAATAAGGAAATAAAAAATGGCATGAAGGATCCTATACTGAAAAATAAAAAAAGCATTTCCTCTAAAATCATAAACAAGGATTTTCACTCTCATCACTTGTATTCGACATGAATTTTGAGACTATGAAGGCAGGGAACAGTCAACATGAATTTTGAGAGTAGGGAATTGAACGGGAGAGAGGACAGATGGGAAAAGGGAGGTATTACAGAATGAAAAAGAACACATTATGCTATATACATATATGAATATACAATGGTAAATTCCACCTTATTTATATCTATAAAGCACCAATTAAAAACACAATAAAAAGCAGAAGGAATAAAAAGGAAGGGAAACAGGGAGAGAGAGGAGGGGAGATAAAGTTGAAGCACTGGAGTTTGAAATGGAGCAAATCATATTTCATGCTTGTGTGAACATGTAAAAATGACTCAACAATTCTGTATAACTATAATGTATTTCTAAAATATTTTAAAAATTGTATGGATATAGAAAAAGCAGTATGTGGATGTTTATAATATGCCAAAAGAAGAGAGATTTCAAATGAACAAACTATGGAACTAAAGAAATTAGAAAAGCAAGAATAAGTGAACCCCCAAATAGCAGAAATCAATAAACTATCAGAGAACAAATAAATGAGATACTAAAAAACACACAGCATAATAATCAATAAAATAAAGTTGTATTTCTTTAAAAAATAAGCAAAATTTGCAAACCCTTAGGTAGATTTAGAAAATGAAAAGACTCAAAAGAAATGCAATCATAAATAAAATTGGAGACATTAAAATTGACACCACAGAAATACAAAGAATATTTAGATATTATGAAGAAAATCTGTGCCAACAAATTGTAAAACCTAGAAGAGATGGATAAATTTGGGGAACATTACATTGTATCAGAATTTAACCATAATTACATAGAATACCTAAACAGACCAATAATATGTAACAAAATTCAATCAGTAAAAAACAAAAGAAAACAACAACAAAAACAAAACCCCTAACAAGGAAAATTCCACAACCAAATGGATTCACTGCTGAATTTTAACAAACTTTCAAAAATTTGAAACCAATTCTACTCAGCCTACTCCAAAACATTGAAAACAAGGGAACTCTTGCAAACACTGGCATTAGCTGGAAGGCAAAACTAGACAGCAAAAAGAAAGAAAATCTATATCCCCAGTGAACATACACCCAAAAAATTCTCAGCAAAAACAACATCAAATTGATTCTAAGTGCCAGTAAAATATTATATACCATGACCAAATGATATTTCTTCCTGGAATGCAAGGACATTTCAATATACACAAGTCAAAGATAAAGCATCATATCAGCAGAAGAACAAAAAATATTTGATTATCTCTAGTTGTATAAATAGCAGTCTGTATACTTCTGCATCTCTTTATGATAAAACTGTACAAATTATGTATGGGTAGAGCAATTCAATAAAATCTAATTGTGGCAAAAATGCATCCAGTATAATAAGAGGGGAAAACAGATTTAGAACAAGATAAGAAAGCCAATTTTATTCAACATAGTGCTGAAAGTTTAAAGTACAGAAATTAAGCAAGAGAAGGAAAGGAAAGACATTCAAAGAACAATGGAATAAGTTGAATTATCTCTGCTCACAGATAAGTGAGATATATAATAAGTAGTAGATATTCAAGCTCATGGTGCCATATATACTGTGTGTGTGTGTGTGTGTGTGTGTGTGTGTGTGTAGTCTTCTAATGAAGTTAAAAAAATAAGCCTAAAATCAGTAACCTAATTAAGGCAAATAATCTGTACAGGACATTTCTTTAAAAAAACTAGAAATGTCTATTTGCTACCTATTATGCATATTATATCACTCATTATATATTACACTCACATTTATACAGTTATAAAAGATTTGTCACAAAGGAGATTTTTTAAATGTATGGTCAGTGTAACCTTTGTGGTATTCATCTTAGAGGAGAGGTCTCTTATTAAAACTTGGAATTCAGTAACTTTTCTATTTTGTTTTATGAAACTGTAACAAAATACCCAAGATTCAATATTTTGTAAATAGCAGAAATTGTAGATATCCAAGATCATGGTGCCAGAATCAGTTTTTGGTGATTTGTTGGAAGATATCATTTCATTGTAGGTGCATATACAAGAGAGAGCTCTATGGCAAGATAGGAAAAAAAAAAAAAGAGAACAATCCAAGAAATCCAAACTCACTTTATACCTATACATGCTTTTTGCTTTTGTATTTTTTTTTAGTTATACATGACAATAGAATCAATTCTGACATATTTATACAAACATGGAGTATATCTTATTCTATTTAGTATCCCTGTCTTCTAGATATACATGATGTGGAGATTCACTGTGGTGTATTCATATATGTACACAGGAAAGTCATGTTAGATCCATTCCACTGTTCTTCCTACATTATCACATTAAACAACCTAGTCTGAAGAGACCTAATTGACTCCTATTAGATGAGCCTCAATCACATTCAACAGTGGTTTTCTCTTTTAATCACCTATCACTCTATTCCATCAATGTAAAGCTTTGGACATGAGGTAGGCTCCCAGAGCTTCTGTTAATGCAAAAGTATTCATAGGTAAAATCATTAGATGTGAAAGCTACAACCTAAAGAGTCTCTACTAGTTTGAATGGACTGCCTGGGTGGTAACTGTAGGCAGGTGGGGCATGGCTGAAGAAGGTGGCTTACTGGGGGCTGCCCTGGAAGAAAGGATTGTTCCTTTCTATAATGACCTCCTTCTCCTTCTCCTTTTCTCCTCCTCTTCTCCTTCCTCCTCCTTCTCCTATTCTTCCTCCTTTTTGTTTTTCTCCTTTTATCTCCTCCTTCCTCTTCCTGTCCTTCTTCTTCTTTCGATTGTTTCTCCTTCTTCACCTTTTCTTCCTCCTCCTCCTCTTCTCCTTCTCATTGCTCTTCTCCACCACCCACCTTCTCCCTTTCTCTCCTTCCTGACCCTTTCTTCACTGGGCTCTTCTCCTATGATGCAGTGCCTCACTTTCATATCAGAGCATGGGAGTTAGCTGTCTGTGGACTGATTTCTTTGAACCCATGGGCCCCAAATAAACTTTTTCTTCCCTAAGTTGTTATGTTGAGGTATTTTGGTCACAGGAATGAAATAAGTAACCAAAACAACCTCTTAAATGTTCCATCTCTTATCAGTAACACCAATAGCTTCTGCACAGGAAGAGAAACAAATAACGGGAGCCAAGAGACAACATACAGATAAAGATATTAGCAAAACTATATTTCACAAGGTTAAATTCAATTGATTATTTCATAAGTAATGAATATTGTATGCTTAGTGTCTTTCTTTTGAATCCACGGAAGTAAGAAAGTTATTACTTTTTCTAATAGACATTATACGTAGAAGTCACAGCTGGAAATAAAGTCTAGTAAACTCTGCAGCTGCTTCCCATTTACTCAAGACATAATGAAAGAAAAAGGAGTCTGTTGCCAAGAGCAAGAATTTGTTTGGCACTTCAACTGTGGTTTGGTACATAGGTAAATTTGGGGTTATGAAAAATTGAACTTAATGTGTCCACCTACGATCCTCAACTGCTGGTATTCATGACCTTGTGTAATTTCCTGTGCTTGGTGTGAACAGTAACCATAACTCTGATTAATAGACTATGGTTGATGAAATGTTAACCTCTATGGTTATGTTACATCATATATAACTTTATCTTCCTATCAATCTCACTCTAGTTGTTCTCTTTACTTCCTTGAATAAATAAGTAGGTAGTCATAATAATGATGTACATATGGCAAGTAACCCTAGGCAGATTATAGGAGCTGAGAGTTAAATCTAGAAGCTAAGGGCAGCTTCCAGCAAACGACCAGCAAAAATGTAAAATCCTCACTCCTACAGCTGTAAGAAAATTTTGCCAACAGTCTTTGTGAACTTGTGTTTTCATCCCATCTAGTCTCCAGATGAAAACATAACTTAGCTGATTCTTCAATTGCAACCTTTTGAGACTCTCTGTAGAGGACTCATCTAGATCATGCTCAGATTTATGATTACTAGAAATTGTAAAATAATTTTAAACTGATAAATTTCTGATAATTTGTTACATAGTGTGATAGCTAACCTGGATTTTCAACTTAAGTAGATTGAGGTAAGAAATACCTAAGATTAAGAGTCTTCTGGGTGTGTCTCTGGTGATTGCAAAGACAATAGGTATGTAGGACTGCAAGCTGAGGTGATCAACATCCAAATGTGTATAACACTGTCCAATAGATTAGGGACCTGGGTGGAGCAAAAATTAAAAGAAAGAAGTCACAGCAGATGCAAACTTGATTCTTATTGAGTGGTTGCATCTATTGCTGCTGCTATTATCACCCCCAAAATCAGATTCTAGCTTCTTCATTCTTCCTATACAGACTCTTACTAGTATTCTCCAGGGATCTTCCTGGATTTCAGTATCAGAAGGGCTACATCATTGGACCTTCTTGTTCTGAGGCTTCTAGCTTCTTGAACTGGGCAGCAACTGGTTGTTCCAGCTTTCCAACATGCAGATGCCATTGAGGTGCTATCCAGCTTCTGATTGTATAAGCCAACCTAATAAACCTCCTTGCACACATTCTGTGGTTGCTGTTCCTCTATAAAACCCTGAGTAATGTACACAGCAATATAAAAACTAACATAGAATGAAGTTTTATTGATAGTATGAAGATCCTCAAAGCAAGTCAGAAGTTAGAAGATCTCTTAGAAGTATTAAAAGCTATAACAATAGTTGCACAGAAAGACATACAAATTCCTTCAGGCTGTTTCGGAGTGATAAATATAGGAATCTCATTTTTGTGTGGAGAACTACCAAAGCACAAATAATCTACTATTATCTCTTAGAATGAATAACTGAAATCCTTCACACACTTACATATGAAATGTGACATTGAAAATTAAATAAAATTGCTCTTCCAATATTCATATTGTACCACACAGTCCTGTATTTGAAATTAGTTATGGTTTAAGTAATTTAATGATAAGGAAAACTATTCATTGTTACAAAATGGTGGGCCTCACAAGAGCATTGTCCTTAGGAGTCCTAATGAGAGAGAGTTATCTCCATATCTTTGCTAACAAAGTTGAAGCTTGCACTATAAACACATCCATAGTCAAAGTTGTTTGTTTGCAGTGAGCAGGAATAAAACAACTGCCTGGAAATTCTAGACCATCTCAGTGAAAGAAGTGTACAGGGGTGTTATTAGAATAGGGATTGCAACATGAGAAATGAGGATATGTTTGAGGAAGGATGACTTGCATTAAAAAAAACAGGAAAATTTTATAATTAGTTATCTGTATATATTTTAAAAAGAGAAAAGAAATAAAATAGTCTTGTCGCGACCCCTTGCCCGCAAGGAAGACGCAACTCAGGAATCTTCTTTCAGCAGTTTATTCAGGCCCTTGATATTTCTTCTTCTCTCCCTCGGATGCCCCTCCCAGCCTTAATAAAGCATCTCAAGCCCCAATGCGAAGCTGCCACGTGGAGCTTTCTCATAGGGTGGTGAAAAACCATGCGCCAACTCTCAAAAATAAGGAGTTGTTTGTCACAGACCACAGCGGAGCCAGCGCCATCTTGTAATGGCGACCATAGTCTGCAGAAACGGCAGAAGCGGCTCACCACAGTTCCCCCTTTCTGTTTTCTTAAAACAATACAGGCGAGAGTAGAGGTCCTATCCCACTGTGCAGAAGTGGCTGCATAGTATGGCTCAGTCCTAAGGAGGGCCCTTCCCCAGATCTGAGGCCATATCAGCCGACGCCTTTTTTCGTGGGGCGGGGCGTGGACAAGTCTAACCCGCGTGCAATAGGACATGCTCTCCTTTTTTTTTTTTTTTTTTTTTTTTTATTGGTTGTTCAAAACATTACACAGATCATGACATATCATCTTCCATACATTTGATTCAAGTGGGTTATGAACTCCCATTTTTTACCCCAAATACAAGTTGCAGAATCACATCGGTTACACATCCACATTTTTACATAATACCATATTAGTGACTGTTGTATTCTGCTACCTTTCCTATCCCCTACTATCCCCCCTCCCCTTCCCTCTCATCTTCCCTCTCTACCCCATCTGCTGTTGTTTTAATTCTCTCCCTTGTTTTTTTTTTCCCCCTTTCCCCTCACAAACTCTTATATGTAATTTTGTGTAACAATGAGGGTCTCCTTCCATTTCCATAGTTTCCCTTCTCTCTCCCTTTCTCTCCCCCCACTCGTCTCTGTTTAATGTTAATCTTTTCCTCATGCTCTTCTTCCCTGTTCTGATCTTAGTTGCTCTCTTTATATCAAAGAAGACATCTGGCATTTGTTTTTTAAGGATTGGCTAGCTTCACTTAGCATAATCTGCTCTAATGCCATCCATTTCCCTGCAAAATCCATGATTTTGTCATTTTTTAGTGCTGCGTAATACTCCATTGTGTATAAATGCCACAGTTTTTTAATCCATTCATCTATTGAAGGGCATCTGGGTTGATTCCAAAGTCTAGCTATTGTGAATTGTGCTGCCATGATCATTGATGTGGCAGTATCCCTATAGTATGTTCTTTTAAGGTCCTCAGGGAATAGACCGAGAAGGGCGATAGCTGGGTCAAATGGTGGTTCCATTCCCAGCTTTCCTAGGAATCTCCATACTGATTTCCATATTGGCCGCACCAGTTTGCAGTTCCACCAGCAATGTACAATTGTACCCTTTTCCCCACATCCTCGCCAGCACTTATTGTTGCTTGACTTCATAATGGCTGCCAATCTTACTGGAGTGAGATGGTATCTTAGGGTGGTTTTGATTTGCATTTCTCTCACTGCTAGAGATGGTGAGCATTTTTTCATGTACTTATTGATAGATTGTATGTCCTCCTCTGAGAAGTGTCTGTTCAGGTCCTTCGCCCATTTGTTGATAGGGTTGTTTGTTATCTTGTTGTTTAATTTTTTGAGTTCTTTGTATATTCTGGATATTAGGGCTCTATCTGAAGTGTGAGGAGTAAAGATTTGTTCCCAGGATGTAGGTTACCTATTTACCTCTCTTATTGTTTCTCTTGCTGAGAAAAAACTTTTTAGTTTGAGTAAGTCCCATTTGTTGATTCTAGTTATTAACTTTTGTGCTATGGGTGTCCTATTAAGAAATTTGGAGCCCGACCCCACAATGTGTAGATTGAAGCCAACTTTTTCTTCTATCAGGTGCAGAGTCTCTGATTTGATATCCAGGTCCTTGATCCATTTTGAATTTACTTTTGTGCATGGCGAGAGAAAGGGGTTCAGATTCATTTTGTTGCATATGGATTTCCAGTTTTCCCAGCACCATTTGTTGAAGATGCTATCCTTTCTCCATTGCATGCTTTTAACGCCTTTATCAAATATAAGAAAGTTGTAATTTTGTGGATTGGTCTCTGTGTCCTCTATTATGTACCATTGATCCACCTGCCTGTTTTGGTACCAGTACCATGCTGTTTTTGTTACTATTGCTCTGTAGTACAGTTTGAAATCTGGTATCGCTATACCTCCCGATTCACACTTCCTGCTTAGAATTGCTTTTGCTATTCTGGGTCTTTTGTTTTTCCATATGAATTTCATGATAGCTTTATCTATTTCTATCAGAAATGCCGTTGGGATTTTGATTGGCATTGCATTGAACCTGTAGAGAACTTTGGGTAATATCGCCATTTTGATGATGTTGGTTCTGCCTATCCATGAACAGGGTACATTTTTCCATCTTCTAAGATCTTCTTCTATCTCTCTCTTTAGGGTTCTGTAGTTTTCATTGTATAAATCTTTCACCTCTTTTGTTAGGTTGATTCCCAAGTATTTTATTTTTTTTGAGGATATTGTGAATGGGGTGGTTTTCCTCATTTCCATTTCAGAAGTTTTGTTACTGATATACAGGAATGCCTTTGATTTATGCGTGTTGATTTTATATCCTGCCACTTTGCTGAATTCATTTATCAGTTCTAGTAGTTTCTTTGTAGACCCTTTTGGGTCTTCTAAGTATAGGATCATATCGTCCGCAAATAGTGATATTTTAAGTTCTTCTTTTCCTATTTTTATGCCTTTAATTTCTTTTGTCTGTCTAATTGCTCTGGCTAGTATTTCAAGGACTAAATTAAATAGAAATGGTGAGAGAGGGCATCCCTGTCTTGTTCCAGATTTTAGCGGTAATGCCTTCAGTTTTTCTCCATTTAGAATGATGCTAGCCTGAGGCTTAGCATATATAGCTTTTACAATGTTGAGGTAAGTTCCTGTTATCCCCAGTTTTTCTAGTGTTTTGAACATAAAAGGATGCTGTACTTTGTCGAATGCTTTTTCTGCATCTATCGAGACGATCATATGGTTCTTATCTTTAAGTCTATTGATGTGGTGAATAATATTTATTGATTTCCGTATATTGAACCAACCTTGCATCCCAGGGATGAATCCTACTTGATCATGGTGCACAATTTTTTTGATATGCTTTTGTATTCGATTCGCCAGGATTTTATTGAGGATTTTTGCATCTATGTTCATTAGAGATATTGGTCTGTAGTTTTCTTTCTTTGAAGTGTCTTTGTCTGGTTTCGGGATCAGGGTGATGTTGGCCTCATAGAATGAATTTGGAAGAGCTCCTTCTTTTTCTATTTCTTGAAATAGCTTGAAAAGTATTGGTATTAATTCTTCTTTGAAGGTTTTGTAAAACTCCAGTGTATACCCATCTGGTCCAGGGCTTTTTTTGGTTGGTAGTCTTTTGATGGCTTCTTCTATTTCTTCCTTTGTTATTGGTCTGTTTAAATTGTGTGTGTCTTCCTGACTCAATCTGGGCAGCTCATATGACTTAAGAAATTTATCGATGTCTTCACTGTCTTCTATTTTATTAGAATATAGGGTTTCAAAATACTTTCTAATTATCTTCTGTATTTCTGTAGTGTCTGTTGTGATATTGCCTTTTTCATCCCGTATGTTAGTGACTTGAGTTTTCTCTCTTCTTCTCTTCGTTAGCATGGCTAAGGGTCTGTCGATCTTATTTATTTTTTCAAAGAACCAACTTTTAGTTTTATCAATTTTTTCAATGGTTTTTTTTGTTTCAATTTCATTGATTTCCACTCTGATTTTAATTATTTCTTGTCTTCTGCTATATTTGCTGTAGTTTTGCTCTTCCTTTTCTAGGGTTTTGAGATGTAGTGTGAGTTCGTTTATTTGTTGTTGTTTTTTTTTCTTTTTTTGAGGAATGAACTCCAGGAAATGAATTTCCCTCTTAAAAATGCTTTCATTGTGTCCCATAGATTCCGGTATGTTGTGTCTGAATTGTCGTTTATCTCTAAGAATTTTTTGATTTCCTCCTTTATGTCTTCTGTAACCCATTGATCATTCAGTAACATATTGTTTATTTTCCATGTGATGCAGGATTTTTCCTTCCTTCTTTTTTCATTGATTTCCAGTTTCATTCCATTATGATCAGATATGGTGCATGGTATTATCTCCACTCCTTTATATTTACTAAGAGTTGCCCTATGGCATAATATATGATCTATCTTTGAGTACGATCCATGTGCTGCTGAGAAGAACGTGTATCCACTTCATGATGGTTGATATATTCTATATATGTCGGTTAAGTCTAGGTTATTGATTGTGTCATTGAGTTCTATAGTTTCTTTATTCAGCTTTTGTCTGGAGGATCTGTCTAATGGCGAGAGCGGTGTGTTGAAGTCACCCATAATTATCGTGTTGTGGTCAATTTGACTTTTGAACTTGAGGAGAGTTTGTTTTATGAACGTTGCTGCACCATTATTTGGTGCATATAAATTGATAATTGTTATGTCTTGTTGGTGAATAGTTCCTTTTAACAGGATATAGTGTCCTTCTTTATCCCTTTTGATTAACTTAGGTTTGAAGTTGATTTTATTCGATATGAGTATGGCCACACCTGCTTGCTTCCGAGGGCCATGTGAGTGGTATGATTTTTCCCAACCTTTCACCTTCAGCCTGTGTATGTCTTTTCCTATCATATGAGTCTCCTGAAGGCAGCATATTGTTGGATTTGTTTTTTTGATCCAGGTTACCAGCCTGTGTCTCTTGATTGGTGAGTTTAGTCCATTAACATTTAAGGTTACAATTGAAATATGATTTGTACTTCCAGTCATGTTTATTTATTTATTTATTTTAGTTTGGCTAGTTTTTACTTTTTGGTTGTTTTCCTCCCCCTTTACTGAGTTACCTCCCGCTGTTGGTTTTGGGCACTGTTTTCCCATTCCTCTTCTTGTAGAATTTTGCCCAAAATGCTTTGCAGTGCTGGTTTTCTGGCTGCGAAATCTTTTAGCTTTTGTTTATCGTGAAAGATTTTAATTTCATTGTCAAATCTGAAGCTTAATTTTGCTGGATACAGTATTCTTGGTTGGAATCCATTATTTTTCAGCGTTTGAAATACATTGTTCCAGGATCTTCTCGCTTTCAAAGTCTGTGATGAAAAATCAGCCATTAACCTAATTGGTTTACCCCTGAATGTAATCTGCCTCCTTTCCCTCGTAGCTTTTAATATTCTCTCCTTGTTCTGTATGTTGGCTATCTTCATAATTATATGTCTTGGAGTTGGCCTATTATAGTTTTGGATGTTTGGGGTCCTGTAGGCTTCCAGGATTTGTCAATCCATTCCATCTTTCATCTCTGGGAAGTTTTCTAGGATTATTTCATTCAATAGGTTGTCCATTCCTTTGGCTTGAATCTCTGTGCCTTCTTCTATCCCAGTGACTCTCAAATTTGGTTTTTTGATGAAATCCCATATCTCTTGGATAGATTGCTCGTGAGATTTAAGCATCTTTTCAGTATTGACTATATTCTTTTCAAGTTGATAAACTTTGTCTTCATTATCTGATGTTCTGACTTCTACTTGATCTAGTCTATTTGTAATATTCTCATTAGCATTTTTAATCTGGTTTATGGTTTCTTGCATTTCTAAAATCACTGTTTGGTTTTTTTTTTAAGATCTCTATCTCCTGGTAGAGCTCATTCTTTGCAGTTTGAATTTGTTTGTTTAGTTGGTTTTCAAAATATACTTTCAATTCTTGGATTTGCTGTCTCATGTCTTCTCTAAAATTCCGTTCCATCTGAGTTAGGTATGCCTTGATTTCTTTCCCTGTCCATGTTTCTGATGCTTCTAGGTCCTCCTGTAGATTTAAGTTGTCCTGCATTATCTGTACTCCTTTTTTCCCTGGTTTTTTATATTGTTCACGTTACTTTCCAGCTCTATTTGACTGCTTTGTAACTGCTTTCTCCTATACATTTGTTTTGGCTTTGTTTATATCTGTTGTTTCTCCTTTGTGGTGGGAGATTATGCCTATAAATGTTGGGCTTTATTGTACTTTAGAGCTGATTCATTCAATTTATAAAGGGCTTCCGGATTTTGTATGCATATAGTGATTTGTTTTTTGTTCTTAGGACTTTATGTTGAGTGCTATGAAGGTATATGGGTTAGTATGTCTTGGCTACTTTAGAAGATTGCTCTACTGAAGGGGGATGCTAACCGTCAATTGGATCAGGGTGTTGGTAGTAGCTAGGTATTTAGGAGCACTATAGACGGCCTCGAAACATTCACCTGTTTGCATTTAGACAGTTACACGAAATGGAGGACGTAATGCTTGGGATGAAAGTTGGGGGGAGGGAAAGGAAGGTGCTCTTGAAAAGTAAGAAGGAGGGGGAGTTAGATAGCATAGAGGAGAATGGAAAGAACTATAAAACTTGGAAGGGGAGAGAAAGAGGGAAAAAGGGATAGAAAAGATAAAATAAAATAAGAAATAAAATTAGGTCTTAGAGATCCATTTTCTTCTCTTCCCGTAGGCAAAGCTGTGCCCTCCGGGCTGAGATTTGCCCTCAATGTGTCAACAGCAATCCCTGTAAGGCGGCTCTTGGGAGTCTCTCAATCCTGTTGGTCCAGAGCCGTTTCACTTCTCCAGCCCCTCCTCCCCTTCCTCCTGCCAGCCAGCCAGGTCCTGTGCACCGGAGGAGGTTCTCCAAGGATTTGGTTACACTTTCAGCCCCTCTGAGTGCTCTATTTCCCTAATGACTGAGCACTCTCTCTGTCATTCATCTAAGCCCCAGTGCTGTGGAGCTGTGTTCTGGGAGTCAATAGTTTAATTTTTCCTGACCCCTTTGGTGGGCACACCTTCGGAGTCTGGCGGCTAAGACTATTGGTGTCACCACTGGTGGTAATGGGAGTTGGGGGTCGAGGATCCCATCTGCTTCCCTCAGCCCCTACAATCACGACCACTCCGCTGGCAGTAGGAGGAGTTGGGGGTCTGGAGTGTCCTCTGTTTCCCTCCGCCCCTACTGTCACGCCCTCTCAGTTGGCGGTTGGGGGAGTTGGGGGTGGGGAGTCTTCTCTGCTTCCCTCCGCCCCTACAGTCACACCCACATCACTGGCAGTATTGGGAGTTGGGGGTCAAGAGTCCTTTGGCCCTTACAGTCACGCCCACGGAGAGATTTTGAAGTTTCCCGGTTGTTTGTATCTGATGCGGGTGGGAGTCACACACCTGCTAAAGTAGATTCCGCTGGGAAGGAATCTCTTTGGCCAAACTTTGGTGACTTCCCCTCTCTGCAATGGCGGGCCCCTGCCTCCTTGCTGGAGTGTCCGAAGGGAGAGGTGGAACTGGCTTGTCTCTGGTCTGACCCAATCTCTGGTTTTAGTTCCCAGTTCGCTATTTCATAAAGGCTTGGTTAGATTTCCTTCACGTCGTCTCAGGGGAGGGAGCCATTTGCCGGGTGGGCGGGGCCGTTCGCAATGGGGGCGGGGCCGTTAGCAGAGCTGGGAGGGCACAGGCCGTCTGCCGGGCGGGGACCCTTCTCGAAGTGCAGGGCCGCTGGGGGCCACCTGCAGAGCCTGGGGCAGTGGCCGCGGGCGGGGCGCCAGCAGAGCCCGGAGGGCGGGGGCCCGTTTGCCGGGTGGGTGGGGCCGTTTGCAGAGCCAGGCGGGCAGGGGGCAGTTAGCCGTGCGGGCGGGGCGTTAGCAGCTCCGAGAGGGCACAGGCCGTCTGCCAGGCCAGGCGGGGATCCTTCTCGCTGCACGGGCCGCCGGGGGCCACTTGTAGCACCCGGTAGGCAGTGGCCTCCTCGTGGCTAAGAGCCGGGCGGGCGGGGTGGCCGATCACCGAGCGAGCGGGGCCGCCAGGAGAGCCAGGATGGCGGGAGCCGTCTGCCGGGCCAGGCGGGGACCCTTCTCGCTGCGAGGGCCGCCGGGGCCGCCTGCAGAGCCGAGCCTGCGCTGGCCGGGGGCGGGGCCGCCTACAGAGCCGGGAGGGCGGGGGGGGGGGGGGGGGCCGTTTGCCGTTTGCCGGGTGGGCGGGGCCGTTAGCAGAGCCAGGAGGGCGCAGGCCTTTTGCCAGGCCAGGCAGGGACCCTTCTCACCGCGCCGGCCGCCGGGGGCCACTTGTAGAACCCGGTAGGCAGTGGCCTCCTCATGGCTAAGAGCTGGGTGGGCGGGGTGGCCGATCACCAAGTGAGCGGGGCCGCCAGGAGAGCCAGGATGGCGGGAGCCGTCTGTCGGGCCAGGCGGGGACCCTTCTCACTGCCCCGGGCCGCCGGGGGCCGCTTGCAGAGCCGGTTGGGCGGTGGCTGCGAGATTGGACCTCTGCGCCCGCGTGGCCGGCCAAGATTCACTTGTCTGGGGCCAACTGTCACCTCTAATATAACTTACTTCTTCCTGGCAGGTCTCCTTTCAGCAGAATTTTGCTAGAAGTTCCTCAGTAGGTAGAATGTAGCTGTTTTAATGGGTGTTTCTGATCCGGTTAATGTGGAGATACTGAAAGTGCTGCTTCCTTGCCAGCCGCCATGTTGGATCCCAGGACATGCTCTCCTTGAGGTCCACGTCAAGGATCACTCAAGTGCAGTGCCTTGCCTCGCATCCTGTATCGTGACGATGGTGGACGAAGGGGGATAGCTGAGGTTGAACGGTGGCTGTTTATAACGACAAACAAGTTGACAGCACCCTGAAAGAAAGGCACGGACTTTAAGGCGATAGAAAAGCACTAGTGTGGAAACCCATCTGCGTGCAATGGCAGTAAGACCGGCAGAGTGCAAGGGCTTTCCAACACTAAGAGAATAACAAGGAAAGTCATGTCGATCCCAGTGCAATGTTATAATAACTTGGGGTGTAACGACCATGTCAAAGGTTTACTGTTTAAGATGCGCAAGCCAGACTTGAGGTGAGTTGCCATTTTCTAAAGCTGCAAGAGCTTGTATGATCATAGCCTTATCGTGAGCACTGCGGGCCTTAAGGCGACAGAGAAACCACAAACAGAGGAACATACCGAAGCAACACATTGCCCCAAAAATGCCTACCCCCACCCACTCTTTGAAGAAGGAAAAAGCAGAAGATATCCAATCGGTGAATTGACCCAAAGTCACGGGATCGACACGGGTACTGTTCAAGACAGCTATCTGGGTTAGTTGAGACTGGATCATGTCTTCCGCTGCCATGGACCAATTTCCGGCCAAATATTCGCCAATGATGCGGGAGGCATTTCTGGAATCATAAAATCTGACAGAGGTTATGCATAAATGTGCACTTTGGTCAACACAACCCAAAAGCACCAAGTCGGCCAATTCTTCTACCTGAGCTTGGAGTAAATCTATTCTTTGGTTGGCAGCTAAAATCCCTGACAAAATATGTTGATTAATTGTATTTTGGGATTCAAGTATGGTGGAAGTTTGTTGAACAACTTGATTAATGGTGGCAGCAGTTTGTACTTGACTGGCCATGGCCACTCCGGCCGTAACCGCTGCAGCAGCAGACACTGCCACAGCTGTCACTATAGCTGCCGTAATTCCAAAATCTCTACAGGCTCTAATCAGTTCAACAATAGGAAAAGATTCTGGATCCGCAGTAACCGGGATCGGGACAAAGGTTGGGATTTTCATAACCATTGCCGTAGTCCAGGAGCCATTCCAACACTCAGACAAATAACAGGTAATATTAGAACAATTAAGCATCCCCTGTAATGTAACATTAGCCAAAAGAAACAGGAACGGAGATTGGAGACAGACTGCTGCGGAGGGTAATGTAGCATTAGATAATTGTGAATTATTTGCAGAAATTTTAAGCCTCCTACCTCGCTCCGAGTCTTGGGTACTACCAGAAACATTAAACAGCCAACTTTGGACTCCTAATATTTCCCTGGGGAAACACAAGCACGGACTAGACTAGCCCAATCTGAGGGAGTCATGCAAAATCTAGTAAGTCCCTCCACCTGAGTGAGAGTGAAAGCGGCATCTATGCCATAAGTGCGGACAGATTCTGCCAAGGTTTTAATTATCTTAAAGTCTAAAGGCTCATGATATCTTCCCCTGTTATTGTCCTGAAATACAGGGTAAGCAAGACCCATCTCAGCGTTAACAGCCCTCCATGTTTGGGCATGGAAAGCTCTCCCTGAAACACCCCCACCATACGGCAGTGGATCCGGGGGATCGCTTTTCTTGAGCCCCTGTTTATTTCTGTTCCCTTCTCCTATAGCTAAACTCTCTAGCTGACGAGACAGCCTCCCGAGCTCTTCCTCCTCATCCTCCTCTTCCTCTGACCCACTTTCACATGGGGGTGTGCGCAGCGTACTGAGATCTGGATACAATCGTCTCCTCCCCTGTTTCACGCTCCGCACACTCCCATCCTTTTGAGATACCTCACTTCTTGCCGGAGACAATTGTCTCCTCCCCTGTTTCACGCTCCACACACTCCCATCCTCCTGAGGCACCTCACTTCCTGCCGTCTCTGATTTCTCCTCATGTAATTGCTCTAGAACTTCCTGTCCTTTAGTAAGTGCTTCCTGACATCTGCCATCTGTCAGGCAACTACGGACCATTTTCCAAAGGGGTATCACCCCACCCTCTAATATGCCCTGCTCAGAAGCAAAGTCAAGATCTTTGCCTAATTTATCCCAACTAGGTACAGTAAGGCTGCCCGAAAATGCAAACCACGGTGCAGCGATATCTATCTTCTATAAAAATCTCTGTAAAGTACTATGTTTCACTTCCAGGCCCTTGGAACGTAACAGGCCATCTAGGGCCAGGAGAAGCGGACTTGAAGATGCGGCACCCATGACACAACAACAAAAGAAGCACAAAAAACAAAAGTGAAATGACACAACAAAAGAAACACAGAAAACAAAAGCGAAAGTAGAAGCGAAAGTACACAGTGCAGCTGCAATAAAATGTAATGTTCTCTCTTTCTTTATAGAGGAGCTGCCCCGCTTTGGTCGCGGATCCCACTTACCTGGGACTAACCCCGCTTTGATCGCGGATCCCACTTATTGGGACTAACCCCGCTTTGGTCGCGGATCCCACTTACCTGGGACTAACCGGTGCACCACCCCTGACTGCTGAAAGTTCTGGTTCCCGGGTTTCGGCACCACTTGTCGTGACCCCTTGCCCGCAAGGAAGACGCAACTCAGGAATCTTCTTTCAGCAGTTTATTCAGGCCCTTGATATTTCTTCTTCTCTCCCTCGGATGCCCCTCCCAGCCTTAATAAAGCATCTCAAGCCCCAGTGCGAAGCTGCCACGTGGAACTTTCTCATAGGGTGGTGAAAAACCATGCACCAACTCTCCCAAATAAGGAGTTGTTTGTCACAGACCACAGCGGAGCCAGCGCCATCTTGTGATGGCGACCATAGTCTGCAGAAATGGCAGAAGCGGCTCACCACATAGGCTAAATATGAAATTGGTGAAATAATCAGATATTTGTATAATACAAGAGAGCAAGTCATTAGTATTACTATGGATTTACTTCTATTTTCAAATGTGTTTAGAGAGTAGTCTTGTTTTTGTCTTATTCCATAGTGTTTACAGATGTATGATGTTGGTATTGTGTCAATTGTTTATGTTCAACAACAACAACAACAAAAAATATCTTTTAGAATCAAGACAATTACAAGCTGATAGCAGTCTATGAAATTTGTTTTCTCACTAACAAGTGACTACTCATTAATACTTTTGTGCCTCTGTGAGAGCTTCTCAGGGCTGGGACTCAAGGTAAAAGAGAACATGCAAACTTAGTTTCACTGAATATCAAATGATCATCAGTCAAAATGGCTCTATTCTTTTAATCCCATATGCAGTGACTGGATTCCTTCCTAGCACCAGGTTTTATAATTTGTGACCAGCTTATCAATTGCCCTGAATCAGTAGAAAATTTCTTGTAAGTAAACAATTTATTATTATTGTCATTATTATCACTCTCATTATTTTTCCTCATCTTTGTATTCTGAGTTATATATTATCGTAAATATTCTATAATAGCAAAAATCTAAGATCATAATTAGTAAACAATTATATCAAGTCACAGTTGATTAGTTAAGTAAACTTGAAGTAATCTAAATGCTAAAAATACCAAGGAAATATTTTCTAGTCCATGGATTAGAGAGTCCTAATGAATGAATTAGCTAGAATGATTTAATTCCAAGTAACTGAAGAAAAATAGGCAGCAGTATTTTTTTTTCCTGCAGAAAATAAAACTTTAAAAATAAATGGATTCCTGCTGTGTAGTTGATGGTTGTTTTCATCCAAAATTCATTTGTCGAAACCCCCAAGTCACCAATGTGATAGATTGCCGCAGTCTGGCTGGGCACACAATCACGAGCCACCACACAGCTTGTAGATTCAAACAGCAACTCTTTATTCCCGAACTCACACCAGCCGTCTACAATCACGTTCTGGGGAAATCCACGTTCTCTTCCCAAATCCCTATTCACTGGGCTTCTGTCTCCCAAAATATATTGTCTGAATCCCGTGAGAACTCAAGGGGAACTCAGGCAGCAGGATATGCCCTATTCCCAGCAGGAATAATCTTAAACCTTAAACCTGGAACCTAAACTGGGAACGCCCTAAACACGATTATCTTAAAACCGGGAACACCCTAATCTGCCTTGGTCCTTGAGCAAGGTCACCTACATTCAATGTCACTGCAACATGTCAGCAACATGGGGTACGCTGGCAAGGAAATTGTCATACCTACTTGGCTAATGGCTCCCAGCAATAGATATCTGAGGATAGGGACTTTTGGAGGTAATTAGGTCCCAAGACTGAGTTCTCACTTAAGGATTGGTGTCCTAAATATTGGGAAGGATGTGGGGAAAAAGGCACACTCATACATTGCTGGTGGGACTGCAAATTGGTACAATCACTCTGGAAAGTAGTATGGAGTTTCTAAGAAAATTTGGAATGGAACCACCATTTGACCTT
Source organism: Marmota monax (assembly GCF_021218885.2). Lineage (NCBI taxonomy): Eukaryota > Metazoa > Chordata > Mammalia > Rodentia > Sciuridae > Marmota > Marmota monax. The sequence continues at coordinate 569,459 of NW_026695246.1, read as the reverse complement.
GTTATTTTACTCCTTGGCATATACCCAAAGGACATAAAAATCAGCATAGTATAATGCCACAACCTGCATAGCTGAACACGAGAAACTTCTGAGGGGTGATGGAGGATTAAGAAAAACATACACATTGAGGAAAAGTTGGAATCAGGTAGAACAATGCACTCTGATGGAGAAACAGTGACTGAAGAGCTGGACCAGCAAGTTTACTTATATAGGGTCTCATCACCAAGAAATAAAGGACTATAGAGGCATTGTTTTTATGCACTAAAAGTTACAGAGCTAGAAATATTCTTGTAGCTATTTCACTGTTGCAATGCTTGAGCTTCCTGCAGCACTCAAGAATCTCATTGCTCAAAGTTACTGTTAAGTGGTCAGGCTCAGAAGTAGCAATGCTGGTAAAATATTTTAGTTGTCTTGTCATGCACAGAATTCTTCTATACTTTCTATACTCCGGAGCTATGTACCTTAGATCAAGGTGGAGACCAATAAGACTCTTGCACAGAGGCTCTTTGGGTGGGTATCCCACAGTAACTAGGCTTCCTGAACCCCTGCAGAGAAACATTCCCAGGCAGCAGTCTATAAAGACCTTCAGTCTCATTCACAGACTCCAAACCTAATGGGTGTGAAATGGTAGCTCATTGTAATTTTGATGTGTTGGGTTTCTCTTTGTTATTTGCAAGATTACTTTTTAAAAAATAATGAAATTATGACATTTGCTAGTAAATGAATGCTAATGGAGAATGTCATGCTAAGAAAAAAAAAACAAATTCAGAAACTCAAAGGTCAAATGTTTTTTCTCAAATGCAGAAGGCTAAAGTAAAATAAAGGAAAAGGGGAGGGAAGGATAGGCTAACATAAAGAACCAATCGAATATAAATTAATAGACACTATTTTTTTAGAGAATTTTTAAAATATTTATTTATTTTAGTTTTTGGTGGACACAACATCTTTATTTTTATTTTTATTTGGTGCTGAGGATCCAAGCGAGCGTGCTACCGCTTGAGCCACATCCCCAGCCCCACACTAATATTTTTGATGTGTTTATTTCAAAAGTGTTCTCAATTTTGTTGTTTGCCTTTTAACTTTATGTGAAATTTTGAATGTAAATGCTTGTTTTATGTACTCAAATCTATTAATCTATTAAATCTATTAATCATTTCATTAGTATCATCTAAGTTTACTTGTGTTGCCCTCATAAGTATTAGGTATATTGTTTCCTTTTTCTTTCAATTCTTTAATCTATCTGAAATCAATGTCAGGTAAGATGATCTAACAGTCTAATCCATGTGTATTCCCCATAGTTACAAACCATGTTCCCAGCATCCCTTATCAAGTAAGATTTCATTTTCCTGATTTGTGACCACCACTTACAATGGACACCGAGTTTTTTATATATACCAAGACTGCAGACTGGACCCTGTGAGATGCTGTTGTAGGGACAAACGAGGCAAGGCACCAAAGATAGCAGGAAACAGTTTTATTTGGCTGCAGCCAGGTTCAGAGGGTACAGCCTTTGCTGTAATCAATCAATCCCCTGAACCCCAAGTTCGGGGAGTTTCAGAGTTTTATACCCAGCATGTAAGGGGAGGGGCTCAGAAGTTCACAATCTGCAGAAGTTCACTTAAAAGCAGCTTTTTCTTTCACTGTTCTGGACAAGTTAACTCTTCAAGGACAACACCTGAGAAGGGGAGAGCTTTTTCTCCCCTTTCTTTCCTCCCCCTGCCAGCTGTTACCATGGGCCCATTTGTAGCTATCTTAATAATATAGACATCTCTGTGAAGCTCAGCTCAAGGCCAGAGGCCTTGTTTGCACATTTCTTCAAAGTACTATACTGATACGTTTGTGGAAAACTAGTAAGGGGGTGTCCAGCACCTGGAGTGCTGGTATCTTCTCGGCCAGTGGCCAAGTAAACGGGGTGACATGAACATAGGAAGTTTATCTACAGTGGACTCTTTTGCTGACAGTCCTAAAATTAGCCATGGTGAAGAGGGCTTTTCTGTGGAGAAAGGGGGTGCCATTTCAATGCCTCCTAAATTCCCATACAGGAATGAAGAACTCATCTACTCAGTAGCTAGAGTGTGGGTGGGAGACAGCCCCAAATTTGGGGACTCTCTCCCCCTCCTTCCAGGAACAGATTGCATACAAGGAGTAATCACCACAGGGCATAAAGGCCCAGCCACTTTGCCTCAAAGCAGGGCAATTTTGAAAGGCTACATGACCTTTGGGTTTACTGAGCTTTTATTTTGCCCCTACCTCAGATGACTCCCTCTGCTCAGTTTTGCATCTCCCCCTTTCCTTCCCTTCTTTTCATAGATGTAGTTGATAATATCTGAGATATTATCACCAAACTGGGAATGGGGAGATGATCAAGAGTGACCCCAACATCATGCAGGATTCTCACCTTGGTGGGCACATGCTCTGCAATGAATACAAGATACATATCAGACCACATCTCATCAGATCATTGCAAGAATTGACAATATTGGTAATCACATCCATGATTGGAGAAAAATACTCCAGACCTCATAATTCAGGCTGGGTGGAAGAGTTTGAAAACAGAAATAAGATAATGCCACACAAAATTGTTGAAGGTTGCTAGTAGTTTATACTGAAATCTGGAACACCGTTTTCCTAAGCTAAGAATAATTTCTTGCAACTAACTACTATGTGTAAAATGGTTTTATGGTATAATGGAGATTCTTATCACATACTATGGAGTTAGTTTATAGAGTGATTTTTTTTCTCTCAGATTTTTTAACAAAGTGTCTTCATGTCTTGGGCCTGGTCAGTCATACTATTAATTATTAAACACTAAATCTTTGAATAATGTCAATTATGTAGTGCACCATATGAATAGTGAAGAAAAAAAAAGATAAAAGGAAACTTCTTCAACCTAATAAAAGGCTCGCCTACTATACATAAGGCCCTGGGCTTGATTTGACCTTCAGTACCACACACAATATCTCTCTCTCTCTCTCTCTCTCTCTCTCTCTCTCTCTCTCTCACACACACACACACACACACATACACACACACAAACATACACACACAATCCTAAAGAATACACATATGTTCACCCACACAATTAGATCTAATAATAAATAAGTTTATTAACTAATAATAAATAAATTTCTATTTTGTGCACTTGGTATTATCCTGGCTGCTTGGTTTTCTCTCCTCGCATCTCCAGCTCTTGTCAGGAAGCCAGCCAGGTCAGTTGCTGTGATTATTACTCTTGCCACATTTTAAGGATGAGAGAAATGCTAAGTGTCTTGCCCAAGGTCAAAGAGCCAGACAGTGTTGGTTCCTGAACTTGGGTCTCCAGAGAGCAAGGCTCTTCCCTTCCAGGAGGCATTGGTCCCAGCCCCTCAGAATCTCCCCCGCACCCACAGGAAACTCGCTTCTCTAAACCTAGAACAGACAGGCAAGACAGCCATAAAAATCAGCAAAATATATATATATATTTATAAGAATTAAACTGTCATGGGGGCATGGCACTTCCAACAGGAGTGAGTGAGGGCTCAGGTCCAAGAGGCCTCCATTTGGGGCTCATATCTTGGCATCACTGGGTGGGATGGGGCCTCCTGCTGCAGCACTGGGCTGATAGGAAGATAAACACGAAGTCAGTACATGGTAGCTGTCCCTAACCTCCACCCCACAGCTCACAGTCAAGGACCTGGACCCCTGGAGGACAGACAAAGACAGGGCTGGCACCACAAGTCACTAAAAGTGCCCTTGGGGAGCACTGTGGGTTACCCACGCCACTGCACTTTCTAATGCTCCACTCTATGTTTCACATGGGACCTTAAAACTTCCAATAAAAAAAAAAAAACTCCTTAAAACATTATAAACTACTGAACTAGTCTTTAGGACTGAGGAAGGTGGGGGATTGCCCCAAGGCCAACCAGCTAGTTAGCAGTGCAGTCTTTTTTCTTTGTCTATCCAGGGACACCTGGGTGTGTCTGAAGCTCTGTGACCTGGACCCTGTGCCTCCCAGGTATATAACCCTGCTTCTTAAGCTTCAAGTGCTTCAGCTTCAGGGCCAGCCCCACCTCAGGGGCCTCCCCAACACATGTGCAAACCACACATACCCCTCTCCCAATGTACACCTGCTACTCCTCACATCCTAAATAGGTTTAGCCTTGCCTCTCCCTGGGAGGGTGCTGCCCATCTGAATGGATATCCACAGATTTAGACTTGGTCCCAGGGAGGTCTGTGGGATGGCATGGGTGGGAGTACTTTGGAGAGAGTAGGGCCTCCAGGGGCTCCCATTCAGTCCCCTCCTCCCTCTGGAGCCACAAAGGAGTACCTCAGGAGTGACAGGCCAAATGTAAGGGGTCACTCTACCCACCTTGGCCTGAACTCACAGATCCCCCTTCACCCCTGAGTTTGAAAAGCACAGAGTCCAGGGCTCTTACCAGGAGCCTCATCCAGTCTGCAGTTCCCTCTACCTCATCTCTTGAGGGAAGAACCTAGAAAGTCAAGATGAGGGGAATTCCCAGAGACTCCCAGAGTGCCCTGGAGAAAACCCTGAAAGAAAGGAACAGTGAGTGCCAGGGCCTGGATGCTTGGGTAAGGGACCAGGGAAGAAGACCCAGCTTCACCTCACCCCACCAGCCCCAAGTTCCACAACTTGAGTCTCTGGTTTACTAACTCACTTAGGTCCCATAGATGCACAGAGGGTGATGTTAATAGTTCCTTGCACGCCCCTGGTTGAAAGGGTTGTCCCCCTGAATTGTCCCTGGAGGGAGATGGGAATGGGAAGAGGAGCTCAAAACCAGCAAGATTCAGCAAGGCCATCTCCCAGTGACCCTCCCTAAGCTGATTAGCCAGAGCTCAACCCCGGTCTGGAGCAAGACTCCAAGACCAGGGAATCCCGAGAGTGACCCAGGGCCTCCTGTCTTCTCAGGCTCCTAGGAAGTGTGTCCTCCCTCAACCCACTTGTGATCAGCTCTCTCCAGATACAGATACTGCACCCACCCCTCCTGCCTTCTCAGGGCTCCTCATAACCTTGTACCTGCCTTGTAGAATCCTTGCTTTGTCTCCATTGGCCACACCTGTCCTCCCATCACGTCCTTCCAGATGCCTTATAAGCTCTTCCTTGTGCTGCTTCACAACTGCTCCAAAGACAGTGTTACCATCCTATTCCCACTTCACTTTCCCACCTCTCATTCTTTTTCCTAAACTTGTGGCTTCATTGAATTTCACTATTCACGAGAGCAATGGCAGCAGGAATGCCCTATCATATTTTCCTAGTCAAAAATTACATGGTCTAGGAAAATATGGCCTGGAAGCCTTCAGTACACAGAGCAGTAAAGATCAAGCTCAAAGTTCAGGTCCTCCCCTGAACGCTGACTGGCTTCTTCTCTCCCTATTCCATTTTCTCCTTCCCCCTACTCCATTCATCTCCTCTCTAGACCAAATTGAGGCTCACCACAGCTTCAAGAGCTTTACCTAGCAAATATTCTGAAACAACAAAATGGGATGTGACCCAGCAGCACTTCTGTCCACCCCTAACTTTCCCATGGCACAAGCATGAAGACTTTGATCTTCAACACTATTATCCACTAGAAGAAACTAAGAAACAAAGATTCTACATCAGGACAGCTCTGGAATATTCCACCACGTCCAAAAAGCAAAACAAACCATTGGGCTCTATGAGATTCTATCACTTTTAAGGTGTTCACAACACTTAAGAAACTAATATCCTGCCAGGTGCAGTGGCTTATGCCTGTAATCCCAGTAACTTCAGAGGCTGAGGCAGGAGGATCACAAGTTCAAGGCCAGCCTCAACAATTTAGCAAGGCCCTTAGCAACTTAGTGAGACCCTATCTAAAAACAAAATAGAACAGGATTGCAGATGCAGCTTCAGAGGTAAAGTACCCCTGGGTTCAATCCCTAGTACCAGAAAAACTTAATGAACAGCAGAGTTTAAAAACAATTGCAGGATTCTTAAATTAGGAGGAAGAAATCTTGATTAGATGTTTATAAAGGATAAAAAATGTTGATTGTACGTAAGATCTAGAATAATCATCAAAGGAATAATAATTAATAATTTGTAAGAACTGAGCAGTAAATTTGAATACCTTCCTCTACCCACCTGAAACCCTATCAAACACAAATAGAATCTAACAGTTCTGAAGCACCCAGACCAGCTTCTCTAACTAGCTGCACTCCTGGGCTCCTCCTCCACTTCTGTCTCTCAAATGCCCTCACACTCCCAGGACCAAAATCAAGTGGCATCTTCCTCTTGCGCCATCTTCTGCCCAACTTCCTGTTGCCTCTCCTTCTTCCCCTTATCTGGTGGCGATCAGTGCATCAGTCTGCTCTCTGTTCCTTTCTCTCTTTTCTTCTATCCCCTAATGTAAATTCTTTTGTTTGTTGTTTTGCATGCTCTACCACTCAGAAACATCCCCAGCTAGAAATATTTCAGGCATCAAAGATGTCTTAGTCAAGTCCAGCATGGTAGTGAATTCCTCAAATCCCAGCAACTTCAGAGACTGAGGCAGGAGCATGGCAAATTTGAGAAAAGTCTCAGCAACTTAGTGAGACCATGTTTCAAAATAAAAAAAATAGAAGGGATTGAGGATGTAGCTCAGTGCTAAAGGGCCCCAGGGTTCAATAAACAGTAGCAAAAAGAATAAAGTCCATTCACTGCACTGGGGGTTGAAAGGACACTGCAAACAGAGCAGCCAGCCTGCTTTCAGTGTGATGAAGTCAGAGACACCACAAGGCCCTTAGCTCCCTGGGGAGTGGCCAGGGTAGTGCAGAAAGAGTGTATCATGGGAAAAATATAGGCAACCCAGCCCACAGCATCCAGGTACATGCAGAGTAAAAAACCTAGAGAATTAAAAAAATAAGAAATGCAAGAGGGCTATTTTAGGTACTTCCAGTTTACAGGCTGTTTCCAGTCCAGAAAGAATGATCTGAACAATGTCTGCTGGCTTTGGCCATTCATGAGATCATCACCATGACACAAGGGTTGGGGCTTCTCTGATATGGGCCAGGAAATTAAGGGTGGAGCTAGTAAGTAGTGTCAACTCTTTCATGGAATAAGTCACAATGGATACAAGAGGAGGAGTAGAGGCCTGGGACTTAAGGGTGGGGCTTGCTTGGCTTTTAAGATGAGGCACAAACATTTGTAAATGATGATGTGAAGGAATGGTTATAATAGTCACAGCAGCACATAGGACACTTTCTGGTCCCAGCCACTGTTGTATGTGTCTTCTGTGAATTAGACCAAACCTCCCTCTTTGGGCCCAGTTGGTTAAGTAGCACACCCCAGGTCTCCCTGCTGGTATGTTGTAGAGCTGTATTTTAGACTTCTGTGGTCTGGTTCAGAGTCTTTGCTACCAACCACCAAGCAAGTGGCTCCAGGAGGAGTTGCAGTCAGGGAATGGGGTAGGGAGGGAATGAAAATGGGAGCATGTAATCAGTGCCTGAAGTGGGTAGTGCAAGTAATGGACAGGAGCCCTGCCTGGTGAATCCCAGAGGATAGGCCACATTTAAGTCCCTTGAGACTGGGGATTCTGGACATAGAGGGCCTCATTCTGAGCAGAGGAGGAAGGACAGTGGCCTATGGCCTGACCTGGGGCTGGAAGAACCACAGGATGGGGGAAGGGAAAAGGCTGCCAGGCAAACTCAATGATGGAGTGAAGCTGGAGAGAGGAGAAGACAGGCAGACCACAGGGCTGATGGATAAGGGCCAAGCACAGGAGTCACAGGTGGGAGGGGAACCAGATATGGCAGTGGAGGGGTGGTGACTAAAAGGATGGGAGGTGATGAGCAGAGAGGCTCCTCTGTTGTTCAGCTGTCTCAGGGTCTGCAGCTTCCCCCTCCCCCATTGATGCTGCCCACCAGTCTTCCTGAAAGAGCCTTTGGTCAAGTGATTGTCATACTAAAGGAATCCCAGGGCAAAGATGCCCACTCCTATCATTCCTATTCAACACTGAAAAGAAAAAGAAATAAAGGCACACAGACTGGAAAGGAGGTAATGAAACTGTTCTTCACAGAGGACATGACTTCCCAAGTAGAATCAACAACAACACTCAGTGTTAGAGCACCCCTGATTCAATCCCCAGCACTGGAAAAACAACAACACTAACAACACACTTCAGCTTCTTTGGAAGATGCTACCAAGAACATGATGTGACAAGCCACAGATTGCAAGAAAAGATTTGCAAAATCATAGATCTGAATCTTGTCTAGAGAATTCTTAAAATTCAGTAAGGAAAGAACCCTTCTTTTAAAATGGATAAAAGATTAGAACAAACAATTGATCAAATATATACCAATAGCCAAGAAGTCATGCAAATATGCTCAACATAATTACATTATGAATACACAATCTGGAGCCTTAATGAGATACTACTACTCATTTATTAGGCTACAATGAAAAGACAAAACAAAATAAAAACAAATGACAGTGTCAAATGATGGGAAAAATGTGGAGCTACTGGGATTCTCATGCAATGCTGGTAGAAATTAGGAATGGTACAGTGGTTTTGGAAGATATATTTAACAATTTCTTGTAAAAGTTCCACACATGGTTACTTTATGACTCAGCAAAGCCACCACTAAGAATTTACCCAAGAGAAATGAAAAGGTATGTTCACATGCCTGTACACCAATGTTTGTAGCAGCTTTATTTATAACTGTCAAAATCTAGCTGGGCACAGTGGTCTACACCTGAATCCCAGATGCTTGGGAGGCTGAGAATGAAGGATTGCAAGTTCAAAGCTAGCCTCAGCATCTTAGTGAGGCCCTAAGCAACTTAGTGAGACTCTGACTGAAAAAGGAAAAAAAAATTAAAGAAAATATAAAGGGGGCAGGAGGGGAGGGGGATGTAGCTCTGGGATTAGGTACCCTAGGTTCAATCTCTGCTCCAAACAAAACAAAGCAGAAACAGTGTGGAAAAACTAGATATAATATAAAAATAATTAAATTGGTGAATGCATAAATAATGTGTAGGCATCCATACAGTACTACACAGCAATAAAAGGAAATAAACTACTGATAGGAGCAACACATGGATGAATCTCAAATACATTGTATACTAAATGACTGAAGCTAGACTAAAATGGAAAAGACTCTATTTATTCATGATTCTGGACAAAGAAAAACCAGAAGGACTTAGGGAGAAAAGCTGACAACAGAAGATGATGAAAGGATTTTCTGGGGTAATGAAACTGGTCTAACCTTGATTACTGTGGAGAGTGCAGGACAGTATCCATTTGTCAAAATGGATGACCATAGACCCAAAAAGGGTGAATTTTACTGTGTATAAATATTCCTCAATAAAAGATTTTTAAAAAATTCTACCTTGGCTCCCAGGTTTTCACTTCATCCAAACTAAAGTCCATGCTTGACTTTCTGGGCCTTGTTAATCTTGGCACTCCATGGGGTCAACTTCATTGCCCATGCCACCCTGTGCTTGAATTAGAGCTGTATTCTCATCATTCACTTAACATCCTACTTGCAGGTTTCTGTGCGTTTTTGCACAGGTGTGCCTCTCACAGGCAATGCCCTCTTGTCCTCTGCCTCTCTACAATCACACCTAGGTCCCTAGAGTGGTATGTCCTTCTCTACAATGTGAGCCTCGCCAAACTCTCAGTTTCTTCCAGTCTGCTTCACCATTGAGGACAGACCCCCTCTCAGAGTGCTCCTGGGTGTCTGCTGGTGTTATTCTTATCTCAAGTTGCTTATCAACACAAGGGCAGGATGTACTTATCTCTATACCCATCCCTGAAATAACATGCAACCTAGCACACAGTAGGCTCTGGAAGCAATGCACTCAGGAGGGAGAATGACCACCGAACTCCAGGGGGAGGAGAGATCTGAGCTGCATCTTAAGAGGTGGGTCTACTAATGAAGCACCATCAGGGCCAAGGGCAGTGGAGAAGGCACAGAAAGTGCCAGGTGGCAGAGGTGCAAGACGCCTCTGCACAGCTCTGTAACCCATCACAGGCACTGGGCCCCGCTTACCTGTCTAGTTGAGAATCTAGATCCTTGTAGGGGCACGTGACGATGCTCACTGCTACAGCCTGGATCAGCAGCCCCAAGATGAGTGGCAGTAGAGAGGCAGTGGCGGGTACAGTCACTATGAAGCTGTGTGGCCGTTAAAAAGCCAAGCCACGGGACAGTTTCTCCCCTGGCCCCGCCCCTTGACCCGACTCCACCCTCACTGGCCTTGTCTTCGCTTGACCCCACCCACCTTCTCTTTCTCTCTGAACTGCACTGTTAGTCCAAGAGAAATCTCACCCCACCAAGCTGTCGTCCTGCCTGTCCCTTTTCTACATTCATTACCATCTCTGTGGCAGGGGTAATGATTCTTAACTCCACAGTTACCTGCCAGACCCCATCCACCTGTCCTTGACAGGTCCCCCAAGGGGATTTTTCCTCTAGCCCCACCCACATCAGTCCTGCCCTCGGTTACCCCACCCTTTGGCCTTCTGCCACCCTTTGGCTCTCTTCCTTCCCACAACTGCTGTTATTCCCACTGTAGGCCCTTGGGACTGTGTGGAAACGATCATGGCTTTGTCCAAGGAGAATGGCATCTCTCTGGTATGCACAAGGAAGATGACACATGTCACCAACTGGGCAACCAGGTACAGGCAAAGGGACAGGAGCAGCAGAAACAGAAACAGCTGGATGTGACATGTCCCACGTAGTTGCCCACCCAAGTACAGAGATGGTCAAAATCCTAGGGGAGAGGAGGCAGGCTTTGAGTGTCAATCTGACCTGGCCTCCAATACCCCAAAATGCTCAGGCCTCCCCCAAAGCAGACTGTAGGCCTCTTGCTCTTGGCCCTACACATGGGCTCCCATCTCAGGGAGAACCTGGCATTTTCACTATTAGAGCACAGTTAGGACTCCATGACTCATCAGGTCATCTGCCATGAATGAGGTGTTTGGGGACTGGACCTGCCTGGTGTCACTTACATCCGGATATAGAATCACTCTGGGCCTCTGTTTTCTCAGATGCTGGATGAGGATGGAAAGACCTCCCTGGCCCAGCCAGCCTTCGGCACTTGGAGATCCATGCATTGTGTGCACATGAGAGAAGAGCACTCAGAACTCAGGAAACCCTCTAACTTGGACACCCAGATGAAGACAGGCAAAGATCCCCAGCATCTGGCCTAAGGGTCTGGGTATATAAAATCTGCAAGCCAAGGGATGGGACAGGTGCTTCCTTTTTTCCCCTGACTCTGCCCTTTACAGGTCAGCACCTGTGCACACAGGGCCAGCCTCTCAGGACTGGTACAGACACACAGGCAATAACAGATGTAAGTGACCAAGAGGGGCTAAGAACCACTTTTAGCAGTCCGGGAAGATGGTCTCATACCCACCCTTGACCCACTTACACTGTGGTCCTGGCCAGGTGCCCCATGATGGGTTGGTAAGTGGACAGGTAGAGTACTCACCTCCACACAGATGTTACAACATTCACAGTGGAAGGACCTGTGTGGGTGGTGGAAGGAGCAATGGGGACACCAAGGTATCAGAAAGGCTCATCGATACATCCAGATGATGTATGCTGTCTTAGGTCCTGCTCGAAGGAAGCTGGCATGGGAAGAGGTTTGGGCATTTGCAGGAGGCTGTTCAGCTTGGGGCAGCCCCACAGCATTACATGGAAAGAAAAGGGTGGGGAGGAGTTGGGCAAGGGGATCCCAGTCCCTGTTGAGCAAGCTGGCCACTCCGATGGGCAGGCATTCAAAAAGAAGGGGATTTCCAGCCACAAGAACTCTCTATAGAGCTCCTCCCTTTGGAATAGTGATCATGCTTGAAGTAGGGTGTAAACTGGGAAGGAAGAAGAGGGAACTCTATGGTTTGGAAGAGCCTGCTGGCCTCTCTTGCTAGCCTGCCCAATCCTCCCTACTAAAGCAACTGGAAAAGCTCCAGGATTCTGTTTTTTTTTTTTTTTTTCACCTTTCAGTGGCTTGGGAAATGAGGTGCCAGGGCCTAAGTAATGATGCCATGGAGAGAAGGGATCCTGAGCCATAGGTGGGGTTAGCACTTTAGAAATCACCCCTGTAGGCATCAGTACTTGGGTGCCAGCTCCTTCTCCCTGGGGTCTGAAGCCTTATCTTGATGCAAGATGCCGGGGTCAGACAGAGAAGTTCTACGATACTAGGTGGCCAAAGGTGACCAGAACGAGGAAGCCAGTAATCAGGGAAAAGCCCCACTCCCCATTCAGGGCAAGCCTCCTGCATCTGAAACCAGAGGCAGACTCAGTTCTAATCTGGGGCAACCCAGAGCTTCCCATGCGGCCTGGACCACCTGAGGTCAGACTCAAGGACAGATCTAAATATCCAGGCTAGAGACAAACCCTGGAGACACCACAAAATGTCACCAGCATTACCAACCTCCCACAGTTCCCTAAATGCAGCAGGCACTCTAGACCTCTGTGCTTCTAACTATATATCCTTCTTCCCCTCCAGACCCTCTCTCTCCACTTCCCTGCCTCTGCACTATCACTGTCTATTTTCCCTTCTATCTCTTTGTAAGAAACCTGACAGCTTGCATGGAGACTCACGGAAAAGCAAAGAACACAGAACACGCCACTGACATTCAGCAGCCACAGCATGTTGAAAGTGGCAAAACGACTGGGGATAAACCAAGCATGTCCCACTGGACGTTGGGTGGGGGCTTCAAGTCATTGGAGAATGCCATGACCGGGCCTCCTCTTCTCAGCGAAATGAAGCCACTAGTGACCTCTTCTGAGTTACCACTCGGAGTGCCACGATAACAGCAGGGAAGGAAAGAAGCATCAACTTTGACATCACAGAGTTTCCAGAATTGGGGCTTTGGCTGCTTCCGGTGACTTCTGAGTGCAACCTTCCCCTGCTCCCACATACACACATGTTGTAGACGGGGACATCCTGCTCTTATGATGTTGGCTTCTTTGGAGCTTGTGATGATGTGATGTGGTTTATTTCCCAGATGTTCATAGCCTGGAGGCAGCATCCTCAGTGTGGCAGTGTGGAGGTGGTAGAACCTAAGAGGTGGGGCCTAGTGTGAGGTAATTTGGTAACTGGGGATACTGCCTTCAGAAGGGAGTAATGTACTTCTCATGGGCCCCCATTAGTTCCTGTGAGAGTGGTTTGTTATAAAAAGAGTAAGACGGGTCCTTCCCCAAGTTTCTGGCCATGCAATCTCTATCCCTTGCATGTCTTACCACCATGATGCCATTCACCATATTGTGATCACCCTCACCAAAGATCAGTTGTGGGGCCTGCAAAATTTTGGACTCTGTCATGTCTTTATAAATATCTATTCTCAGGTATTTTGTTTGAGCAACTGAAAGCAGGTAATACCGTCTCTAGGGAGATGGCATGGGGAGGAGCTGGCTGATTTATCACCCTTTCAGGCACAGTGCTAATTGAAGCAGATAGTGCTCATTGCTTATCCTATCTCCATTTCTTCCTTTCTGTTGTAACAGAGTTTCAGTTTGGGGAAAGAGGTGGCAATCTTCCCAACTACATAACTTCCCAAATTCCCTCATTTCAAGGGTGGGCTTCATTACACAATTCCTGTAAAAGGGACATGTGCAAATGTCTATTGAGTTTTTCTGTAAAAGCTTTTGCCTTTTCAATAAAAGGGAAGATGATGCATTTGACAGAGCTCTTCCCACCTTCTGGCTTGAAGCTAGACCCATTGGCTGAGGTGCCACCTAGGGCGACTGAGGCAACAAGTCATGCTACCTAGACATGACTAGTCACATTGTTGAGTCCCTGTCCTATCCCTCAACTGCCTCCCCCTGAGCTGCAGATTATGAAAAAATAAATGGCTTTCTCTTATACTGACATGTGTCATTGTACTGGCTACTGAGCAACTGAGACCCTCTGGGTTTGGAAGATTCTTCCCACCGTAGTCTTGGTGAGTGGCAGAAACCATTTTCCCATCTCAGTTGGAGCTAAATATGGCCAAATACTTTCGGCTTCTCTTGCAGTTATTACAAAGGCCTGTGATCAAGGTGACATCAGTTTCACTCTAGAAGTGCTACCACTGACTGACTGAGAAGTATGTGCTGAGATGAAGTAAATGCACAGATGGCCAAAACCCATATGTCCTGCCCTCTCCCCTTGTTTTTGGACTGGGTATTGAATTCTAGGGAACTGTGGTACATCCCCAGTCCTTTTATTTTGGGACAGGTTCTTACTAATGTTCTCAGGTTGTCTTTGAAATTGTGATCCTTCTGTCTCAGCTTCCCAAGCCATATGCCTAAAACTAGGATTTTAGGCATATGACGTCATGCCTGGTCAAGGAAATTAAATTGACTATAAATAGATCAGGGCTGGTAGCATTGAGACCAGGGCAAAAGGGCAGGTCAGTGTAGATAATGAATAATTATATAAGTTGTTATATAATTATCATGAAAATTATATAAATAATTATATCTTATAATGATAAGAAGTGATTGGGTCAGAAATATGGAGGCTGATTCAAAAAGAAATAAAATGCTAATACCTCCAGAGCACTTCCCATATCCAAAATTTTGCCAAGTTTGCCTGTCTCCTGGTAATTGTTCCTCCCAACAAGAAGTTATTAATGAGTACCCCCTGGGTGGCTCCCTTTCAGCCTTTCCGAACAGATATGCAAAACAGGGAGAGATACAGGATAGGTCCCTTCCCCTCTTGGGCCACATAGGTAGGATGGGAGGAGGGGAACATGAGAAGAAAGAAAATCTGCAATCTATAAAATATGTATAACACTCACCAGCTCTGGACACCTGCCTCTCCAGAGGACTCTCTCTCTCCCTCTCTTTATCTTTCTCTCTCCTAATCATTTAACTAAAGCTTTTTGCTCTTGCCTTGATATTTCTTGGGTGTTTAATCTTTAACATGTGTTTGGGGGTAGGAACAGGACCCCATCCTGACTTTTCAAGTCCAGTGTTTAGATGGGGGCTCTGCAGGGGTCATCAACAGGGGAAGCTTCTCCACAACCCACATCTTTCTGAGGTGCACCTTTCTATTTGTCTTTCTGGAGAACAATAATGGGCACTTGTTAGCTAATTAAATGCAGTTAGTGCAAGCTGCTCTCTACAAGACTCTGGTGCCAGGATTCATGGCCTATGTGGCTCTTATTCACCTGTGTTGCAGGTTAGGCATGTTGGTTTCTGCCAAAGTCGTCTCTCACTATCATCTCCATGCTTGAACCTTGTCTGGCATGAGTATCCAGGGTCTCCAATCCCAGTCTACTTTTCAATGTGTGGAGATGGACGAAAGGTTGGAACAATTGTGAGATTCTGGTCGGAAGCCACTCCTCGGTAAACCTCAAAAGTTTCTCCCATGACTCCTTTCCTGACCTTCTTTATCGGGTATCCTTAGTGACAGGTTGATGAAAAGGTGCTCTGTGAAGGCTTCAGTGACACATACCTTGGGATGAGCAGTTCTGCAGTCTCCCATACTCACTCCTCCTAAGAATTCCCCTCCTCTTGCTGATCAGCCTCTAGCCATTGAGAAAGGGACATTTTACATGGAATGGTTCATAAAGAAACTCCTGGGTTCCCTTGTTTGCAAATGAAGCCTTTGCAAATCTATCTGGCTTCTCAATATTGTTGTTTCTGTGCTTTGTGAGTTTCTTTGGCTGCCAAAGGGAGGCATTTTCAATTCACTCTTTTGGTAAACTCCTCCAGGAAAGGGATGTTAAGCATCTAACAATAATTAGATATCTTCCTCACCCTCCAGAAATTCCTTTGGCCCATCAAGTAGAGAAATATTCCCCAGGTAGGTAATTTTTTTTTTCCTGTGGGTTATCACATTTGGAAGTTCATTGTGGCAGGAGAGGTCAGTTATACCTCTAAGTCTGAACTTTCCAGAGTCTTTGGCATGAGGCAAAAACAAAGACCCTTGTTCATTCTGCCAGTGACGCCAGGAATAGATTTGGTAGAACCATGTGGTGAGAGAAGGGTTTGCTGGCCATCGGAAGCTCATAGGGAGATCTCTCCCCCCACCTCCCCCGAAAAAGAAAGAAAGAAACCTGGATGGGAACTTTGTGCTTAATAATTATGCCAGTGTCACCACTAGCCTGCATACTGAAAAAAAATTGAATTTTCATGTTGTTTAGAGGGTAGCCTCATCCTCAAAAAAGAGAGGTGGAAAGTGCTGGCTACTAGAAGTTCTGGGAGCTAGATGCTCAAAAAGTACCTCATTTTCATAGGCTGCCAGTCCTTGGAAATACCCTAATCACAGTTAGACAAAGGAGAAGTCTCATAATTTTGTGCATCCAATCTGACCTGATTAGCAATTGAGGGAATAAAAACTGGTCTCTGGAAGAAAAATAAACTATAGGACCACACCTTAAGAGATTGATTTTACAAAAGAAAAAAGGGGAAAAATGTCCTATGGATGCATTCTGCCTCTCAAGCTCAGAGGAGTAGCTTTCCTCACTTCTTAGCTTCTGCCAGATCTCTATCTCTGCGAGGCTCACAGAATGTGTGGATCTTGCAAGACTTACAAGGCTTGCAGAGGACCAGTTTGAGACCAAAAATAATAAATAAATAAATTAAAAGGCATTTTTAAAATTCATTTAACATAATATTTTTAAGATTTATCCATTTTATGTTAGAATTCATTTAAGGCTGAATACAAGTCCATTCTATATATATGAATAGAATGAATAATATTCCATCCTATGGCCCATTTTGTTCATCCATTCACCTGCCAATGAACATGTCACTTGCTTCTATCTTTTGGCCACTGTAAATAATGCTGCTGTGAATGTTGATATACAAATATTTGTTCAAGTTTTTGCTTTTAATGATTTGGGATATATCTGCAGGAATAGAATTGCTGAATCATCTGATAATTACCTGCTTAATTCTTTGACGAATTGCTGTAGTGTTTTCCACAGTAGCTGTCCCATTTAAAATTCCCATCGACTATGCAGGAGTGGTGCAATTTCTCCCCATACTTGATAACACTGATAATAATTTTTTTGTTTCCTGGTGTTGTTTGCTTTATAATATCCATCCTATGGGTGTGAAGTGGTCACTCATTGTAGTTTTGATGTAAGTGTTGGGTTTCTCTTTGCTTTTGTAGGATCATCTTTTTAAAAATGATGAAATTATGGCATTTGCTGGTAAATGGATGATAATGGAGAATACAATGCTAAGTGAAAAAAGCCACACTCAGAAACTGAAGGGTCAAATGTTTTTGCTCAAATGCAGAAGCTGGTGCAAAATAAAGAAAGGTGGAGGGAAGGATAAGATAACATAAAGAACCAATCAAATATAAATTAAGAGACATTAATATTTTTGGTGTGTTTATTGCAAATGTGTTCTGAGTTTTGATGTTTGCCTTTTAATTTTGTGTGAAATTTTGAATGTAAAATGTTTGTTATATGTAATCAAATCTACTGATCGTTTATTAGCATCATCTAAGTTTACTTGTATTGCCCTCTCCTTCAAGCTCTTAAGTATTAGGTATATTGTTTCCTTTTTCTTTCAATTCTTTAATCTATTTGAAATTAATGTCAGGTAAGAGGAGATAACAATCTAATTCATGTGTGTTCCCTATAGTTATAATCAATGGTTCCAGCATCACTTATCAAGTGAGATTTCATTTCCCTGATTTGTGACCACTACTTACAATGGACACTGAGTTTTTTTTTTTTTTTTTTCATATATACTAAGATCTGCAGACTGGACTCTGTGAAGCATCTCCCATATTCCCCTACAGGAATGAAGAACTTACCTGCCCAGCTGCTGGAGTGTGGGTGGGAGACAGCCCTAAATTTGGGATCAGTCTCCCCTCCTTCCAGGGACAGATTGCATCCAAGGAGTGATCACCACAGGGCATTAAGGCCTGGCCACTTTGCCTCAGTACAGGGCAATTTTGAAAGCCACATGACCTTTGGTCTCACTGAGTTTTTGTTGGGTCCCTACCTCAGGTGGCTCCCCTCTGCTCAGTCTCTCATCTTCCCCTTTCCTTCCCTTTCTTCCATGGATGTTGATCCACAAATCATTCCCAGTAAAAAACATGCTACATGTTGATCTCTAGCATGTGTGTGTGTGGTGGTTTTATTTCATTAATCTACTGAGTTTTAGCACCACATATTTTTATTATTATTTTGTAGTTTTCAAATAAAATAAGCTTTTTTTATTCTTAATTGTTATCATCTGAATAAATATAGTTATGATGTGTAGTAAACAAAACACCATACAAGAACTGACTTTGTTGGTCAGTAGTAACACACTTGCTTAGCACATGAGGCAAGGCCCTGGATTGGATCCCCAGCATCACATTAAACACACACACATACACCATAACATAAAATACTCATCAATGAACTCACCCAAGAGTCTCCACTCAGATATCTTATTTCATTAAAACGAGCATCTTGAACCAGGCATGGTGGCTAAAGCTATAATCCCAACTACTTGGTGGCAAAGGCAGAAAGATCAAAAGTTTGAGGCCAACTGGGGCCACATAGAGAAACTCTATATCAAAAAACGAAGCAAGGGGCTGAAGTTGTAGCTCAGTGATGGAGTCCTTGCTTGGTATGTGTGAGACACTGGGTTTGATCCTTGGCACTCCATTAAAAAGTAAATAAATAAAATAAAGGTATTGTGTTCATCTACAACCAAAAAATATATACAAAACTAAAAAGAAAAAATTAAAAATAAAATAAGCCCAATTCCATAAAACCAAAAACCAAAAACCAAACATTTTCTCTAATATGTGAATGCTAATACAGAATTGCGGGTTGTGGGGGGGATAGAAGTTCACTGGATTAGATTAGACAAAGGGGAATGAAGAAAGGAGGGAGGTTGAGAATTGGAAATGCAGTAGAATGAATCAGACAACTTTCCTATGTTCATATATGAATACATGACCAGTATCAGTCAACATGGTGTAAGACCACAAGAATGGGAAGTTACATTCTACATGTATAATATGTCAAATACATTTTACTGTCAACTACAAAGGACAAGTAAAAATTGAAAAAAAAAAAGAAATGGAAATATCATTACAGACACTGTTGAAGTACAGAAGATAATCAGAAACTATTTTGAAAATGTGTACTCCAATCAACTAGAACATCTGGAAGATAGTGAAATTCCTGGAGACATATGATCTAACCAGATTGAACCAGGAAGATATAGAATATTTAGACAGCTCAATTTAAAGCAATGAAATTATAGAAGTGATCAAAAACCCACCAAGAAAGAAAAGTCCAGGACTGGGTAGGTTCTCAACCAAGTTATACCAGGTCTTTAAAGAAGATCTAATACCAATCCTCCTCAAATTATTCCATGAAATAGGAAAGGAGGGCCCTCTTCCAAATTTATTCTATGAAGCTAATATTATCCCGATACCAAAACCAGACAAAGATACATCAAGGAAAAAAAAATTAAGACCAATATTTCACCCAAGAGTGCACCTCATGATCAAGTGGGTCATCCCAGAGATTCAAGATTGGCTCAACATATAGAAATCAATAAATGTGAAAATTGCATAAATATGCTCAAAGAACCACATTTATATCAATAAATGCAAAAAAAATTAAAAAGTCATTTAATGAACTATAGCATCCATTCATGTTTTGAAAATTGAAAAAACTAGGAATAGAAGGAACATATCAACATTGTGAAAGCTATAAACAACAAACTGAAGGCCAATGTGATTCTTAATGGAGAAAAACTCAAATCATTCCCTCCAGAAAACTGGAACAAGAAAGAAATGCCCTCTTTCACCACTTCCATTTAAAAGTCCTTCAAAGTCTAGTAAGAGTAATTAGGAGAAAGAAATTGAAAGGATACAAATAGGAAAATAAAAGTTCAAACTATGTCTGTTTGATCCTATATTTAGAAGACTCAAAAAACAACAACAGAACTCCACGAGAAAATGTCTTAGACACTTCTCAGAAGAATAAATACAAATGATCAACAAATATATTTTAAAATGTTCAACATCTCTAGCAATTAGAGAGATTAAAATTAAAACTACACTATTTCATGTCAGTCCACTCAGAATGGCAATTATCGAGAATATAAGTAACAATAAGTGATGGTAAGGACTTGGGGAAAAGAGCACACTCATATATTGTTAATGGGACTGTAAATTGGTGTAACCACTATGGAAAGCACTCTGGGAAGCAGTATAAAGATTCCTCAAAAAAACAAGGATTGGATGTACCCTTTGACCCAGTTATCTCACTCCTCAGAATATATCCAAAGGACTTAAAAATATTAAAAATTATAGTGATGCAGCCACATCAATGTTTATAGCAGTATAATTCACAGTAGTTAAGCTATGAAGCCAACCTTAGTGCCCTTCACAGCTGAATGGAAAAATAAATTGTGGTATATATACACAGTGGGATATTACTCAGTCATAAAAAAAGAATGACTTTGTGACATTTGCTGGAAAATGGAGAGACCTAGACACTATAATTCAAAATGAAATAAGACAATTTGAAAAAACTAAAGTCAATTTTTTTTTCTAATATGTGGAAGCTAAACCACAATAATGGGAGAGGAGTGGAAGAATAGAAGTTCAGTGGATTAGAGAAAAGGAAACAAAGGAAAGGGAAGAGGATATGTAATGAAAGACAGTAGAATGAATCTAACATATTTTTCCTTTGTACATATATGAAAATACCTAAGTGAATCCTATCATCAAGTATATCCATGAGAATGGGGTCCTAATTAGAATAAGATATATTGCATGCTCATATAATTATATCATAATGAATTCTACTGTGAAGCATAACTAAAAAGAACTAATAAAAAACATGAACAATCTGTTGATATAAGTAAATGACATATGAAAATTCTTTGTACTAATATTTTAACTTTTCTAGAGTTGTAAAAAGGGTGTCAAAATTAAAAGTTTTCAAAAAATTTTAGAAAAGTATGATGCTATGACGTATCTTAAGATGACAGCTAACTTGTTAGCTGGTCTGAAAGGAGGAGTTCATCAGAAGCAAGTCATTTAATGTCTAGTTGACTAGCTTTTGAGTTACATTCTTCAAAGAGCTGAGCCTCTAGAGAGCTTTGAGAATTTAGGAAGTTAGAATCAGCTTCCAGGCTCTAGGAATAAAGGAAATAAGCCAAAAATGGATGGAAAAAAAATAAGCCAGTAATGCCAGTAAATGGATGGAGCTAGAGAATATTATGATAAGCTACAATTCTCAGGAGGGTAGTGATGTGGCAAAAACACACACTCTTGACAGATTTCAGCTTAACATGTTCTTAACCTTTCCTAGTCTTATTCTGAATTAGTGTTTTAGTTGGCTTTTTCTTGCTGTGGCCAAAAGACCTGAGAACAACAATTTTAAAGAAGGAAAAGTTTATTTGGGGGCTCACAGTTTTAGAGGTTTCAGTCCCCAGAGGTCCAACTCCCTTGCTCTGGATTTGAGGTAATATTATGAATATTATGGTTTCACTGACTATCAAATGATCATCAGCAAAAAACTTCTCTATTCTTTCAATCCCATATGCAGTGATGGGATTCCTTCTTAGCACCAAATTTTATAATTTGAGATCTGCTTGCCAATTCCCCTGAAACACTATAAAATTTCTTAGAATAAATAATTTATTATTATTGTTGTTGTCATTATTATCACTTTCATTGTTTTCCCTTGTCTTTGTATTCTGAGTTATGATTATCGTAAATGGTCTATGATAGCAAAAATCTAATTTTATAATTAGAAAACAATTATATCAAGTCACAGTTCATAAGTTAAGTAAACTTGAAAGTAATCTAAATGTTAAAAACACCAAGGAAACCTTTCCTAGGCTGTGATTTAGAGAGTCCTAATGAATGAATTAGCTAGAATGATTTATTCAAGTAACTGAAGAAAAATAGACAGTAGTAGTGTTTTTTTGTTTTGTTTTGTTTTATTCTCCTGTTCAAAGCAAAACTTGAAAATCAAATGGATTCCTACTATGGAGCTGATAGTTGTTTTCACCAAAATTCATTTGTTGAAACCCCCAAGTCATCAATGTGATAGACACCTGTGGATGGGGACTTTAGGAAATCAGCCATGAGATTGAGTTCTCACTTAAGGATTGGTGTCCTAAATGTTGGGAAGGATGTGGGGAAGAAGGTACACTCATACATTGCTGGTGGGACTGAAAATTGGTGGAACCATTATGGAGAATGCTGGGGATGTCTCAGAAAATTGGGAATGGAACCACCATTTGACCTAGCTATCCCATTCCTCAGTCTATACCCAAAGGACTTAAAATCAGCATACTGCAGTGACACAGCCTCATCAATGTTTATAGCAGCTCAATTCACAATAGCTAACCTGTGGAACCAACTTAGATGCCTTTCAACAGATGAGTGGATAAAGAAACTATAGTATATATGAACAGTGGAACATTAATCAGTCTTATAGAAGAATGAAATTGTAGAATTTGCCAGTAAATGGATGGAGCTGCAGAACAATATGATAAGCAAGATAAGCGAATCTCAAAGAAACAAAGGCCAAATATTTTCTCTGATATATGGATACTAATTCAAAATAAGGGGTGGGGGAGAATAGATGTATTTTGGACTAGACAGAGGGGCGTGAAAGGAGGCAAGGGGCATGGGAGTAGGAATAATAGGAGAATGCGTCAGACATTATTACCTTATGTGTATATATGATTACTTGACCTGTGTAACTCTACATCATGTACAAAACCAAACAAATGAGAAGTTATACTCTATGTATGATGTAAAAAATGCATTCCATTGTCATGTATAATTAATTAGAACAAATAAAAATATATTTAAAAAAAAGAAAGGAGACTTGGCAGAATTTGCTGTCTTTCCCTCTCTTTCTATGATGGGAGGACTTATGAAGACACCATGGGCAAATAAGGATGATACACTCAACAGACACTGAATCTGCAGGAGCTTTGCATGATCTTGGACTTCCTAGCCTCACAAACTGGGAAAAATAATGTTTCTTGTTTAATCTACCAGGTAATGGTAATTTAGTATAGCAACCTAAACTGAATAAGACAAATTTCATTATGAAAATAATGGGAAAATGTGCCCATTTTAATATATATACACACATTTTATTTTCTGTTTCCTAATTAAATACACATGGTACAAAATAATTAAATTTTGTAACGACTTGTTACATAACAAATCTGTGAAATATTAAAAAATATTGTATAACACTTATAATTACATGTTTCACTTAATTTAAAAATCACATTTTAATTATAGTTTAGTTTTACACATATATATTTAATATTATGTGTACAGATCGACCTTCTGCTTATCAACTATCCAAACTATTCAACATAGAATTATCCAAATCCTATTAAAAATTTTAAATAATTGAATACAAACTACATTAATATAAAAAATTTAGCATTACTTTTGATGTACACTGTGCAACAATTTTTAGGAAAGTGTTATGAAAATTATATTTTACAGAATGTAAGAGTTAATGAGAAGGGACACTTGTAAGTGCCGTGAAACTTAAATCCAGTATTAATTTCTCCTTGAGAACTTGAATTGGTGGCACTCTTCATGACCAGCTGATTTCAAATGGTTCATCAAGAGTAACATTTTTGTCTTTAAGGTCAATATTTAATATCTGAAAAAAAAAGTAAAATTGAAATTATTTAATTAAAATCACATTTTTGTTCTTTTTCAAACAAAGATGATTTTATTTAGCATGAAACAGGATACACTTTTTTTTTTTTTGCTAAACTTTTATTTCACAGTTGGAAACCATCTCAGCTACCCATGTTATAGATAACGGAAATGAATTACCTGAGGCAGAATGTCAAAGACATAAAAAGCCAAAACTACTAGGCAATCACCTTGATATCTATTTTTTGACACAACACCTAAATTTGGAGGAGTTCATAATTGCACTACATAAACTGCTACACTTCCAATCCTCAAATGTTATAAAGGCATCTATCCTTTATGGCCAATTGTCAATTTTTTAAGTATCACCTTCTTTACTGGAGATAAATTTAGCTAGACTCTACAGTGACTAACCATAAAAATAATCTAAGCAATTATGGTCAAATAATCATGTTATATTTTTATTGCTTTTTCTCTAATATATGCTTACATGATTCTCTGTGTCTTAGCTTTAAAAGTTTGTATTCAACCAATAGGCAAGTGAAGGAGAATATCAACATTCTCTGCTGCCTATCACACATCAAGTACTCAATTAAGGGCTTTAAAAAATTTATTCTTCACTTAGGCATAGCAAATCTGGGTCAATTTACCATAGTAGTAGAAGCATTTAAATGGGAAAAAATACTTATCTTAATATCTATTAGTCAGTTTTAAAATTGATCTATTGTAACCAAAAAACCCTAAGCTAGTTCTTTAGTAGTACTTTATCACTTTTACTCAAGAGATACATATCATTAGAATTTCCATTATATAACAGAGGAAAGTTAGTATCAAAACTATTAAATAAATTGCAAAAGTAAAATGACTAATTACTGTCAAGATCTATAACCAGAAAAACAATAGCTCACACAAAATCAGCTAGACATATTTGTTTCTAGGAAAATGTTTTAAAAATTATATTGATATTGCAGTTAAATCATCCTTTGCATAAAGTTGCCACACCTATGCAGAAGGGCAACATGAGTGTAGAAAGAAATGGACTGTCTTTCTGTAAGTTCTTTGATTAACATCTGGACAGCCATCTTAAGTGACAATGCCATTAAAAAAAAAAAAATTTACTTTCCTGCCCAAGGGCATTTCTGAAAAAGGCTCACCATTCCCTCATACCTAACCCACCCTTAACCACTCTAATCCCTGAGTCTGCCCTATAAAATCCAGAACCCCAAGCCTCTTTTGCCTCTATCCATCTATGGAGAGATGCCCTTTATTTGTCAGCTCTGACAAATAAACTCTCATATATATCTCTGCCTGGTCTTCCTCTTTCATTTCTTGCTCTCCAATCTCCCTGTTCCTCGCTTCCCTTTCATTTTCTTCTATAACTTTCCTACATTAATGCTTGAAAAACTGTGTCCAAAAATTTTTTGCCTTTGAATGCACTTGTAAGCAACTCTTCATTTTGTTAAAATGAATATCTTCATTTCAAATGGTTCACCAAGAGTAACATTTTCGAAACCATTAGTGTAATGAAACATCAAAAAATTTCTTCATAGTATTTAAAATTCTTCATAAATATGTTTGGAAGCAGTGAAATATCAACCTTTTTAAAATGATCTCTTTTTTTCTGCCACATTTGTTCAAAACAAAATAATACCCAACACATTAAATATAATTTGACATCTTCATTTGACATTATTTGCTTCATTTGAATAAAAGTTATGGGACAAGTGTTAAATTTCAAGTGGAAAAAAAAATTTGGTAGCCGCTGTTTAAATCTAATATCCTATGAAATTTACAAAAATCTGAGACAGCCCAAGATATAGTCTTTTTTTAATTTAATTTGAAATCAGCAAACTGGCTATTCTGTAAGTTCCAAGTGAATAATGGCTAGGTGGTTTAAACAAGTTTGTTTAAATATTATGTAGTCACACATAGTTTTAGCAGTGCAGATCTGACCTTCAACTTGATCAAAACCTTAACTATTTTGTAGAATATATATTGTTTGAAGTATACCTTAACAATTCACAGATTCACAGAATTTAGAATTGGAAGGAGTTTAGCAGACTGTTTACCTGTTTATTTTTATTTAATTGGAAAGAAAGAGAGGACCCAAAATCAATTTTTCAAAATAAAAAATCAAATTAATGGTAGCAATGTTACTTTAACATAGGAATCCTGACTCCTTGTTTAATGTCTGTATCCTCACTCAGACCTGTATTCATGAGTAAGAGTAGGTAGCTGTATTAATTTTGAAATTTTTTCAAAGACATTTTAATCTGACACACACAATGTCCAAATTAACATATTTTATTTAAAAATACTGAAATAGCAATATGCATATCTAATGTAAATTAATTTTGCTATGCCAGAACAATTATTAAAAAGATACTATTTTGATTGATACCTGTGAAATGTTTCTAAGGGTAATACAGAAATAAAATGGGAAGTTTAATTACTGTGAGTATTTGAGAAATGTCACAGTTGACTCATAATTATGTTTCTTTAGGCATGAGAAATATAAGAAGTTCATATTCATATTTTGAATGTCTGCATTTTCTAACTCACTTACCTCTTTTTCTAGGTTTTCAAATCTAAGTGGTACTGTGTTTCCATTATATATCAAGTTGACTCCAGTGACAGGAACATTTCCTTTCCCCCATACATGGACAGATCCAAGCCTCATTTCACTTTTATTTATGTAACCATTTTTCAGTATAGTGCTTGTCAAAGTTTTCTACAAAGGTAAAGGAAAATTTTAAGCCCTTCATTTGCAAGAGCAATTAAATTGACAAAATGTATATTATAGTATATAAAATTATTGGTATATTTAAAGTAAGTGTTTTATCTAATAAACATGGAATGAAACTTCACACATTCTTTAACACAATTGTACATAAATAATTTTAAATACCTCTTTTAAATTAAATTGTACCAAGAAGTATAGGTCTCTTTCATAGGTGTCTGTAGAGAGAGAAAAAAAGTAATATATTTTTATTTTCAAAGAACAGTAGTAAACTCTTAGTATAACTAATTTCCCTTCCTGTTAAAAATGTTATAATGTTGTATTCCTGCATTTCTAATGAAAGTCAAACTGACAAAACATAAGATTTTTAGTTCATCTGGTATCTATTTTATAATAATTTTAGAGCTAACACTTATTAAACATTCTCATTTTGAAACTCTAAGCACTTTATCACTGCTACTTTAGAGATATATATTACTTGATTTTCCATTGTATAATAGAGGAAAGTCAGTGCTAAAATAGTTAAATAAATTGCAAAATTGAAATGATTAAATATAGCCAACATCTGTAATCAGGATAAATTTACTCTGACTTCTCTGACTGTGCATATATGTAAAAAACAAAGAAGCATACAGAAGATGGAAAGTACATCAAATGCCTGATTAAAATACATATTGAGATAACATGGAAAAAGCAATATATTTTAATTCCCCTCTCTACTTACATATGTCAGCATCATATTCCTTAATTTAATGAAAAATTAATAGACTAGTTTTCCTGTAAGAAAATTGATATTCAGCCTCAAACTTTCTTCTCTGAATATAAACTAACATATGCATAACTAATTTAATATGAATTGTGAGTATATTAGTGCCAATATGCCTTAAGTATTTTAGTCTTAACTTTTCAATTTACAATTTTAGCAGAAGTTTTAACAGAATGTTTTACTCATAGAATTAGATTAAATAAAGCACAGTGACAAGTACTAGGAAAATATGAAAAGTTTTGTTGAATAGGAAGAAGTTAACATCTCTGATCATAGTCAAAGGCACCAATATATCTAGATGCTTCATTAACATCCATAAGGCAAATAAAGATTAAATATTATAATGTTAGAAAGGTTAAGACGTACTTTATGTTTGCAAGTTTTAGGATGTGTTAATTTTTATCTATCTTCAATTTACTTTGAGAGAACTGTTCTGCAAATTATATCACAAAATTTGAATGTATTTGTCTAAAAGAAAGAATAACATCAGATGGGAATATCAATTTAGATTGGTGTCCTCCATGTAGAAGATAAATTTAGAGATTCCAATCTAATAAATTCAGAAATGAAGTATTTTTTGCATACTATATTTGGTGTCTAGTCAAGAAATTCCAGGGGATTATTTGAAAAACCTAATTATTTTATATGTTGTGATTACAAAAATTGTCCAGAACAATTTTTGTTCTTGAATAAAGAGATCATAAATATATAATCTGAATCATATTAGTAATTTCCAGCAATTAAAGATAAGTCTGCCATGAAAACTGAATAGGACACAGGGCATACTAAGTTTTCACTTACAACTTAGTGCAGTAGGAAAAGCTGGGGAAAAACAATTATACATATATCAACTTAACACCCCTGGAAAATTATTGGTAAATTCAAAGTACATACTGCTGGAAGATAAGGGAAAGAAAGGCTGTGAACTTAGTAGAACATCAGTTAAAATAGTATTGAAAGTCAAGGTTCTAAACCAAAGGGTTTTATCTCATAGTGGTTTACTGGTTCGCCTTCTAAACCAGAAAATGAAGAGGACTTTAGGCCAATTTTATGATTGTTCACTTGTATATGATTATTTCTCTTTTACTTTTCACTTTTTTGTTTTAATTAGTTACACATGATAGTACAATGATCTTGACATATCATACCTTTGAATCAGACGGGGTATAATTTCTCATTTCACTTTTTAATACTAGGGATTGAACCTAGAAGTGATTTACCAGTGAGCTCCATATCCAGACCATTTTATTTTTTATTTTGAGACATGGTTTCACTAAGTTGCATTAGGGCTCATTGAATTGCAAAGGCTGGCTTCAAACTTGCAATCTTCCTTCCTCATCTTCCCGAGTTACTGAGCTACATGTATGCACCACTCTTCTCTGTGCTAACATAGAATTCTTATGTCAAGTTTCTCACATGCTTTATATTTACTAATAGATTCTTATCTTTTTTGGTTTTAGAATATTTATTTGATTAAAAGATGATACATATCTTTGCTATTAATGAAAATTTATCATCTGTGGACAGTTAATTTAAATGGTAGTATATGAAAACTACAACTTCACATTGGTGACAATTTTTATGACTAAAGTTTGTGTCAATAAAATGTTTAGAACTCCATCTGAGAGAACTGGTACTATTAATGGCGATTATATTTTATCTACAGAATAAGAATCTCCTGAGGGAATTTTGCTCAAAGGCAGAAGATTCCTCATTTTCTCCTCAAACTAGTGGAATTTGGATGGGCCCCAGAAGACTCCTTTTTTTGTTTGTTTGTTTGTATCATGGTACTAAAGATTGAACCCAGTGGTGCTCCACTGTTCTTCATCTCCAGACTTTTTTTTTTTTTGGTGGGGTACTGGGCATTCAACATCTGAGCCACATCCCCAGCCCTATTTTATATTTTAGTTAGAAACAGATGTCACTGAGTTGCTTAGAGCCTCGCCATTGCCAAGGCTGGCTTTGAATTCGTGATCCTCCTGCCTCAACCTCCCAAACTGCTGGGATTACAGGCGTTTTTGCTTTTTATTTTGTAACAGGTTTTCACTAAGTTGATAATGCTTTCCTCAAACTTTTGGGCCTCCAGAGTCCCTGGGATGACATACTTAGTATCTATGTATTTTAATATATACTCAGTATCTATTTTGTGAATGGCACTGTATTAGCTTCTGCCATAGGTAATACACACTATACAAATCTCTTCACTAGTCAGATATTTAATTTAGGTATTAAACAAATTTAAAACAAGAAAGGGGTCTTGAAATATTTCCAACTTTGTTTATCCAAGTTGATTCAAGTAATTTTCAAGGTCTTTTAGCTTTGAATAAAAGCTTTGTACTCAGCTTCCAAAAAAAAAGTAAAATATGAAAGAACAGAATATATATATATATATATATATATATATATATATATATATATATATAATTATATTTATCTACTAAATGGAACACTCACTTATAGTATCTCCATCATCCCAAAATAGAGATCCTTGTGCCATCTGATTATCATCTGCAGCAACAATGAGCTTCATGTAATTTTTTCGACTGCAAAAAAGAAATATATAATTTTACCCATACTAGCAGAATAGTGCATTTTATATGATGTGGCATCCATAAAAGTATCCAAAAGAGCACAAATGGAATAGCAATTAAGGAGAATGCAAATTATTTAGACAAAGAAAATTAAAGAATTTTTCTCTTTAAAATGTTACAAATATTAAAACATAAAATTCATCATATTTAATACAAAATATCATGCATGTCTTTTTTTTTGAGACAGGTTCTTCCTAAGTTGCTTAGGACTTCACTAAGTTGCTGAGGCTGGACTGAACTTGCAATCCTCCTGCCTCAGCCTCCCATGTCACTGGCACTACAGGCATGTGCCATGACACTATAGGTGTGCACTACTATGCCCAGCACTAGCATATAATAACATCTACTCTAAATTATCAAGAGTAGCCTTATTTATAGTAATTACAACCATATAAAGTTCATTGATAAATTTATTTTTCTCTCTCTAATCCTGTCATTGGCCATTAAGCATTACTATATTACTTAAGTCTTCTATGACTTAAGCCTTCTTCATGTTTCCATATATAAATCATTCAATTATCATTGAAAAATTATTAATAAGAATATAGAATAACTGGCAAGTTCTATATATGTAATAGACAACACCTCCCAAGGTGAGGCCTAACTATGAACTAAATACCTGTGCCTGTGCTCATTCAACAGCAATTTATGGAAAGTAACTGGGTTTGAAAGTCTCATATTATTAAGAAAGGATTTCTCAGGCAAATTATTTTTAGATATCTACCTTTTCCAGTCACAAATGTTGAAGGATATATTGTCATGGGAGTCTGCTAAAATATCTGTGATTAAAGCTCAAGTCTTCAAGTCTTCTCAGCAATGACATATTTTTTAGTTAAAAGATGTTAACATTCCTCAGCATTAATGTGTGTGTGTGTGTGTGAATGTGTCTGTTTCAGTTAATAGGCACTAGTTTAACAGAGAACTGTGTTTTTTAAATATCAAAAATCTGATTCAACCCACAATTTCTCAACCCATGTTAAAACTTGAGATTAAAAACTCCATAAGCTTCATTGTACCCTGGGTGTATTCCTAAATCTTATATCAAATTTACTACATTCCCTTTTTAATCCATGCACATAGATTAAAAAGAGAGACAGAGACATAGAACCTGACCTCTTTTATAGGAAAAGTAAAGAATCTTCTATGCAGAAATTATGAATGGTCTCCATGGAGACCTCACTTATCATTTTTCTCTTTTTTCAAATAATGTCAGAACAGGATATTGACAGAAAAAAAGTTAGGTGGTTCCAGGAGATATGGCCTGTCAGTACATAGGTCACCAAGAAAGTGTTTTCAGTATGAAAAGAGAAGAGAGACAGGAACAGAGTCCTCCATAATCTGAATGTCTAAGCCAGGTCTATAGGTCTTGGGAATAAAAATTATTATGGTACAAGAAATTGATTCTTACGTCAGTCTCATGAGACAGAATCATCCTATGTTCTTGGTGTAATGGACATGATGGTGAAAAAAAAAAAAAGACAAGGATAATAGGGAGGAGGACCTCTCGGAAAAAAAAAAAAGTTATCATGGCTAGATGATGATCAATTCATGGTGATAATGAGTTTCTGTGTTGTCCCTCAACTCATCATTATGTGGGGTAAAGCCACTAAAAGGTAGGTCTCCGGTTGGGCTCAGTGGTGCATGCCTGTAATCCCAGCAGTTCAGGAGGCTGAGGAAGGAGGATTGCGAGTTCAAAGCCAGCCTCAGCAAAAGTGAGGTGCTAAGCAAGTCAGTGAGACCCTATTTGTAAAAATAAAATACAAAATAGGGCTGGGGATGTAGCTCAGTGGGTGGAGTGTCCCTGAGTTCAATTCCTGGTACCAAATAAATAAATAAATAAATACATCAAAGGCAGGTCTCCTTGCCTTTAGAGAGCAGGGAACTTAGAAATTTGAATAGTGATATTTTCAATGGATATCTACATTTCCATGAGTCTGAAAAATATATTGCAGGGCAGATAAAATGAGGCAGAGACAGGAAAAAAAAATAGATGTAAAAGAAAGAGAAGTTTTCCAAACAAAGTTGACTTAAAGTTCATTAAAACATTCATGGTATGGGATATTATTTAGTGCTAAAATGAAATGAGATATAGAGTCAAGAAAAGATATGCAAAATATTAAATGTGTACTACTAAGTGAAAGAAGTCAATCTAAAGAGCTATTTGATGTGATTCTAACAATATGTCATTCTGGAGAAGGTAAAACTATGAGGGGAGTAAAAATGTCAGTGGAAATTTTGTGTTGGAGGGAATAAGTAGGTGGGATGCAAAGGATTTTCAGGGCACTGATATTATTCAGTATGATACTGTAATGGTTCATACCTTGTAAAATCCACAGATTTAGATAAAACACCAAGAGAGAAACCTAATATAAACAATGGACACTGGATGATAATGACGTGTTCATATGGGTTCATAAATTATAACAAATGTAGCACTTTGGTGAGGGATGTTGATAATAGGAGAGGTTATGATAGTGGGAGGTATGTGGGAAATCTCTGACATTCCACATAATTTTGCTATGAAAACCTAAAATTAATCTCTAAAGACTTTTAAAACTTCATGCTTTCAGGAAGCAAATGATAGTTCTTTCTACATGTACAGTAAAAGATGAGGACCTAGCTAAGACAGTCATTCAAAAGAAAAGGTTTATTAATTCTTCTACATATTATGTACAAGGGGCATAAAGTTTTAATTTGTATTTTAGTTTGATAAGTTTTCTTACTTTAAAATTAGATATTTCATTGAAAGACAATTTTCCATAAGTTTCTTGCATTTCTAAATATCTCACATAAAAACTCACAGCTTTTCTTGTGAACTATTGTTTAAAAGAATTTAAAAAGCAAACAGCATTAGTCATGATATACAATAATGTATATTTAAATGTAAATTGTTGGTATTTTATTGAGTATTTTTGTATCTGTGTTCATCAAGAATGGATCTGAATTTTTCTTTCCTTGATATGCCCTTGTCTGGTTTTGGTGTCACGGTGATACTAGCTCCATAGAATGAATTTGGGAGTGTTCCCTTATTTTTTACTTCATGCACTAATTTGAGGAAGATTATCATTAGTTTTTCTTTAATTGGTTAATCAGCTGAGAATTTATCAGGGTTCTATGCTTTTCTGTGTGGGAAAGTTTTTATTACTGCCTCAATCTCCTTGCTTGATATTGGTCAGTTTAGGTCTTTTTATATTCTCTTGGTTGTAATTCAGATAGTCCAGAAATTTGTCAATATATTTTAGATTTTCGGATTTATTTGAATATGTTTTCAAAATAGTCCCTAATGATCCTCTGGACTGTATACCATAATCAAGGAGGTTTTATTCTAAGAATGCAAAGTTGGTTCAACATATGCAAATCAATAAATGTAATTCATCAAATAAGTAAAATTATGGACAAAATCACATGATCATTTAAATAGTTTCAGAAAAACTCTTCAACTGTATCTTGCACCTATTCTTGATAAAAAAAATAAACTGAAAAAACCATATAATATTATTCAATACAGTACTCGAAGCTATAGCCAAAGCAATTTAGGCAAGAGAAGGAAATTAAAAGGTTACAAATAGGAAAAGAAGAAATCGAATTATCTGTTTTGGGATAACAATCAATTTCCTGTGCATCAATAATGAGAAAGAAATTAGGAAAACTATTCCATTCATAGTAATATTAAAGAAAAAAACTGTAAAAAATATACCCAAGGTAGTAAAAGATGGCTATGATGAAAATTAAAAAACACTGAAGAAAGAAACTGAAGAAAACCTCAGAAGGTGGAAAGATGCCATTTGTGTCTATTCTTGGGATAGACACAAATAATATTGTTCAAAAGATGATACTTCCAAGAGTAATCTACAAATGTTACCCAATACCCATCAAAAATACTAATGACATTCTTCACAGAACTACAACAAACATTACTAACATTCATATGAAAGGATAAAAGACCCAGCATAGCCAAAGCAGTCTTCAACAGAAAGATTGATATTGGAGGTATCACAAAACCTAATCTAAAATTATAATGTGGAACTAAAGTAAAAATCACATTGTCATATTAGTATGAAAACAGACATGAAGATGAGTGGAATGGAAGTAGAAGACACAGAGACAAACCCACATGGAAAAATTCATCTATTCTAGACCAAGTTTTCTCCAAACTTTGGAGAAAATATAGCCTTCTTAACAGAAGGTGCTGGGAAAACTGGGTATCCATTTATAGAAGAATAAAACTAGATCATCTCTCTTACCCTCAAAAAAAAAAAAATCAAAAATCAACTCAAAGTAGGTCAAAGACCTAAGAAGTAGACTAAACTCTGCAACTGCTCAAAAAATAATAATAATAAAGTCAACATTCTAACATATGATACAGGCACTGACTTCCTTAATGAGAATCCTAAATTTCAAGAAATAAAACCAATAATCAATAAGTGGAATGGCATCAAATTAAAAAATATCTACACAGCAAAGGAAATATTTAATAGCATAAAGAGACAGCCTACAGAATGAGGAAAAATCTTTGCCTATAACTATTCTGACAGGGGATTAATGTACAATATACAGAACTCAAAAATATAACACCATAAAAACAACCTAATAAACAAATGGACAAATGATTGAAATAGACATTTATCAAAAGAAATACAAATGGACAACAGATATTTAAATAAAATATTCAATATCCTTGGCAATCAGGGAAAAGCAGATCAAAAATACACTGAGATTTCATCTCACTTCATTTAGAATGGCAATCATTAGGAATACAAATAATAATGATTGCTGTAAGCATGTGGTGAGACTGTAATTAATACAACCACTTAAACATTGTTTGGTGGGACTGGAAATTAATACAACCATTTTAGAAAGCATATGGCAACAGTAGGAATGGAATCACTATATGACCCCCTATCTCATTCCTTGGAATTTATTTGAAAAATCAATAAATAATGTAAACATATAAACAATATTTATAGCGGCACAATTAAAAGTAGCCAAGTTATGGAATGAGTGTAGGTGCTCTTAAACAGATGATCTCGTTTTATTCTTATATAAATGGATACCCAGTTTCCCCAGCACCTTTAACAGATGAATGGGTAAAGAAAATGTGTTATATATACACAATGGAGTTTTATTTAGCCATAAAAAAAATCTCATTTGCTGCTGAGTAGGTAGAACTGCAGAATACCTTGCTAAGTAAAAAAAGATAGACTCAGAAAGTTAAGAGTCAAAAGTATTCACTCACATATGGAAGCTGGAGAGAATTTTAAAAAGGAATAAAAATTGATTTCATGAAGTAGAAGGGAGATCAATAGAGTAGAAATAAGGGGATTGAGACGAAGGGAAGACGGGAAGGAATGGAGAGTTCTGAGGCACGAAATCTACCCTACTATGCTATGTTCATGTATGACCATAATTATAATGCACTAAATAATAATAATAATAATCATAATCATAATAATAGGAGGAGGAGGTGCAGGATCAGTAGAGTAGTGCAAGTGGATCAGGGATAGGCAGAAATATAAGAAAAGGGAATGTGATGGGGAAAGGGATTGATCAAATTGTTATGTGCATGTATGAATATGGCATGATTTCCACCATTATATACAATTGACAATCAAGGGACTTGACAATCAAGGAAAATTTATGTTAATGTGAAGTTTTCTGTTTCTTGCTATGCTATCATTAATAAAGATATTCCTGACTCAGTATCCCCATCACCATGGCAGGCAAACTTATTAGCTTGCAGGTCAGAGAAAAATCTTAGACCTTTCCAGACATTTCTAGCAGGATATATCACAAAACATAATCAGAGCCCTGAAAACAGTTAACTTACCTATAAAATGTGTTTTGAGCAGGCTCTTGGCATGGTAGGATGTAACCACCTCTAACATGTAGATTTATTTTATCCCAGTCAGTTGGAAATGTACTATTTTTTCCTCTGAAACCTATATCTTCACCCTGGAAATGAAAGAGATGAAAAGAATAACAAGAGAAATAAGAAATAGATCATCAGCAGTTTTGTACTTGAGGGCATACATTTATAAACCCAAATGATATGCTTTCCAGTTTAAAAATTAACAAAACTGTTTATTCAAGGAATCATGTTGTTTAAAGCATACCCATAGTTCTTAGTTAAATAGGGTCCTCTATAATAACTCTGAAAGTAATTTATAGCTATTTGTTTTTGTGAAGCTTATGTGCAGAACACATATGAATTCTGAAAGGTCACAAAAGCTATTTCTGACTTTCCATGTACATGATCCCTGGAAGGATCTCATTACCTTTAATGATTGTTTATCATAACCAATGAAGGACAAGACCTTACTTCAAGTAATGTTCAATTTTCATGTTTATTTGCAGAAAGAAATCAATGACTACTTAACAAATTAGAGCAGAAAAAATTTACCCTCCTTCACTGTGTGTTAATTTGATTCAGATATAGTTAGCAAGACAAATGTTATTCTTTTAAAGAGGAAAGTGAACACACTTCATTGGTTACATCAATGCAACTCTATGCATATATCTTTAGTCAATTCCCCTGAGTTTTTAAATACTTACAGTATAGTAGTTAAACCACCGAGCATTAGGGATATAGCCTTCTACAGTGTCATCCTGGAATTTAAAGTAAAGATATAATCATTAAAAACATATAAAATTAACTAAAAAAAATTTTTTTAAACAAAACATGTGGTGGAACTTACAGGATCCAACACAGGGGTGACCAAAAATGCTGGACCCCACAAGAATTGCTTGTATATATCCCAAGTTGGCTTTTCCTCAAAGAACCTTGACAAAAATAATTACAAGTAATTAAAGTAAGTGAAATTATCTTATCTCTACTAAATACCATGAAATGTTTATTCAAATCATGTTTTTTACAGCAGACTTTAGTGGATTAAAATGAAAAACAAAGTATAAAAACACTAGAGATAATTCCAATAATTGGAATTCAAAGTTATCTCAACTATCAATAAATATCCTTACATAATGCAGAAAATGTGATGGAATGTAAGACCAACCAGATGAGAAACCACCTTGGAGGAGAAGTCTCACAGGTAGAAATATTAACTTTTCCTAGAATATAATAAAAAATAGGAAGCAACATTGATAACACCCTGGTAAAGAACCATAAAACAAACTTGGGCTGTAAAGACGGTGACTTGGAAATTTTGAAACCCCCATGATTCCTTATCTCAATTTAAATCAAAATTTGTGTATCCTACTTACACTAGAGCTCTCTCAAAGTGTTTTAAAATTCTTAAAGATTCTTTTATGTCTCAGTGGATATCTGCCTTTGAGATATAAATGGCCATAAAATACAGGGTCTATCTTACATGCTGAGAATAGCCCTTATTAATTGTTAACACTTCTATTGCATTCCTCATTGGATTGTGTTTGGTTTTTTTTTTTTTTTTTTTTGTAATATTCACATCAAGAATCAGAATTTGCCTTAAAAATTAGAACAAGCAAAAATGTTTGCAACAATGCTCTATGATGAAAAAGAATTTTTCAAGATTTGTCATATATCAAATTGAGGTTTAAGGGGTAAATCTAAAACATATTTCTTAGGAGAATGTTTAAGGTATTCTAGGGTACCCAGTCAGTATATCTCCTGGAAGAATTGGTATGCTATTTAGTCAGGCATATTTGGTGGACTTAATTATATGCATTAAAACTCAATTAATTAAATCGCTAC
The DNA here is from genome assembly GCF_021218885.2 of Marmota monax. Classification (NCBI taxonomy): domain Eukaryota; kingdom Metazoa; phylum Chordata; class Mammalia; order Rodentia; family Sciuridae; genus Marmota; species Marmota monax. The sequence continues at coordinate 532,127 of NW_026695246.1, read as the reverse complement.
TTTTCTCCAAGAAATTCTGAATATATGCAATGTAATTCTGCATGCAAAACATTTAGAATAATGCCCATTATACAGTAGTTATTTTAAAACCAAAATAATTTACGTGTTTCATTTATTTCTGACTCATACTACTCTATTAGTAGATGTATTTATAAAAATGTTTTATTAACCCAAAATGCCTGATTAACATAACAGCAAAAAAGTTTCCTATAAGATTATTCATTAAATTAAATTAAAGTTATCTCTTTGTAGTAGGAAAAAAACAAATTTTACACTTACTCATGCAAAAGGGGTCGGATAACAGTGCCACCATGAACATGAACTTCATGCATTTGTGTATAAAAATAGGGCAATAAAGTATATCTAATTTCTAGAATACTCTTTGACATTGCAGCAAAAGTTTCATTCCAAGAAACAGGATCTTGTCTCTGAAACAAAGCAAAGTGAAACCATCATGATTCCTTATCTCTGTTTAAATCAAAATATTCAAATATATATTTGAACAATAAAAGTAGAAAATTACATTAATTCACTTTCTCCCCAAAATCTTATGCAATATTTTTATCTTATATATTAAAGGGATATGGCATAATATTCATATTTAAATAAGAAAAGTGCAAATTAAAATTACACTTGATTTATTTTAGAGGAACATAGTTTAGAGGAACATACACAAAGAGTAATTCACATTTTAATAGGTGACAACAAATATGTTGTCAATTAATGATTGTCATTCTATTCAAAATTCTAAGGTTCACTAAAGAAAAGAATTGGAAGTGAATGTGATAAGAACATACTCTAGTAAATGCAATGTTGTGATTTCTTGAGTATGGATAAAATGCTCCAAGTTGCATCCAGCGGGCACAGAGATGATATTCAGAATTGTTGAAGAAACCACAGATGTCTGCTCCAATCTAAAAGATATTGTTATATATAATTTATTTTGAATAGTTGGTGTTTTTTAAAATATTTTCAGCTTTTGAAAATAAGAGAATAGATCTACTTACATATGATATTCCAAAGAGACTAAATTCCATCATACCTAAAAATTAGGAGAATAAATCTTAGAAAATTATTTTTATGTTTTAATATTTTCCTCATATTAATGAAGACACTCTTTAATGTCAGTCTCCAGTTAAATGAATCTTTTTCAGATTATAAATATATTTTTCATTCTTATAATATTCTTGCTTTTTTGACTATGTAATACAAATGATGTTTAGAAATGGACATTATGAACTTCAATATTTGCAAGGACATTCAGAGTACAAATCTTTTATGAAGACATTATAGAGAAAAAAGAAAATATTAGTGGTTTTGATTTTTTAAAGTTTCCAGTTTCATTTTTTAAATTAAAAAGGATGTTTCTGCAATTATTTCACTGTAAGTTTCATCCATTAAAATAAAATGAATTATCTTTATTAAATAAAATCTCTAAGAAGTGATCACTGAAACAAAATACAACACATATGTTTCCTCAGATATTTGTTCAAGAAATATTTCTAAACACTGTTTCCTTGAATCTATGATTAGTGAAGAAACATACAATGATAATGTCCAATTTACCAGTTATCTGAATATTGTTCAAATTTTCTTTCAAAATTTAGTTTGACATATTTCATTCTTGAGCATCTTTCAGTGGTTCTTATGCCTAGAATCTAGCAGTTCAACCCATTTCTTTATTAGTTCTAGATACTCTTTCCCAGCTCCTGCCTTTTCAACCAAGAAACTAAGACCAAAAAGGATGAAATTTATTTTCTCAAAATAAGCTACCTGGTGTCATTAATTTCTACATAGCAAACTTGATTCTGTTTCTTGGACTACTGCCCTTTCATGATGCTCTGTGTCATCACATTTGATGCCAAAAGCATAATCCTAAGGATTTGAAAAGTCTATGAATTATCACCATCAAAGGTGAACACAATTAAAAAAAAAGATAAAGATAAAGATTAGCTCATACCTATGATGGATTTGTCCAAATTGTCCCATTGTGCATAGTTGTCTCCAAGCCAGTGCCCCCCCCATCTTCCACCAGTAGGATACGTGGAACGTGAAATAACAATCCCTCTTTTACCAGTGGTCTTCTGCACTGCACTAATACAAAGGAAAAAAAGACTTTAATTGTTATCATAAGGCATTTTCTTCAAACATTTTTATTTATGAGAACTTTATGGAATATATGTATTGAGTTATGAAGTTTATGTTGTCTTCTACTACAACTAACTCTTAGCTTTCTCTCACTCTACGGTGAAATCCTCACAGGTATGAAGGACTTTTGTTTTGTTTTGTTTTTTTAGTATGGTAGTGAGCAGGGTGGGGAGGGCAGTTGCTGGGGATCAAAACCAAGGCCTTATGCATGCAATGCAAATTCTCTAACACTGAGCCCCAGTCAGTGGTTTCTTCCCTTCCAACATTTACAATATTGAAATGCAGATATTCAGTGGACTTTGTATATTTTTTCTGTGAAAGAAAATTAACTAATACCTAAATCCACTATTTACTTAAACAGAACACTTTTATTCTATTTCAATGTGTTATTTTTAATAAATTTCTAGGCTCTAATTATTGAAAAACTCCCACTCTTCTCAATCATAGTTTTTCAATATTTAATATACAAATTACTCTGCAGAGAATCCCTGCTAAAATGTTCTGTTTTAGAGGGTAGTTGAAAGAGAGCAAGGTTTTAATAGGTTAAAAAAAAATTCCTTCCAATTTTAAGCATAGAATCTGTCTAATCAATAAAATGAGTACAAATGAGTTAATATTGATTTTTCTTTTCTCCCCTCCTCAGTCTTCAGAGAGGGACTTTTAACAGCATGCATTTTAAAACAGTTTAAATTTAAGAATAAAGCACTATTTTTCATTATCTGCATGTTTGCCCCTTTTTCAGCTCTAAATGTAGAACATTTCATTACAAAAGTATGAAAACAGGAAACAATTCACTCTCAAATTAGTTTAAATAAATATTATACTGTATTACTCAAAAATCAGTTTTTCAGTAAAAGCCACAGAAATATTTCAGGAGAATATACCTCAAATACCTAATTAAACAAATTTTATCATAGACTAATTTTGTCATCAGTATTGAATAATTTGATTGTCACAGCATGGATCACAGTATTTGTTATGATTTGTTTGTACATAACACTTCTTGAATGAAACTGAAATTTCTGCTGGCAAGCATTATGCTTTAGTATCTCTTGCACTTACTATAGCATTTGCCATGTAGAGGTAGCTCAAGAAATTTTTGAATTAATAAATTTATTATACCAAAAGTACAGGAAACTCAAAATATATTAAACAGACATGAGATGATATATGAGGTATCTTTTGATAAAAGACACAATATCATATAATATTTACTGATACAAATGTTATGTCCCAGTTTAAGTAGATGATATAAGGGAACCATTTTCATTGCTTTATCTTCATATAACAAATAAAATGGGTCCAGTTTAGGAAAATTAATATTTGTATTATTTATATATATATGTTTGTTGGCATTTAATAGGAGATAATTGTGTGTGTGTGTTTGTGTGTGTGTGTGTGTGTGTGTGTATATATATATATATATATATATATATATATATATTTAAAGAACAATATATAATCAAACTAAATTTCCAGATGAAATATATGTTCTGAGTTACTTAATCCCCCCCCCCAAATTTTATTTCATTTAACTAATGTAAAGAAATTTATATAAGGGAAGGATTTTCCAAATTCTTTAATGTATTCACATGCAAGGAATACATTTTCCTGAAGAATTTCTTCTCTTATATCTGCTGAATGTATTACTTTGGCAAAAAAAAAAAATTATCTAATGCCGCTTTAAATTAATAACTGAATAAATTCCTTCTCAAATAACCGATTAAGAAGGATTCTACTTTAAAAGTTGTCACAATAATTATCTCCTAAAGGAAATCTAGACTCTTACACTAGACAAATCTCTTTGTAACATGTAATATAAAATATTTATTTGAAAAGTCACTTGATACTTTTAAAGACATCCATTCCCATCACTATAAATATATTTTAATTATTCCCAACAGTGTTCCAACATTAAGAATAATTTAGTCACAAGCAAAAAAGCTTTATTAATTTTTCAAGAATAAGTTTTCAACCACACCATAATTTGTATTCTTATCAATTGAATAGAAATAATTTCAGCCTATAGAAAGAATTTTAATTCTGTTATACATGTATTTTTGTTATGGTTTGTTAATGCATATTTTAGCACATTTTTAAAAAGCATTAGTAAAACTGTAAAAATATTTTCAATTATTAGAGAAAAATTTGTTCTAAAAGAAAAATAATGACTTTTTAGAAAACTATACATATATTACAAAAAATTGGAGATGTTAAGCAAACATTAAATTGAAAAATTTAAATATATTTTGAAGCTTTCAACAATAAATATCTTACATCTGTTAGAATCATGATTTCTAGAGTTAATAATATCAAATTAATCACTTGACTATTGTTTTTAATTATTAATTGAATTAATTTATACATATACTCCAAGCATTCATTATTGAGTGCTATTAAGTTCTTTTAGAATATAAGCTAGGGTCACTCAGAGAAAAGAAAATTATTATGGATTGTTTCTTCAATTTTATAAATCAAAAATTCTCTTTGGAATTAAGATACTTTATTGGCTTTTTGGATTATTTTTTAAAAATATTAACAATTAGTATTATATATTTAGAATCCATTAAAAATAGAAACTTGCTGTATTCTTATCAAACATTCAGCATTATTAGATCATAAGATTTTGTTTTGAAATTTTAGTTTTGAAATTTGTTAATAAGTATGTTTCATGCTAAAAAATTTCTTTGAGTTCTATCATGTACAAATTTAAAACTTCCTTTATTGAGAAAATAATGTGAAATTTTTTTATGGATTCATTCCTTATATTTTTAAGTCATTTTCAACTCAACTGTAGTATTAAGAAAATTATGTGCTCAGAGATGTGTTCAGTATCTGCTTAGGTGAGTAACAACTAATAATTTAAAAGTTTAACCAAAAGAACTTCCAAATCAGTGAAAAGGTAACATCTGATGGTTCTTTTTACCTACACAAGTCTTTTCCTATAAAAAACAAACAAAAACCAAACTGGATTTTTCTTACTATCTTCATGTATGAACTACTTAGAAATTTACCTACTTCTACCTTGAACATTTTTACACAATTTTGATAGTCCTAGAGGGATAATGATATAGTCATTTAAATTTCCTAAGCATACAGAATATGTCAGAAATCATACTAGACAATGTAATATATTGGAGAAGTTTAATTTACTATCCTTAATATAGAAAAATGTTTTTTGATTTATCTTAAACTGCATATTTTCTTATTAAATTCATAATTTTTGCTAAGGAGATCATCAATCAATTCTTAATTTTTTAAATATCTATAGTTTCAACTAAAGTGATGTTGGTTGATAGTAATTGTGTCAGTAGGGCTAATGAAAGTAACATTTTTTCCAGTAAAAGGGCATTTTGAAACCAGTTTGTTCACTCTTAATTTAACTTAGAGACTTTATTTGGGAATGTAGTGGGTAAGTAAGGCAAGCAGGTATTACCAAGTGAGTGATTTTATTCATACTTTTAAATTCAAAATATTTTTTATTCTTTTACTAACATCAGTCATATACTAGAATAGTTATTTTCAAAGCTGATGCCCATTAGAATCATCTTGGGACTTGTTAAAATATAGGTGCTTTGACTATAGAAGAGATTAAATAAATCATTATTTGTTAAAAATCTCCAGGTGGCTAAAATGTGTAGTCAAGAGCCAGTAACCCATAGCTATACTGTCTTCTAATATGGTGACTACGAGGCACCTATTATTTTACATTTTATTAAGTATTATTTAATGAAATATAAGTAAACTTAAAAATTCTGTTCCTTAGTAACACTAGTCACATTGCTCAACAGCCAAACATGAATAGTGGATACCACAATGGGTACCCAGAAATCTAAAACATTTCTATCAATCTGAGGAAGTTTTATTGAACAGGGTTAATAGAGACTTGATACTCAGAGAATTGTAAATTTATTGATCCTGCATAGAAGTTTTTTAAAATTGCAGATGAGTCATGTAAGCATTAAAACTTAGATGTTAAAAATCAGTAAGATATGTCTAGTTTGCTAATAATGGACTTAACTAAATTTAACCAAGATTTAATGTTATGGTTAGTGTCATTAAATTATGTTATTTACTCATTTACTCATTCAACACTATTTTTTGAGAACCTTCTATTTGTAGGCATTGTGCTAGGTTTATGGTGGGGAAACAAAATTAAAATAGTCTAGAATTCTTTAAGGAACAAGTTGAAAGTTAAAAGCAATGGCAACAGAGATGATAGTAGAGAGGTATATAGGTAGATATGTGTATACATACATAGAAACACATTTTATCTGAGTTTTATCAAGAAAGAAATAAGTTACATAGAATAATTGGGAAGGAAAGGACTACCACAGATAGTCCCCAAAACTATTAAAGTAGGTAGCATTAATGTTAAGATCTGAAAGATTTAAAAAGAGATAAAAAGAGACAGAATAATAACAAACATTGCTTACTCATATGTAGGTTTCATTTGTGACCATCCATATAGATTGTGAACATCATAATGTAAAACTGGTGATCCATCACTAAGAATTTGTTCAGTTTCCATGCACATAGTTCTAAAATGTAATCCCTCTGTTCTTTTTGTAAGTTCTGAGGAAAATTAATGAAAAAAGTTAATATGTTATAGTGTCCAGTATTAAAATATTTGGCTCAGAACTATACACATTTTATTTTTAATGTTTTAATTGAATGTCTGATTGACACAGCATTATATATATTTATAAAGTATAATGTGGTGTTTTGATTAATGTGTGTATTGAGTAGTGATCAACTCAGGTTAATTAACATATCCATCACCTTAAATTTTTATCATTTCCTATGGTGAGTACATTTAAATTCCTCTCTTTAGTATTTTGAAGTATAAAATACATTGTTGTTAATTATATTCATCTTATTGTGACACAGAACATCAGAAATTATTCTATCAAATAATAACATAATATCCACTTATATATTCTTTTGGCAAAAAATTAATCATTTTAAAATAATTATTGATCATTTAACAATATGCATGCTTTATGCTAATTTTAAATGAATAAACTGTAATTATAAGTGAGTTATATGAATTAATAAAAATATAAAAAGTAAGTTCACTCCTAATGGCTACTATTTTTGAGGAACTTTTGTGGAAAATGCTGATAAAATAAAGTTTTATTAAAAATATATTCAGTAATATAAAAGACTGTAGTAAAGTGCTGCACAAATGAAATTGTACTTTTGATCCATATTTTCTCAGAATACGTTGTCTTTTTTCAGACTTTTGCAGTCACTTTATATGTATTAAACTAGAACAGGAACAGAGAAATAATACTTTTCCATTTATCTCTAGTTTAATAAAATATTTAAGTATTTCTATTCTTCATTTCAAAGATTATTTAAATTTTTTACATCTGGAATGATTCTTAAGAAAACCAAAGTAAAAATTTCACACAATTTAAGAATTATGTCCAAAGTAAAAATTTCAAACAATTTAAGAGTCATGTTCATATAAATAAAACACATATCTTGGATTTTTTTTTTTTAAATAGTGTTAAACATTTTAGTAATGGGTAAAGGTAAGTTGCAGGCTGTGGGTGGGCAGTGAAAAATAAGGATACGGATTCTGTTTTCTGCATCCTAAGGTATACATAGACTGCTTAGTAAAAAATAATAATATTGTACCTGGAAAATAAGGTGGATAATTTAGATCTTTATTTCTGCATTGATTGGTAGTTGTTCCATGTACAAAACTTGATGGCTCATTCATATCCTTAAAGAGAGTGATTTAAAAAGATTTAAAAAATAAATTTAGAATATATATTCTGAAAAGAACAATATTACAGAGCAAGTAAACTTAAAAAAGTTTTGAACTCTTAGACTTACTTAGTATTCTAAAAAATAAAATTATAAAGCTTCTCAATGACACTGAGAAATTTAGTTTAGCTCAATGTTTCCTAACTTTTTTATGATATAAGCCTCCTTTTGAGAAACATAAATGTCATATTTCCCCAGTATTGTGTATTATATGCATAAAAGTAAACTGATTTTTATATTTCCAAGACATAAATTAAACTATTATAGTATCTGTCTTACCCCCTCCTTCCCTTACACTGCTGCATTGAGCCTAATATAAACCACTTTCACTTTTAGAACCACAAGATGTAATTTAAAGATATAGAAAAGTTCAATGAATATCTCTGTTGAACACATATCTGAGTCTCTGTAACCACATACAAATGGACCATAATCTTAATATAAGAATTAGCTATTATTTAAAGGTGATTTTCTCCATCTGAAAACAAGTCTTTTTCCCTGGATCATATTATCTTCAGGGATATACTTAGAATTTCTTTTACTTTATAAATTTGTATATAAAGTATATCTGTTTCCATTACTTTAAAAAAATGCTTTATATAATTTTATATCCTTCAGGTAGACACACAGCAAAACTTCTATAAAGCTGTCTTTAAAAAATAAATTTAATATACTCATGTGGATAACCCAACAAAGTAAGAAATGTCACTTCCAGGTATCGAGAGAAACATTATGTATTGCCACAGTCTCAGGGGATGACAAGCAACTTGTGAAGGTTGATACAGCAGGAGCCGCTTTATTGTAGGACAGCAGAGGTATTTATACCTAACTAATTATACACAGCTTGTTTCAATTAACATCATCTAGATACATCAATTAGTAATTACACACAGCTTAACTTAATTAACACCATCTAGATACAGCAGTCAGTCATTAAGGAATCTCCATCATCTTAATGGCTCCCTGGCGTTACTTCTCAAATCACTCTTCCTGGCAAAGTGCCAGACGCCATCTTGACTTGTCTGTGGCCCTCAACAATGTATAATCTCTTGTATTAAATATTTACTTGTAGTAAAGTAAATCTTTTTTTTTATCTAAAATTAGATTGCTGAAAATATTAGCAGTAAGATTTTTAAGTTTCATATAAAGTAAGGAAATTGTATAAAAGACAGTGTTGCTACAAAAATTATTTTATTATATATGAATTATTATTTCTTAACACTGACAGTTGAGGTTGAGAATTATTAGCACATTAAATAAAAATAAATGTTTATATATTTATTAATAGTTAGAAAAACAGGCTATTTTGGTTCTTTGCTCAAATTGGAAAAGTCCTATAAATAACTTCCTTAGACATATATTGAATTATGTAAAACTGTATTTTAGTAGTCCTTTGATTAAGAAAGTCCCATAGGAGAAAATGTGAGTGAGTAAATTTTCACAAAAAGTGTTTTGTTGACATTATTAAAGTGTCAGAGAGATTTGTACAATTACTCCACAATAAATAACTGAAAAGATAAATTGTTTAAAGCTTACTCACAATCCACAAGCCATCAAACTTCATCTGGTCATTGTAGAAATCTAAAATTTCCCTTGTCCACCACTCTGCTGTGGAGTTCCTGAGGAAATCTGGAAAAGCTACATGAGCTCTGGAAGCCTGCAAAACCAAAATTCAGATTCACATGTAGAAATTCATATGGAATTCATAAATGTCTGAATCAAAAATATATGCCCAATCCACAAGTCATGCTATGAGTAATATGAAGGAAATCAGATCTCAACTTTAATTACATAAACGTATGCAATTTTTTTCAAATGACACAAGCAGTTGCAGGTGGTTAAAGGAGATTGCAACATATGTGGAGAGGGAGGAATATATTCAAATTTAATTATGGATCAAAATCATCATTAAGTCCAAATTCTGGATTTCTTTTGGTTATGTAATTAATCAACATAAAACTTACATTAACAGCTTCATCTTCAGTAATTGACTCATCTATAGTTACATTGGGCAAATCTGGCCAAACCTATAGGGGAGAAGAATTGTTCAGTATAATGGTTATGAGGCACAGAAAGAATGTATTATTTGTGATGCACAGAAAAAATGTTATCATTAGAAGCATATTGTTCTCAAGATTCCCATATGCACGCCATTCAATTATTTTCTTCAGTTTGTAGGGTTTTCTTTCTTAAATTTATATCTTGCAAACTATTCCTGTTTCCATATTAGTCTATCCTAATGATAAACATTAAGAAAGAGATGTCAACTTCTGTGATACTTAGTGATTTAGAAAACAACACGTGTAAGCAATTGTTCTGGTTAAGAAATAATATGAAAAGCATACACCAACCTTGATTTAATGTGATATTGGAACTATTTCTAGAATTATTCCAGAATTGAAAACTAAAAACAGTATTTTTTTTTTACTTGAAAAGAACTGATGATGTGATTTAATAATGTTGGGCAGAGTTGAGTAATCCTATTAATTTTCAATTGATACTTAATCTTTACCTCCTTTTGTCTCATCTCCCCTGCCTCACTGTCTACCAATGTTTTCTCCTTCTCTATTAAGAAATACATGACAGTCCCTAAATTCAATCATGCTGAAAGCTCTAGGAATTTGAATGTTAAAGAATCTAGAATGCTCCATATAAAAAATGTAAATACTTCCCCCTCAAAAACATAGTTATTTAAAAAAGATTAGATACTTCTAAGGAATAGTGCTCTAAAGCAATAAACAGGAGAGTAGAAGAAAGTAGAAAAGATCTTCCTTGATGGCCAATATATCAAACTATGTACTTGCAAGTTTCTTAATATTTTATTATTATTCATTAATTTTATTATAATATTTCATCTATATTTTGTTTTTACCTTTTTATTTTTGAATATTTTTAGACTTACAGAAAAACTGCAAAAATGTATCTAGGTTTCATGTACTTCCTTTATCTAGCTTTCCCTGATGTTAATATATTCTATAACCATATATAGTTATCAAAACCTAGCAATTAATGTTGATTAATACAATTGATTGATGTGTAGACTTTCCCCTCCTTTTGTCCCACCTCGCTATCTTTATCACTAATATCTTAGTTTTATTCCAAGACCTAGAAGAATTATGTTTCCCATCATGGGTTTTTGTGGGTCTTATTAATGTAGATATTATTATCAGATTTTTTTTCATGATTTATAGGAAAACCAAATTAAATTTTCTCTAAAATATTAATATACTCACATATGTATATTTTCATTTACAAAAAATTGAGCAAACAATATTCATTGATCAAATTAGTAACATAAGCATAGCTGTTTAATACAGCTTTAATTTTATTAATAAGATATTTTCTAAGAGAAGTACTCACATTGAAGTGGCTCTTTCAGCATAGAATAATGGACAGCCTTTCTAATCATGGTAGTTCCACAATAAAATACAAAATATAACAAGAAATATAATGAAATAACAATTTAAAAATAAGCCTGGAATTTGGTCTTATGAATTATATGTACTCTTTGTGTCTAATGAATTGGGTTGAACTCAAGAATGCATATATTAAACCCTTATATTTTTTGTTTATCTGTTTTTCTGAATATGCCTTTAATATGTAAATGGAAGATTTTAATGGAATAGCATTTTCATAATCATTCTATTTCAACATATTTAGTACCTTTGCCCAACAAATGTCACTGGTATTAGGCCATTTGACAAAGACATCTTTTTCCATTCCTCTTTCAAATGGAGGGTAGGGCTTTGTTTCATTTCCTGAAATTGCTGGATCCTAAAATTAAACATAAATAACATGAATGTGGAATAAAAGTATAGCTACCTGGAAGGTCACTGTGAAATATTATATTCTCCCATTATTATATTGGAATAAGACTGTGCTCTCCATGGACAAAGGGTAAAATCATCAGTGCTGTAACTAGATTGTCCTCTAAATTACTCAGAAGAAAACTTCTCAGAACTTTTTTTTTTTTTAACACAATACCTTCATTTTATATATTTACTTTTATGTGTTGCTGAGGATTGATCCCAGCGCCTCACATGCACTAGATGAGCACTCTAGTGCTGTGCCACAACCCCAGCCCCACTCCTCAGAATTTTTGAATGTCCATTAGTAATTTGTCAAGCAAAAAGTACTTTTTGTCTTGCTTTTGTTTCTCTGGTGGAGATTCCTGGATCCTTAGCCTGCTCCCTATAAGACATTGATAAAATACTACAGTATTACTAAGCTGATGGCATTTTAAATGTGAAAAGCTTCAGAAGCAATCCCAGAAAATTTTTTGAAAATAGTATAATCACAGAAAAATCTACCACATTTTTTAAAGATTCTATAAATTTATGCCAGTTTATAGAGTGGATGCTAACTAGAAACAGTGTGCCTTCAACTTGTATCTCTAAGGATTTACCTGAAAGTACATGGTAGTTTGTGTAGTCTGTGTCAATACAATGAAGTGCTGAAGGAAGAAAGCTTTAGATTTTAGTGGAAACCAAAGTTAAATACTTTTTTTTTTATTTTGAAATATCTTTCCTACTCTTATTTTGGGAGAATTAATTAAACTAAGATAATAAGATTCAGATAAAAATAAATACCAACCAGGATGATAATATATTTCATTCCTTCTCCTCTTATTCTGTCAACAAATTGAGGAAGGTCATGGAAGTTTTCACCAATTGTGAAGTCTAGTTGCCTTTCCATGTAATTAATGTCTGTATATTGAACATCCTGAAATATATGAGAATAGTAGCAATGGGGTAAGAAATACACAACTGTGAATATATTACAATCCATCATACTTTTGAAAGTTACAGCAGTATGAAAGCTTTAGTCCCTCCTCAGTTAATACTAAAGAGGATTAATCACGGAATGCAATGCTCAAGAAATAAAAATGGCATGTAAAGATGTAAAATAGTCTAAGAACAAGTTTATATGCATATTCTATTTTTCAAAGTTCATTTAATATATTTGATTTGGAAATAAAAATTCTAAATCAGTATGTTTTTATGTAATTTCCAAAGGAAATAGAAAAACAAAAATGTAAAAGGCTTTATGGTAGTATGAAACTATGTTAAATGAAAAACTAGAATTTCATAGAGTATACACTTAAACAAATGTTGAACTCTTTCTGGGAACTATAAAAGTAACATTGAATAATTTCAAATAATTCTAAAATTGGTAAATAAAAAGGGACACCAATTTGTCAAATATTATAACCCCCTTATTTTTAAATAATAGCCCAGCTTAAATAAACATCCATATTGTTTACAGAGAAGTATTTACAAACACATTTAAATAAAACCATTTTAATTTTGTCATGGAATCTTTGATCTTACCCTAAATACCTAATTTGTTAGTTATTTTGTTAATTGACATGAACTTGATATCTCCTGATTGTTAAAAAAATATCACTGAGAAGGATAATGTTGAAAACCCTTATTTTATGATGAATTACCATTTGCATATTTCTGTATAATCAAACTATACAATTGATTTCCCTACAATAATGTCCATAGTAGCATTGGATTCTACTGTAAGTACAGTGTCTTATAATGATGTCCTTCATAATTATTCTCAAAATTAGCTCCTATCTAATCAGCCTTCTACATTTCAATATTTAAATGTTATCAGGAATATCCCTGGGATTCCATAACCTTGCTAAAAATATAATTATAGAGACTGATACTTTACAATATTTAATTTTCCAAATATTGAGGGAAGAGTGTATTTTACAAAGCCTCACATTGTGTAACATATGAATTTTATCTATTACAAAGCTAAAATCACCCAGCTACTCACTCTAACAAAAGAGAAAACATGAAATTCTTCTATCTATGCAATCAAACCCGGTGCATGGAGAATTGAGTAATACAACGTAAGGTCATAGAATTGAGGAGGAATAAGAAAAAATGGTATCATACCTTCTCCTTTATCAATCTGATAAAGATATTATTATTAAAATCTCATATTCAATTCATAAGGTACTACATAAAAATTAAGAATTATTACCAAATGCTTAAAATGTTTTAAAGCATGTAGGTGAAGTGCTTAATTTTTTTATCCCACTGTTATAATTATTATAATACACATAGAATTTATACATTTTACATTTAATAGTGTCTTGAAAATTGGTATACATACATAGGGGACACCAGCAGCCACCATTGCATCATATAATTCCTCAATCTCTGATGTATTTCTGTACCCATAACGACACAGTTGGAATCCTAAAGCCCAATAAGGTGGCATGACTGGTTGGCCAATTACCTTTAAAAGAAAATTGCATAGGTGAACTGAGAGAATTACTTTGTAATATGATAAAACGTTTTCTAAAATAAATACAAAATCATACTTCATGGTATTGCTTTGTGGCAACTTCTGGAGTTGGACCCAAAAACATGTAGAAATCCAAGATCCCTCCAATTATCCGGTAGGTTAGAGCAGGAGTTGGCTGAAAGGTAACATCTGGAAATCCAAAATAATATCCCATTTTTATCTATGATATTAATTTATTAAAAAGTCACACAAACTTTAGGAGAAATCCAACAATTGTTTTACCCATTGCATTGCTGTTGAGTAAGAGAACTCCATGGGCATTGCCTTCATCTTCCAGAGCCATATAATAGGGATGAAATCCATAGGAATTAAATTTATACTGAAATTTTTTAAAAAAGCATAATACATACTTAATAACAATAACATGAATTTAATCAATGCTATTTTAAAATTCATTATAAGATTGAACCTTGGAATTCAATGTTCTTGTTTTACAAAACTTATGATTTAATTAAATAAACATTTATCTTAGAAAACAATTTCCCTATTCTTTGAACTATTACTGCTTTAGAGAAAGCATACATATTCATATGCATACATGTAGCACCCATAAAAAACTTATGTCTTATAATGATGTAGAATACTGTTGATATTAGAATAATTGAATTTCTTTCCAGAGGTGATATTTTATTTATAAATTAGCAATAATTTTTGGTTAAAAAAATGCCCTAGAAGTGATGAAATTAATCAAACTTTCAAGAAAATGAGTTTGTAAAAAATAAAGTTTTTTGCACTTGTAACACTTTTAATACATTGTTCCACACTTCAATCTCAGTAACTTATTGCCATGAAAAGTCATTTTAAAAAGCAAAAGTTGTTTGAACACCTCAATAAAAACATTTGCAATTATGCACATATTTGCTTCTGTTACTGAATTTATATTTTAGGTACATATATATGTGAAGAATTAAACTGTTTTAGTTTTTATTAACATGGATTTTCTTCATGATATGTTTTAAAAAATTATAAGTCATATATGTGTGTGTGTATATATATATGTATATATATATAACTGATTTAAAATGCACATATATGTATATATTTTTTTAATTTAACAATGCCACAGCTATTCATGAAATGTACCATTAACAAGACAGAACCCTGGGGAAAGTTATGAGTTTATAAAAGTATTCTGTAAAGATGTGACTAAAAGTTTAGTCTCAAAAATGCAAAACTTCAGTTGTGGGTTAAAAAGAAAAGTTAGAATCAAATCATTATCTAAGAAGTAACAGTAAACCCTACAAGAAATCTAGGCAGTTAATTTGCAGGAACACTGAATGAACCATGTGTTTTCCGTGCAATTGAAAGTGTTAAGAAATTGGATCACAATCTGGTGTTTTAATGCATGTCGTTATCTATCCTCTACTTTCACCTGTATTTTATGGTGATTTTGTTTATATATTTTTCAAAAAATCATTTTAGCAGATCTAATAATCTCTAGCCTCTTTTTCATTATATACTTCAATCTTGAACAAATAAAAGGATTACAAATAAAAGGATTGAATGCTAAATATGAATTTTGTTGCCTCATGAGATATTCACATGTTGGTACCTACACCAGGGGGTTGGTCTCTTGTGAACATTCCCCAAGTATGCCAGTTCAGATTTCTTTTAAATGCTGTATGTTCTGCTTCCCCAAAACCATATATATATTCTGATGGCAGACGAGTAGATATTTGAATGAACTGGTCATTAAATGCAAATCCAGGCACTCGAGAATCCCAACTGAAAGCAAAAGAAAACAATGTTATTCCTGGAAAAGTCATACAAAGTAGTATCACAAATAATGATAGGAATTCTTTCCTTGGTGATCTAAAAACAAATAATTTTCCCTATGTACCTAATTGTACCAGGTACTAAATGAACATAGATAATTATGCTGACACATTTTTCTTTTGGTTAAGGAGTGTGTGTGAAATATGTTTCACATACCCATATGTGAAATATAAGAAGTATAATGTGGTTGCATGTAATTATCTTTATAAAAAAAATATTTTAAAAATAAAATTAATGTCAATTTCAGCAGAAAAACAGATGATGATATCTCCAAGCTGCTTCCTGCTGAAAGGGGGCAAAGTTGGGAGAAGCAACACAAAGTCCTTATTCTCTATCAGGTGAGGCATGGACAGTTAAAGGCATTCAGCTTCAGAGCAGTTCAGAGGTCCACAGTGGCAGATAACAGGTGACTGGACAAGGCACACATAGGGAAGCAATCATGCTAAGCCAATAATAAACAAGACAGCAAAGTATTACATCTTTTTGTAAACAGTTAGCACGAAAGCAATTAATATTTCAACCAGTCTCTGAAAAACAGCAAGACAGTAACTCATATCAGAGAAAACAGATTGACTTTACCAACATAGGAGGTTAGGAAAATGTATAGGTCTTTTAGATCAGGCTCAAAATTGATTCCGGACAAATTTGTGACTCTAAAGTCCTTTTTGACCATTATTATTAGGCATTTCCACATAGTGGGGAAATGTAACAGTAGTTCACTTTATGCTTTGAATATAGCCCTTGCTGCTGTGCCAGGGCAACTGATTTTTAAAATGGACATGTTTTTTTTTCTCTTCCTCTCTCCCTGCTCCTCCCTGGTCTCTCCCCCTCCTTAAACTCAGGGGAAACAGAATTACTTTTCTTCCCCTTTTAGGCAGATTTTTCTGTCCTTAAGTACACACCCACCTAAGGAAGGAAGTAATCCAGACTTTGGGGATGATGCCAGAACATCTCAGAAATGACTCTCCCAAATTAACAAGTGAATTACAACTCCAATAGAGAACACCTGGATAATGCAGCCTTGGCATCACCTCTTTAAAAGCCCCCTGTTCCTGCTAAAGGGCAGAATCACAGCTTTTGGGACAGGAATCCCCTGCATTTCTCTTTTGTTAGCAAAGCAATAAATCTTCATTTTCCTTTTTCTCAGAAATTATAATTAAATTAATTTAATGTGAAGTTCAGAGTGATTCAAATACACAATATGATATGGCATGTTATCTTTTTCACCTGGGCTTTGAGATCATCACTATAAATGTTTTTCTACTTATGAAACAAATATAAATCAGTATCACAAAAAACTGTAAGCACAATAAATATTTTAATTCTAAATTCTTCCCAATTACTGCTCTCAATTGTTCTTTTATAGTTATTAATATCACTGTTTGTGAAAATGTGTTAAAAGAATGTATTATTATTTGGGTTATTTGCAAAAATAATATAAAGGAGGAGGAAAAAAATTGGCAGGACAAAAACATAAATATTATAAATAACTTGGGACAACTTCAAAGTTTTATATTACTTATTTCATAAAACTACTTAATAGAAATTAATTTCTTCCAAATAACCATAAATAATGCCCTTTATAAGGATTTTCTTTGAAAAAAATAGTTTCTCATTTTTTTAATAAAACTTTGTCAAAACAAAATAAAAATTAAATAAGTACAGACATGTTTTTTTTCATCATTTGTATTCTGCCAATCATCTAATCTTTAGAGCTTGCAACATATAAAATACATTTTAATACACTATAGTTTGACTAAAATAAAGACAGCATTTCAAAAATAAATTTATTTACTTTGAAACAAAAATAAATATATATCTTTTATCTCAGTTTCTGTTCATCAAAACTGGAAGACAAAATATTAACTCTCAGATTTCAGTCCAAGTAAACTTTACCCAGTTCCAATGAAATAATTCTATGACTTATTTTCAATTATTATTTTTACCAACACAACATGCTCTTCAACAGAAGGCTAGATGTTTAAAGGAATAAGTATCATATTTATTAATTAAAATTAATCACATTTACATGCAAATGAAATTTTACACTAGTCCTTTATGATAGTCCTGTAGGTGTACTAATTGTCTAATTTTAAAATTGGCAACTTTTCAATATGACTAAAACTTTTTAATGTGATACTATTCTAGTATGGTGAATGCTATGAAAATAATAATACTACCTTTTCTTTCTTCAAATAAAATTAAAATATCTTTCACATCAAATGATTCAATCACTTACATAACTCTTCCACTGCTTCTCCGTCTAATCTGGATGCCAAAAGGATTTTCCTTGATTTCAACATCATAAAGTCTGTTTTCATAAGTACTTGTTGGAGTGGTTGGAATGTTTAATGGTACTGGAACTTCATATCTCTTATTCTGGGGATCATAAATCTATTGCAGAGAAATAATAAAAGTAGATGTAGCTTATTCTTATTGCTGACACAGCATGCAAATATTATTTACTAATTTAAGTAATTGTCCTAAAAGATTATTTAAAATTATTGTGCATAAAATATATAATTCTAAATCTATGGCCTATTGTATTTACATAGCATTTGAGATGCACAAATATAAATGGGATCCAATTTGAGAATTTGGGGATCTTTTAAAAAATGTTTTTTGAGTCATTTTCTAAAAAAGAAATCAAAAATGAAACTTTTAGAGGTAAATGGTCCATTTTATGAATAAACCGTAAAATGTGTATGTCCTTTCACACATAAACAATGCAATCATTTTTTCAATATTTTTGGTCATACGTGTAATAAGACAACAAATGTTAATAATAAATTATATTTATTCATGTCGTTATTTTCTCTGTACATTTTTAGGGTCCTTGATAACTATTAGTAAACTGCTTTCTAGAATAATGTAGAAATTAATATTCTCACTGAAACTAGTACTCAAATACTAATATTAAATTATGAGCTTTTTAAACAATTGTTAATTACAGTTATGTGCTGCATAATGACATTTTCATCAATGACAGACCCCATATATGATGATGGTCCCAGAAGATGATATGGCCTAGTGATATTTTTAACTGTGTTGGTTTGTGTTAGCACACTTAAAGAAGTTCACAGGACAGAATCGTTTTACTGTGCATTTCTCAGAATGTGTCCTAATTGTTGATTGACACTTGACTGTTATTTTCTTGTTCATGGGAATGTTTGTTGTTCAACATTTATTTATGTTTATAAACAAAGTTTTTATGTTTTGCTTTTTAAATTTGACTTGTGTTCTTAAATTTTTAAATTTTAAATTTTTAAAGTATAAATATTTTAATTGTCTTATTTTCAGTTTTTATTTCTCCATTTGTTAAATATCTGTTTATGAGACTTTCTTATTCTTTTCAGTTGCATGAGATGAAATTGTGACCTAAATGTCATATCTTTTTCAGTTATTTACTCATTTTCATCTTCTTTTTATTTTATTTTATTTTATTTTAAAAAGAGAGAGAGAGAATTTTTAATATTTATTTATTTTTTTAGTTTTTTCGGCGGACACAACATCTTTGTTTGCCTGTGGTGCTGAGATCGAACCCGGGCTGCACGCATGCCAGGCGAGCGCGCTACCGCTTGAGCCACATCCCCAGCCCCTTTTTATTTATTTTAATTTGTTCTTTTTAAATATACATGACAGTAGAGTATAATTTGACATACAGATATGGAGTATGACTTATTCTATTTAGGATCCCATTCTTATGGTTGTACTAGATGTGGAGTTTCACTGGTGGTATATTCATATATGAACATAGAAAAGTTATTTCTGATTCATTCTACTGTCTTTCCTATTCCCATTCCCACTTCCTTTCATTCTACTTTGTCTAACCCACTGAAATCCTACATCCCCATTTGTTGTGTATTAGCATCCACATATCAGATAGAACATTCAGCCTTTGGAACTTGGGTATTTTGAGATTGGCTTATTTCATTCCAGATCCATCCATTTACCTGAAAAGGTGTCTTTTATTTTTTGATGTAAAACCATGATTAAGTTTTATATAAGACATTATGGGATGTCTATGAGATTTGTTCTGTGGTAGTTAGTTTGAAAGACCTCTACTAACCACATACAAGATGATATGATGCTACATTTGGTTTTAGGTTTATGCTTAATTTATTTTTCATATGCAACTCAATCTTAATTTTATTTTAAGGTGTTCTTTGAGGCAAACACTTTTCTACATGAGTAATTAAGTAGGGTAGTTCATCATTACTAATTTTCTCAATCCTTCATTGTTTGGTATTAAAGTTTTGCACTAAGTATATTCATATGTTATACATGCATACTGTATATTGTATACTTTAAGCATATCTTTTATGCTTTTGTACCATAATCTATCAGACAATTTTAGCTCCAGATCCATATTGTTTCAGTTTAGTAACTTTTTAAAACTTTCTTCCTTTTTAAATTTTAACTATTTCTATATGTCTATCATTTCAGATAAACTTAAAGGTTATTGCATGAAGTCTCAAAAATATTCCACAGTTATTTCTATGGAAATACTTTAAAAGCAACAATTGATATAAAGTACACTAACATTTAAAATAAAATTTAGTCCTGTATAGGATTTTTAGTGCTTATTAGTATCTATCAACATTTGTTTTTATTTTACTGACAGTGTACTAATTCCTATGATGTTTGGTGTTTTGACTTGATTTGCTTGGCATTTCGAATTTTTTTCTTGATTTTAGTAATAAGATCTACTGTAATTTCAGCTTCTAAATGATGACACACAGAACTCAAGAAATATATTTTGAAGATTTTATTTTACATCCAGTCACTTTACTGATCTTTCTTATAATTTCCAGTAGTTTTATTAATGGATTTCCTTAGAATTCTTAAAAATATAATTGCTAATTGTAAATATTGAAAGAACTTATTTCTTTTGTATGTTATATTGCATTAGTAAAAATCTCAGACCACTTATTAGGAACTATACTAAGCATCTTGTTTAATTTATTTTAATAAATCTATATTAATATAATACAATGCCAAGTGATGTGTCTCTTCAGCGTTGAACTTATGTATTTAACAAGAATTTAGTTTTTTTAAAATTACCACTGCTTGTTTTTTTTAATTCCAAAAATTAGCAAAGATGAGAAGCTTTATTTAATGATCATTTACCTACGAGCTGTGTGGAAAAAAATTGTATAGAATCAAAACATCATCAAGCTAATTAATATCCTGTAAAATTACATTCAAAATGCAAATGCTTAATCTACTAAAAATGTCTTATTTCAAGAGCTGAGTCAAGTATTGTAATAGTTTATATTGAACATACCTTAAACTGCAGCATATCATTTTTGTGATATTTCACCTCCACACGCAGAGTTGAAATGGAAACAGATGGTAGCGCTATCTTAGCATTTCCAGTATTCCACTGAAGGTCGGCTGTTATACCCGTTGGTAAATACTGAGTTGAGGTGACTACATAAGGGTTGTATTGTTTAGGAAAGTAACACGGAGGAGCACTGGATAAGGCCTAAAAATACAATGTATATTTATTGTCAGAAAGTGTAAGCATTGGATCATTTGACTCTTAAAAACATAAGGCATCCTTCTGAGAATGGTAGCTCATAATTGCAATCCCAGTTACTAGGTTGACTAAGGCAGGAGGATGGCAAGTCTAGAGCCAACCTGAACAACTTAACAAGACTATTTCAAAATAAAAATATAAATTAAAATTAAATTTAAAATTGAGCTAGATTTATATTTAATCAAATGCGTGATTTAGAAAGGAAAAGTATAAAACAATCTGAAACACTGGGTTTTATAATTGTTATATAAAATATCATTTGAATCTAAAGGTAGAACAGTAGAATTGAAACACAAACTGTCATAGGTTTGCAATTAAAAAAAATAGATCTGTTTTCTTTATAAAAATTAAGTATAGTAGTCTCATATTTTGATAACACATTTTTCTTTTTCTTCATTGTGACTTGACTATCGCTTTTTGCATGTAAAAGTGGCTCCAAGCAATAAAAAATAAATAAATTTAGAGCTCACACACACACACACACACACATCACACATCACACACATGTGACAACCATCACAAGGGTATTTGCTTAGGTTCTCTTGTTCTATTTATAAGGAACCTATTTAACCCTTCTTTGATGACTAGTTCTTAGGCCTTGGTCAATTCTATCTTGACCAGAATTTAAAATAGAAATTACAGTCAAAGCTCAGAGCTGACTGGTTTATAAAGAGGTGGAGGCTAGAACCTAAGGAAGAAAAGTGATAAATTCTGGTACTAAATGGTAGTTGCTTTATCACAAATCCATTCTTCCTATATATCTATTTATTAACTTATTATATTGTTGGGAGAAGAAATATACTCCTTATTATTTCCAAGTCTCTTTGACAAGAGTTGTGTAAGACTCCAAGGCTCCCTAAAAGAGCATGTTGACCTAAATAGATTAAACTGGGCTAGTCCTTACCTTTCCATGTTTCTTGTTCTATATGGAAAGCAAATGTATTGACAGAAGTCATGATGTAACTCTGAGTAAAATCAAGTGGTAAACATAGATATGCCTGAATCATTGATGATGCTAAAATGACAATATATTAGACCTGAGATTCTATAATCATGGTGGGTGTAATTGATCTTAATGATGTACTCATAACTGTATTTCCCAATCCTGTTAACCATTACTCTGGGCTGCATGATGTTTTTCTGTATTCTCTGCCCACTAATACATCTTTCCTTATTCTCATAATCACCTCATGGAAAGGAAAACAATCAGAATGAAATCATGACCAGATATTATATGTGCCCCCTACTGTTAAATAACATGAACAGTTTGGCTTCCATTCAAGGAGAATCTTCTCATATGTATACCCAATTCTGTCTCTCTGCTTAAAAGGACATTTATCCCTCAGTTCTCCACTCTAACAAATGTTATATTTAAATAGGTTATTCTTAATAGTATTAGTTAATTTTATTTCTCTTATTTTAAATTAAAAAAAACATTACCACACTAACTTCTTCAGCTCTTTTTCGATTTCTCTGTATTCTTTACAGCAAAACATATAAGAATTCATAATATTCACTGTCTTACTATCTGCAATACCTTTCTTGATTTTCACTTACATTTACTGTAGTCAGGATTTTACCCTCAAACAATCCACAAATATTTTGCTTCTCAATGTTATCACTTTCATTCTGCCAAATCCATATGTTGGTTTTCAGTCTTCATATTACTGATTTAGAAAAAATGTTTTGCACAATTGATCTTTTTTTTCTGTCTTACAATGTGTTATTCACTTGCTTTCCAATCCAGCAAATACTTTATTTTCAACTTATTGCTTTTCCTATTGTTTATCAATATCCTTTCTAATTCCTCCTCATTTTCCTTATGAAGTGTAGAAATGAACAAGGGTTTGGTCTTTGAACTCTTCTTTCTTATCTAATCAAGTTCATACCTTAATAATGTTATCTTATTACCTGGTTTTAAATACTGTATATCTGCTACCCTAATTACAGCTGTGTCCATATTACACTACTGGCATTTTTTTCTTTTCTTGTTTATTTTCCTCCATAGCACTTACCCGACACATAATTTCTTTATTGTTTGTTTTCCCATATTAGAATACAAACTGTAACATGGCCAGTGGATTTTGTTTAAATTGTTGACCTAGAGCAGTAATTAGAACATAGTAGGTCCCAAAAACATATTTGCTAATGAAGAAACATAATGCTCCAAAGGAAGGATGTATGCATCAATCATCTGGCATCCCATTAAAGCTTCACTTGCTTCATACAAGAATCTTCAGATGCTAAAATATTAATTGTTCTTGAAACAGAAAAATTTTCACAATTTTGTTGAGAAGTAGTAAAATTTGCTTTAGAAAATTTTTTCTCACCTTTCTTCAAATTTTGATAATGGAAGAAAGTGAGCATGCTTTGAATGGAATGGGGATGAGAGTATTTGAAAGGATAGCTGGAATTTAAAGGGAACACAGAAGAAATAAAAATATTTCATTCTTTGGCTCTCATCAATCTCAGAATCTCTTCTCCTCGCTTCTTTGTTCAATTGTTCCCTATTTTTTCCTAAGTTGAAGATTATGCTCCTTTATCAAGCAACCGAGAAGAATGAAGGCAATTTTTCTGGAAGCAGAAATTCTACTTATTGTCTCATACAAATGCGGACACTCTTGGGAAGTTGCTGACAGATGTGTTTTGATTTCCATGGTATAATATATAAATTCAGTGCCTTGGTTATAGGAAATAACTATTTCTACTGCCAAAACCTGGTGATGTAACCAAAAGGCCAGCATTTTAAAAACACAAAAGGACATGTTTCTCATATCCCTTTTCTGTAGTATTGGTAAAAACACTTCTATACACAACCAACACTATTCAGATGAGAGAATGGCCAAAATAAATGGCTAGATATTATCGTCTCTTAAAAGAACAGAACTTTATCCCATCACACACCTTCATAAGTTTTAATATCTAGAGACAACTCGTTTGAGAGACTGTTCATCAATGGCAAACTAGCTTACCCAGTTAAGCTGGTCTCCTACAGCCAATATCTAGCAAAGTGCCACAAATAAAGCACAATTTTATTAAATAAAGTTACACTATTCAAACTGTCTGGAAAGCAATTTAAACACCCATTGAGTCTTGGAATTATTAAGGTAAGTCTTTGAATAATTGATTAATATAAAGTACAGTTTCTGATTTCAAATTCTGCATGATTCTGTGTATGAATCTTATTTATATGCCATGGAATTAAAACTGTAATATGTAAAGTTCACATTGAAATACTTATGTGAAAATCATATCGAGTCATAGTTAAAATTACCGTTTGCCATAAACAACCACGCTGTATGCACTTTGGTTCAGTTACTTCATCTGCATCTGGATAACAAGTAAATCTCTCATTTTCAGTGAAAACTTGA
This sequence comes from Marmota monax, assembly GCF_021218885.2. NCBI lineage: Eukaryota > Metazoa > Chordata > Mammalia > Rodentia > Sciuridae > Marmota > Marmota monax. The sequence continues at coordinate 507,182 of NW_026695246.1, read as the reverse complement.
TTCCATCTAACCATAAAGCTTTTTCCAAGTTTTAAGTTGAGACTTCTAATTAAGAGAATCTTTGAAGACAAAATAAGAAAGATTTTAAATAATTATTTAATTTGACCACAGACAATTAAAAATATTTAACATTTTACAATATGTGACAGCCACGGAAATTCTTTAAAATAAATCGTTAATAGTTTTGCTACAATACTTAAAGAATAGAAGAGAAAGAAGAAAAACATAATGCAATTCCAGTAAGTAAAACTTCCAAGATGGAGTAACTATGAGAGATTGTAGAAAATGGAAGAAATCTATTATCTTTAATTCCAGACATGAGTTCACTTTTCAGTTCTATCATTTAATGCTAATGAGTCTTTGGGAATACTGTATAACTGTAATATCCCCAGATTCTGCTCTTCTAAAAGAGAGTGCAATACAGAACGAATTAGATATGAAATTTAAGGCAACTGGTACAATATCTCAGACATACTAGGTATAAAGTAAATGTACTTTTCCTCAAAGAATATAATGGGGGAAAAAGTTGATCTGTTTTTTAGAAGGAAGCTTCCAGATTCAGAGGACAAATACATATTTCTTCTTAACCTAATTGTATCCAGTACTTAAAATGCATCAGGCACAAGTTGAAAAGGAAGCAATAGAGCACTATACCAAATAGAAAAAAAATGAGAAGGATAGAGAAAGGGACAGGAAAGAAGGAAGGCAAGAAGGGAGGGAGGGAGGGAGAATTCGTGAAGAAAAATAATTTTAAAAAACAAGTGTCTATGGTTCTTTAACAATAAATATGAGAGTATACCACAACTAAAATATTTTGTAAGATGGTTTACCTGGTTGGAAGCATCATAAGTAAAATCGCTGTGAAGAATCACTGGCTGTCCATTTTCTTCCACTTTAACTTCTGTAACAGTATCTGTCAACCCAAGGACTTTAATAGTTTCAAATGCTAAGGTAGTTCCTTCTTGATATGATGCATGTGAGCATACAAGATTCAAATTGTTCTGGGGAAAATAAAAGCTTATAATGTCATACAGAGAGTCATCACATACTAACCTGAAATAATGTAAGATATAAAAAAGAAAAAGATTCAATCATCTACCTCTCCATTCTCACCTCTCCCCAAGCAAGTATCTCTTCGTTTTTCATATACATGACATAAAACTTTATTTTCAGAAACAACCTAAATCTCTCCTGATGCAATTCATATGTGCCCCTCCTAATTTTGGCCCCCACATTGATAAAGAATAACTTAGTTTGGGCAACAAGAATATATAAAGAAAAAGAAATTCAGCCTCTATAAAAATAATCACTATTAGTTAAATAAAAATTTAACCTGGATATAGATTTTTTTCATTCTCCACCAAAATCTGCTTTATTACCACAGTGACTGATATACTAAAACATCTTCAAATATGTCAAAATTATTTTCCTAGGACCTGTTGCTTAAAACCCAACATTATACCTAAGAAGCCCAAAGACTTCAGTGCACAAATTTTAGTATGAAAAATCATCTAGTACAATTAAATATAAAATTTCATAATAATAATTTGTTCATGATTTAACAACTTGAATTTAACAATTTAATTTAATGACTATTTCATTGCATTTAGGTAAGATCTTGAGGTAGAATTATTTATTATTATTTTTAAAATAATTCATAATGAAAGAATAACCCATACATTAACAAAATATACATTTAACTATGTATTAAAGGAGAATACTTACATTAGAAACTGAAAATGTATATAATATATAGTTGCCCTTCTCTATGGAGTCTGAAATGGAAAATAATCAAATCTTCAGATTAAAATATAATTAAATTATTTGCTTTTTTTACAGTTATATAAAACAATATTTTAAAAAGTAGATACAATTTATTAATGAAGATTCCTAAACAATTTTGCTTTTATATTGAGTTTCATAATTATCTGTACACAAAATAATCTTAGCATTTTAATTTCCCTGTAAGTTAAGGTGAAGAAAACCTATTTGCCTAATTTTTCAAAGTGCTAATATGTTTCTAGAAAATCATAAAAGATGTATAATCACGTTTATCATTTTAATGATATTTATCTTATTCCCTACCTAGGAAATCACATGTCAAGTTTTTTGTAGAAGACATGGCATACCATAAATTTATTACCTATCTTTTAATTTATTTTTAAATTACTTTCCAGTTTTTAGAGATAAAGACTGAATCTGGAGATATCTTAAGATTGAGATAGACTTTAATCTATAATTTAGTTGACTAACACACATAAATATATTATGGTTTAATTAGATATTTGCACAAAAATGCCTGTTTTTATTTCTACTTTTCTTTTTGGTGTACTAATTCTCCAGTTTGTTGCTGAAAACAAAATTTAAGATACTGAATAATGGGAATAAATTGTAAAACATTCTTACCTCAAGCAATTTGACATTAATTTAAAAATATTTAAATATTGGTTTCCCCTTAAATATCAGTTTCCCTTTTTGTTTACAATTACACAATTTTCAGAACTACAGTCATAATTTAGTTGTGCATATGGAAATTTATTAAAATTTTAATTTTAAAATATTAACATGGCATAGAAAGATATACACAATTGTCAAGAACTAAACAAAAAGCCAATAGACAAAACTAGATATTTCAATTGAATATATATATATATATATATATATATATATATATATATCAAATAATGTTAATTTCATGGAATAACTAAAAACCATAAAAATAACATAATGAATCCTATTTTTATCAGTACATTCAAAATGCAACATTATCCCACTAAACATTAAAAAACACGTTACCTGGAAACTTACCTTTACTTTCTCCATCATCCCAGAAAAAGTCTCCTTGTGCCATGTTACTTTCATTTAATGCAATAATGAGTCCTAGAGGATTCTTACGGCTGTTGAGTAAAAGTAAGTGTGCATATAAATTTTTAAAATTTATGTAAGTGAAATATCCTATAAGTAAGTCCATTTCAACCTAATAGTTTTGTAGTTCTTCAGCAACATAAGATCACTGATATTCACAAATTACTGCCTATGCTAGAAATTTTTCAGTACCAATATTATTATGTGAATGCAGAGATAACTTATTTTCTTAGAAAATATATAAAATAACTAAGTATAATAGTGTGGTAATGAAGTTTTTATGTTATGACATCTGCAAAATTTAAATAGTATAAGGTTTCAAGTGAAATGAAAATAAAATGATGTCTTATCAATGCTCAATTCAACTTGCATCACCCTAAATTGCAGTGTATAAAGTCCACAACTTGTACACAAAATAATGAAGACATGATGTCAAAAATTCTAAATATCTTTAATGAAATATCTAACATTAAAATAAAGATAATTGTAACAGGAGTAATGAGACATGTGATCAATAAAAATATTTTCCTTAGTTATATATCTCCACAAATAGCACCCCTGAGGATACAATGTCCAAGTAACTGTTTTATACAGAATATATTCTTTCCAATACACATTTACAAAGGTGGTTTCTCTTGTTCAATACAGCTCAATGACCAATTTTGAGAGCATGGTCATTAAAGTTACATTATAAGAATAAACAATTCTAGAACACCAAGGTAATTTAATTACTAACATATAGTCATCCTCTCATTAATTTGTTCCTTCAAGTAAGTATATACAGAAAATAGTTTTTGATGGGCCAGGAACTATACAAAATTGGAAAGATAAAATTGAAAAAATTCACATAATTGTTTTCATGGAGTTTATAGTCTACATGCACATACATGGTACACAGAAAAGTAAATAATATACTTTCATATATATAAAATTTTCAGTTATAAAAAATGTAGCAAGGTAAGTCATGGAAGGTGTTGCAGAAAATGGGAAATTAGGTGAATTAAAAGAGACTACTATGCTCTTGGACTCAATACTGCAAAATAAAACACCAGAATCACTAAGTTTCTTATTTTATTCTGAATATAGAAATATTTAACAGTCCTACTAGAAAACTGTTTCTCTATTGTACTTTACCTAACCTGAAATATCTACTTCATTTACCAATGTTTAAAAAAAAATATTTAATTATTTGGTCAACAAACTATTGAGCCATCCTATATAATACTGAAGTATGGAGTATTTGGAGATTTTTTTTTTTATTTGTTTTGTTTTATTGAGACAGGCTCTCCCTAAATAGCTTTGACTGGACTCAAATTCAGAGTTCTATCACCTCAGCCTTCTATAGGCAAATGCTACAGAGTCTGCTCACTTAACAAATTAAAAGTAAAACATTTTAGGAGAAAGAAAAAATTGTTGACAGTGTGTGTTAAAAATCCAAACATGTAAATACTGACACATCTTCAAATTGTATAACAAGAATTAGTATTTTATATTTTTATCAAGAACCAGAGATTATCTTTAATCCTCTATGTTCTAGAGAGAACATGACTAAATATTTGGTAATGAAAAAATATTTAATCCAATAGTGTTAATTTTTTTAATCAAGACATTTGCTTTTATATATAAAAACTAAGTCTTTTTGTAACCATGAAGATTATAGTTAAGCATTACCTCTGTGTGTCAAATATGTTCTGGTGAAAAAAACTAAACATTAATCTCTGATTCTTAAGAAAAATATGAACTCTTAACACAAATTAAATTGCAGATTTCAGCTAGTGACTCATTTTACCTTGCTGTTGTTGTTACTGCTGGTTCTTGGGTAGGGATGATATAACCTCCTCTGAGATGTAACCCTATCTTATCTGCTGGAAGAGGAATATCAACCCGCTGTTTTCTCCATGGCCTTTTTGCACCCTAATATTTTTTAAAAATGGAAGGTCTTTTTATTATCAGTGAAAGGTTTAAATTCCATTCCACATTTTTATTCTGAGCATTCATATCAACCAAATGAATATGATTATATTACTTTCTAACTTTTTAAGAAAATTCTATTCCTTTAGTTTGCTATATAAATCAAAGAAAAAATAAATTTGCTTTCTCTAAAATTCAAAAGATTGATATGGAGAAATTAATTTTCTTTGAATGTTAATTAATAATAATTTTAGATAACCCCACTCTACCATTTACTTTAAATTTAATGTGATTCTAGTAATCACAATTTTAAATACTGATCAACAATTTTAGCATCCACATGAGATAGAGAAAACGTGGTGTTTATCTGGCTTATTTCATTCAACACAATATCCTCCAGTTCCATCCATTTTGCTGCAAATACTAGAGATATCATTTTTTAGGACTGAATAATATACTATTGTGCACATACATACATCCTTTATCCATTTATCTGCTAATAGACATTTAAGTTGATTCCATATCATATGTATTGTGAATAGTATATCAGTAAACATAGAAGTGCAAGTGTGTTCATATAATTTCCTTTGGGATAGATATATCATTTGGTGGATCTATTGTTATTTTTTTAAGAAACCCCCTATATTGTTTTCTGGAGGAAGCGAGGCAGAGAGAGATTAAGTAATAGGTACCAAAGTGCAATTAGAAATAAAAGTTTTACTGTTCTACAATACACTGAGGTGGTAATTTTAGTTCACAATAACCCATTGTATATTTTATGAATAACTAGGAAGAGTTCAAAGTCTCCAAAAACAATTTAGTGATAAGAAAATGAAAAAGCTAATTACTCTGATTTAATCAGATCACAATATTTACATGGATTGACATATTCCATCATACTTCATAAGTATGTACACTTCTTATGTGTGAATTTAAAAAGTTAAATGTTTAAGGAAATTGAAATGCTTACTACACTGATTTGATCTTCACACATTGTGTACTTATGTCAAATTGTTACACCCTATCCCAAATATGTACAATTAAAATAACAATAACAAATTTAAAACATAGGGAAACTGACTGACTTTCACACACAGAAAATAAAGTTAGCATGTATAGTTTCTTCATAAAAATTGTTTTATAAAATTAAAGGCTCTGCTTAGCAAATTAAACAATATACAACAAAATAACTTTGAAAATAAGTACTTCTAAGACGTATTGCCAAATGAAAATGATTGCGCATGAATGATGTTATGTTGCCTTTACAAGAATAAAATGAAAATATTTCTACAAATGTTTAAATATACCATATAAAAGCAAATGTATAACATTATTTCAGTAATCAAATATAATTAAATATATAAAATAGAAAAGCATTAAAGTAAGCTACTACTATATCCTAAAAAACTTCTTTTATTCCGTTTTAAATGAATAACAATACCTCCTTAGACTAAATAGAACTTTACATTAAAGCATAGCTCATGTGCAACAGAGTATATTTTCACTATTTTTTACACAGTTCTCAAAATATTCTTTTTATAATAATTACAGAACTCTTAAAAATAGGTATGCCATATATTTGGAGTTAAGTTTCCATGTCTAGATGTTTGAAAATATAATAGTTTAATAACTATATATATTTGAGTGTTTAATACACTCAAAGTGTATTAAATTTACTTACAGTTTCGTAGTCATACCAAGTAGCATCAGGTATGAATGCATTCACTGATTCTGCTCCCTAAATTGAAGCAAGACAATATGTACTTTTAATTTTTTAAAATTTTTATCAAATAATACATTGGGCTTTCCATTTTTCAAGAGGAAAAATTTAAATTTCCTCTTTGTTGTCACACACCATTATCTCCTATGGATACTAATCAAAGTGCCATTTTCCTAGCATTACTCATCAAAATGTAAAAAATAAGCAAAATCAAAGAGGCAAAGATGAAATTATTTTAGGTATCAATTAAAATAATGCATGAATGCACTTATACTGCTATAAAGTATGATCATTGTGAATGTAAATATGTTCATTTCTGTATATTTCTCCACAGACACAGAGACATTAAAAGACAGGAACCACCAATTCGCTCCACTATTTTTTGAACACTTTCTTAAGATCAGATAGTTCTCAGATTACCCTTTACTTACACTTTAACAAAATTTCAACATTTATGTTTATTTAATGAAAAGCTCACTGATATTAATGTTAAACTTGACTTCGATTAAATAAAAAAGCTTTTACAAGAAAATATTAGTTTTATGCAATGCCTGTGCCTTTAATACATATTATATATTTGATAAGCATAGATTTACTTAATATCCTTATAATTTTTAAATGTCTTCTGCACTTTAGTATTCAATTAAACACTTATAATCTTGAAACAGTCCATTGAGTAACATCTATAACCCAGATGCTTCATAATTAAATATGGATTTAATAATACAAAGTTCCCTTTAAGCAATAAATTTATTAAATTTGTAAAACTTACCTGTTTCAAAACAGGAGTGATAAGTAATGCAGGGCCCCATAAAAACTCAGTATCCTCAATCCAGCTGCTTGTATCCTCATAAAACCTAAGAACAAGGACAATGTTTAAGATAAAATAATACAAAATAAATATATCCAAATTCCTTGTTTGTTTGATATTTTCAGTTTTCCCGGAGTATCATTATTCATTTTACTTGCTTAGAAGGTGTGATTTTAAACCAATAGTTCCTACATTATTTATGATTCATCTCACAGTTAAAAGGAAGGGAGAGAATAGGGAGAAATTAAAGAAATTAGTTCTGATATTCAAGAAAAAATCTTCCATAGGTGATATGGCTACTTTGAGTCTGTAATAAATTATTTTTTAATTTCTCCTGTAATTAGCTTTATCAAATACCACAAATCTTTCATATTCTACTCTTTTCCTTTTAAACTTTTTCATCTTAAAACTCCAGTTTTGAAATGTATTTGAAAAGGTCTTTAAGTCATTTCTTAAGGAAAGGTTTATTGTAATCATGTTATACAAGTATAAGCACAATTCACGTTTTTTAAGCATTTTACATTGTAATCTATATTTACATGATTTTACAATGCACACTTGATATACTTTCAATGATTCTGTGTTTAATCTTACTGATATAATTTTCCTAACATATTATATGTATGTTTTTCTTGTAAGTTTTATTCAGTTGTAACATTTCTATAATTAATGTTGTCCACCCAACAAATTATGTTTAGTAAAATCATTATGTTATTTGTCAAATTATATATATAATTGTAAATATAAGCAAACATAGATTCACTTGATATTGTAATTTATCTCTTCTAATCTTTTCAATGTGTGTCTTAATATATTTTAAAAGATATTTTAATTCTTATACATAGTACTCACTCATGAAGAACTGGTCTTGCTACTGTTTCTCCAAACATATGGGCTTTATAAAACAGAGTATAGAGGAAAGGTAATAAGGTATAGCGAATATTTAAATAGTGTCTTGATGATTTGACCAGAAGCGAATTCTGTCCAAAAAATGCGGGATCCTGATGCTATAGGATAAAAAGGGAAATTAAAATAAGAAAGCTAAAATGTAAATGTATATTGATATAGAAATATTTTCATGTATTTCTGAAACACAAATTATATATATGAGCTTGCTTATAAAAAAGCTAAAATTGTCCTTATTTCGTCATCACAGTGTGTGATAAATATTTCCATTTAGTTGATTATGTATTTAATAAGATTTACATTAGATATTTCTGATACAAATGTATCAGGGAAGATGACTTTTTTTAAAACAAAACAGGAGTTTCACCTGTTAGTTGTGGTAGAATTAATTATTGGCCTCAATATTTCATTGTACTAACATCCTTGGCCATGTAATTTGTAGTCCCTATCATTGAGCAGGGTGTTCCTACCATCACAAGTTGTTACCATACTTGATGTTGTGCTCAGATCTCTGAAGTAGTTTAGGCCAGTGGGATGACAGTATGTGTGTCATAATCAAGCACAGTATTGAAATGTGCTTGCTTGAGGATCTACTGTCTTGTGATTGTCACTACCATTAGAATACACCCAGGTAGTCCACTCTCCCAGGAATATAGGGAGCAGAGCTACCTGGCCAGTCTGCAGTCTTGAACCTTGAAGTGCAGCATTTCTACTGAGCCCCAACTAACAGTCTAGATTAGCTAACCTCCTTAGGTAACCTGTGGGAAAGCCAGTTTAGATCTCCTTTTAGGAAATTTACTCAAGATAGCAGCCACTGTTTCTCTGGATTTACATTTATGTTTACACTGAAATCCTGTTTCACTTTGGCTGCTCCTAACCATTGAATGTTCATGACAGGAATACTTTGCACACCCTATTCTAGGAGATGTAGGACTCTTTCAGTGGTCAACTTGGCCTTAAACATCCCCATCTGACCTCAATGAAACTGTGAAACTATGTTGCAATCGGTGATTCTCCTTACCAAATCACCTTCTTTCCTGGCCAGCTTCCCTGCTTGAGACCTGATTTGTGGTTTGAAGTCTCCTGCCAGTTGTCCTTCACAAGTATTTCATCAATGAATCCCTAACACATTAATTCTGTCATACCATCTACTTCTTGGAAAACACCAATTAATACAAAGTACAATATAATCCATATCAGGATCTACTATGGACATGAATTGCTCCTGAGTATCTTTTGGGTGAACTACTCACCATCATTGGATGGATTAGGAAGTGGCTAACCTCCAATTTGCCCTTTTAATTCTTTTCCCTCATGCCACCTTTGAAGCCAAAATGAGGAGTTGTCATCTTCTTTTTAAAGAATTAAGTGCAGGCAATAAATGTGTTAATACTGAATAATTCTTAAACAGCACACATTTCATTACCTTAATTGTTTAACTGAACTTTACCCTTCTCTGAAAAAATTATATATATATATATAGAACCATGACATGCTGAAATCTGGGCTGGCTGAACAGCTTCACATTTCCTTGTATTGGAGCTACTACTAGTTCAGAACCATGCTATCAAAGTCTTAGTTTTGTTTTTCCCATCCTATTTATTCCGGTTTTATTTATTATGGAATAATTTGGGACTCAAATTTTTTTGCAAAATGTCTTTAATTTTTATCTTTAATGAAACAAAAAGTGGAGATTCTTAATAGTATAATTTTTATGAAAACTAAGTTACCTGAAATTTACATTGCCAGAATCAAAGAATCCATACTCGAAAATCTTTGACTCTAACTTAAAATACTAGCAATTTAACACACATTTTTTATGACTGAGGCTTTAATAAAATATTTACATTATAATTATATTTTGCCTCATGATTTCCTTACTTGATTTTTTATATAATAGTTGTATTTGTATGTGTGTATATATGTACATATAAATGTAAATATGGGCATTGAGACAAGAACATCTAACTATTCTTTGCAAATTATTCTGTAATCTTTCAGATCATATCTTCTGTAGACAAATTTAGAACATAATTAGACCTATAGTTGTGGAGAAGAAAAGTCACTTGCCTGATATCCATCAGCATTATGATTTCTAGAAAATGGATAAAATGCTCCAAGTTGCATCCATCTTCTGCAAAGCTCTTCTGTAGTATCAGCCACAAATCCACAAATATCTGCTCCAACCTAAATAACAAATATATGTATTATTTATAGCATTAAAATTCTCAAATTTTCCAAGAGAATCACATTTTATGCCTAAACTTTACATATTTCTTTTTGAACCTATTTTTCGTTTTTGCTCCATCTTTACCTCTAATACCACATTGTTTTACATACTTTTGTCTCCACTGTCTCTACACATTTGTAGCCTATGTGTTTACTTTTATCAATTTTTGTTTGATAAAATCATTAATTCAATGTGTAAAGATAAAATTATTGTGTTAAAATATTTTGCATCTTAATAAAAATGAAACTCTTTAATTTTTATTATTGTAAGAGTAATTGATAGAATAAAGCCTGTGACTACGTATTCATATTGATTTTATGAATAAATTATTCTAAAGAAAATTGAGTTCCACTCCAATAGACTTGCTTCAAGATGTCTACAGAAAAATGCTAATTGAATGTAGTTATTTTCTATTTATAATCATTTATTCATTTTTCTATGTAAGTACATTGTACTATATGTACCAATAAATGATATGACGTGTCGTTTGCATGTTTATTAACCATATAAATGACATGTTGTATTTTTCATTTTTGGTAAGATTCAACTATATTAATGTTACCCTGGTTCTATTTTTTTTGTTTCAACCAAGAGATTTATTGGGGAGCTGCCAAAATGGGAAGAAAAGGAGGGGCAGAGAGAAAGAGAGCAGAGGAAGAGCAGAGAGAAAGAGAAAGGGTAGAGAGAGGAGAGAAAGAAGAGGAAGAGGGCAGAGAGGAAGAGAGGAAGAGAGCATAGAGCAGAGCTACCCTGGTTCTATTTTGAATGGGATCTCATAACTATAAGAGATAGTCCTATGAAATTGATGTATATATTTCCTTATGAACATATAAAGTACTCTTATTAAGTATTATGTATACATAGATTTATTTTTCTGGTTTCTTGGAAATATACATTGTTTAATCAGAACTGGCTATAAAAATGTATAAGCATTAGCAGTAAATACATGTCCCTACTGTTTATTTTCTTGATAGTTCTTGATATTTTCAGACTTTTTCATTTCTCAGCTATCTATATGAAAAATATATCACCCAAGTTCTACTTAAATTTTTCTGACTTCTATGGAAATTGAGATCTTTTTCTAATTTTATTGAGTTATATGAGATATTCTTTCTATAGAATTGTCTGCTACACACTTTTTACTATGTTTTCTATTGATCTTATTTTGTATAGATTTACAGTATACTATAATTGCATTTTAATCATTTATTAGTTATATGAATTGAATATATTATTTCCTAGTATAAAGTTTCCTTTGTAAAATATCTGTTGATAAGAAGTTTTAGTTTTATAGTAATCAAATTTATAAACATTTCCTATATGATTTTTGCCCTTTGTGTCCTATTTAAGGTGTAATTCCTATAATATAATGTTATAAATTTATCTCTTTATATTTTTTCCTAAAATAGTTAATATTAAAAGACAAAAGTATTTAATCTATTTGGTATTAATTTTTTATTTTTTAAATTTGTGTTAATTAGTTATACATGACAGTAGAAAGCACTTTGGTACATTAAATATAATGGAGTATAATTTTTCATTCTTCTGGTTGTACATGGTGTAGTCATATAGTTATATTTGTATATAGGGTAATGATGTCTGGTTCATTCTACTACAGTGATACAGCCATATCAATGTTTATATCAGCTCAATTCACAATAGCTAAATTATGGAACCAACCTAGGTGTCCTTCAACAGATGAATCAGTAAAAAATATTATATATATATATATATATATATATATATATATATATATCATATATATGTATGATGATATATATCATGATATATATATGATGGAATATTACTCAGACTTAAAGAAGAATGAAATTATGGCATTTGGAGCTGGATAATATCATACTAAGTGAAATCAGCCAATCCATAAAAACCAAAAGCCAAAAGTTTTCTCTGAAATGTGGATGTTAATTCACAATGGAAGGGGGCTAAGAAAGAATAAGAGATACTTTAGATTAGGTATAGGGGAGTAAAAGGAGTGGGAGAGAATGGGGATAGAAATGGTATTGATTTTTATACACAGTATCAGAAATGGGTTCATTTTATTTTGTTTTCTAAAAGTATGTTAAATTGTTCATATAACTACTTGACACTTTCCTCACAGATCAATGGATAGTACTTGTCATTTAACAAATTTACATATATGCATGTGCTTCTGTCTTATTTTAACATATTAATGCATTTGAACATCCACATCATTGTGGTAAACACCATTGCATTATCGAGTAGGGAATATTCTCATGCACTGAATTTTGATTATAATTTGGGGAAATGCATATCCTTTATATTGTGAATTTATTGTTCATTAATATGGTAGAGCTTAAATTCATTTACTAAGCTGTTCTGGTTATTGTTTCTTAATTTGTACAATCAATAACATTTTGTATTAAAATACATTTTAATATTTTTTTTCTTTTTGACAAAACATGCTATAAATGCATGTATTTTATTTAAGTCTTCAATGAACCGCCTTTGTATTATAATTTTTGAAATTATTTCTCAAAACACTTTGCTTTAATTGCATTAATATGTCTTATTTTTGTTACATACACCTTTCTTTGGATCACTACTTAATATTAACAAAATCTTTTTGTGTTTAATTAAGTATTTGAGGCTATCATTCTTCTTTTACACTAATATATCTGAAGTAACACAAGATTTGATAAGAAACATAATTAACATTCAGCTATAAGGTTCTTTTTTATTGCTGTTTTTTTGCATTTCCATTCAGTTTGGTTTTCAGTGCATGAATAATAGGATAATGTGCTTTTTAATTTCCAAGTGCAAGATGGTGGTAGGGGGATCTTTATTGATTGTTCACTTAATTTTTTGGTGCTTGTGTAATTTCTACACATGAAAGAAAGAATAAATACTTCACCAAAATCTCCAAATATACTTAACATGTTTAAATCAAAGGATTCTCTGTGATCTTGAATATCAACATTATATAATATTTTTGCTTGATATAATTAGAGATTGTGTTGAATTTCTTTTATCTTTTTAGGTAAAAGAAGTAGCTTTATTTTCTGTGTGAATCTAAACTGATTATAAAAACTTTTAAATATAATTCTTTTCCATAATTTATATTTATCTTCTGAATTAGTTTCCATAATAAAGTTTTGTTAATTCCATTTTCCATACTGTAATGGTTTGAATGGTAGAGATGTCAAAATTTCAGTTTTTTCATAAATTCCTAAAGAATGAAGACTGAGATTATTCCTGTAATATCCTCTTTAATAATTTTACCAAAAAGCATTAAAGATGCCATTACAAGTTTATGTGCTGGTGCTAAGGATGCAGCTCTGTGACTGAGTATTTGCCTAGCACATACAAATTCCTGGATTCAAGCCAGGCATGGTGGTGCATGCCTGTAATCCCAGCAGTTTAGGAGACAGGAGAATCCGGAGTTCAAAGCCAGTCTCAGCAAAAAAACACTAAACAACTCAGTGAGACCCTGTCTCTAAATAAAATACAAAATAGGGCTGGGGATGTGGCTCAGCAGTGGAACACCCTGAGTTCAGTCCCAGTACCCCCTGTCAAAAATAAGTTCCTGGATTCCATCATCATGACGAAAAATGACAAGAAATCTAATATTTTTTTGTCTTTTATAAATACATATAGCACTGTATTGAGCTGCCTTACCAAAGGTGTTCCAAACAAACTGAACTCCAACATTCCTGTGATAGACCATTCCATTTGTTCCCAAGAAGCAGTATTATCTCCTAACCAATGTGCAGCATGATGTCCAGATCCAGCAAAAGTTGACCGGGTGAGAATGAAGCTTCGCTTATTAGGAAAAACTTTTTCTACAGCTCTTAAAATGAAACAAAATTAATAAGATTTACCTTAAAATAAAACTGATATTTGCTAATTTTAAAACTTTAGTTTCAAATGTAATTTGAATATTCTCTGAGCCAATTCATAATATTTAAGAGCTTTTTCTCAAAAGTTTATATCAATTTTATTAACCTATCAATACTTACTAATTTAAATATATCGTGATCAAATACAGAAGAATATTTTTTAGAAACAATGAGATTTTGAAAGACTTCACTCATTGTTTACCAAATCAAAAGCCCATGGTATCTACTCAATATCTGCATTAGTAATATATTGTTTAAACTCATTGAAATCCTTTCATAAATACAAAGTTTATAATCTGAACTTAAATATAATACTCTTTCTATAGAGTAATGACTAATCGTACCTTAGTGTTTACATTTTCAAGTGTTAGCAGGCAGTTATAGCAGAAAAAAAGCTTATGTGTATGTAGCATTTAATTTTTTTATTTTCTAGAAGTTAACTACCAGCAACAACTATTAGCATTATTCATTTTAATCTCTAATGGTGCCTGTTATTGATTGTTTTTTATCAGTGCCAAATTATTGAGAAAAGATAGAAAACTTTAATTTAACATATAAACTTATTCAGGATACCTTAGAAAAAATATGATATTTACAGATGCTTTTTCCACATTACTGTTTTAATTATTTTGGATTAAATATAGATTTTATTGACTTAAATAATGTAATATATAATACTGTGGTAAGTATAAATACAAAACTAATGCAACACTATGAAAATAGTGTACAAAACTTTAACATTATGGTGTGATTTGGGATGAGAAAAGCATGGATTTGAATTAACACTCAATCACAGTTATTTAATTATAAGAGAATTATGAATATATTAAGAATTGAACCTATGTTTTATTGACTACTGCATTATAGAACCTTATATAATATTTAAACATATGATGATCTGCTTCCTTAGTTTTATATCAAGTAAATTTTTTACTTTATTGCATTTAAAAAGGACTTGGAAAAATACTACTTAGAAATTACACTTTAATTTTGATTGAAACACTTGATTTCAGAAAATAATCAAGGACCTGTTTTAGGAGCACCTTTGGCTCAATTCAATTGCTTAGAAAACAATTATACTGCTGAGAGGCACACGCCTGTAATCCCAGCGGCTCTAGAGGCTGAGGCAGGAGGACTGCAAATTTAAAGCCAACCTCAGCTACTCCGAGGCCCTAAGCAACTCAGTGAGACCCTGTATCTAAATAAAATACAAAATAGGGCTGGAGATGTGGCTCAGTCGTCGAGTGCCCCTGGTACCCCTTTCCCCCCAAAAAATAAAAAAATTATACTTAGAGATGACAAGCTGAATCAAATTATTGAAGAATAATTATATCTGATCAACAAATGATGATGTAATAACGAGCGTCCAATTAAATACATAGACCACATAGTGATGAATAACTAAGGACCAAATTCATGACTATTAGTAATAGAACTGATACTTCTACTGACAAATTTTTAGCATGAAATTATTATTTCCTTTCTTTATTACCCTTGTTATTTTCTAACTATACTGATAAATTACAAAAAAAATATTTCTAGACAAATACAAAAAGAGTTTCTGAATGAAATGATAATTACTTCTCTGTGGCTATAGCCATGCTGTATCCATACAGGCTGTGAACATCATATTGTTTCCCCCAGTTTTGCAGAGCATCCATGCAAAGTGTTTTAGAATACATGAGTTTGTCAAGAATATCTTAGAGAAAGCACATAAGAAACACGTCTTAAATTAAAAAATACAATGAATTAAAATAAATTATAATTATATCCTTATCCTGTACTCTTACTGAGCTTGGAGAAACTATTAGATTTACATTTATCTTGATAAATGCCAGTGAAATAATATTTCCTAACTTAAATAACAAATAAATACATGGAAAAATAGCCATTAATGGGAGTATGAAAGCATATACATCTATATTATGCATCATATACTCATAGACTCATTTTAAATCTCTACAGTAGAAAGTTTATTTAAATATAATCTTACATTATATTTCATATTGATTTCATGTTTTAAAAAATAGATCAAAAATTTTGATTTATAAACATATGCTAGAATTTACCAGTTAACAGAAAAACTATTCTCAATTAAGACTTCTAGTTAACCAAATGAAATTTACCAGGAGTAAAAGGTGGATAATTCAAACTATTCTCACTGCACCCTTCTGTTGAACCTTGAACAAAGCTGGAAACTTCATTCATGTCCTAAAAGGATATAAAAATGAAAATCAGCAGATTTTAAATAATTCTATGTCACACAAGCAAAAATTCTCCAATTTAAAAAAAATACTTTATCAATGGGAACCACAAAGTTCTTTTATCCCTGAGGTACATCCAAGCTACCAACCTAAAAATAAGCAGAATTTAAATATCATCTCACAGAAGTATTTTAGCCAGCTTGAGATATTGTAGACACCCAAATGAATTTCACTTAAGTAATTTTCATTGAACATGAAACACATTAATTTAAATGTTAAGTTTTTCACCTTTTTTCTAAATGGTTGTATGAGTGTCTTCTTTGAGTTTCAATTGTTACACACACATTCCTAGCACATTAATTTATTCAACATAATTATGTTTTGGATCACTTTTATTTAGTTTCTATGATATGCTAAGCACATGACTATCAACACTATTTGTGTAGCCCAAGTTCCTGTCTTTGCTCCTGAGAGACTGGAAATGGAAAAAAAAATGCAAAAAGTCTTCAGTATTCTAATTCAAATAGTACAACCTCAAGTGAGCTTGATCATATTCTGACAACTCATGACCTAAGCATCTTTATAAAGATTAATTTAAATGTTCCTATATTAACAGTAGTGCTGGAAAAAGTTTTTTTTTTCCTGATAGCTTCTCCATTTCATCCTCTCCTGCCTTTGAAGATGAATCCCATTCTTTGATTATATAGAAAATGGAGTATTCTTTCTTTCTTTCTACAGCACAAAGTCTCTTTCACTGTTTCTAAATTATCAATTATAATTATTATGGTTCTAATAAACCAAAGTGTTTCATATGTAGGAAAAAAATCTATAGAATTTTTTAAATTCATAATTTAATAGCTAAAATGAAAAATAAAGCTCAATGTCATAGGATTTTTTAAATTATTACTTTCTGTAGCTAAGTATTGGCAGTATGATTTTGCTGATTTTACGTTAAAAAAAAGAAAAAAACAAATACCTCTATTTTCATTCTATCAATAACATCATAGAAATTCAAAGATAATGCTCATTCTTTACTCAATTCCATTTTGTCAGAAAAAACATCTAATTTTTCCTTATTTGTATTTTTCCCAACATATTTGATATACAGATTGTCCCAAATAAATACTTGCAAAATAAATAATTTTTAAATAAATCAATTTATAATTAAAATATGACTAAATAAGTAATTAGCACTTCAAGGACATAGAAATACTATGGACCTAAAACCCAAAAGGCATATGGTCCAGAATGTCTCTCCAGGGTTTCATTCAGTTGTAATACTTTTGAACAAAGTCAATGTTGTTCTATGTTCAAGCTCATTAAATGTTTTTCCTAAAATATAGAATTTCAGGATCATGGTGGTTTCTTTCACATAATGGAGTTACATTTGCCATAACACAAGGATTAACTATCATCCAATATTTCTTTATACCATAAATATGTTTAGTAGCTAGCTATTTATAGTTATAGAAATAAAACTTCATTCCAAGAAACATCCAAACACTTGTGTTTTCCTTTAATAACTGCACAAGTCATCTAGTATTTTGTTTCTTGTTTCTTGATATGAATCACAACTTACTGCCAATTCTGATTTGTTTTATTCCATGGCTTACTAAAAGTTTCTAAAGAGTAAAGACATTCAGATTGATATTACTTGACTATTGCAGACCTACATTAATGTTTTTGAAATTGCAAATAGGTTTATGAATTTCTACAGGATTATCCTCAATATGATTAACTTTTTAAAGATAAATTATTAGCTATAAAATTCAACACTTCAATTTAAAAAGTTAAATTTATTCTATAAAGTACATTGCTACAGAAGAAACATCTCAATTTGTATTTCTTGTTGTTCCTCTCTAACCTATGAAGATACCAAATATAATATTTACAGGTTCTAGAAAACATTAAAAGCTTTTACTTTTATGTTGAATATATTAGAAAAATAGAGCTTGTTGCTTTTTTATAGCTAAATTATTCTATGTTCATTGACCAAAATGACACTTTTAGACTACTTACAATCCAAAGTCCATCATAGTTCACTGTTTGATGAAAATCACTGCATTCATTTGCCCACCAATTTATGCAGTTTGGATTAGTGAAATCAGGATATACAGATAATCCTGGCCATACCTACAATGAACACATTATCCACATAAATACATAAATAAAAGTACAAATACATAGTGGATTTTTAAATTAATTGAGTTGTGTATTCTAAAATTATTAAAATTTTAATATTGTATATTTTTTAGGCATACACGATATGCTTTCATTATATTCTCAGGCCTATTTCTAGATGTGTTTAAGTAAAAACAGTTAAAAAGAAAAAGAGAGGAATATCATGAGGCATTTAAGAAGGAAAATATAAAAGAACTTTGTATGAGACTGCTACTTTTTTTATTTATTTTTAGTTATTTTATTCTATTTTTAATATATGACAGAATGCATTAAAATTCATATTAGATATACAGCACAATTTTTCATATCTCTGGTTGTATATAAACTATATTCACACCATTTGTGTCTTCATACATGTACTTAGGGTAATGATATCCTTCTCATTTCACCATCTTTTTTACCCCCATGCCCCCTCCCTGCCCCTCCCACCCCTTTGCCATATCTAGAGTTCATCTAATCCTCCTATGCTCCACCTCCCAACCCTAAGGCTGCTACTTTTACTGTAGCTAAATTTATTTCTTAGCCTCCTTGTATATTAGATTAAAAAGTACACACACAAACACACACAAACTATATGTATATATACTACATGTATATATACATATATAAATACATTCCCATCTGAATAAAACAAAGCACATAGTTCATTTCTACAGAAATTTGCTTCCAAGAAATCCAGGTAAATAATCTCTTTTATATTTATGTCTTATCCACAATGTCACTATGATACTAAATGTATGCTAGGCCACTATTCCAAGCATTAAAGCATTTTTACAATTTTTAACATATAATCTTCATTGTGAATTTAGGAGGTGGGGTAGGTACTACTTTTATCATCACTTTACAAGTAAGGTAACTGCCATATGTGAATTCAGCTTGTGGATGAGAAAAGTTATACACAGCAAAGTTAAGCATGTTGTTCAAAGTTACACTACTAAGAACTGATGTAGCAAGAACTCCAACCAAGGTAATTTTATTCCTTAGTCCATGCTGGTAAACACAAAACATATTATGCTACCTCTTTGTGATTTATGCTCCTCCAAAGTATTTTACATTAATTTACTTATTGCATCCAATAACTGCATTAAGCAAGAAGAATTCAATTTTAAATTAATTGGGATAAATATAGTGTTTATATCCAGATAATCACTACTGACTGGCTGGCTGATGTGGACATAACCAACAGATAAAACTTTTTTTTTTTTGCACAAGGGATTGAAATTGGTGGTGCTTTACCACTGAGCCACATTACCAGCCTTTTTATTTTTTATATTGAGACAGGGTCTTACCAAATTGCTTAGGGCCTCACTAAGTTGATGTAGTTGGCCCTTAACTTTGACCCACCTGTCTCAGCCTCCTGAGTTGCTCAACAGAATAGATCTCCAAAAATTATATTCCATGAAATATTAATAGGCATCATGTGTAGGAAAACTTGGTTCTAATGGGCTCATAATTATTCAAGGAGATCTTTCTAAAGAAAATTTAGCAAATGCACTAAGAAGTGATAGGAGCCAGGCTCAGGGACATACACTGTAATCCCAGCTATTAGGAAGCCTATGGATGGTTGGCATGTTCAAGGCCAACGTGGGCAATTTAGGGAGACCTCTTCTAAAATAAATTTTTCAAAAGGATTGAGGTGGTCCTCAGTGCTAAAGAACCACTGGGTCCAATTCTCTGTACTAAAAAGAAAAGAAAAAACTAGAATATTCTTCATTATAGTAAATAATGCTATTCTAGACACGTTTTTAAATTGATATTTTTGTTTCCCATTTTATTTTTTTTTGTTAAGTTACAGAAGTGGAATTGCTTACTTATTTTGTCTAGATATTGTTTTGCTTTTCAACACGTCTTACAAAATTGCCACCAAAAGGATACTTATTTGGGTTAAATACATACATTTGAGAGCTAGGCACATTTCTGCCCTTATTCCTCATTAGTTGTGTGACTTTGAATAAGTCGCTTCACTTTTCTAAAATTTGGTTGCCGAATGCAAAGAATTTTAATAATAGATATTTTTTATTGTGTTATAGGTAAATTTTTAAAATTTAATGCTCATTTTATAGGTGCTTAGTATTCAAATTTTGTTTTCAATTATTTTATGTCAAATAGCTGAATAGACCTCTCAGTATTTTTGTGAGAATCTAAATTATACATCATAATTTATTAGTTACAATTTTTGTTTATAGTCTTTAAATGTGATGTCTATTTACTTTCTGTATGATGGAACTATTTAAAGATTATTAAAATATATTCTCTGTCTATAATTCCTTACCACAATTAAAATATAAAATCCAAAAATAAAAGCAAACACACACACACAAGCATACAGAAAGATCCTGTTGATTAATAGAAAATAGGAGTCACACAAGAGTAATGGATATCATAACATACCTCTCCAATAATTGGAGTAATTCCATCTGACTTGTTCACCCACACTTTCTGTGCATTTCCTCTCTCATAAGTTTCATATGCTGTTCCATTAGCACGTTTTTCAATAGAAATTGCAGGGTCCTAAAAACAGAAAGAAGAGACTATAGAAAACCTATTAACCTACAAATACTAAAAATATTCTAATGTATAATTTATCATTACCAAGATAATAACATATTTCTGCCCATGGTTATGCAAATCTTCAACAAATTCAGGGAGCCCTTTAAAGGCTACTTGATCATAAGTAAAGTCTTTCTTGTCTTCCATATAGTCAATGTCAGTGACTTGTGTATCCTGAAAATTAACACAGAGTGTTGCAATCAATCATACTGAAAGAACAACTAATTACAATCTCTAAAGCCAATAAACTTGTATTATATATATATATATGTATATATAAATTATTAAAAACAAATCAACATCTCTTATATCATGATCTAAGAAGAGATATTGCTTATAAAACAATTTTTTCTAGTTCTTAAAAGTAAAAGCTTTAAATGAATATTCACATTTTTCTCTGTGATGACTAGATTTTTATTAGGTTATACATGTGATATTTATTGCACAAGAAACAAAAACCTGCAGAGTTCAGGAAATCATTTTTTAAAGACATGAATTCTAAAATCAGGTCTATTTTTAAAAATCATGTGATTTTGTTAACAGTTAAACATATTCAGTTCTATAACTTCTGATCACTTTTCAAAAATATATACTTTTAACTTTTTAAAAAAAGTGGGAATTATGTTAGGAGATTAAATAGACTTTACCATTTAAAAACTAGCTTTAAAACCATATACATCTATGGGTATATCATATACAGATATATATGATATCCTAAAATTCACTACATTTGTTATTTTATGGCAATGCTTAAGATATATATACAAATCCCCATAAACCCTTCGTTCTACTTACAAAAGGTATGCCAGCTTCCCTGTTTCTTTGCACTACTTCTTTCACTACATCTAATGATGTATAATTCCAGCGACTCAGTTGGAATCCAAGACTCCAATAGGCAGGCATTGCTGGTAGTCCAATGAGCTTGAGGTAAGTTGACATTAAATTAGTTTCAATAAAGAGAAATTCATTCAGCATTAGTAACTAAAGAGTTTTTTATTCTGCTATATATCTAGAATTTACTTAATTATATATTGTAAATAATTATTATTACCTGCATTTAAAAATGTTTCCTAAATATTGTTAGAATTTTGTTTGTGAAACATTTAAGAAATTTATGTTCTGTGCCTCATTTGTTATTTTTCATTAAAAGTTAGAAAATGATGGCCCAGCACAGTGGCACACAACTGTAATCACAGCTGCTGCAGAAGCTGAGGCAGGAGGATTGCAAGTTCAAAGCCAGACTCAGCAAAAGTGAGGTGCTAAGCAACTCAGTGACACCGTGTCTCCAAATAAAATACAAAACAAGGCTGGGGATGTGGCTCAGTGGTCCAGTGCCCCTGAGTTCAAACCTTGTCCCCCCACCAAATACAAAAAAAATTAGAAAATGAAACATTCAAGAAAGTAATATTTGACAAAATATATTTTGTCTAATCATAGAAGGGGAAAGAAAAGAATAAAAAGATATCAAATAAAATATAATAGAATGAAAGGAAAATTTTCCCAGGGTACCCCCACCTCTCATTAGAACAAAAACATCATCATTCATCATTGCAGACAAAAACATGTTTAAAATTGCAGTTTGCAGTTTGTATTCCCTTACATTTTGTCATTTATTTCCTTTTTAGTTAGTTTGTTTGTTTTTTGATTTTTGTTTTGTGCCAGGGATTGAACTCAGGGGTGCTTAATCACTGAGCAACATCCCTAGCCCTTTTTTTTTTAATTTATTTTTTTATTATTTCTTACATACATCACAATAGAGGAGTGCATTACAATCATAATTTTTTTGCATTGCCCAGCCCTTTTATTATTTATTTTGAAACAGGGTCTCACTAATATGTTTTGTGTAGAAAGTAAGCCTACTTTCTACACAAAGTACTACACAATAGGGCCTTGCTAAATTGCTGAGTCTGGCTTTGAACTTGCAATTCTCTGGCCTCACTTTCCTGAATCTCTGGGATTACAGGTGTGTACCAACAGACCTGGCCTTTTGGCAGTTATTTCTTTTCAAGTTTTCAAAAAGTTACTCAAAATACATGTTCTACAAGGTTTGCAACCAGTTACTGCCTAGAATTTGTCACATGCAGTGTCTTGGCCGCTTTTCTTCTTCCTAGGCCAAAGGGATCCCTTTCTCCCCTCATTTCCATAGTGGTCAAAGCAAGCCCAGTACAGAATTTCAAGATAGCATCATTTTCTCATCACAGAATAAGACACAAATTTGTATGTGGAAATAAAGATATAATTGCTATAAAACTGTTTATTGAAAATTTGGATTTAGGTTACTTTATGACAAATAATCTAACTAGGCATAATAGTTCTCTTTAGACTAAAAAAATACATATATATGTACATATACATGTATATAAAATACATATATACCCATGATTTCCTTATAATCTATAGCTTAAAATCTATAATGCAAAATTTTTAAAAAATTACTCATGCTTATTTTTATTCATACAAAGAAATATTAAATTTATCTTTAAAATAATTTCATGTCTAATAAATCTCCAAATAAAAGTATTCGTTTTCCAACTATATTCCTAAATATTTCATATTTCATAGAATTATTTAAATACTTGGACATGTGATTGAAATTTCTTCTTATAGATATGATACATATATGTGTATATATACACGTAAAGTATACACATATATATACACATACTGCACATACATATATACATTATAAATTTAATGTTTTGCACAAGTATTTTATTCATTTTCCCATTAACTGTCTCCTATTTATCTTATACTTTGTATGCATGCATGGTTTTTAAAACTGATAAAACCATCTAGCCACTCAAATGAAATCTATTTAAAATTTTAACATACTAAAAACTATGTTGGCAATATATAGAGAAGATGATTTCTTTTTCTTCAAATAAAATTTAAGTTTTTTCTGCCTACTTTCTACACAATTTGAGTCATTTAAATTCAGCAGTGATTTCTAGTGCTATATTCAAGCCTCGGCAAGTCTACCCATAAAATATTGTAAGAAAATATATCATTATGCCAATATATATGGTATATTCAGATATTTGATAGTACTAAAACTCAACTATTGTTTACCACAAATTTGGCTCAGCACTTAACAATGAGCTACAGGAACTAATGTTTGACAATCAAAATGTCAGGTTTTTTTGTTTTTGTTTTTTTTTGGTGGGTGGGGAGGCAAGTACTAGAAATTAAACTCAAGGACACTCAACCACATTCCCCAGCCTTAATTTATATTTTTTATTTAGAGACAGGGTCTCACTGAGTTGTTTAGCTCCTCACCATTGCTGAGGCTGGCTTTGAACTCCTGTCTCAGCCTCACGGGCATTGGAATTACCGGCATACACCACTGCGTGCAGTTAAAATGTCAGTTTTTTTTTTTTTTTTAAAGAAAAATATACTGTTTGGACATACAAGTATCACACACAGAATTTCTCTTTATATGAAAGTCCAGAATGATAATTACAATTTTAAATTAAAGAGATTGTAAATATTTTTGTGATTCTTTTCCAAAATTCACATTTATGAATAGATTTGGAAATTTTCAGACATAATTAGTAAACTAACTGGGTAAAACTCTAACTAGTCTCAACTCAGATTTTTAGATCCTTTTCTCAGAATTTTTTTGACAGGTATTATTTCTTAGAGTTAAGTTTTGGAAATAGAATTATAAATTAAGAAGTATATCATGAAAAGAAGGTTTTTAAAACAGTTATGGTCCTTGAATCTTATTAAAAATAATTTCCTTTTCCCAGATGTGTTTAGCTAAGAGGTCCCTGATATGTAAAGAAAAGTTATTCAAATATGTGGACTTCCTAGACAAAGAAAAAATATAACAAAATAATTTTTAAAAATAGGCTTGAAATGTACCTCTTGATACTGTTGAACTACTTGTTCTGGAGTATCTCCTAGGAAGATATAAAAGTCCAGAATGCCACCAGTAACTCTATAAGTTACTATTGGAGTAGGCTGGATGAAAATCTCTGTAAAATAAAAATTGGTAAAGTATATTTAAATGGTGAAAAAGATACTTAATAATAAAGCAATTGCAATGTACACTTAAAATATTTTACATAAGTCATATTATTTCACACTCTTTTAAATAGTTAAAAAGAAATCTAACATTGAATACAGGAATACTGTAGTAGAAAAGTAGAATGCCACCATGAATAAGAGGAATAGACCTCTTAACAGCAAAAACACTGTTTTTCTAAAACTAAAATTTCAATTAGTCATTTCAATTCAAGACTCCTTGAGAGATCATAGCACCACATATTAATTTCTAAGAAGAGAAAATATGAAGGTTTTTAATTTAACTTCTTTACATATAATTGACTTGGTATCCATGTAATATACTGCTCCCGAAGGAACATTAATTTTTGTAACATTTTATTAACACTGACTCACCTATTAAATAGATATTCCACTTTACAATATTAAAAAAGCAAAAGATTCTACATTATTTGAAGTATAATAAGCTAAAATATTACTCTTTCTTTTTTCTATCCCCATAGAGATCTTTCTTTTTTATATTTGGAGAAGCATATTATCTTATCATGACAAATGATGCTGTGGGGATGAGAAAATTAATTTGTGTGGGTATGTTTCCATGTTGCTCTGAAGGGAAAAGAAAGCACCTGTATGTCAAAGCATAGCATACTCTCCCCAAAATAGAAACATTGATATGCAAAAATCTATTGTCTCACTAATTTCAAAACCTACTTACAATAATTTTGCATCCTAAGATCATTTATAATAGAGTTTACTCAATTTTTATTGCAATCTCAATGATTGCAATAAAAAGAACAGTTAAACATATCAAGATAATTTCATGTAAGCATGTTATCAGAAAGATCAATCTTACCCATTGCATTGCTGTTCATTAAGAAAACACCAAATGACTTTCCAGAAGTGTCTTCAATGCACATGAAGAATGTCTGATGGCCATATAAATTATTATTATTCTAGAAAGCAAACATTAGAAAATTAAAATTTTAAAGTAATGATTAAATATATTAAAATGACTTTTATAAGTTCATTTGTTTCTGTAACCTATACCCCCTATATCTCTATACCAATATTCTTCATTATTTGTATCATATCAAACTTAGGCACAAGTTTTTTTAATTGTTTTAATTAGTAATTTTATATTAACATGTGAGATATACAGCATACATATTATTTTAATAGGCCATTTGCATTTTTATGTATTTTATAATTAAATAGGTTTTAATATATTATTTATGAGGAATAATAACATGTATATCCATTACACCTCATGTATGCACAACAAACTAATGGATGACTATCCTCATAGAACTTTTGCGTATATTTGTTGATTGCTGATGAACAATAGAAGTAGTGGATGCAAACTGTATAGACACTGAAAGGTGTAAGGTGAGACACTTCTTAACTGATTGGATGTGGAAGTTTAAAGAAAAAAGTGGATGTAAAGTAGGGATGAAGATTTTAGCCTGAGGGATATTACAGATAGTCATGTTATAAATAAAGATTGGTAGAATTTATTAATAGCTCAGTACCAAGTGAAGCTCCTTAAAACAATCATTTACTTGTTCATTTTGGAGAATGAAATAGCACTGACATTTAAAAAATAAAAAACATCATTAAAAAAATTATTTAATGACTATAGTCTTTGTCCTCAAGCATCTCAAATTCTAGAAGAGGAGACAAATATATAAGAAATAAAGCATGGTGATTATTGATGCACTAAGGTTTTTATATGAGGGAGACTTCAGCTGAGCCTTCAATGATACATTGTATAAAGGATAAACCACCCTAAGTTTCAGTAGGTAAAAAAAGAAACACAACTGGCTTGCAGTAATTCAAAGTTATGGAAGATAATCACATGTTATGTTCAGAAGAAGGGGACAAAAGTGCACTTTGGCGTTCAAAAGATAGAAAAACACCAAATCACATAAAATTTTGTGCAACATGATGTTTGAAACTATTCTAGCTTAATGGGTTTGAATGCAAGGGTAATTGAAAAAAGAATGATAAAATATAAATATGAAAGTCAAAATAAAACATTCATAAATAGGAAATGCCTCTTGAAACATTCACAAAAATCTAGCCATCACTGAGCCAATTTAGGATTTAGCTATCTGTCCTCACCCCTACAACAAATATGATTCTGGATTATATGTTACTAATACCCGAATAATTTATTTGGTAATGTCAAAATGATACCTTAAAATAGTTTAGCTATTTAAAACTATCAACTGCTTCAATGTAATGATTTTATTTATAACAAGAAAGATAATTTCTTACATCACCCGGAAGTTGATCCCGAGTAAATATTGGCCATCTTTTCCAATATAAATCATGACGGAATCTCTTATGAATATGCTCTCCAATTCCATAAATATATTCATTGGGAAGTCTGGTTGAAATCTGTAAATATTGGTCAGAGTACACCAGGGGACCAATGCTGGTATCAAATCTAAATCATGAACGAAAAAAATAAATTACATAGAAACATAAAAAATGTTATACCAAATATGGGTTTTTATTAATACTATACAGAATATTTCATTTTAGAGATGTCAGTCTTTTGCTTGGTCACCTTTTAAGGGCATACAAATTACCCTGCAACCAGGGGTTGTTTGCTGCATCAACACAGTTTCATTAAAGCAATTTTTTTCACATGCATTCTTTCCTTTAATCTTCATCACAACCCTAAAGCATAATTAACATTATTAACCCCATTTCACAGATAATACATTCTTGGAAAATAAATTCATGTTTATTTCATGGAGGTAAACAGTAGACAGACAATATTTCAAATTGAGTTCTTCCTTGTTCCCATGACTGAGATTTATAATACAACATTATACTGGCTTTTAAACATCTAACATTATGCTATAATTAGCTTCAAATTGATTTTTTTACAAATATAAATATCATTTCATATTTTATGCAGGCCAGATATATACTACAAGGAATGCTAATTGGCCAGGCATGGTGGTGCATGCCCAGCGGCTTGGGAAGCTGAGGCTGGAGGATCATGAGTTCAAAGCCAGAACTAAGCAAATCAGTGAGACCCTGTCTCTAAATAAAATACAAAATAGGACTGGGGATGTGGCTCAATGGTTAAGTGACCCTGAGTTCAATCCCTAGTACAAAGAAGGAGAAGGAGAAGGAGAAGAAGAAGGGAATACTAACTTGCATTTAAGACTTTTCATTTTTGTTGGTAAATTATAATTTTATGCATTTATTTAATACAATGTGAAAATTTTAAGTACATTATTGAATGTAAATCAAGCTATTTAACATAGCCATCATCATACATTTTACTATTTTGTATTGTGTGAGCAACTGGCCTCTATTAGTTCTGAAGGATACATTAAATTATTATCTACTAAATTCACAATGCTGTGCAAAAGACTTTGAAAATTGTTTTTACTATCTAACACTTTTCCACAATCTTTTTATTCTGCACCTCTTCCCAGACCCTTGTAACCACCATTTCACTCTTTGCTTCTTTAAAGTGAAATTGTACAGCATTTTTACCTCCATACCTGGTTTATTTCTCTTAGGATTTAATATTTTTATAACATAGCACAATGTTAATTGCAAAAATATTGAAATATATTTGTTGAAAGTCATTTCTGAGATTGCACTTTACAATTAACATTTCTTAGGAATGGAAGAATATTTATCTTGAAAAAATTTACAGGAAATTACTAAGTTCCTTCCACCAATTAACCCCCATCCCCAGTCAATACATTCAAAATGAAGGTGTTCAAGTGATATTTAACATGCACAAGAAAATTTAATATTAATTACTGGTCGGTAAATAGAAACCATGTGATCCTGCAGGTTATTAACAGATTAATTAGGACAGAACACGGAAAAATTTTACATATGCAAAAATATAGGCAAGGCAGTAATTAGGTGGGTGATTCTCTCCACCTTTATCTTTGCTTGGCTGGAATTCCAATTTTCTCATTTATATTTAGTATGTTGCATGCACAGAAAGGAAAACTACCTTGAAATCATAATCTTTAAAAAGTTCTATCTCACTTTCTTTGGGGAGAAAATTTATTCTTTGTGATATTACCTTGACATTGACATCCCAGTTTTTAAATTCATAATAAATGTAAATTAAAATCAGTACTTACAAAATTCTGCTATTGCTTTTCCTAATAACTTTGATGCTGAAAGGATTTTTTTGAACTTGTACATCATACAGTGTTTCAGAAGATGTGGGTCCAGTAAATTCTTTTACAAACTGATGAGGAACTTCATATCTTCTACTATTTGGATCTGTAATCTGCAAAGATTTAAAGAAATTAGCATTACTTAGTTTTAAGACAGTATTCAATTTTTGCATTACAAATGCAGGCACTAAATAGAAAATAACTTTAGCCATGTGAATTAAATTATTCTTAGTGTTCTTTAATGTTTACCTCCTTAGTGCCTTAGAATTTTTAAATGTACTTAAAGAAATCTTAGGGCTGAAGTTATATGTATGGTAGAGCCATTACCTACTATGCATGATGCTATGGGTTCAATACCTATATTCACCAAAATAGATGAATAAATAAAATTTCAAAATAACTCAATTCTTATGAAATTTTTCCAAAAACACAAGTAAACAAGTATTCACAGTGCATGGTGCTGTTTCAATTTCCAAACTTAAAAAAAAAAAAAGATCAATTAAGCAAAATGCAATAGGAAGTAGTAAAACCAAGCATAAAAGGAAGTAGTAAAACCTAGCTCTAAAAATAAGAAATAAAAGTTGCATTCACAGCACTATTAACATTTTTCTTCAAATTATGTTTTAAACTAATATTTTGTCACAAAATTTGAAATTAAAAAATATTATTATTTATGGAGTACATAGTCTCCTCAAGACAACATGTTAAATATTTTACCTGGATTATGTTATTTAAATTCTTCAAAGTAATGGCAGGAGAAGCTATTATTCTTAAGTTATATTTGAACAAACAGGCTCAGAGATTTGGAGTAACTAGTTTAATTAATTATTTGCCTTGCAATAAATATTCCTTATGAAGGAAAATGTATGGATAAGGTAAAGAGTGTGTTCGTAGAACATTTTTAATTATTAAATTTTCTTTAGAAATAGAAAAAAACAAACCTTGAACCGGAAACGATTGGGTGTCTGACTTTGAGTTGTAAGGAGGACGTTATTAATGTCCTTTCCAAATAGTGTAGGAGAAGCTATCCTGTTTAATTTGGTTTCAAGTCCTTAAACAAAGAAAACAAACAAGGATGAATGAATTTAGTCATAAACAGCTATTAAATATTTGAATATTTCTAATTGTATTAACAACTATTAAATATTGACATATTTATAATTATATTCATCACAAATATGAGTTTTTTTTAATTTGGAAGATAAAATCATGGAAAAAATAAATAGTATAATCAACTTGAACATTTCAGTATGTACTTATTTCATGTTATTTACAATATTTTCCAAAGAAAAACTTGAAAGTACGTTTTTTTCACTAGGAATGCACTATATTCAGTCATCATGACATAGCACGTCTCACCAGTACTACTTGTGGTTGATTCTTCCGCATTATAGCCATGGTTATCTGCGAAGAAGCACCAAGGAACAATAGAGTCATTCCGTGGCCTCCAGCAGCAGCCCCGTTGTGCACAGATTGCCTGATAAAATATTTTGTAAAATAAAGTATTTTATAAAAATAAATACTATGATTAGAGGTACTGTCAGATAACCTAGTCTTTTGCCACTAAATGAACATTTAAAAAACAAGATTATTTCTTCAAATATAAAACATACCCATGTATCATTTATTTTTTTATTATTTTTACATGGAAGATATGTAAATATTTGATGACTTGAATTAATTATACCATATTAAATATTGATGCTCTGAGTTTGATTTATTAAATTCATGTGTTCCTGCATGTTATTGTTAGCTCATCTATTTTTAAGGTTCATACTCTCTGGGTAATTATAAGGAACTCTGTTGTTATGATGTTGATGAACAAGAATTGAAATGCTTATTTTGTATTAATTATGTATCAATTTGTGGGTGATACATAATTAAGATGAAGATAAAATTATAAATTCAAGACTTAAGATAGTTATTTTTAACTATTTAATAGTTCAAAATATAGCTATTTAAACTATTTTAACTAGTTTATATGCTAGGTGTCACATCTAGTTATTACAGCTGCATTCAATGAGTGCAACAAAATACTGAATTCTTAGAAAATTTTATTATTTATATGCAAAGCGTATATGAAGCGGAAAAAAACTATAAATGTTAATCTAAATAATATTTATATTAGCATGTTAAATGCTAATATAAATAATCAAACTAATGCTCTTATGTATCAATAATGATGTAATCACCAATCTACTTACTATCAAAATTTAATAGTGTGACAGATCTTTATAATTTGAATACTTTTTTTCTTGGATTTTTTTTATCAAAGTTTCCATGTTTAGTCAGCTGAAGATATACATAGACCTCTCACCTACTTTCCTAGCAAATTAAAGTGGCTTTAGAAACACACACACACAATACTGCTAGCAAATGTGCATACACACACACACACACACACACACAAACATATGCAAATGAGAATACAATTGAATCTGATGAATCCAAGAATCAAGAGGATCCTTTCCAAGAGGAAACAATATTTAGGCCCTTTTATCAGAAACTAAGGTATATGTTACTTTAATCTGGTAATTTTGCCTCTAGTTATCTAAACTATAGAAATACTTCCAAAAATAGAAAGCTGCTGACTTTACAAGAACTATTATTTACAGAAGTCTAAGATATATTTTAAAACCATTACTACAAAACCAAAGGGTAGTTCTAGACATAGGTAAATGATTTGAAAAAAGTGTAAATGTATTGTTTAAAGACAAAAAAAATGGAATATTATAATCACATTCTAACAAAAATTTAAGATTTCAGTACAATAGACTTACATTAATTTTTTTCCAGATATACTGTATTAGTGTCTTAGGGTTGCCATAACAACATGGTAAAAGATGGCTTAAAGCAACAGAAATTTATTTTCTCATAATTTTGGAGTTTAGAAGCTCTAACTCAAGGTGTCAGGAAAGCTATGCTACTTTTGAAGATTCTAGGGGAAAATTTTCCCTTGTCTATTCCTAAACTTCCATTAGCTGTCAAACCTTGGCATTTCTTGGCTTGTATTTTCATAGCTCCAATCTCTGCTTCCATCTTCACAGAAGATCTTTCTTCTTTGTCTCTGTGTATAGTCTCTTCCTCTTGTAAGGTCCCCAGTCCCTAGATTTAGGGTGCATCTTAATCCAGTGTGACTTCATCTTAACTAATTACATCTGCAAATCCCTTATTTCCAAATAAGGTCACATCTGGGGCTTTAAATGGACTTAAATTTTTGAAGAATATAATTTAACTCATTACATATACATACCAAAGTATTATATATATGTATATGTATGTGGATGTGTATTTTGTATTAACTTAAAAGCATATATTTCAGAGTTAAAGCTATCCAGTCTCTTGTATTTTGTTATGGCAGCCTGAGCTGACTAATACACTCTGGGTGAAATTATGGCTGTTTTTAAAATTATCATGTTGACTCTTTCATAATTTTTCATTATGATAAAATAAATATGCATGTCTTTTATAATAAAATCATATACAAACGTTTACTATAACCAATTCTTTATTTTTAATTATTTTGTAAACATGATCCATTTTCATAGATATAGAATCCTAAAGAGAATTTTTCAACTAAGAAAACTTAAGGAAATTTATAGATGTTTATCATTTTGATTAAATTAAATCTTATCCACCTTGATTGGACCAAATAATATTTATTCGAATAGTATGCCTCTCATATTTAAAATTTCAAATATAAATTATTGCTTTAAGTGATTACTTGAGATGATGAAAGGTAACATTTGAATGTATTTTAAAGAATCTTACAATGTGTTAATGAGAAAATATTATCAAAATCATAAAATGATTAATAACAATTTTTTTAAAAAATTAAGTGATGGAGTTTGAATTAAAATCCCATTTGAAATTTAATTCTCCTAAAAAAGAAAAAGAGGAAACAATATTTAGGCCCTTTTTACTTTTTTATTCACTTGTCATTTATTTTTAATCAATTTTCTTTCTTTCTTTCTTGCTTATAGATTTTTTAAAAAATAAATGACAGCGGAATGCATTACAATTCTTATTACACAAATACAGCACAATTTTTCATATCTATGGTTATATATAAATTATGTTGACACCAATTCTTGTTTTCATACAGGTACTTTGGATCATAATTTTCTATAGTAGAAAAGTATTACCTTGTAAAATCATTCAGTTAGAGAAAATTGTAAAATCCTGGCTAATGAAGAATGACTACTGAGTTCATGGAACATAAGGTAACATTGAACACTACAGTTCTAATTCCAGCTTTGTCCATCACTAACAGAATGAGCCGGTCATATTCATTTAAAATTGTAACACACTCTTAAGTTCTCATATAAATCTAAAATTCAACGAATGAGATTTTGTTTCACATCAGAATCTCATCAAAATTATTTTGCTACATTTAACTTTTTTAAAAGATATCAAGAAAACATTGAAATTCATTTGAGGACTTGGAGCATAATTCAGTGGAATCAGTTGAGATAAACTAAGGTAAGCTTTCAAAATAAGTTCACTTTGGCTATTGTAAATCACATTTATTACAGCACAATTCACAATAGCCAGATTATGAAATCAGCCTGAAGGCCTGTCAATAGAAGAATAGATCAAGAAAATGTGGTATATGTGCACAATGGAGTTTTACTCAGCCATAAAGATGAATAAAATGATGGGACCTGTTGGAAATGGATGGAAATGAAGAAAACTATGCTAACTGAAATAAATCAGATGCAGAAATCGAGGATTGAGTATTTTACAGCATAGGCAAAAGCTGGAGTGAAATAAGGGAAATACTGGAGAGATCAGATACATAAAAATTTATGGAAGATCAGTAGAGAAGAAAAAGGAGATCTAGAGGGAGGGAAGATAAATGGGAAAGGGAAGGAAATATGGAATGAATTTAACAAAATCCCATTATATGCCTGCATGAACATACCACAGGAAAATTCATCTTTATGTATAAGCAGAAAGTACAAACCAACAAGTAATAGATAAATGAGTGAAAGGAAGATGGTAGAGGAGGAAGATTAAAGGGAAGAAGGTGGGGAGGTTCAGTGGGGGAAATGGGGAGTGAAACCAAATTCCTTACAAGTATGATTTTGTCAAAATACACCCAACTGCTATGCATAACTATAATGCTCTAAATAAAAACAAATAAACAAACAAACAAATAAATAAATAAACTTACTTCATTTTCTTAAACAGCAAATGCAAGTATATTTGTGGAAATTTAATGAATGTAATTAACAAGTTTAATTTGTCTCACATTGAAACCTAACAGGTTAGATTGACATTAAAGACCAGTGGTAGGCATTGACATCCTAAATCATTGGCTTAAATATTTTTTCTCTATTTGAGGCACACTATTGTTTCTAATAGTATTCTTCATTAAGCTTCAGTTGTTTCTCGAGTAACATGTTAACAAGATAGAATACCTAGTCAGTTTCCTCCATAGGTCACAGTAAAAACTATTAATTAGCTTTTTGACCAGAGAGTAAGATATAGGAACTAGTATTTCTCCTATTTCTGCTATTTCTATTTCTGTGTCACTGAAGAAATTATCATGCATTTGCAATTTTTGTTGCAAATTAATCAGAAAATTATGTATAAATTATGATAGCAAAAAAGGTAGGATGAGGCTAACAGAAATAGAAATTTTATAGTTAGTTTAATTATCTTTTTTTGTGGTGAGAGAGTGACAGAGGTAAGGTTTAGACATGCATATTAGATAAGTTGCTAACCATGGAGACAGATATACATGTGCATATTCATTAATCTATTTCCTACACAGTTTTTTTTTAATAAAAAGGAAGAGTTGCTGTGCACGGTGGTACATGTCTATGATCCCAGCAGCTTGAAAGGCTGATGCATGAAGATTGCAAGCTCAAAGCCAGCCTCAGCAAATTAGTGAGACCCTAAGCAACTTTACTAAAACCTAAGCAACTTAGCGAGGTACTGTCTCAAAATAAAACAAAGAAGGCTGGGGACATAGCTCAGTGATTAAGCAACTCTGGTTCATTCCAGAGTACAAAAAAAAAAGAAAGAAAGAAAAAGAAAAAACAAGAAAGAAAGAAAGAAAGAAAGAAAGAAAGAAAAGAAAAAAAAAAGTGTCAGTTCAGGGTTACACATATCCAATCAGCTATCTTTAATTTTCTTTGTTGTGTTTTTTCCTCTCCTAATTGCCAAATAATCAAAAAATGTTACTTTTTGAAAAAATAAGAGTTCTTTTATTTTCTGTAGATTCTTTCTAATGCCATCATTACAAATACTCTAATAGAATATAGACATTCTCATGCAAACATTCCATATTTTCAAGTTATATACTTTTTAAAGAAATCAATATAAGAGATTAAAATATTATAAAGGTTTGTAAAATAATAATAACTAGTTAAACATGAAGGAAATTTAGTTTGTTAATTTGAATTGAACAGAGGTCTGGAAAAGCAAGCTCAGTTATTTCAATTATCTTTCATTTATTTATATGGAGCAACAAAAAAAAATGGCCTAATTTATGTTTAGGTTCTTAAGTATATGTAATTATCTAGTATTGAGCAATTATCTTAATATAATGATCCACAGAAACATTAAGAATTGTTTTTACAGACCTCTGTTGGAAATTGGTCTGGAATGCAGCTTATTCTCTCATTGACGGGATCATTTAATGCAGCAGGACATTTTCCTACACCAGCTGGAGTTGAAGTAGGATGACTCAATTCTGGGAAAGAGAATATTCAGTAAAATAAGACATGACATCAAATTATTTCCACAGACTTTTTCAAGTAATACACACTTTATGTTAAAAGAACACAGGAATCTATACAAAACAAAAACTTTAAAATAAATTTTGCATTTACGAAGACCCCAAAACTCAAGCCCCAGTAATAGTAAAGACAAGAACCAAGTAATATTTTAATACTACAGTCTGTAATTTCTAGATGCCAGGAACTATCTTAACAAAGTAGTTATTTCAATTGTATCCTCTCTTTTCAAAACTATTTCATTATTTATTTAGATATTGTTTAGTAACTGTTTCATCTGAATCAGTGAAACTTAAATTTTCACTGAAAAATAAAAAGAGAAAAGAGAATTTTTTAAACTTTTGCAAGAACTAACAATTAGAGCATAATATTTCATATCAGTGTAGAATCTTGCTGTCTCATTCTTCAGGAAAACAAAATATATTCAGAGATTTAAAAAAGTACATTCACAATGAACTTACAATTTGTATTTTACAGATGAAGAAAGAAGATAGAGAAACATCAAATCTGAGAAGAGTGCAGAGAAGTTCACAAGAGATTGGGAAACAG
Organism: Marmota monax; assembly: GCF_021218885.2. Classification (NCBI taxonomy): domain Eukaryota; kingdom Metazoa; phylum Chordata; class Mammalia; order Rodentia; family Sciuridae; genus Marmota; species Marmota monax. The sequence continues at coordinate 470,457 of NW_026695246.1, read as the reverse complement.
AAAAACAGGAGAAAGAAGATACTTTGAAGGGAAAAAATGTATAGATAGAGAACAGAAAGTTGGGAATAGCAAAAACAAATAGATAAGAAAGAATATTATAGGAATCATATTTGTGTAAGGTAAAAAAAAAAATGATTCTCATTACAATGATCTACTGCTGAAAAGGGGTCAAGTATTAAGAGCAGTAGGAATTCCTAACTACTGTTAGACTAGAATATAATGTGTAACATTCTTTCCAATTTTGATTTGGTCTAGAGAATGATAAAGAAAAAGAAAGTATATTTGGTAGCCCACAGTAGTATGCAATAACTCTAAATTAGAACAAAACTATTCAGAGAATCTTATTAAATACCTAAAAACTTGATTCACCTTCCCTTGACTTTATTTTGTCATAAAACTTCTTTCTCCTTTAAAACTTGAGTCAATCAGAGAATACATTCTCCATGTTCTTCACCTGCTTTGCCAATTTCTGAAGGCCACAACAAAAATCTAAATTTTGCCATTAGGGAGCATAATCTCAGTAGTCACAATAGTAACAAATATTCTATTTTACATTGCCACCTTCATCCCTCTGTCTCTTTGCTCTTTCTCAAGTAATGGGGAAGTCCATTAATGTCAAAGCAGATGCATTCTTAATTGCAGAGGGTTTTCATTGAAATAACCAGAACAAAATGATAGAAAGTTGAAGGGATTATGTAACTTGCCACAGAACATCCTTCTCATGTTTCATCTCTCATAGATTATCTTTTTTGAATCAGCAGCTATTGTTAAATAACTTTCTCTTTACTTCACTATTATGTATAAGAATTTTTATTACTTACCATCAACCGCAGGTGTTTTAGTTGCTAAAACAACAACTAGGGCAATAGCTATTATAGTAACTATTGCAAAGAGGACAATGAGAGAGATTTCTAATCCACTAAATTTCTTCCTTGCCATCTGAAAGAAGGAAAGGAATTTAAGATTAAAATACAAAATATATAACCACAATGAACCTTATCAATTATTATGAAATTACATATACTAATTTTTACTAAGCAAGAGACAAGCAGAGGTGAAAATAGCTTTATCAGTTTATCAGTTGACAAAAATGTAAGCAACACATATGATTTTTAGCAAAAGAATGAACTAATTGTACACACTACATAGTACACTAAGATGTAAACAAGGAAATAAATAATTCCAAACTGGTGTTCTTTGTCCTCTTGTTTTAAGGCATTATTCAAGTCAAAGAAAGCTTTAACTTTCACCATGTCTCCTGATTTTTACTGTTTTTAATTCTGTGAAGGAGATGTTCTTATTCACACTTTCCTGATCACAAACTTAAAACTGAGAGATGTTATATTTCAAAGTAAAATGGAACAGTTCTACCTACTTTAATTCATGTCTTTCCAATCCAACAGTGCCATCATATAAAAAAAATTGTGGAAACATCTAAGTACGTATATTGGGAAGGATGCTATATATTTGGAAATGTTACTATATTTTAAAACATTCTGAACTATACAAATGTATTTTTTTCTATGAAATACACCAAACTACCATATATTTATTTTAGATAGCTTTATGTATTTGAGACAACATATGGAGGATACCTAAAAGTTGATTGCAAAGGACCTTTCTCCAATAATTATTTTAAATCATATTTAAATTAATCATGACAATATATCTCTCATTTTTCCTAGTTTTTAACTATCCAGGATTTTCTGTATTCCAGCAAACACCCAGGTAGAATTTATAATTTCTATGGTTTTCTTTAGTTGGTAAAATACTTTTAAAATCTTTTACTATTTTTGCCTAAAAATGGTTCCTTTTGTGACTACCCAGTTGCCAAAACATACAAACCTCATTTTCCTCCCCCATATTTTTCCATGACATTCAATAATTCAACAAGTTCTATTGACTTTACCTACAAAATATTTTCAATATTATAACCTCCACCTGCCCCTAACCCTCAGCATATCTTTTGGATAACAGGTCTTCTTATATTCAGTCCCTTCCCATATACCCTGATAGGGAAGTTGAGACTAATGCCCAGTTCATATGTCAGGGTCTCTGTGAGTGGATTCATATTCTTAGAGGCAGAATTAATCTAATTTTTCTTTATTTTACCATTACACATAGTATCTGTTTCAATTTTTTATGTCCATGTAAGTTTCCTCTCTTTCACAGTAATATTCTTAATAGCAAGAAGGATAAAATGTAGTCCAGAGGCTGATACTGAAAAAACTCAAGCTTAGTTTTTTTTACTATGCCATATGAATGGATGTTTGAAGATTACATTAAATTTGAATATATATTTTTCAGTTTTGGATATGTAAAGTGTTCATTACAATGATAGTAGTCAAAGAAATTAAAAAGTGTAAGTTTAGTATCTATGCTAAATTTAATCAAAGCAATAAGTGATGTTTATAAAATGAAACCCAGTTGCTCAATGTTACATGAGAAATAACATGGTCACATTTAATGTTTAACATTAAGTAAGGGTAAATTTCACTTAAGGAAACAATAACAAGGATTGTGCTTTTCATTTTGCAAAGGGACATTTAAAAAGCACACATTATCATGGCAGAAACCTTCCTTTACCTAAAAAAAATTACAACAAAAAAAATACCAAAATAAAATTACTCATATTAATAATAATAATAAATACCTGCTAAAATTATTCATATGCTATAAGTGATAATTGCAGTGATTATATTATATATCATAGTAATTTTAAACATAAAACTTTGGGGGAATTGCATATTGATACTTTTACTAAAAATTAATAATATTTTGTTTGATGGTAACTTGATGACTGTTTTTTAAAAGGTCCTCTAGAAAACATTAAGTGTTTTTAGAAATCTAGCATAAATAAAGTATATTTCATCATACTTTGATCCTTCTATTTTTTCCAAAATATTTACATTCTTGCTATTTTTCTATATAGAGCAATTAAAATAAGTCATGATTCCAAATTTGACATATAATTTGACAAATTATACTGAATTGGTAGACATAGAAAACAGTCTCATATATTTAAAAAAATATATATATAATATTATATAAATTTTATATATAACATATATATAAATTTTTTCCTCTATTTTTAATATTAGGGACAATATATTTAAAATGACACCTTAAAATATATTATTTTGCTATTTTGAATAAGTGCAAATAGATAGGGGTATTACTAATGTGAATTAAGAAGAGATATATTTACTTAAAAACATATAAGTAACAAAGTAACATGATCCATAGACTCACCTTTCATAGTCTTTTCTATTTGCTATGTTGTTCCAGAGCTGAGTAAGGCTGTTAAAGTAATGACCATGGGAAATTACTCAGGTATATATTGACCTACTCATAAATTTTTATTACACACTCACTAGCCTATCAATATTTAATATACTTCTGTTAAACATGTAATTGTAAAAAGCCTTAACCCTGAAAGAAGTTTGTATAAATATTCCTGTGAATCTGAGTTAATTAATAACTATGTTCTCTGACGGTCTTTGACTTGTAGAAGCTAGGAACCATCTAAGAACATAAGAGTAGTTATTTCAATTATTTTTGTTTTCAAAATTGTATTTTTCAATATTTAGTTATTTAAATAATATCTCATTGTGTTAAATTTAAATTATCACTGAAAAGCATAAATATGTTTTAAATATTGAATTGGATTTATAAAACATTGGAACAATTGCAAATTAAAAGATGATATTTCATTAAAAAATGTTGATTAACATTAACCACGTATTGTAGTTAACTTTAAATTTGAAGAACTGACCAAATCCATAAGAAAAATATATAAAAATAAAAACATGAATAAACAGTTCAGATATAAAATCAACATTTTATTAATCTGCTTATTTTACATAAATATCACTAATTTATGCAAAATCACATTGTAAACACTTCATAATTCATACAGCAAAGTTTATAGAGCCAATTATACTGCTAATTTAAACTACAATGCTGTTTGAGAACAGCTGTAGTATGAATACCTGAGAAACCATGGGCAAATTTGTTTACTTATTTAAGCCTACATCTCTTTATTTATAAATTGTTAAGTACAATACTTCCCGACAGGGTCACTGAGAGAATTATATGAACTTATATGAATTATTATTGAACTTATATGAATTTGTATGAATTATTATTGCAATGTTACTATCACAAAGAAAGTACAATTTGATTATGAAATAGCATTTGATTTCTATACAACATCTGTCACTAACTTTTCACAAGAACATGCATTAAAATAATGTGGTCACACAGAGTAGCACAACTCACTTTTAGGGCACCCTTAATTCAAGTATAAAGAGAATAAAAGAACTGCTGGATGAATTACTATAAGACTCAGGGGAGGTACAAACTTCCAGGTACATGGAAAAATAATAGAATTACCTAGAATGGCCTCAATGGGCACAGCACTGAGTTCAATGTAATTCATTCCATACTTATAGACCACAACATTATATATGTGGAAAATTTTAATACATCCACCATAATCTCCTGGAAACAATATGTGAATGTAAGACGGTCATAAGCTATAATACCAATATGCAAAAGCCAACCAAGTTCCTACATGATAACACATTATCTATGTGTGTGTGTGTGTGTGTGTGTATATATATATACACACACACACACACACACATAGATAATATATATATATATATATATATATATATATATACACACACACACACACACACACATAGATAATAGTCATATCAGCCCAAAAAATAAATACTTGGATATAAAACTTACAAGATATATGCAGAGTATCTGTTATGAAAACTTCAAATTTTGATGAAAAAAGTCAAGGAAGATAAAAATAAATGAAGAGATGATCAATTTCATAAATTGGAAAATTCAATATTATTAATCTATTACTTCTTCACAATCAGATCTATATATATTCAATATAATAAAAATCAGATTCTCAGCAAGTAGAGATAGATGAGCTGATTATAATTTTGTGTATCATTTTTATAAGATTTTATTTCATGATTTCCCCTGAATGGAAACAATTGAGGTGTCCATCAGCCCCTGGCATTTCTTTACAACAGTAAATAACTCAGTAATAAAAATTTATGAACTCCTGCCTCATTTAACAATATGGATAAATTTTAAATGTCAGGTTATTTTTTTCCCTGAAATTTCAGTTCTCTGATGAGATTTTTTTAAAAATAGTTGATTGCTGGGAGCCATTAGCCAAGTAGGTATGACAATTTCCTTGCCAGCGTACCCCATGTTGCAGTGACATTGAATGTAGGTGACCTTGTTCAAGGACCAAGGCGGATTAGGGCATTCCCGGTTTAGGGTTTAGGTTCCAGGTTTAAGGCTTAAGATTATTCCGGCTGGGAATAGGGCGTATCTTGCTGCCTGAGTTCCCCTTGAGTTCTCACGGGATTCAGACAGTGTATTTTGGAGATAGAAGCCCAGTGGAGGTGGATTTGGGCAGAGAACGTGGATTTGGGCAGAGAACGTGGATTTCCCCAGAACGTGATTGTAGACGGCTGGTGTGAGTTCGGGAATAAAGAGTTGCTGTTTGAATCTACAAGCTGTGTGGTGGCTCGTGATTGTGTGCCCAGCCAGACTGCGGCAGTCGATTAGCAGTTCATCCGTATTTATTCTTCTCTTAAGAATAGGAGTAAGCGCTCTTTCCAGCTTTCCATGTCATTCAATTGAAACTTTCAATTTTGAATTAGTCCTCCATTGTAATTAATTAATTAATTAATTAATTAATTAATGGTACTGGGGATTGAACTCAGGGGCACTTAACCACTGAGATATATCCCTAACCCTTTTTTTTTCCGCCTGTATTTTTATTTAGAGACAGGGTCTCAATAAGTTGCTTAGGGCCTGGCTAAGATGCTGAGGCTGGCTTTGAATTTATGATCCTCCTGCCTCAGCCTCCTAAGCCACTGGGATTACATGTATGCACCACTACGCCTGACTCCTTGTATTTTATTTCATATGTCAAAATATTTTCAATAATTGTGTTTTTTCTTTTCAATTAAGGATTTTATGTGATTTTAATTTTTCATGTATTCCATTTCAGATCTTAATCTTCCTGTGTGGTGATATAGGCTGGCCTTGTGCTTGAGCAGTTTCTTTTGTTCTCTTTGATCTATACTTCTCCCCAGTTTATTTCTATCAGTGAATTTCAGCCTATACAGGAATAATGCATGCATGAAATACTTAGAAGCTGGGCTGGGGATGTGGCTTAAGCGGTAGCGCCCTTGCCTGGCATGCGTGCGGCCCGGGTTCTATCCTCAACACCACATACAAAAATAAAGATGTTGTGTCCACGGAAAACTAAAAAATAAATATTAAAATTCTCTCTCTCTCTCTCAAAAAAAAAAAGAAAGAAAAAAAAAGAAATACTTAGAAGTTAAATTCAGACAAAACCACAATGTAAAAGTATTCGGCTATAAACAAAAGGAAATCATATACAATAACAAAAGAAGGCATTTTACCCTAAAAATTTATTGCTTTTATTTAAAAGCAATTGTGAATATTAAAAAATTCAATAACTAATATCCAAACTGTACAAAAATTTAAGACTGCATCAAGCACAATAACCCCCAAATTGAGTTGGTTAAGGGACAGGAAGAAAAAGTTCTAAACACCTAGAACAAAATTGAATGGTAACTGGTGATTGACACCAAATGTAATCAAAACAGATCAGTGCTAAACTAATCTTTTTATAGAGTGTGATGTACTTAGACATTTTACTTTGAATTTCAGAATTTCAAACATATGGTGGTTAAATCATGTATATTAAATACAAACTTGATGTTAAAAGTTGTATGATTCAAAAATTATATGCTGGTTTCTCATGTCCCTGCCCACTAAAGAGCAACATAAGAAGATAAAATTGCTTTTCACAGTGATGTACAGAGATACTTCTAATTAATAAATCATCAGAAATGCTTCCATCTCTTTCAGGTTGAGGGGAGTACTAGAAAGAAAATGGTTACATGGAGAGTGGAGGAGAGTTGGAAGGAGACTAGCTGTTGCTGAACTTTTAAGGAGTTTCTACTTCTAGAAGTCAGAAGTAGATATAGTCACACATATAAAAGGAAAGCAAAGGTTCCTGCCTGAGTAAACATTAAAAAAAAACATCAAAAGTAAAAAAAAAATTAGAAAAAGAAAATAAAGTAAGTAATTAGAGGTCGGTGGAATTTCCAGGAAAAGGGGTCATTTGCAAGTGCTAGTAGATACCTTAGTTTTACCATTCACTGATAAATGGAACAGATGATACCTCATGTCTTGATCTCCCCATATGACCATAATATAAGTTCTCATAACTTCAGACCCAAATTTCCAGATGACTCATCCTCAGCAGATTGAAAATACTCTTTATTATGATTATCAAGATATGTCTTGATCTAGCTTTATCTCAATTAATATTTTTACTTCTCCATGTCATGCAGGCTCCAAATGTTCAGTTTTTTTTGTTGAGCATTATATGCAGATAATTTTTTCCCACGTTTTCTCTTAATCTCATATGTAATAATTTCTATTCACTCTACTTCCACTGCTATAATTTGTAAATTTAAGCCAACATTTTTGTAATTACTGCCTAACGGGTCTTCCACACTTCAACTATTTATCTCTTTTCCCTAAAATAAATTCATCTTCCTCTCCTCAAGAACAACTTGACTAGTTGTAGTCCCATTATTCCAATGAGACTGCCTACAAGTACTGAATCAGCCTTCTTAATTTTACCTTTAAAAGCCTATTTAATTTGGCACCTCACATTAAATCTCACAATGAGCTTGCTTTCCTGTCATATCACCTACTAACCCTCTTCCAATTTCTCATTTTTATTTCTGTGTTTACTTGGTTTCAAAATAGTTGTCTTAGTGTGAATTGTGTCCACATTTCAAGGCCCAGTTGACATCACTCCTTTCAAAAGGACTCTTCAAACCATCTCCTTGCCCTTGAGAGCATTGATTTCTCCCTTCCATCTCTCTGTGCAGTGTTTTATACTTTTATTACAGTACTGGTTTAGCTTGTCCATTAGGGACACAACTGTAGTCAAACAAGGAAAATAAATGTCTTAATAATGGGGATTTGAAATGGGTTTATTATAGAATATGGATTTGTTCTGTGTGACAGTAAAGAGTGCTTAGAGAGGGGGAGACTATGTCTGCATTGGATAATGTCCATAAGCAAGGGCAATTCAGCGGTACAGTTGCCAGGATTCATAATCCTTGTTCAGCAGGTGGGAAGAACCAAGTTGAACTAGGGATATAATTGATAATAAAACAGCAACCTGCTCAAAAGTCAATTTTTTCTCTAACAATTTAGTATTGTTGAAAACATTGCTTATCACAGTCTGACCACTGGTAGAACTAAATTTTAATTGCTCTCTTTTCTTTCTTTTCATAGAATTACTTAGATTTAATGGGTTACGTCATTACCCATCTGCAAAGTGCATTTCCAAACCTTTCACACTGCTTTTTTGCCTGTGTAACAAAATTACATTCAGTGGAATGAAAGCAGAATTCATATATACAACTTCCACATCACAGTTTTAAAAAGAAACTTCTAGTCCCCCAAATCCTTTATTTAATCTTTTCTTTGAAACAAATACACATGCGCTTCTATAAGACATCTTTGACCATGTATGCCCTGGTCCCTGGTAGAGAAACAAGAAGCAAGATAAAAAGTTCTTAGATTCCTGGACCACCTATTTGACTATAGCTACCTATCCAGTTAGGTCATTCACCTCCCTCTTAATATTAGAAGAGAAAGAAATAATCTTTCAGCCAGTAAACAGTGGATCTTTTAATTAGATAAGCTTTTTCCAGAAGAGATGCTGTTTACTGAATTATGAATTCTAAAAAACATTAACTATGTCCGGGAGTTTATTGGTTGGATTATGCACATTATCTATTGCCTCCTTGGGCCTCCTGATATGTAGTTCACCAACAATTTTCACAAATCAGGAAATTACATGCATGCATACCCTACATAAACATACAGAACTAATAGGAAAAAATAAACATCTTTAAATAATTAATAGTATCATTATAAATAAAATGGAATAGAAAATTAAAACTCACTCGTGGTTTACTTTTTGATGAGAAAGGTTTTATTTGCTTTTGTCATTATTTTTAGTCTTAGAACCTAACCTGTGGAGTTGATGGTGCTATGACCTGAATGTTTATTTTTTCTCCAAAATTTATATGTTGAAATCCTCACCCTCAAGATGATGGAGTTAAAAGACAGGGCCTTTGAGAAGTGAGTAGGGCAGGAGAATGAGACCCTCAAGAATGGCACTGTGGCCCTTATAAAAGAGGGATGAGCCTATTCTCCTTTTACCTTGTGAAGACACAATAAACAAAATAAATATTTTTGACACAGGAAACTGCCTCAGACAACTAATCATCTCGGATCTTGCCCTTCCCATCTTCCAAAATGGTGAGAACTAAATTTGCTTTGTTTATGAATTTGTCTGAATTTATCTGAATTTATGATATTGTTTTGAGAACAGCCGAAAAGGACTTAAATAGATGCAAAAGATTTTATTAATTTCTATTGGAGGGCATCAAGGTTGGTTCCATAATTTAGCTATAAACATTGATGTGGTTGCAAAAAAAAAAAAAAAAAGATTTCATTAATTTCAAATCTAAATCCTAAATCTTTGGTGAAATTCTAATAAGTTAATATTCTGTCCTTTAATATGCATTGGAGTAAATAGAAAAAAAATAGATCATTACCTAATAACTTTTCATCATGTGATATGTAAAGAAAATTTTTCTTTTGTCTGCATAATATTACCAGTGCCATAAAATTCACATGAAAAGGAACAATTTGTACAAATGAATGAGAAAAAAATTTTTAATTATCATAAATATTGCAGAACTCATTGAAAAAAATCTCATTCCTAAAAACAGTCCTAAGATTTCAAACATGTTAATAATCTTCTTTACTCTAGTTCCATATTTTAATTATAATAATTTTATGATGGGGAAAACTACTTTTGGAATATGAAATATTCATTTATATGATGGAAATCCTGATAAAAATGACTAATTAAGAAATTTAAAGTAAATGGGTTGTGATTTCTTTAAAACAGCTATTTGATGCACAGAGTCCTGCAATATGATTTTCCCAAATAACAGTAGAGATAAATAAAGTGACTATAGACAGTTCTGAAATTAGTCTGATCTTCCTAACACTTTGAGATTTACCTGCATTTAACTAAATGTTTTCTAGAGAGTAAAAACATATTTCTTTGATGAATAATTCGAGAACCCCAAAACCAACTTAGAAATTTGCCTTTTAGCTTTTGCACAGCAAAGGAAATAACTAAGAATGTGAAGAGGCAATCCACAGGGTGAGAGAAAATCTTTGCTAGGTACTTCTCTGACAGAGTATTGATATCCAGATTATATAAATAACTCAGAAAAACTTAACAATTCAAAAACAAATAACCCAGCTAATAAATGGGCAAATAAACAAAGCAGACATTTCTTAAAAGAAAGAATGCAAATGGCAAATAAATATATGAAAAAAAATGTTCAATATCTTTAGCAATTAGGGAAAGGCAAATCAGAATTACACTGTGGTTTCATCTCATTCCAATTAGAATGGCAGCTATCAAAAGTATGATATTAATGATTAATTCTGAAGAGGATAGCAGGAGAGAAGAAATTTTACATTTTTGGTGGGATTGTAAATTAGTACAACCACTGGGGAAATAAACATGGAGGTTCGTCAAAAGACTAGGCATGGAACTACCACATGGCACAGCTATACCACTCCTTGGTGTTTATTCTAAAGAATTAAAGTCATCATATTATAAGAATACATGCATATCTATGTTTATAGCAGTACAATTCATAATAGCCAAACAATGGAACCAGCTAAGGTATTCATCATTGACAGAATGGATAAAGGAAATTTGGCATATGTACATAATGGATTTTATTCACCCATAAAGAAGAATAAAATTAAGAAAGAAAATGGATGAAACTTGACAGAATTATGTTAAGCAAAATAAGCCAAACTCTGAGCAGCAAGGATCATATATTTTCTTTCACATGTGAAAGCTAGAGAGAAAAAAAGGGTGGGGAAGAGCTTATGAATATTGAAGAAAGAATAGTATAGTAGAGGAAAGGGACTAGAGGAGAGAGGAGAAACTGGGAAACTCCCAGGGAACAATACTCACCAAATTTTATTGTTATTTCATGCACTTATATGCTTATGTTACAAATAATCCACTATTATTTATAATTATAATTTACCAATATAAAATATGGGAATTTTTTTTCCTTTTAAATTCCTGTAAGAATTTTATACTATTATGGATAATTTGTAAAAACTCCATTGGACTCTGCGTTCATAGGACTTCATGAAATTTTCAACTCCAATTCCGCAAAATATTTAATAATGATAGTAAGTTCTCAATGAAACATGAACATAACATTCAGTTTCTTATACTTTTACACCTGTACCCTAAAATAAAATGCTTAACTGGCAGTTAATAAAAGTGAATTTTAAATATATTTAAATATAAATTATTTGAAAGTAATGGCACAATCAGTCTCCTTAGGTGGACATACCATGATGTAACTTTTCTAAAGACTTCAGTTAAGAATATATCAAATACCTTCCAAGACATTTTTTAGTATTTATTAATATTGGCAATAGCTTCCAGAAACTAAGTTATTAGGAGGAAAATATATACTTAAAGTTTTATTTAATTCATAAGTTTACCTACCCAATGAATAGCCATTGAACCAAGAAAATATGACTAGTTGTAATATTCAGATTTATCACATTTTGAGAATTTTATAACCATTCTAACATATTTGATATGTTAACTAGTGCCAATTCTGCATTATGGAAGATAAATGGGTGAATGGCATGCCCATCATTGTCTCATTGAGATTTTGAAATTGATGCAAAAGTCTCAAAAGTATTGAATTCTTTATTAAACAACAATAAATCTGTCTAATTGAGTTGAAGTGCAAAAACAGGTTAGTGAAGACATTTTATGTTGTTAGCAACCTTCCCTATTTTTTTTTTCAAAAATACACAGAACAAAGTTTGCAGTACTAACAGTGTAGTGATTTTCCATGGAAACTGAGAATTTTGCCTACCACATAACGTCAGACTAATATTAGGGATTAATTTTAGGTTTAGACAATATTACCTAAATTTTATATTAAGAAATTCTAATCTGGAAAAAGTTCTTGTGCTATATGTTGCCTCTAATTTACATGTTAATTTAACCATTTGCCTCTTACTCACCTAATAGAAAAGACCTCATAGAACACCTTTGGAGGACTTTAGATAGTCACTAGGTTGTCTATATGCAACTGAAAACTCATAGCACCAAGAAATGTCTTGTCAGAAATAGTGCATCAGCTTCTTCTGTGAATATTTAATTCTTAAGAATTTCTACTTTTGGGGCATCACATACAAATTCTCAGCATCACATACAAATAAATAAATAAAATAAAAGCATTGTGTTCATCTATAACTAAAAAAATAAAAAAAGAATTTCTACTTTTTGTTATATCAATTTTGGCAATACTTCTACTTTAAAAAAAATCTTACCTAAATACTTCAAAATGTGGAGTTTCTGGTTACTGCCTGAATTACAGAAAGCTAGAAAGATCATAATGCTATTATATTTACAACAAAAAAGAAGTTGGATACTCTGCCAGAGCACAATCTTTCTAGAACTTCTCTGGCAATTTTTAATTACAACATAAAGCCTCTTGTAAACTGTATACTTTATTCCTCTAAATGAGAAAAAAAAATATTCAGTTAAAGGAATTAATGCAGGGAGTGGAGAATCAGCAACTTTATAGGTTTTAAATATTTTACGCAGTACTGTTTTCTATCACAAGCACATTATGCCAATATGTAATCTCAGTCCCCCTCAGAGGATTTCTGAGGCTACTTTGTTTCAGATAAATAATTTGAGATAGATTTTGTTTAAATTTTATTTATTTACTCAGCAATTATTTAGCAACCTCCCAATATCAGGTACTGTTCTAGGAAGAAGTGATAAAATATTGCAAAGGACAATATTTTGCTTTATACAACCTAGTAGGGAGAAAGACAAACAAATTATAATGAAAAAGAGTAATATTTTACTCTAATATCCTAAAGATTTAGGAGGTAAACATCATAAATCCAGTCCTTCTTCATTTCTCTGTCTGCTTTATTTATGTTGTTTGGCTTTGGTTAGAACAGTAATAATATACTAATATAGTTCTTATCCCCATGTAAATATTAAAAATAAACAGATGTTATATATATATATTTGAAACTTCTCCTTTATGAGGATAGTTTCTCAAGTAAGCCACAAATGTAATTAATCACCTTCAAAGATTAAATTTCCTTATTTGCCTTTTATTTTAGCCTAAATACATGTGATTTTTCCTTCTATATTTTTTTTTCTATCATCAACCTCCATATGTTTATAATAATACAATGGGAAGTGTCTCAAGGACCACAAATGGTAAGAGAACACATAGTAATTTCCTCTTGTCTGGCAACAGCCTGCCAGACCCTCAGAGCAACAATATAACCCTTATTGATTCATATCTGAGAGTTGAGGCTTCTAACACATCCAGGATGTGCATTAAAATAGTCACAGGCATAAACTGTACTTGGAATGCCTTCAATAAATGTATACTTGAAGCTAATTTAATGAACTGTTAGTTTTTTGTTCTAGAAAAAAAGTAACAATATTACTTGTACCTAAGTTTTACTATTTAGAACAAGAATGAAGTTCCACAACTAAATTCAATTTAAAATCAATCAATAATTACAAATGAAGCATTTGTTTTATCTGTCTTCCTGTTATCCACTTTTTCTTGACACAATTAGTCCTAAAGGCCAAACTCAACATAAGTATGACTACCCCTAATCATAACTGCTAATTAAGAACCTATTTTTTTCGAATATTTGTGGTAAAAAACTTGATATTTTATTTTCAGTTGTAATTCAGGATCTTGGAATGCAATGCATTCTATTTGTCTGAAGTTTACCTACACCTTGAACCCTTTTAGAATTCCTACAAAATATGGATACTTTGCTGTTCCTCTAAGATTCCTTAAACTAAAATAATAAAATATTTTGAAAAAGAAAATCATGAGAAAACATGTACCTAGATAGTCTGTACATGAAACATTTCATTGTACCCAGTAAATTGATAAAAATTAAATTATATTTGTCTCTTTGCTTTTTTTCACAAAGAATTTTAAAGAGGCAACACCATTTACTTTCTGAAAGTGGACAATTCATATTTTTCATGATTGTCAAGGGAATATTGAGTTAGATCTTAAAAGATGGATCAGCAAAATATATGTTTTATTGACTTTTAAAATTACTCTGGAACTCTGTTCTTTCTCAAAATCCTATCCTTCAGAGAATGCATCATTAGTTTCTGTGTTGAAATCTACTAAATTTGTTTTTCTAGTTTTTCTTCTTGCCTAAACTATAATGTCCCTAAATTTTACTGTACACTCTTTCTAGTTTCTAAATTACAATGGATGTAACATTCTAAATTACAATGGATGTAACATTTTTCTGGAATGAATTTTTATCCCTCAAAGACAACAGTTCTGAAATCAAATTTAGCATCCTTTCTCTCAGTTTTCTCCTCAAGTGTTTCAACATATTTTTAGGGCCACTGTCACAGATAGTTGTGCAAGGAGGTCCCCAAAAGGGAGAAGGAGACCTCAACTTAACTTTGGCAAGCTCTTTAGTTTAAAAAGTAATTCCAGGCTACATCAAAAGTGGCACAGAGATTTATTTAGGAAAACAAGGAGAATTATTTGGGAAAGCAATAGAATAGGATATGAGTGCAAATGGACTTTTTGGGTCATGGGCTCTTCTTTTTAAAAGGATTGTAAAGAATGAACATGAGAAATGGACAGGTGTGGGGAGTTGATGACATCAGCCTGGTTAGACCAGTTTTTGTAATCATGGAGTTATGCTGGTCTGGTTCTTTCAGGATCTCTAGATTGATGTCATCCAGTAAAACAGAATATCTTCAGAATATAACTGTATAATACATCTCTAATAATATTTTCTTTTGCTTTGTTTAGTCTAAAGAAAAGATATACGCTAGTAACATGTAGGCATTTGCAGCTAAATGGATGGAGTTGGAGAATATCATGCTAAGCGATGTAAGCCAATTCCCAAAAAACAAAGGCCAAATGTTTTCTCTGATAAGTGGACATTAATCCATAATGGCGGGGGGCGGGGGGGGCATGAGCTGAGTGGAGGAACTTTGGATTTGGCAAAGGGGAGGAAAAAAAGTGGAGGGGGATGGATATAGAACTGATGGTGGGAATGAGACAGACATCACTACCCTAGGTATATGTATGATTGCACAAATGGTGAGACCCTACTTCATGTACAACTAGAGTAGTGAAAAGTTGTTCTCCATTTTTGTACAATGAATTGAAGACCATTCTGCTGTCATGTATAACTGATTACAACAAATAAATAAATAATTAAAAAGAACCAAAGCAATAACTGCTTTTTTAAGAAAATAAACTTAAAATATTTCCTCAAAAAAAACCCATTGAGTCATATGTAATACACAAAAAGTAATAAAATCTGAAATTAAATGACAGATTGCCAAATGTCAACATGCAAAAGTATATAAATCATAACATGAGAAAAGGGATTAAAGGGCATAATTGATTAATTTTAAATTCTGTATAATGCCTCTTGTATAATACGATTAGTTAATGCCATCAGTGTAATAAAGCATCAACCTTGGAAGCACTAAATATTATTCATTAAGTCTTTTTTGTCTTGAATACAAACTATGTAAAGGGAAATCATATTTACAACATCTCAAAACACTTCCTATTGAATAAAGATGCCAAGATATGAGAAAAGCCTGCTCCTTGTGATAAAATGTAGCACAGTCTCATTCCTTACTCTCAGCAGATATATTAACTGCTACAGATAAATTCACTGGGAAGCAGCAGAGATGTGGGTCAAGCAGTGCTGATAGAATCCTATTCAGATCAATAAAGATTTTTGACTCTTAATTTTGTGTCCCACAACTTTCTTGAATTTGTTTTACAGTTCTGTCCTCTGCAAATGCAGATAATTCTGCAACTCCTCTTTTTATTTGGTTCACTTTCATTTGTTTTTCTTCCTACCTATTCTAACTAGGACTTCAAATATTATGTTGATAATTATTATTATCCAAAGTACGTGTATGAGGACACAAATTTGTGTTGTTATGCTCGAATTCGGGACCCCCAAAAGACCACCAGAGACCCAAGATCGATGTAAGCAGCAAAGAGGTGTTTATTGCGAGTTAGCTCTGTCCTCCGCACACACACAGCAACAGGTGACGCTAAGAGGCCCCAAGCCCAGGTTTTGCAGCAGTTTTATACATTCTTTGGAGAAGGCAGGGACCCCCACATACATCATAGCATCTCCTAGCAAATCATCACACACCGCGGGAAAATCAAATAACAATTCTAAAACATGATTAGCACATTCACTGGCGGGAACAAGTTGGGTAGGGGGGATTGGTCACTACAAGAGGGGGATTCATTTAAACTGATTGGTTTAAACCGTGAGGATGTTGCAAGGGGAGTACATGCCAAACTGCAGGGCTTCTAGTTTAGATATTGGTCACCACACCTAGGTGGAAGCCATCTGGAATTTCAGATATGTGGTTATCTTGGCCTATCTGTGGCTTTTCCGGCTTTTCAGAGAATTGGACTGTTTCCACAGAGCTTTTCTGTAGATTTTTTCTTGACTTTAGGATTACAATAAGTCAGAAGTTAAGTTTCAGAGCAAAATAAGATCCCAAGCAGAATGAAATTGCTTAGGTCTTTTAGTGTGAGTATACTATGTATACAACCAAAGGTATGAAAATTGAGCTCTATATATGTAATAAGAGTTGAAAAAGAGCAGAGGGAGATGGGTATAGGGGATGGGTAATGCATTCCACTGTTACATATAAATAAAAAAAATACAAGTTATGAAAGTAAACATCCTTGTGTTGTTCCTGATCTTAGAGGAAATGTTTAAATCTTTTACTCATTACATTCACAATGTAAATAATGTTAAGATTAAAATGTATAAGTATAAATGCTTACAAATGTAGCATTCAAGCTATTATCTTATAATTCCTTTTATTTCTATAAAGTTGGTTGTGCAATATCTCTTCTTTGATAGTCATTTGATTATGTCAGGTTTTTTTCTTTTTTCTTTTGTTAGCTGATGTACTCAAAAGTTAACTATGTTTGACTTTTCAAAATACCAACTTACTATTATGGATGTCTTCCTACTTTCTATTTCCTTTTTATTTTTCTGTTCTAATATCTAATATTCCCTTCCTTCCAGCTTTGGTTTTAGATATCTATTTTTTTTAATTTTCTTAAGTTTTAAAGTTAGATTTTTGGATTCAAGATTTTTCTTATTTTTTAATGTAAATATTTAAGCCTATACATTTTACACTTAACACTACTTACATTGTGCAATAATTTTAAAATGACATTTGCTCAATTTTTTTCTCAAGAGAGTTTATAATACCACCTAAGACTTCTTCTTCAACTCATTTATAGTTTAAACAGTATATTTGTGAATTTTCACAGTTTTTTCTCCTTATAGAATTAGATTCATTCCATTATAGTTGGCCCAATAATTTGTATAAATTCCATCTCTTCAAATTTATTTAGACTTCTTTTGTGTTCTAAAATGTGGCCTATATTGGAGACATATTTACTTGATAAAAAAATTGTATTTTGCTAATGAGTGGAATGTTCTTTTTTAAATTTATTCTAATTTGTTGTACATGATGATAGGATGCAATTCATTTCATATTATACAAATAGAGCACAATTTTTCAAGACACTGATTGTACACAAAGTATTTTCACATCATTCATGTCTTATACATGTACTTAGGGTAATGATGTCTAACTCATTCCACCATCACTCCTACCCCTCTGCCCCCTTCTTTCCCTTCCCTCCCCTTTGCCCTATCTAAAGTTTTTCCATTCCTCCTATGCTCCCAGAGCCCTGCTGGATTGCCATTATGAGTCAGCATCTTCATATCAAAGAAAGCATTTGGCCTTTGATTTTTTGGGATTGGCTTTCTTCACTTACCATTACTTTCTCCAATTTCATCCATTTACCTGCAAATGTCATAAATTTGTTATTTTTTAATGCTGAGTAATGTTCCATTGTGAATATATACCAAACTTCCCCTATCCATTCATCTACTGAAGGGCATCTAGGTTGGTTCCATAGTTTAGCTATTGTGAATTGTGCTGTTGTAAATATTGATATGGTTGTGTCCCTGTAGTATGGTGTTTTTAAGTCATTTGGGTATAAACCAAGGTGTGGGATATATAGGTAAAGTGGTGGTTCCATTCTCAGTTTTCCAAGGAATCTCCATACTGCCTTGGAGATTGGCTACACCAATTTGCAGTCCCACCAGCAATGTATGAATATGCCTTTTCCTCCACATTCTTGTCAACACTTATTGTTGTTTGTCTTCTTGATAGCTGCCATTCTGACTGGAGTGAGACGAAATCTTAGAGTAGTTTTGATTTGCATTTCTCTAATTGCTAGATATATTGAACATTTTTTCATGTTTGTTGATTGATTATATATTATCTTCTGAGAAGTGTCTGTTCAGTACCTTGGCCCAAATATTGATTGGGTTATTTGGGGGTTTTTTGGTGTTAAGGTTGCTTAGTATATTATATATCCTAGAGATTAGTGCTCTATCTGATGTGCTTGTGGTAAAAATCTGCTCCCATTCTGTAGGCCCTCTATTCACCTCACTGATTGTTTCATTTGCTAAGAAGAAGCTGTGGCTCAGCAGTAGGGCACTTACCTGGTATGTATGAGTGGAATATTCTATTAGTCTATAGTATCATTCAAGATCTCTCTTTTCTTGTTGAACTTCTGAATGGTTCCTTTACTGAAAGTGGATTATTAATGTCTCTTTTTATGCTTGTAAGATTGTCCACTTATCCATTCCATTCTGTCAACATTTTTCTTGTATATTAAAAGCACTAATATTTTATGAAAATATATTTACAATTATTATATATTCTTGGTAAACTGACCCTTCTAAAATTAATGAATGTCTTATTTTTGTCTCTTGTAACAATATTTTGACCATTATTTCCATATTTTCAGTTTTAACATATCCATGTCCTTAGACCTAAAGTGTTTCTTGTAGATAGCAAATATTGGATCAGCTTTTCTATCAAACTCCTAATCTATGTTTACTGTAGTTTAATCCATTTACAATTTAAAGTAATTATTTATACAGAAGAAAATACTACTACCATATAGTTAATGGCTTTCTGTACATGCTATATATGTTTCATCTCTAATTTCCTCCCTGCTGCATTTCTTTTTGTTGAATTAATATTTTAATGACTTTTTTTAGTCTATTCTTATTTATTTTTGTCTGTAGTACATAGATATTTCCTTTGTGAATACCATGAGTATCATATAAATCAGCCTAAAAATATAACCATTTAAACTCATAGCAATTGAACTTCAGTTGTATAAGAATTCTACTCTACCCCATCTGCTTTATAACCCAGATGTCATAAATTGTGTAACTGTGTGTAATATGCCTGTGAACAGAAAACAATAGCTAACCTATGCTTTGTCCTATGCTGTAAAACCTATGCTGTAAAATCAAAAGTAAACATAAAAATTGACATTATAAGTTTTAATATTTGTATTTGGTTTTTAATAACAGCATTATACTTTCATGTGGCTTAGAATTATAATCCTGTGCCATTTCATTTTAGCTTTACTGTTTCACTTGTATTTCTGTCAGTTGATTTTCAACAAAAGTATGAGAACATGTAATGGATAAAGGAGAGTATATTCAATAAAGTGTGTTGGGAAAATTATATATTCATGTGGAAAACAATGAAACTGTACATCAAGGTGAGGTACAGACAATCTGCATGGTAGTACAAGCATATAGGGAAGAAAATATAACATCTCAGATCCACACTGCAAAAAAGGAAGACACATAGACAACATGAAAAAACAAGGGAGGAAAGTCCCCAAATAAACTAGGACACTATAATAACAGAACCTAAGGACAGCAAAGTTGATGAAATGTCAGAGAAAAAGTTTAGAAGGTTCATAATTAAATGATCTGTGAATTACAGAATGACCTAAATGAGCAAATACAGGCAAAAATTGATTACTCCAATAATGAGATAAAAGAGCAAATAAAGGTAGCAAAAGATTACTTCAAGAGAGACAGACTCTGAAAAAAAACAGTCAGAAATTCTTGAAATGAAAAATACAATAAATCAAATAAAAAACTCAATTGAAAGCATAACCAATAGACTAAATCACTTAGAAGAAAGAACATCAGATAATGAATATAAAGTATACAGGCTGAAAAATAAAGTTGATCACACAGTGAAGATAGTAAGAATCCATGAACAGAACATCCAAGAATTATGGGACATCATCAAAAGAACAAATCTAAGAGATATTGGGATAGAGGAAGGCACAGAATTTTAAATCAAAGGGATGCACAATCTCTTCAATGAGATAATATCAGAAAATTTCCGAAACATGAAAAACAAATTGGGAAACCAAATACAAGAGGCTACAGGACACAAAATGTATAAAATTACAACAGATCTACACCTCTACACCTAGGCACATTATAATGAAAATGCCTAGCATACAGAATAAGGATAGAATATTAAAAGCTACAAGAGAAAGGAATTAGATCATATATTGAGGGAGACCAATTCATACCTCAGCAGATTTTTCAACCCAGACCCTCAAAGCCAGGAGATCATGGAACAACATATACCAAGATCTGAAAGAAAATGGATGCCAATCAAGAATCTTATTTCTAGCAAAACTAAGCTTTAGACTTAATGATGAAATAAAAAACCTTCCATGATAAACAAAAGTTAAAATGATTTGCAACTAGAAAGTCTACATGACAGAACATCCTCAGCAAAATTTTCCAAGAAGAGGAAATGAAAAGCAATGATGAAATGATAAAAATCAGCAGAAGGAGGTATTACACTAAAGGAAAATCTAATCAGAGGAGAAGCCAAGTCAAAAATAAGCAAAAATGGCTGGGAATACAAATCATGTCTCAATAATAACCCTGAAGGTTAATAGCCTAAACTCACCAATCAAAAAAAAAAAAAAAAAAAAAAACACACACACACACAAAAACAAAAACAAAAACAAAAAAAACCCAATGTGCTACCTCCAAGAGGCTCATAGAAAAAGACATCCACAGACTGAAGGTGAAGGATTGGGAAAAATCATACCACTCATATGGACGGCAGAAGCAAACAGGGGCTTCCATTCCCATATCAAATAAAGTATACTTCAAACTAAAGTGAATCAAAAAGGATAAAGAAGGACACTACATACTGCTCAAGGGAACAATACACCAACAAAACTTAACAATTATAAATATGCTCCAAACAATGGAGCATATCGTTCTTCAAACAAACTCTTTTCAAGCTCAAGAGTTCAATAGACCACAACACAATAATTTTGGGTGAACTCTTTCATCACTCGATAGATCTTCCAAACAAAAGGTGAACAAAGAAACTATAGAACTCAATAATACAATCAATAACTTAGACTTAACTGGCATATATAGAATATTTCATCCTTCAATGAGCGAATACACTTTCTTCTCAGCAGCACATGGATCCTTCTCTAAAATAGACCATATACTATGCCACAAAGCAACTCTTAGGAAATATAAAAAGGTAGAGATACTACCCAGCATTCTATCAGATCATAATGGAATGAAATTAGAAATCAATGATAACCAAAAGAAATAAAATCCACTCCAACACCTAGAGACTAAATAATATGCTACTGAATGAACAATGGGTTGCAGAAGACATCAAGGAAGAGATTAAAAATTTTTAGAGGTGAATGAGAACACAGATACAACATATCAAAATCTCTGGGACACTATGAAAGCAGTTGTAAGAGGAAAGTTCATTGCATGGAGTTCATTCCTTAAAGGAAGACAAGGTCAACAAATAAATGATTTAACATTACATCTCAAAGCCCTAGAAAAATTAGAACAAATCAACACCAAAAGCAGCAGAAGACAGTAAATAATTAAAATTAAAGCTGAAATCAATGAAATTGAAACAAAAGAAACAACTGAAAAAATTGACAGAATAAAAAATTGGTTCTTTGAAAAAAATAAATAAAATTGACAGACCCTTATCCATGCTAATGAAGAGAAGGAGAAAGAAAAATCAAATCACTAATGTACATGATGATAAAGAAAATATCACAACAGGCACTACAGAAATACAGAAGATAATTAGAAATTATTTTGAAAACTTATACTCCAACAAAATAGAAAATATTGAAGGCATTGACAGATTTCTAGTGTCATATAATTTGCCTAAATGATATACACAATTTAAACAGATCAATTTCAAGTGACGAAATAGCAGATGCCATCAAAAGTCTACCAATCAAGAAAAGCTGGGTACAGATGGATATCCAGCCAGGTTCTACAAGTCCTTTAAAGGGGAACTAATACCAATGCTCTTCAATTTATTTCAGGAAATGAAAAAGTGGCAGCACTTCCATACTTACTCAATAAGGCCATTATCACGCTGATTCCAAAACCAGGCAAAGACACATCAAAAAATGAAAACTCTGCAGACCAATATTTCTAATGAACATAGATGCAAAAATTCTCAATAAAATTCTGGCAAGTCAAATACAAAATCATATCAAAAAGATCGTGCACACAATCAAGTAGGATTCATCCCAGAGATGCAAGTTTGGCTCAACATATGAAAATTAATAAATGCAATTCATCACATCAATAGATTTAAAGATTTTAAAAATCATATTATCATCTCAATAGATGCAGAAAAAGCATTTGACAAAATACAGCACCCCTTTATGTTCAAAAAAAGGGATAACTAGAAAAACTAGGGATAACAGGAACATACCTCAACATCATAAAGGCTATCTATGCTAAGCACCAGGCCAACATCATTCTATATGGAGAAAAATTTAAGGCATTCCCTCTAAAAACTGGAAGAATACAGGGATGTTCTCTTTCACCACTTCTATTTAACAAAGTTATTGAAACACTGGCCAGAACAATTAGACAGAAAAAAAGAAATTGAAGGGATATGGATAGGAAAAGAAAAACTTAAATTAGCACTATTTACTGATGATATGATTCTATACCTAAAAGACCCAAAAAGCTCCACCAGAAAACTTCTAGAACTAGTAAATGAATTCAGCAAAGTAGCAGGATATAAGATCAACATCCATAAATCAAAGGCATTTCTGTATATCAGTGACAAATCTTCAGAAAGGAAAACTACCCCATTTTCAATAGCATCAAAAAAAAAAAAAAAAAAAAACTTGAGAATCAACAAAAGAGATGAGAGATCTATATAATGAAAATTACAGAATCCCAAAGAAAGGAATCAAAGAAGTCCTTAGAAGATGGAAAGATCTACCTTGCTCTTGGATAGGCAAAATTAATATTATCAAAATGACCATACTTCTAAAATCAATATACAGATTTAATGCAATTATGATTAAAATCCCAATAACATTCCTTATAGAAATCAAAAAATCAATCATAAAATTCATCTGGAAAAATAAGAGACCCAGAATAGGTAAAGCAATTCTAAGCAGGAAGAGTGAAGCAGGTGACATCACTATGCCAGACCTTAAACTATACTACAGAATAAGAGTAACAAAAAACAACATGGCATTGGCACCAAAACAGACTAGTAGACCAATGGTACAAAATAGAGGACACAGAGACTAATCTACAAAATTACGAATATCTTATATCAGACAGAGGTGCCAAAAACATGCATTGGAGAAAAGATAGCCTCTTCAACAAATGGTGCAGGGAAAACTAGAAATTCAAATGCAACAAAATAAAATTAAACCCCTCTCACAGTGCACAAAACTTAACTCAAAATGGATCAAGGACTTAGTAATACAACCAAAAACCCTGCATCTAATAGAAGAAAAGTAAGCCCAAATCTCCATAATGTAGGATTAGGCCCCAACTTCTTTAATAAGACTCCTATGACACAATAATTAAAATCAATAATCAATAAATGAGATGAACTTAAACTAAAAAGTTTCTTCTCAGCAACAGAAACAATGTGTGAGGTGAAAAGAAAGCCTATATCTTGGGAGCAAATCTTTACTCCTCACACATTAGATAGAGCGATAATCTCTAGGGTATATAAAGAACTCAATAAGCTAAGTACCAAAAAATAAAATAACTCAATCAATAGATGTTCCAAGGACCTGTACAGACACTTCTCAGAAGATGATATACAGTCAATCAACACATATATGAAAAAATGCTCATCATCTCTAGCAATTAGAGCAATGTAAATCAAAACCACTCTAAGATTTCATCTCAGTCCAGTCAGAATGGCAGCTATTATGAAGACAAACAACAATAAGTGTTGGTGAGGATATGGGGGAAAAGGCACACTCATACATTGCTGGTGGCACTGCAAATATTGGTGCAACCAATATGGAAAGCAGTATGGAGATTCCTTGGAAAACTTGGAATGGAATCACTATTTTACCCAGCTATCCCTGTCCTCAGTCTATATCCAAAGGACTTAAAACAGCATACTACAGGGACACAGCCACATCAATGTTTATAGCAGCACAATTCACAATAGCTAAACTGTGGAACCAACCTAGATGCCCTTCAATAGATGAATGGATACAAAAAAAATGTGGCATATATACACACGAGAGTATTACTCAGCAATAAAAGAGAATAAAATCATGCCATTTGCAGGTAAATGGGCAGAGTTAGAGAAGGTAATGCTAAGTGAATTTATCCAATCCCAAATAACCAAATGCCAAATGTTTTCTTTGATATAAGGAGGCTGTTTCATAAGGGAGTACCGAGAGGGAGCATGAGAGGAATAGACGAACTCTAGATAGTGCAAAGGGGTTGGAGGGAAAAGGAAGGAGCAAGGGGTTATAATGATGGTGAAACGTGATGATCATTATTATTTCAAAGTACATGTATGAAGACACAAGTTGGTGTGAATATACTTTGTATACAACCAGAGATATGAAAAATTGTGCTCTATGTGTGTAATAAGAATTGTAATGCATTCCACTGTCATATATAAATAAAATAATAATATAATAAATTTAAAAAATAAATGCAAGTGTTATATTTATTTTAAAAAAGAATAAAAATAAGGATAAATATACAAGAATATGGATTTTTTATAAAGGTAACCACTAAAATAAAATGAATTAAATTTAAACCAATAAGAAAAAAAGATAACATTTCAATAGAATGGTAGTCGAGAAAGAAGAAAAAAGAAACAATACATAAAATGAAAGTCTGAAATAAATGTCAGAAATAAATATAACATAATAGAAATTACAACATACAAACATCAGTTAAAAGCAGACTGATAGACTACAAATAAAATCAATAACATACTGCATTTAAAACGTACTCTTAAAATGATAGTTTGACAACAAAAAAATAAAATAATATATATTTGACAAATTATTACATAAGAGAAGTTGTGGTAATAATGTTAACACTTTAAAATTTGGCATTCAATGCAAAAAGTTCTAAAAGACGAAAAAAATCTACATCATACAAAAGTAATAATAGGGCAAGTGTAATAACCATATTTTACAAGTTTATAGGTACCTACCAAAAAGTTCACTGGACATGTCACATAAAATTGACAGTGTAGCAAGAGAACATAGGTAAAATATTGCCTCTAAGGAGTGGGACCAAGGATTAAGAATTTGAAAATATAATTTTATTTTTACTTTACATGTATGTACAAAAGGTCCTTTTCCATGTGGCTTATTATATTATTTTGCCTTATTTTGTAAAATTCACTACATAAAGATCATTGGAACATATTCAAACAGGACTAATTTGGATGAAAAATAGATCAAATAGATTCAAAACTCTTTAGCAGTTTTTACAACTAGTATTTTTGGTGCAAATTCTATTTGCCAGGCATTGTATGTAGTTTTAAAATCTAATTCTCATAACTATTGTATGTGAGTCTCTGAATCATATAGATAAACCTAAACTTATACTTTTGACTTAATTATATATTTTTGTTATTATTTTAATAAAAGCATTTAGAAGAATAGGTGAAACCTAGCTGGAGGAGGAGATGATTTAAAAGAGAAAGTTAAATGTTTTATGTCATCATACAAAAATATTTAGATGTCATTTTTGTCCCCAAGTTATAAAATATAATTAGTTGGTATAAGATACAGTAAAGAAACTTTTGGTTTAATATACAGACAAATTGTTCCATAGGCTGCCTTGAAAAATAGTATATGAATTTTTAAATGTGTTCTCAAAATTATTACAAAAGAAAACTTATCATCAGTTAGGTGATTTATAATAGAAGGTGAAATTTAAAGACTCAGCACTGAGATTTTCTGGTTCTTCCATAAGCCAAGCCTTATTATGTAGGTACAAATCTTGAACTATTGATGTTTCTTCAAGGCATATGATATTTGTAAAATCAGAGTAAAGAAGAACTTAGTTTCATAGATCAAATTACAATAGAAACATTGTAATTCCAAATAGAAAATATCAGATATGTGTTCTAAACTGCCCTTTAAGTTCCCATATGTGTTCACTATGGCAAAAATGACATAATACAGACATAATATAAACCAGGTACATACTCATGTGTTATAGTATTCCTTTTGACTGATAGCATAATTTCATTTAAAATTCAATTCTCAAGGAAAATTATGTCAGAAAGTTTGACTTCACATTATACTGCAATGAAAACAACTGTATTTGATAGATATCTTCCAATGTCAATGAATTCAAATATTTAAGGGAGTATTTAGCTACCATCTCTTTGACAATTTAGCACAATTAACCTCCAGTAACAATCAGAGATCTTCAAGCAATTATATGTGAAAAAAATAAATAAATAAAAAGTAATAAATGTTCAAATCAAAATCAATTATCTACCACTTTAAATTGCAGAATACTCATATCTTCACTCAAGTTGTGTCTAATTTCCTGAAGTTCTATGAGAGTAATAATGCAACTCAATGGACAGTAGCTCAGTGAAGTTCTCAGTGAAGAGAGAGGGTCCTTCTCCTTCATGTAGAAGTATATCAAGCTTGATTTTTTTAGATGTGTTCTTCTCCTCCTTAATATATGCATCGTTTTTACAACAAGATAGCTATCATATTTTCATACAAATACTTGAGATATAAAATGTGAATGAATAAATCCAAACTTTGGGGAGATTCCCTTGAAAATACTTAACTAAGTTTCTACTTTGTTATCAGAAACTACTGAAGACTTAAATAAATTATTTAATGCAAATTTCATGTTCTCTTAGGCCAAATTATTGTCCCCAAATAATAGAAACTAAAATTTATGTAAAAATATTAAGCAATATTGCAGGGGTCCAGCCCTGGTAGGAATCCAGGGGTTCTAAAGGAGGAGTGGCGTTGGCGAAAGAAGAAGAGACCGGAGGACAGGTTGCAAGTTACAAGCAGCCTCCAGAAAAAATTTGCTGCCCCTAGAAGGGCCTTTATTTTTATACCTTTTTTTACAGGTGTTTTTTCAGGTAGTTAATGGATAGCCTCAAAGCCAGAAAATTCTTTATTTTACAAGATTATCAAGAGTCACAGCCTTTTCTGACATATACTGATTACCTGAGATATTGAGTACATTGTTTAAAATATTTTACTATAACCTTTGCCAATCATGATTAAGCTTTTATGTTTTTACCTCAATCACTAGGTGCTAGTCTGTGCAACTAGACTACATGTCTCCTGACCTATTATTCACTTTTAATTTTAAAGCATACCTATAATTATTTTATTAACCTTAACTTTAAAGCATACTTATGATTATTGGTAAGCTTTCTTACTTCTAAACTAAAATCTCAGTAAAACACTTAAAATAGTGAAAGTCTGCTACTTAAAAAGCTTACTACTCTGAAGCGCCTCTAAAACATATCTATGTTAATTTTACATTATTTTATTTTTAATTTCCAAGGTAATTTTCTTTTTTCATATGACCTATTTAACTGCTTTCTTACAGAGTTTCTTTTATCCTTGGTCAAAGTACACCAAGTCTTACGTCTTTGTAATCTTTAACTAAAGGGCAGGCTCTGCACCTCAACCCATTTGCCATTAATATTAACTATGTGTTTCCCATTTTCATCTTAAATTTCTGTGTAAGACAAAGAATGGTCTGTTGGGAGGGCGGGGGATGTACTTTTATTAGCCTCTTGTCCTCAAGAGGGATACCATAATCTTCCTTTGATTAAGTAAGCTGCATACTGTGGTCTTTGTACTGTTGGCACAGCAATTGTTTTTCTGTAGCTAGGCTGTGGTACAGGTTGTGACTTTAGGATGGGGAGGGGGGCTTAGTGTAAATTGTTAACCATGGGATAAACATTTCTTGTTGCTTAGGCTTGAGAAATAACACTATGGTTTGTATCCTGAGAGATACTGAAACACATCTTGGGGCATGTCTTAATTGCATCCTTAATCTTATTCTGGGAATTTTCCTGCAATCCAAGCAATATGTACTTTTATTACTGATTGACATATGCCCTGTTATCCATATCATGAGTATCATAAACAAGACACTAACAATCACCATGATTCCGGTTTCCAGATGGTGTAGCCCTGCTTTAGCATCCCCTACACTGTGACCCTGTCAGACAGCGGGTGCAGGAACACCTTCACCACAATTTAAGTTTATAATTTATTATGTGTGTACTCCTATAATCCCCTATGCTCTCTTCCTGTGTTAGTGAGATAGGTGGTTCTCTAATGTTACTTTGTAGATGACTTTCCTTCTAAAAAGGTGCAGAAATTCCCCAAACTCTTATTATTGAATTCTATCTATCAGTATTTATCATATTTGATATTACATATGAGCATTTTAAAATATTATCATTTAAAAATATTGATAGTAACAGATCACCTGTTAAAACAATTATTTCCTGGAAAAATGTATTTTCTAAAATAATAAAAAAATGGCATTGTTCCACACTTCTTCAAATCTCTTTAATGTTTAGTCTAACAGGCTCTAGCTAGGATTTCATATATGTTCCAGCTATCAATCTATTGTGACATTTATCTTTTAATATACTTGAGAAAATTAGATGAAAAAGACATGTAATATCTTTGTATTATCATGAAAGCAGTTTTGAACTTGTGGGGTCCATGACAGTTTCTTGGGGTCTCAGTTATCCCCAGACCAAGATTGCAAAATCATTATGCTAGAACAGTAGAAATACCTAGGATACCTTTACATATATCTAGCTTTCACAGGAATTTTTTAACTCAGTTCAGGATTATGAAGAAATACTAAAAAATACCTTAAAATTTATAAACATAATCTTAAAAAATAATTATGCAAAACATTAATAATTCATGACAAATGCAATCA
The DNA here is from genome assembly GCF_021218885.2 of Marmota monax. NCBI lineage: Eukaryota > Metazoa > Chordata > Mammalia > Rodentia > Sciuridae > Marmota > Marmota monax. Next base: position 440,982 of record NW_026695246.1, on the reverse strand, counting down.
TTTATTAGAAGTATTAATTATTTTCATAATACTTTATTAATATTAGTATTAGTATAGTATAGTTAAACTGTAACCTACTGTACTTACAGAACATGTTTAGAAAAAAAGGAAGAGAATTATGAATGTATATATTACATAGCTTCTTTCATCTGGCAAGACTTGCTATATACTAAGCTCTATGATAGGTATCAGAGATTAAACGAGAACTAACTCTTTTTAAAAATATTAGCAGGGGCTGGCTCAGTGGTAGAGCACTCACCTCACACGCGAGAGACCCTGGGTTCAATCCTCAGCATCACATAAAAATAAATAAACAAAATAAAGATATTGTGTTCATGTATAACTAAAAAAATATTTAAAAAATATTAGCAAACACCTCTGGAAATTTGGATAGAATAAATTATTGCTGAGTAATTAAAATACTTGGTAGACCAGAGTTTGATCTGCAAAATGATGACTTAAAGTTTAATGTTAAATAAAGAAGCTTGCTATTGGAGCTTTTGAAGCCCTCTAGAGAGAACATATAACCATGACATTCCCAGATTCCAGAAATGGAATTACAGGAAATGTCTGACTGGCTGGTTTTATATCTTGTTTTTTGTTCCATCCTTTCGTTCTAGGTCACTATTTCTCCCTTCTGTAATAGTCATACTTACTCTATGCCATTATACGTTAAATGTAGGTAATTTACTTTCAATTTTTATAAGTACTCATAGCCAAGAGTTTGCCTCAAGTTTCAGAGGATATATTTTGATTTGAACTTTTGTGCAATGCTGGAAATGTTAAGACCACTGGGACTCTTGGAGATGGACTAATGCATTGGGGATGCATTGTGAATAGAGTTTGCATTAGGAAATGGACATGAACTTTAGGGGGTTGAGTGGAATTTATGGTTTGAATATAAGGTGAATTCCTTATATCCAAAATTCCCTGTGTTACTGTAGGAGGTGAAATTATTAGATTATGAGACCTATAAACTAATTGGTGGATTAGTACATTTAATAAGTTGATATTTTAACAGGACTGGGTGGTAACTTTAAACATGTGAGACGTAACTGGAGAAAGTATATTGCTGGTAGCATGCATTTGAGGTTTATATTATGTGCCTTGTACCTATTTAAACTGAAGAAGATTCATTTAATTCCAAGTGTGTTGAGAGTTTAAATCATTAATAGATGTTGAATTTTATCAAATGCATTATCCACATAACCATGGCAGGAGTTACTGTTGTTTAAACATTGAATTATGCAAGAATTTCTGAGGAAAATTCAACTTGGATGTATAGTTTTGGAGTTCATTTTGTTTGTGTTTTGTGTATGTATTACTAGATTTAACTTGACATTTGTTGAAGATTTTCTGCTTTTTTTTAAACCAAGGATTTGAGCCATTTAACCACTGAACCACATTCCTAGCCCCTTTTTTTTCATATTTTATTTAGAGACAGGATCTCACTAAGTTGCTTAGAGCCTTGCTAAGTTACTGAGGCTGGTTTTGAATTTGAGATCCCTTGCCTCAGCCTTCTGAGTGGCTGGGGTTACAGGCATAAGCCATTGTGCCCAGCTTATTTCTGTTCTTGACTAAAACTTACTCTCAATACCTATTTTTAGACTTTTTCATATTTTGTTATTAAAATCATGCTGAACTCTTAAAATAAGGGAAATATTTTATCTTAATTTTCAATCTCTTTGTGGTTCATAGTGACATCATCTTCTTATTCCTGATATTATTTATTTGTGTTCTCTGTTTCTCTCTCTTTGATTTAAAAATTTATCTAGATATTAGCCTCACAGAATGAGGTTTGACTTCTTGCCTTTATTTATTTATTTATTTATTCTTTATTATTTACACATTTAATGTAATTGTAGGTAAGGTTTCCTGTAGGCACATGTTTTTTTTTTTACCTTTTTGTTTATTCCCTCAGTTTTTATTTACTTGTTTTTTTTTTTTGTTTGTTTGTTTTTCTGCCTTCTTATTTAAATTCATCTACTGTTTTTTGAGCATATTTCTTAGTGCAGGTTTTCTAAGTGGGTTTTCTAAGTATCAAACACAAGTACTAAAGTTCTGTTTTCTAGTCTGACAATCTGTAAGAAAATCTGTAAGAATTTTCTTTGACCCAGAATATCATATTTTTCAATCAGGAAAAAAAAATTACAAGTCATGAAAACAGGGCAAAAAATACTTGGAAGGGACAAAAGAAACACCAGAACCAGACTTAGACATGGCAGTGATCTTGGAATCATCAGATTGGGAATTTTAAACAATTGTGGCAATATGCTAAGGGTACCATCTTTATCTGTTTGGATATTTAAAGTGTTAAGAAGGAAAAAAAGCTCACCAACTGAGAACTATCTTCAAAAGTGAAGAAGAGCTATATATGGTAAAGCACATGTGAAATCACAGCTACTCTGGAGTCTGGGACAGGAGGATTACAAGTTGGAGGCCAATGTGAGCAACTGAAGCTACAGTGCACATATCTATCATGAAAAAGATCCTGAGTTCAATCCCCAACACTGAAGAAAAATAAAAGGTAAAGGTGGAATAATTTTTCTGCTAAAACAAACAAACAAACAAACAACAACAACAACAATAAAACTGTTAAGGGAATTTGTTGCAGTAGGCCTAGATTGTCAGAAATGTTCTTATTCGGAGAAAAAGAAAATGATATGTCAATGTTAAGATTTTGAGAAATCTCCCATTGTTACTATACTGAATTACATTCCCCCCAACAGTGTATAAGTTTTCCCCATTCTCTGCATCTTTACAAACATTTTCTTTTAAATAATAGCCATCCTAACTGTGGTGAGCTGCATATCATTGTAGTTTTTAACTACATTTCCCCAATGGCTAATATATTGATCATTTTTCAATATATAAGTGGCCATTTGTATTTCTTCTTTTGAGAACTGACTATTCAGATCATTTGCCTATTATTTTAATTGGGTTGTTTGTTGTTTTTTGTTTTGTTTTGTTTTGTTTTTGTTTTAGTTCTTGAGTTTTTTGAGCTTTGTGTGCACTGAGAATATTAATCCTCTCTCAGATAAAACAAAGTATTCCTCCAATTCTTTATGTTACCCTTCATTCTATTACATTATTTCCTTTGCTTGCACAAGGTTTTTAACTTTCTTGTTTTCCCACTTTTCAGTTTTTACATTTATTTCTTGTGCTTCTGGAGTGCTATTCAGAAAATATTTGCCTGTACAAATATCTTGAAAAATCTCCCCCATATCTTCTTTCCATTCTACTAATTTCAGATTTTCTGCTCTCTCCTTAAGGTCTATAATCCACTTTGAGTTGATTTTTCCACAGGGGGACAAACTTCAATCTACTGAATGTAGATATACAATTTTCCCAGCACTGTAAGTTTTGGCTTTTTGTTATATTTGTTTTGGCTTTTTGTTATATTTATTTTCTCTCTCCAATGTACATTCTTGGTTTCTTTGTAAGGAATCAGATGGCTGTAAACAAATTGACTTATTTCTGGGTTTTCAATACTATTCCATTGGTCTATGTATCTGCTTTTAGGCCAATACCATGCTGTCTTTTTTTACTACAGTTCTGTAGTATATCTTGAAATGAGGGATTATGATTCTTCAATCTTTTCTTTATGTTCTTCTTTGTTCAAGATTGCTCTGATATTCAGGGTATTTTGTGCTTCAGTGTGAACTTTATGAATGATATGTCATATCATTATTATCTTGATATTGATTACATGAAACTTGTAGATCACTTTGGGTAGCATGGACTTTTTTTTTTTTTTTTTTTGGTACCAGGGATCGAACTCAGGGGCAAATGGCCACTGAGCCAAATCCTGGGCCCTATTTTGTATTTTATTTAGAGACAAGGTCTCACTGAGTTGCTTAGTGTCTTGCTTTTGCTGAGGCTGGCTTTGAACTCATGATCCACCAACCTCAGCATCCAGAGCTGCTGAGAGCATGTACATTCTAATGGTATTAATTGTTCCAGTGCATGAATGCAGGAGGTCTTTCCATTTTAAGTGCTATCTTCAGTTTTAATCTTCAATGCTTTATTATTTTTATCACTTATGCCTTTCACATTTTTAAGTTTATTCCGAGGGGTATGCCTATGTATGTATGTATGTATGTATGTGTGTGTGTATGTGTGCATGTGTTGTGAGTGGACCTAATTTCATTGTTTCTTCCCCCAAAATTCATTATTTGTGCATAAAAAAGCTACTGATTTTGTATGTTTAGTTTGTATCCTCCTAGTTTACTTAATTTGTGGTTGTTGTTATTATTATTATTATCATTATTTTTAGTGCTAATTGTCTTTAGTGGAGTCTTAGGTTATTCTATGTATGAAATTATATTATCTGGAAAAAGAAATAATTTGATTTTCTTCTTTCCTATTTGTATACTTTTTATTTCTTCCTCTTAATTAATTTCTATTAGGTAAAATTTCTATTGCTATAATGAATAAGAGAACACTTTAAACTGATACTATAATTAGAGGAAATGCTTTCAGCATTTTTTCATTTGGTATGACATTGCCTATAGGTGTGTCAAAATTTCATTTTTTTCCTTCTTTTTTTTTTTTGACTATTGTTTTCTCATCAGATTTTTGAAGTATGGTAATACTGGCCTCACCATATCAGTTTTAAGGACTTTCTAACCTTTCAATTTTATGGAAGGTAAAAACTTTAAAACTTTGTTAAAATTCAGCAGTGATCTCTTTGGTCTTGAGCTTTCTTTGTTGGGAGATTAGAGGAATTTTCTGCTATTATTTGATTGAGTATATTTGCATGTCTTTAACCTTTATTTCTTCTTCAGGTATGTCCATTACCTTGTCTGTTGTTCAGACTTTCAATTAAATTTTTATATGACTTAGAGATATATCTGATTTTTTAAATGTCTTCTTGCTGAATTTCTCATTTATATCCTACGTTATCTTCTTAATTATATTTATTTACCTGCATGTATTCTCTTGTATCTAATTGAACTTTTAAAAAAATCATTCTTTTGGATTCTTTATCAGACACGTCGTCATTTTATATCTTTGAATCTGTTACTAGAGAGTTACAGACTTTAGAAGATGTTATAGCACCTTGTTTTTTATTATTTCTTGTGTTCCCTATCTTGGGGTTTGTGCATCTGGTGAAATGGATAATTTTACCTCTTTTATATGATGACCTCCTTAGTAAGTGAGTATCTCCAAAAGATGTGTCTTAAGGACTGATAAATTATGCAATATTAAATTTATTTTGAATTTGTTCTCAGATGGGTAATAGTATAACCTTCCTGCAGCTTATTTAGGCTGTGATTAGTAAGTTTTGGCAAAGTGTGTCCCGTGTAGGAGTTGGAGGGACCCACTCTCTGCGTCGGTTGTCAAAAGTGGGGATACTCTGATAGTTCAGGAAAGTAGGTAGCAGAGTAGGTGGAGTGCTATCTGTGTTCCACCTACAATGGGAATGGTGGCTCTGGTCAGGTAATGTGGGTTTCCTCAGACATTGTTGATACTGGCTCTGTTAAAGTAATGAGTCTCTGGCATTGTCTTCTCTGGTAGTGGTGAGCAGACCAAAATATTTGTCTTCTTGTTAGACATTGATAAGGGTCCAGATTCTTAATAGGGAGAGGTGGGAGAGGTGGGGTATCACAGAATCTGCTCTTATCAGCAGTAAGTGATCACAAATATATGGTTGTGACTGATGACCTGCATCGGCACAGATGCATGAAAGTAGTGCTAGTCTTCTCAGCTCTTACGGTGTGTTTGTCTGCCCTAGAATGAGACCTCACATCACCCTAGCTATGAATGTCTATGTATGTGGAAAGGGACAAGTGTCTTGCCTTCTTCTACTTGTAGTGCCTGCCAGTGACTAGCTTGATGTAGATAATAATTAGACCCAGGTAAAATTCCTCTTCTGAGATGATCACACAAGGGAGCAAAATACAATAAGACTTTCACTAAGAAAAGTTTCTCTGTGCACCTTCTTAGGCTTTGTGCACCTTCTTAGGCTCTGTGCCTCAGAGAGAAGGCTCCAGCTGATTCACAGCAGCAGAATGTCTGTGGGGGAACCAGAAAGAAGGACATACACAAATATCTGTTCAAATTCCACAACTTCAGGTGCCTCCTGGTTATAGCATTCTGGGGATTTCCTGGGGGGTGAAGTGAATTCCTTTACCAAAGCTAGAAAATTTTCTGATCTCTCTAGATTACAAGCCTGCAAAAGCTGTGAAACTCTCTGATAAGTAGGTATATCAGTATCTACACTAATAGAGTTTGCTGGATTATCTCTTTCACTCTTACACTTGGAGGGGAGACTCTCCTTGCCCTGGCTATGCGGTTGAAGTGGGATGTGATGGGACATTTTGTTTCTCTTGCTCTGACACCATCCCAGGTATCTAAATATTGTTAGTGTTTCATTTCTCTAATGAATTTCAGTGTTCTTCTGTGTTCACTTAGCTCAATATGGAAATATATATTACCTATTGCTTTGGTTTTCCTTTGTTGGGGAGCAGGTGAATGCTGATACTCCAATAAGCCATTTTGCCTGCTCCCTCCCTTTTCTCATAAAGCTTCTAATGTCACCATCTGGGCCCTATTCTTGTGACCTAATCTACTCCCAAATATTTCCCAGAAGCCTCACCTTCTATTATATAAGAATCAACTAATAAGATAATTAATTCTTGAACTTTCTGGAGGGGACACATTCACACCATATTATTCTACTCTTGGCCCTCAAACTCATCTTCTTCTCACATGGAAAATACTTTTATCCCATTTATGTATATCCAAAACCTTAATTTGGTTCTCTACCAACTGAAAAGTCTAAAATCCAGAGTCTTGTTTTATTCATATATAAGTGAGACTCAAGCTGTAATTCACCTGGGGCAAATTCATTCCAGCCATAAGCTTGTAAGATTAGAACATATTATCTACTTCTAAAATGGGACAGGCATAATGGAAATTCTCACTCTAACACAGGTAAATATGCATGGAGAAATGAATAAAATACCCCATGTAAGTCCACCAGAGAAAATAGCACAAAGACTTAATGCTAGAAAATAATCTCCTTTGACTCTACATTCCATGTCCTGTTCACATCAATGTGGATGTTGTGCCTCAAAGCCTTGGGCAGCCCAACCTTATGGCTTTACTGGGCTTATCCAGTACTTCAGCTGTGTTAAGTTGGAATCTTGTGTTTTGCCACACTTCCATATTGTTGTTACAACTTACTTGCTCTATAGCTCTGGAATTTATGATCCCTTATCTAGGCATTGCCTACTGGGGGCTCTCTGTAGTGACTCTACTCATATGACAAATCTTTACCTGGAATTCTGGGCTGTCCAAAACATCATCTGAAATCTAGGTGGAAGAAGTCATGTCCTCCTGTATCTTCCGTTCTTCAGGCCTGACTGGTTAACCTCAGCTATGTGTCACCAAGGTTTTTTATTTGTTTTGTTTTGTTTTTTATTGATTTTATTTTTTAAATACATGAAAGCGGAATGCATTACAATTATTATTACACATATAGAGCACACTTTTTCATATATTTGTATATAAAGTATGTTCACACCAATTCATGTCATCATACAGTTACTTTGGTTATTGATGTCTATCATATTCCACTATCATTGCTAACCCCCTGCCCCCTCCCGTACCCTTCCACCTTTCTGCCCTATCTAGAGTTTGTCTATTCCTCCCAATCTCTTCCTCCCTACTCCATTATGGGTCAGTCAACTTATATCAGAGAAAACATTTGACATTTGTTTATTTTGAGATTGGCTAACATCACTTAGCATTATTTTCTCCAACACCATCCATTTACCTGCAAATGCCATGATTTTATTCTCTTTTATTGCTGAGTAATATTCCATTGTGTATATATGCCACATTTTTTAGTCCATTCATTTGCTGAGGGGCATCTAGGTTGGTTCCACAGTTTAACTATTGTGAATTGTGCTGCTATAAACATTGATGTGGCTGTGTCCGTGTAGTATGCTGTTTTTAAGTCCTTTGGGTATAGACTGAGAAGAGGGATAGCTGAGTCAAATATTGGTTGCATTCCCAGTTTTCCAAGGAAATCTCCATACTTCTTTCCATATTGGCTGCATCAATTTGCAGTCCCACCAGCAATGTATGAGTGTACTTTTTCCCCCACATCCTCACCAACACTTGTTGTTGTCTTCACAATAGCTGCCATTCTTACTGGAGTGAGATGATATCTTAGAGTAGTTTTGATTTGCATTTCTCTAATTGCAAACGATGACTTGTGCCTTAAACCAGACATGGAAATGAGAAAACAGCTCTATTAAGAATATAAATTGAACATAAATTACTTCTACTGATCATACTTGGAAAACAGCCCTTCTACAAATTCCAGTCGGAATGTACTATATCTGAGATCACTTGAGCCATAGCTAAAGCAGCTACAAAGTGCTTCACAAGAATGCAGGGAGCAGACTAAACGTGGTCCTGAGTAGTACTCCATGGATGATGATAATCCCATCCCCTTAAATTATTCTGCTCTCCTAGAATTCTGGACAAGTGAAACAGAAGCAGTGTTAAATATCTCCCTCCCAGGTCTTTTCTCATTGTCTTAATGTTTCCTTCTAACTGTAATAATCTCCTCAGCAAACAGCCACTCAGCCACACTCCTTGGTTTTCTCTCCTTAAAGTACTTTATTCTCTACCAAATGTTCAGGCTAAGAATTTCCCCAATCTTTCTGTTCTGCTTCTCTTTTAACAACATATTATGTATTTGATTCTTCTCTGCTGTCTCATTTCACTACATGCAGTTAAAAGCAGCCATGAAGAAATTTGAATATTAGATACTTAGACATTTCTTTTACCATATGTCCTATTTCATCACTCTTAATCTCTTCATTCATCAAGTTCTACGGCACACACACATGCAGCTGAGTTCTTTCAAACTTTGTAATATAGATGGTCTTTAATTTTTAATATTTCCCCATTTCCATATAGGATATATTAGAATGGTTTCCACTGTCCACCTTTCTACCAACATTTTTGTCATTACCACTTGTATAATCTTTCAGAAGTCTTACATTTTGCTTAGTCTTTTCTCTTGCATCCTCACTAGAATCAGTACTCTAAGCTCCATACACAATGATAGAATCTTTTTCCAGCATTCACTCCAAAACTCTTCCCGCTTCTACCTATTACCCATTTACAAGTCTCTTCCATATTTTCAGGTATTTGTCTAGGAACATCTCTACTTCTAAGTACAAATTTTATTTCTTGGCATGTTTTGTTACTATAGCTGAATATTATATCCTTGATATTTTATGGAGAATTGATTTCTGATTAAGCTCAAAATTAAATGAGTATCCTATTTGTTTGAAGAGAGTCCACTTCATGCTTTAAATATAAACTTTGCTGTGTGATCACTGGTGAGTTATTGTAAAACTGATATGGATTTTTTTTCTTGTTCTCCCTAATTGTTTTGAGGGTAAAATTAACATTCTTCCTGTCCTAAGCTGAGTTAACCATCCTTCTGTTTACTGCCTATATGAACAAAGAAACTTCAGACATGGAAATGGGAAAACAGCTCTCTTAAAGATATAAACTGAATATAAATTACATCCACTGATCATACTTGGAAAACAGCCCTTGTACAAATTCCAGTTAGCTGAATATATTTGATGATTGTTTTAAATGTACTTACATTATTAAATGCTTTGCAATGAAATTCTGAACTAGTATTCATGTTATACTGATAATGAGTCTGAATCCTTGACAGTCATGTGTCCCATATTGCACTCTCAAAGTTTTTGGTAGTCTGTTTGGTTCAAATTCACACATGCGTGATTTTAAGACTACTCTATTGCTTCATAAGCGCTATTCCAACTTTGATATATTCCTTCTCTATGTTCCCTTTTTATCCTTAGTTTTTCTTTGAATTTCTTTTTCAATAAACTGAGTGTTATCATGTCATTCTGTTATATACTTCCAATGACTTCACCCACACCTAAATCCAAGAAGTTGAAGTACAGAAAAAATTTTACAAGTATTGTCATTTTTCCCACTTTGTTGGAACATCAGCTCTGATTGTGGAAAAAAAAGTTTCCTTTATCTTAGAGTTTTAGGTGCCTGAGGCCACTATTACTTCCATTGTTGCTGCTAATACCTTTGATTTAGAGGACAGTATAGATTTGAGGATGAGAAAAGAGAAGGGGGAACATGAAACAATCAAAAACCAAAAGAAAACTGGGAATTTCTTTAAGTCTCTGTTGGTCTGCATTGGCTCTTTTCCACCTGTGTAAAACAGAAATGTGAGGCTTTTCCTGGATCTCTCTCTCTGTCCAGAAAAGGAGAAAATTGGTGATGATAAAAATCTGTAATATTTTGAATAAATCAGTAAGATTTTGAATAAATCCTGAGGATAGAGATAACATTGGATGGGTGAGGGGAGAAGTCATAGTCTAGACATCTAAAAGGGATTGTCCTTGACACAGCATTCTTGAGCAGGGGCAATAATGAAAGATTTAGAGTTCATTTTTGGTAATGTTAAGTTTATCATGATTATTATGAATCCCAGTAGAAATATTGAGGAGGTAGTTATGTACATAAATCTATAGCTTAGGAGAAAAGTCTGAAATAGACATTTAAGTGCAGATACCATCAAAGGACAATTTAAACCATAGGACTGAGTAATATTACTTAAGAAACACGTATACATTGAGGATAAAAAGATAGACTGATAACTGGGAACCTTCAATCATTAACAGGACAAGGAGAAAAGAACAAATAAAAGAATATTAAGAAAAAGTTGTCAGAGTCTTAGGGGAAAATAACATCTCAGAGATGGAATAAAAGGTATATGAAGAAATTATACAAAGGAAGAACTAATTGATTTTTAAATGTCACTGGCAGCAATCAATGTTAACAAAACCATAGGTGAATTGTATAAGAGCAGATCTTATGGAATGGCATTGGTTAATACTTAAGAAATAGTGAAAGAAATTTTGAATTGTATCCCCATCTATATTCTTTCACTAATAAAAACTTTAATACATAACCAATTTCATTATTTAATAGGAGTTATTAGAAAATAGGGCACCTGGCTTAAAAATTTTTAAGTAATTGAAGTTTGATTTCAAAATTATAGTTAATTTGCATAAATTAATCCCCAGTTTGAAGAGGGTTTATTTCTTCCAAAACTCATGTTGAAATTTGGTCTCCAATGCAATAGTGTTAAGAGAAAGGGGAGCATTTAAAAGGTGATTGGGATTAGTTTCAACTCTCACAACATTGGAATAGTTTTTGCAGGTATGAGTGAGTTGTCACTGTCCTGGGACTGGATCAGTCACTATAAATGTAAGTTCCATAAAATGAGCTGCCTCTTGTGTTTTCTCTTTTGCACACATTCAATGTTCTAACTTTTCTGCCATGTTTTCACCTAGCACAAGGCATTGAGCATAGGCAGCTGCCCAGTCTTGTACTGTGAGCCTCCAGCACAGTGAGCTTAATGAGGCTACAAAACTGTTTTCCATCTCTCATTGCTAAAAATTTTTCTTCCTGGAATAAATATTATGCTTATTTTTTCACCCAACTCTCTTCATTAATCATGCTGTTTAATTTATTGTTGCATGGGAAATCACATATCCACATGTATTAGGTGAACATAGGAATGAAAAACTCTCTGGATTCCAATAAATTCTTTAGCCAAAAATATATTAAGTAGTTTCCAGATTTCCTTTGGAAATGAACTTGCCAAAATATGAACAGCTGAATATGTGATACTATTTTCCTGTTCTGCTTATATTATAATGTGCCAAATCAATGTAGAAAAGATATAATATAAATAAAAGTTAAAAGATGATAGTAATCATTCTGTAAAATCCTACATACAAATATATATGATCATTGAAAATAGAAAAAGCACATTAATGTTTGAATTTATGTATATTATGCATATTCATATGTTCTCTTACTTGGTTATCATAAAACTACATTAAAGAAGATCATACTACCTTTGTGGTGTACACAAATAAACAATTCCTTATGGAATGGATTGTTATTTTCCTAAGATGACATAGCTATTGAAGATCAGTGATTAGCTATTGAAGATCAGTGATTTCAATAATTATTGACTACTAGTGTCCACAAAAAAATATCTGATAGGTCAAGTGAAAATGAATAAAAATCAACTCCTTGAAATTTCAAAAGATTAACCAATCAATTAGGATAAAGTAAAATGACCAAGAAAGAATAGACCATCTCTAATCTCTTAATATTGCTCATCTTTTCATGAATTAAGTAGAAATATTTATTCCAGAGAAAACATCTTTGATTTTGGCCCAAAATAAAGAAAATTCAATAAAGTAAAGAGAAGAGAAAATATGTGGACTTTGATATTGAATCCAAAAGAAGATTTCTATAAATGTTTCAATAGAGAAGGTGCTCAATAAATATCAGTAAAGCGAGAATACATATTATATCAGAGTTTAATGTATTTTTTATGTTTTATCATCTCATAAATAGTAAAGTTTATTGGTGTGTTGGTTTTTCCATGTGTTTATTCCTACAACCAACATAAACCTGAAATAGTTGACATTATCCAACCTCATACCTATAACAATTGAATAACCTATTCAGCAAATGAATTTAGATCTGGGAGGCAGGAGATCTTGCTATATAGTATATTTATACTATATATATAGTATATACATATACGCACACTACTTAATATTTATATTTGAGACTTATCAAATCACTTCATATTCACCTTTTTTATCTATATAATAAATTCCACTTTACATATAGCTGTCATTCTATGAAATCTAATTTTACCAGTCTCTCTCTGATCACTCTGAGCTACAAAAAAAGGAGGGGTAAAGTATGTGCTATTTATTTGGAGAAAATCTACTCATAATTATTAAAACATCAACACTCACCTTATTGTCTATATGTCCAAGTGAGATGCTTTGGAGATGAAATTAGCCTACATTTTCTTTAAAGGCCAATAAAGGAAAAATAAAATTAGAAAAAAGAAAGTCAAAACAAGAGAGATATAAGAAGAAAAATAATAAAATGCCATATTAAATATTTGCATATGTTAATATACATTGCAAAAATATGACCATTCAAAGACAAATGTTAAGAAATATTTTTTATTTATAAAAGACAGATGAATGCATTACAATTCTTATTACACATATGGGGCACAGTTTTTCATATCTCTGGTTGTATACAAAGTATATTCACACCAATCTGTGTCTTCATACATGTACTTTGGATAATTATGATCATCACATTCCACCATCATTTATAACCCCATACCCCCTAGCGTCCCTTCAAACCCCTCTGTCCTATTTAGAGTTTGTCTATTCCTCCCATGCTCCCTATCCCAATCCTACTATGAATCAGCCTCACTATATCAAAGAAAACATTTGGCAGACAAATGGTTAGAAATCTTAAAAGTAACTTCTGAAATTGTACAATGTTATGTGACTGTTATTTTTATTTTTAAAATTTCATTTTGACTAAAATAAAGTCAACTATTTGAAATATTTTGGCATTTCAGGTCATTTTATAAAGTTACCTTCCTCTTTTCAAAAGTCTACATAAGAAAACTAGATTCTACAAAAATAAAATTTCAAGAAATAAAAATATCTTAAAATTATAGTACTATGTTTAGAGAGTCATAGCAGATTTTTGAAGTAAAATGTATAGTATTATGTAATGAATTGGTTTTCAGTGAAGTAAAGGAAAGGGAGTTCATATTTCTAAGTATTTCTATAAAACGATGTGCTCTGTGTTTTTCTCATTTCATCTGGGGAGAGAGAGAGAGAGAGAGAGAGAGAGAGAGAGAGACTACAAAGTAAAATCCCCATGAACTGAGCAGTTGTGCTATAGTCACTGATGAGAAAGATACAGTCCAATGTCCACCATCAGTGGAAGAGGTATAGATTTCTATCTCCAAAGGTCATTCACTTTGCATCAATCATAAGCAATTTTGACATTTAGCCTATCATGTATTTTAAATAATAAGATTATGTACAATATGGTCATTTATAAGCTTCTTAACCATATCAAAATTACCTGAGTAAAGTCCCAAGTTCACCAGGTCAGTTTCATTTACAAGGATACATTATCTTGACTTGGATAGTGCACATGTAGAAAGCACATGTTATACTAATGATTTCCAATGAGGCCCTTCATCAAGTTGCAATATTTCATTTCCCTTTTGCCATAGGGACTAGAGATGTGAAAAGGGAAAGGCAATTTGAATGAAGATAATTCTAAAATGCATATAAGTGATAAATTTTGTTGCATATCTGTGGGTGTTTATATAACTCTCACCCACTGTCAGACATTTTAATATAAGCTATATTTAGTTAAGTCTGTGATGTTTCCAAAAACAGACTATAATGTTTATTCTAATTATTTATTCTTTCAAAGGAGATGATTGTGAGTATAATACAATCTTATATTTTAAGATTTTTCATTGCTTTTCTCTTATGATGACAGGAATTATTTACACTTTTACTTACACTTAATCATTAATCTCAATATTTCTTATGGAGATTGTACTAAAATTAACACATACCCACAAATATGACTGAGTCAACCCATTACAGTTTCCAAGGCTTACAAGGTCCTGCAATGTGTCCCTTACAGGTGATCAATGTGGATGATGGTGCCAATCATTTTTTGAATAGTTTATCAAATAATTTTAAGAAGTTTTCTTTCAAGGTCTTCTAATTAACATATCAATGGGAAAAAATGAAAGATTATTCACTAGTGTAAGAAAAATAGCATAGTTTTAGAGAAACAAAAGAATATTGGATTTTTACTGAATCAAAATAAATTCAATAGAAACTAAAAAAATAAAATGAAAATGAAACTATGCCAGAAGTGACAGCACCACCTGTAATCCTAATAGCTCAGTAGGCTGAGGCAGGAGGATTACAAGTTCAAAGCCAGCCTCAGCAAATTAATGAGGCCTTAAACAACTTATTGAGACCTTGTCTCAAAACAGAATATAAAAAATAGCTAAAGATATGGCTCAGGGATTAAGTACTGCCTTGGTTTAATCATTGGTATGAAAAAAGAAAAACAAAACTATGAAAGTATTAGAAGAAAATACCATGAAACTGTGTTAGTAATACTCTTAATAAAACAAGCACTAGATTTGGAATATTTTTAAAAATGTTTCAGGATTTAAATGACGTATAGATAAATGATTGATAAATCTAATGCACAAACATATAATAGCTTTCTTGGCTCAAAACACCTAAACAAAGAAAAGATTAAATGGAAAACAGAAAATTTAAGATATATCAAACAACAATTTTGAATTTAAGGAATTAATATAAGCTCTTACAAATCAATAAAAAGATAGACCAATGATATAAACAATGGCAGAAGATATGAACTGAACTAAACTGAGAGAGAAAACAAATGACTCTTAGAAAATAAACAAACTCATTATATAAGATATAAAAATAAAATTGCCAGATCACAAACAATAAAATAATTGGAAAACATTATGTTGGAATGTATAGACAAGTATTTTTCAAAGGCGAAGCTCAATAGGAAACATCATTCAGATTTGTGAATGGCAATTGTGGGAGTATCTGTTAAAATTATAATGTACATGTTTATTTACCCAGAAATTTGACACATAAGTCTTTCAACATATTTACCTGCATAGATTAAAATAACATATATTCATTGAAGTTATTTATATAACAAAATTTGGGAAATATATGAACTTCATTAACCAGTAACTAATTGGGTTATGATGCATGAATAAAGACAATATTGTGTAGCCCATTTAAAAGAAGGGAAAAAAATCTAGGAACAAATAATGTGCATAGTACATACCCTATCTATTATATAGTTTTAAATATGTAAATATCTCTGGAAAGAATAGTTTCCTGATATAAAACCACTAAAGAACTTTGTCTGACTTATGCATTTTGTACATATTTTACACACACAGAGACAGACTTCCATATTGTTGGAATCAACCAACTATGGATTAAAAGTGTTTGGAAAAATAAAATTGCATGTATACTAAACATGTACAGATGTTTTCCTTGTTATTATTCCCTAAACAATATAGCATAACAAATGTTTATCTTTTGTTAAAAATTATAAGTAATGTTGAGATGATTCAATCATCTCAGTTTTGATTATTTAATCAGTTTAGAGGGTAATGAACGAAGCTTATGTGCTACATAGCTTATATCACACCATTTTATATAAGGGACTTGAGTATCCAAAGATTTTTGTATCATGAGGGAGGGTGTTCTGGAAGTAGTCCTCCATGACAACCCAAGATTGTGATATACATACTGTGCATAATGCACTCAGAGTCCACACACACACACACACACACACACATGAACAAAAAGAGTCACTGTCATTGTATTATTTCCTGGGTCTGTCTTCTCCTTACTACTGCAGAACTTCACAACATTTTCATTCTGGTGGGTTGCTGAGTGGACAGGAAAAACTATTCCAATTAGTTTTGTATGTAATAATCATCTTTAACATTCATTGAGCATATTGACAATATTGGCTAGTTACTCACTTTATCTCAATTTGCTGTTTGTTGTAACAAATCAGATCATAGGCTTTAAGATTAAGTTCTTATACAATTATTTCTTTGCATTGTGTTTCTGAAAGTAACTAAGTGCGTGTGTGCTTTATTTTTATAATTTATAGCCTTAGGATAACAGTAGTCCCCATCTCTTATCAGTAAGAATGAAAACACTGAACCTTAAATATGTAATGATTTGGTCAGAAGTATGCAGATTGTTACAGACAATAAAGACTAGATCTGTTCTCTGATTAATTTGAATAATTTATTCACAATATCATAGAATACATTCTCAAGAAGAATTTTCTTGATGACAGTATAAAGAGATAAGTGTATATATAATTTTTATATAGTTCTTAAAATGAACTTTGTAGTCATTAATATCCTAAACCAATTCTAATACTATGGGGGATTTTCAGAATGTTGACTTTTGAGTTGCTTATTAACTTTTGATTATCTTAAAGCAGGAAAAGCTGAAACATTTTATTATTCATTTTTATCACATATTTCTCCTATGTCTCCTATTAAAAAGAAGTATTTAGTGAAATAATTTGAAGATAAAAATAAGTAGAATTTAGTTTTATTTTCCAGTCTTGTGTGGAGAGAAATTGGAGATAAATTTTAAAGTAACCAAAATGAATGGCAAAAGATGTATTAGAAATTAATAATGAACATATATATAAATTTTTGCAAGAGCATATTTCCTTTTCTATGCATTCTTTAATTTCAACTTGCTTTGAAATGTTTTAAATAATTAGTGCTTACTTTCTTCAAATTAAACTGTACTACTAATGCTGTATAATATACATAATTTTTCAAAATGTCTAGAGTTGAAGAACACTGGCAATTTAGTCACGTTGGCTAAGAAACTGTACTCTAGTTCCTGTACATGGCTTTCTTGAAGAACTTCTATTTAGAGTACCAATGTATAATACATCTGGTATAAGTCCAAACTCAAATATACAAAACAATTTTGTTCTTTAAGATTTTCCTCACTAATTATGAAATGTTCCCCTCTTATCATTTTACTCATCAAGTTATCAACATAACCTTTTGCCTACTTTTTACTAGCCAAAAGCTCAATCACACTTATGTATTCATAAGCACTAGTTAGATACCACAGTAAATCTATGCAGAATTGTCTAAATGAACACAAAAGTAGAAGAAATAGATGGAAGAGCCTTATACATAAATTAGTTATTTTTAAGTTTGAAAGTTTTATTAAAATACAAAAAAAATGTTCAATACCATTGGTATTAAAATTGACCCACTATTCTGTGTAATTATTGAACACTGATAAAAAGTTTTATACACCAATGAATTTAAAAGAAGGTAGATTAGAGTTGGGGGGAAAGGGCCTTAAAAGAATATAGGTAATAAATGGAATTCTTTCTATTCATGTAAATGCCGATTTAACAAAAAGACTAGGAAATGAAACAAGCAATGCTGCAGAGTAATCAAAAGACATATATTTAAGTAACAAATAAATTACTCAAATATGTTCCTTACTTCCAAGTTTTTTTCAGAAGTTTGAAGCATTTGAAGAAGTAAAAAATCTACTGAGCGCTCTTTGTTATTAAGTTGGAACATGCTCTTAACCACTGAAACGATGTAATAGTTGGCAATAATAGGTGGAGAAAGCCTATTGAGTCAAAGCAATTTCATGTTTAATTTTATTTGTTAAGCAAATATAGATGAAATAAAGTCACAAATTACAGGGTTATTGGCAGTGTGTTAGTGAGCGAAGATCTGAATTTCTTTGCTTGATACTACTGTCTACCCTGTACTAACCATTCCATTTCCAGCACACATTCAGCAGTGCCTTGAATTCTAAATGACTGCTGTATAATTTTCATATACAGAAAACAATAACACCTTTTAGTCTTCTGTAGCATTGACAAAAGTATAGCTAAGCAATTACATTTGAAGGCATTAATACTATCAAAATAATTGTGCTAATTAAAGTTACCAATAGAGAAAAATGTCTTGAGACATTTTCTGAGACTCTCTGCTACAAAGATGCTTTTATATCAGATGATTATTTCCGATTTTTAAAAGCAGTAATATTTTTCAATACATTAATATGTACCATTGTTCTATACACTGGAAACTTATAGAGACAAAACTTATTCAAAGGGATGTCATACTTTAAATGGGTACATTTTATTTGGGATAAATTATATTTTCATAAGGGCAAATTAAAGAAGTCAATAGATGTGCTGGGAATTGTACCTAAGACTCAGTCATATTGCTATATAGGGTCAAAGGTTACTCCCTGACTCAGCTATGAGGTTTTCACATGTTTTCAGCAAGCAGATCTACCTCTCATATTGTTCTAGTGTTTACCAAGCTTACCTGTGGTAAGGTAATATGGGAAGGTCTATGCAGTTTTCTAACCTAGAGATCCCAGTACCCATTTAAGACCAAATGAATCCACATGTCCAACAACCATATCAGTTAATTCCTAGCACCAGTAAATTTGAGAGACAGTGCTTCTGTTTTCCCTGTCCCCTCTAAATAATTATTTTTGACAGTTTTTGTAAGTTCTTCTCGCTCAAGTTTCTATTACCCTCTGAATTGTCCAAAGTTTTATGGACCTCTGTTTTCTAGGATTCCAGATATACAGCATGTATAGCGATCCTAATGAGAATTAAAAAAAACAACAACATATAAATACAAGGAATGACTAAAGATTTTTTTTTTTTACTTTGATTCACTACATCAGGTAATGGAGTGAAAGAAAAGGAAAATGTGATATCGACACTACCAACATCACCTTTCTAAACCTAACTATCAATAATACTAATATTCTTACCTTCCAACTTATAATATACTTTGCTAAAAAAAATGAAGAAAATGCTTCAAGCATTTTGAAGATGATTTAATATCTGTGAGGCAAATCAAGAACAAACACCACGAGACAAAGAATGTTCCATTATTCACTAGTCACTAGGAAAAGTAAATTTACAAACTTGAAAAAAAGAATTTCATGATGCCAAGCAATTAGCTCTTAGTTCAAACTAATACTCATAATTGTTTATAATTATAAACTCGCTTGTTTGGGGTTATAAACAATTATTGAAGTTAAATGTAGAATGACTGTGGCTTTCATGAATAATGTGGCTTCAACAATCATTAACTAATCATGTTTGTCATCTTCACAAATTATAAATTATTGAAGCACTGTGGTTACAGAATTGAATTGAGTAACAATGCTGACAAATGCCTAGAATTTTATAATCAACAAGGCATTGCCTAGAACAACCTGGCAGTAGGTTAGAAGCCAGAATATCTAGGTTTTTCTCACACAAACTGTAGGAGCCACATCATAATAATCTGGACAGCTCATCAAAAGCAGACTTCAGTACCATCCCCACATATAATCTAAACCTTAAATGCAATGGCCCATGAATCTGTATTTTAACAGGGTTCTGATGCAATTCATATGATGAAACCGCTTGGGGTACCTCTTTGTATTTTAAGAACTCTGAAACTGATTGAGATGGGATTCTGCCACTACTACTTAGGTCACCGTGGCTTTGCCATAGACAAGTCCCATGGATGGATCTGCGTGACAGTGTTATATACTTGCTATCTATAAAACCCTTTCTCTCCGAGTAAAATTAAATAACAGAATCTTTAAGACAGTCCTCCTCAGAACTATTTGACATTGATTTTTCGCTACTCCTTTATCGGACTTACTAGAGCCAACAACTAAAAGTGGAAATATAATTTTTCCTCAAGTACCACTGTTTATACACATATATATCTTTCCACCCATCCACAGAAGCAGCTCTCAAGTGTATTTGCTGCTTGAAAAGTGACTTGATATGAGGAGGGATCTCCTCTATTTCATACGACATATTAGAGAACAGTGATTTAAAAAATTCAAATGCCATTGTCACAAATATCAAGGGAACTAGTCAAAGAGATAGAGATAACTAATAAGTAACCATGTGTTATTTTATTGAAGTCTTTTTATCCTTCATCTGTTTAAACATATTTTGTTTTCTGCCTGCCATTCTTCATTTAGTTTCTGTATTCTCTTCCTTTTCCTGACTCATAAATTGTCATCTTACCTCATACATTTTCTTCATTTTGGGGTTTTTCTAATCTGTGTGTAATGTGATCACTTTATTTTCAGGTGAACAGCTTATCCACTTTTGACAGTATGTACTTTCAATGTTTCAGAGGGTAAGATGTGACATCAAACTTGTTCTACATAATAATAAGCCACGTTATTACAACATTTACCTGAGCTTGTTTTAAATTGATCTTTGTCCAGTTCATAAATGCTATGATAGTACATGTCATAAAATTTACCAGATAGCACATTCAATTATGGATCAGTTTTTCCCCACATGCTGAAAAAAAGTGCTTTTACAAGGCACATGCACTAAAACAAAAGACTCAGCACAGCTGAAATGCATTACCTTATTATATTAAATTTACTGAGGGGAAGATAGTTTATTTATTCAATTTTTTCTAGTCTTTTTGAAAAAAATAACAAAAGCAATCAGCACTGGTTTGCAGAGAAACTGATGCCTTGTGATGAAACCATTTACTAAAAAGCCCCTTGATGGCCTGAAAGCACCAATGCATCTCGGGTTTCTGGGAAACACTGAAAAGGTCTAGCAGAATATTTATGTGATGTCTTTTTAAGTTGGGCTAAATAATTTATTACCATGACCCTTTTTCTTTCACAACATTTAAAAACAAAATACTTTTTAAAATAATCATTTCAAAAATAAGTAAATAATAAATTTAACAAGCTGAATCCTTCAGAGATAACAGAAAAAAAAACCTTGAAGAGATGCAACTAAAATAATAAAAAGGTTGGTAATTAAAAATTGAGTTCATGTTCCAATACACATACATAAGGTATAATCCTAGAGAAATTCACGTTTGAACTCGTCATTGTTTAGACATCAATTTTTTTAAATTGCATAGACCTTTTATTACAATGCTTATTAATTATTTTAATTATTTTTAACTTTGGATAATGACTTGTATTTTAAATGTTTCTCTTAAATCTTAGAAAAAACACACACACACACAGAGCAGACTGCCAGAGAAATTTAACTTCCCAAACTGGTTCAGCACTGGCTCAGTTAGGCACATTGTTCAAATTCCAGAATATGTCTAGGTATGACTCTCTCTTCTCAAGTGGCCATATGTAAAGCTCTCTCTAGAATGAGAATAATCTCATGATCTCTAATAGATTGGATATCTGTGCCCTCTCCAATTTTTTATGTTAAAATCTTAACACCCAAGTGGTGACACTGGAAGGTGAAGTCTTTTGGTGAAATGAACAAACAGGAGAGTTTGTCCACTCTGTTGGCCCTTTGCCATCTGCAAACCAGGAAGAGGGCTCTCACCAGGCATCGGGAGTGATCAACTCTCTACTTTCTATTTTCCAACCTTCAGAAATGTGAGAAATAAGTTTGTTGTAAGTCACTTACACTATGGTAATTTATCCAAGCAGCCTTAACTGAGACCAAGCTTAACTGTGTTTTTATGGCTGCCCCTCCATCTTCTGTTTCTTTTTTATTATTGTTATTCTCAAACTTAATTTTTAAAATATTTCATTGGTGTGTATTAATTATATTCCCTAAATGTGCTTTCTCATTCAATCTCTATGGAATCCTACCAGCAATGGAATGACATTAAATGCTTTCAGTTGGAGGAGTAATATACGTTGGGTTAGTGTCAGGACTTCAAGTTATTGTGGTAAGTCAAGTGAAGGATCATTTAGATGTTGACAGTGAACATAAAGGAAGGGGCCAAAAGGACATAAAGTCGTCTGCTGTTGGCCTACTGCCCCACAAGAGCCAGAATCCTGCCCTTAATCTCAATTAGGGTTCTGAAGCTTCAAGTTTACACTTCACAGCCTGTGCCACCTCCTCAACTTGCAGGGCCTCTTGTAGCCCAAGGGCTGATGACGAATGATTGTGAGGTGAGGTATAGGTATAGAAGGAAGGGGCTGGTGGTCTGTGGGCCAAATGGTCTCCAAAGGTCTGGAATTAGCCCATAGCCTGAGTGGTTTCCTGAGGTACAGATGAAGCCAGGTGTTATGAAGTGGTACAGGCTCAGTCTTCTCAAGACAGGGAACTGCCTCTTGAAGAACCTGGTATAGCCAAGCAAACCAAGTGAGATACATTCAGAGGAAATTGGACTGGACATGGAGGGTCAAGCTGGGAGCTGATCACACAACACCTTTTGAGTCTTTTGTAAGATTTAGGCTTTTCTTTGAGTCCAGTGAGAGCCATTGTAATGTTTTAAGCACATAAGTCACCTGATTGTATGTCTGTTTTGTAAGGATTTCTGACAGCTGTGTAAAGAGTAAAATGGTAAGAGGAAGGCTTATAGAGCTGGAGAAATTTGTTGCAAGAATGTAGAGATGCAATGGTGTTCACAACAGAATAGTATTGGTAAACGTGTAAGAAGTGGATTTTACATCATTTTAAAAATATTGTTCAAGCAGCAACAGGGGAATAAAACATTATTTCCTTCATTCTCTCCCCTTTCTCAATCTTTTCTGCATGACACCAGTCCTGAAGTCAGGTTAGTATTCTATATCCGCATTTGTTTTCCCAATCTTTCTGCTGTTCTTATTGATGAAGATGCTCTACCAAGAACAGTCAGTTCTCAACTCTGAAGACTGTGAAATATTTTCACTTTCTTTTGACCTTCTCAGTTACAACATCAGCAATTTACAGTCAGCATTTCAAGTCCTCAAGAAACCAAGCAGAGACGTGGATCACATATGGTAGAACATTTAAAAAAAAAAAAATGTCTGGCTTACTTTAATGGTGTATTCTCTCTGCATCTGTGTTACTGACTATAGTGCTAATCTATAGAAAGAGGGTGGATAAAGCATAGTCAAAGTTTGTTATTTTTATTTCTTTCAAATTTTCTAATAATAGTGAAGGTCAAATACATGATTTTCATGATTATCAAAAATGCCTGTGATTTATAAAGACTGAGGAATATTGTATTATAAGATGATATATTATTTGGTGCTATCCAATTCTTTTCATTCTATTCTTGTAAAGAATAATTCATTTATGATGGATGGATACTATGTTTTTTTAATAAAACAATGATATTATTTTCATTGTTCCACGGTGGTAGAGTGTCAGGGAAGGGAAGGAGTGATCTAGGGATTTGTTTCTCTAATTAAACTATAATTAATTGTGCACTCACATGTAGTTGAAAGAAATAATACAGAGATTATTTTACCTAGATTCCCTTTACCTACTTTCCCTCAACAGTAACACCTGCACAAATTGTAATATAGTAAAAAAATGACTAGAATATCAAAATTGGTACAATCAATATTCACAGCCACAAGAACATTTACAGGACCATGAGGATTCTCCATGCTGTTTTTTTAATAGCCACAATTACTTTACTCTCAGTCTCTGCCCCCTTCTTAACTCCCAGCAAATAATCATGTGTTCTTCATTTCTAAAAGTTTGCCATTTCAAGAAGTTTACATAAATGGAATAAATCATACAGTAAGTTACCTTTGTTGACTGACTTTTTTTCATTTAGTGTAATTCTCCAGAGATTATCCAAATTGTGTTTTTCAATAGTTTCTTCCTTTTTATTGTTGTATAGTTTTCTTTGGTATGGTTGTACCAGAAGTTGATTAATCATTCACCACCTGAAGGGAAATACTTCGGAGCTGTTTTCAGTTTGGACCTGTTACAAATAAAGTTAGTGGAACATCATTTCATGATTTAACGATTACCAAAAGATTAGGTATATGAGCAATGTTCCTGAACATAAGAAAGATCATATATGACAAATCCCCAGCTAACATCATACTCAGTGGCGAAAAGCTGACATCTTTTCATCTAAGAGTGGGGATAAGACAAAGATACCTACTTGTGCTACTTATTTTTTTTTCAACACACTATTGAGGAAATCTTAGCCAAAGCAATTAGGCAAGAAAAAGAAATAACAGCCATCCAGGTGCAGAGGAAGAGACAAAATTATATAGTGCTACAAAAAAAAAGTGCTATAATTGATAAACAAATCCATTGAAGTTATAGTATATAAAATCAATAATCAAAAACAAATGGTTTTTATACACTAAAAAATAAATTATCAAAAAAACGCTAAGAGGAAGAGCATGAGAAGAAGATCACGATTAAACATCGACAAGAGGGGGGGAGGGAAAGGGAGAGAGAAGGGAAATTGCATGGTAAAGGAAAGAGACCCTCATTGTTATACAAAATTACATATAAGAGGAAGTGAGGGGAAAGGGGAAAAAACAAGATACAGAAATGAATTACAGTAGATGGGGTAGAGAGAGAAGATGGGAGGGGAGGGGCGGGGAAGGGGGATAGTAGAGGATAGGAAAGACAGCAGAATATAACATACACTAGTATGGCAGTATGTAAAAAAGTGCATGTGTAACCCATGTGATTCTGCAATATGTATACGGGATAAAAATGGGAGTTCATAATCTGCTTGAATCAAATGTATGAAATATGATATGTCGAGAGCTTTGTAATGTTTTGAACAACTAATAATAATTTTAAAAAAACATAATAAAATAATGTCATCAAAAGAGTAAACTACTTCAATAAATTTAACCAAGGAGATGAAAAAATCTATACCATGAAAACTGTAAGTCATTAATGAAATAAATTGAAGACACAAATAAATACAAATACATCCTATTTTCATTTAGCAAAAGAGTTGATATCATCAAAAAGTCCATGCTGCCCAAAGTAACCTATCAATTCAGTGTAATCTCTGTCACAATTTCAATAGCATGTTTCTTATCAGTAGGAAATATCGTAATGTTCATATAGCACCATTCAGGACCCAGATAGCTCAAGTTAAGCTCAAGCAATTTTAAGCAAGAAGAACAAAGCTGAGGCATCATAGTTAATGATTCCAATTTACATCACAAAGCTAGAGTAATCAAAACAGTATCATGCTGGCAGAAAAACAGATACAAAGACCAAAGGAACATTATAGAAACAAACATTCAATTAATCATTGATACAGGTGTCAAGAATACAAAGTAGGGCTGGGGACGTGGCTCAAGCAATGGCGCGCTCCTCACCTGGCATGCGTGCGGCCCAGGTTCGATCCTCAGCACCACATGCAAACAAGGATGTTGTGTCCCCCGAAAAACTAAAAAAATAAATGTTGAAAAAAATTCTCTCTCTCTCTCTTTCTCTCTCTCCCTCTCCTCTTTAAAAAAAAAAAGAATACAAAGTATAAAAAGTAATAGTTCCTTTAATAAATAGCAAATTTATAAAACTGGATATTCATATATTTTTTAAAAAAAGAAGAAAGAAAGAAAGAAAGAAAGAAAGAAAGAAAGAAAGAAAGAAAGAAAGAAAGAAAGAAATTGTATAGATATCTTACACCATAAACAAAATCAAGGCAAGATACATGAAAACATAAGAACTGAAATTGTAAAATTACTAGAGGAAAACATAGGGTACAAATTCCTTCACATTGGTCTTGGCAATGATTTTTTGAATATGATATAAAAAATGCAAACAAAAAACCCAAAAGTAAACAAATCGGGGTTACAGCTAATAAAACTTTCTTCCCAGAAGAGTGAAACAAAAAGGGAAGACTCACAACATTTTAAGAAAAAAAAATGATGACCATATATCCAATAAGAGTTAATACAAAAAAATAGATAGAGAATCCATATAATTCATACAGAAAAGACAAATAACCTATTTAAAATTGAGCAAAATACCCAGTAGAAATTTTTTAAAAGACATAAAAATGACCAAAAGGTATATGAGAAGGTATTTAATATCATTAACTAACGATCAGGGAAATGCAATTAATTGAGTTAACACTCACACTTGTTAGGATGACTATTATCAAAGACTAAAATACAGTAAGGATATGGAGAAAAGGGAACATTTGTGAGTTGTTTTGGGGAATTCAAATTGTACATAGCTATTATGGAAAATAGTGTAGAGATTCCCCCCAAAATTCAAAAAGATCTACCATATAATTCAGTAATTATATTTCTGTGTATAGATTCAAAAGAGAGGAAATCAATGTGCAAAAGAAACACCTGTACTCCCATGTTCACTGAAGTGTTATTAACAACAGTGCTGTTATAACAAACAAACAAACAAAAACTTTACCATTGATGGATAAATGGATAGATAAAATTTAATATTCATACTACAAAGTGGGATATTATTCAGTTTTTACAATGAAGGAAATTGCTATTTGCAACACTGTGGATGATCCAGGAGATTGTTATACCACATGAAATAAGGCTGACATAGAAAGACAAATATTGCAAAATACCACTTATATATGGTATTTAAAAATAAAATTAACTCTTGAAAATGGCAATTAACGTGAGAAACGGGTGAATTTTGGTGATATCATGTTCAATCTATAGATAAAAACATGCAGTATTTTTGCCATTAAATGAACAATTTTCCTTTAATATCAAAAGGATAATGCATCATAGAATCCCTTGTGGATACCAAAGTTCACAGATGTTTAAGTCTCATATAAAATGGCATAGTATTTGTATATATTACACATATCATCCCATATACTTTAAATCATCTATATTACTATAATAACTAGATATGCTATAAATATTGTTGTTATACTGAAATGTATTATCTAAGAAATGATAACAAGAAAAAACATATGTACATGTTAGGAACTGAAGTAACTTTTTTTAATTTGTTCTAATTAGTTACACATGACAGTAGAATGCATTTTGACATGCCATATATAAATGGAGTATAACTTCTCATTCTTCTGATTGTACATGTACTAATCATGTAATCATATATGCATATAGGGTAATAATGTCCAATTCATTATACTATCTTTCCTAACCACTTATTCCCCTCCCCTCCCTTCACTTCTAGGTTTGTTCCATAGTTTAGCTATTATGAATTTTTCTGCTGTAAACATTGATGTGGCTGTGTCACTATAGTATGCTGATTTTAAGTCCTTTGGGTGTAAACCAGGACTGGGATAGCTGGGTCAAATGGTGATTAAATTACAAGTTTTCTGAGGAATCTCCATACTGCTTTCCGTAATGGTTGCACCAATTTGCAGTCCCACCAGCAATGTATGAGAGTACCTTTTTTCCCCCACATCTAACAGAGGCAATTTTTATAAACACTTTGACTCACAAGTAAGACTGTGATGTGTAATCCGTAGACATTGAGGAGGGCTGCCTATAATGTCAGCTGTAGGTCTTATGTAGTTGCTCTTCCAAAGTCTATTCTGATTTTTGTTATGTATGGGCATTGAATTTTCTCAAAATATTTTTTGCACTCATTGATATGAGTTTTGTGTTTCTTCTTGTGCCTATTTTTATAGGGGATTATACTGATTGATCTTCAAATATTGAACCAGCTTTGAATCACTGGAACAAATTTTATTTGATGATGCTATATAGTTTTTTATGCATTTCTGAATTGTACATTCTAATGTATTTTAAACATTCGCGTGCCTTTATTCACAAGAGATGCTATTGTTTTAATTTGTGTGCCACATTTTTCTGATTTTGTATCTAGGAAATGTTACCTTCAAAAAATTAATTGGGAAGTGTTCTTTCCTCTTCACTTTCTAGAAGAGATTATAGTGAACTGGTGTTAATTATTCAAACATTTGGTGAAGTTCTCTGGTGAAACATCTGGGCCTGGATATTTTTTTTAATTTTTCAAATTATGCACACTGTTTCTTTCTTTGTTTTTGTTAATTTTTTAACTTATTGTAATTAGTTATATATGACACTAGAATGCATTTATGCACTTTAATATATCATGCATAGATGGGTATAATTTCTCATTTTTCTGATATTACATGTTGTAGAATCACATTGGTCATGCAGTCATATATGTACATAAGGTAATAATGTCTGTTTCATTCTACTACCCTTGCTATCTTCATATCTCCTCCTTTCCCCTCCATTCACTCTTCTACCTAATCTAAGGTAACACTAGTGGCCCCTGTAATTGTGAATTAGCATCCACATATCAGAGAAAACTTGTTGAGTTATTAAAATTATCTATTTCATATGGGATGTGTTGTAACAGTTTGTTTTTCACAAAAACAAGTTGGTCCCTTATTATTAATAGTTTTTGTGTCTGCAGGGTCTAGAGAAATATTAGCAATTTATGTCTTTTCTAAATTTTAGGTTGCCTTTGTAAAAGTTTTGTCAATTTTATTGATCCTTTCAAATAATCAGTTTATTCTTTCATTGATTTCTCTCTATTTCTCTGTTTTCAATTTAACCTGATTTTGCTCTTTGCTAAGTCCTTCTGCTTGCTTTGGGTTTGCATTGATATTCTTTTTCTTTGTTCTTAAGATGAGAGCTTAGATTATTGATTTGAGACTTTCTTCTTTTCTGATAACATTTGAGACTTTCTTCTTTTCTGATAACATTTAGTGCTATAGAAATCCCTCTTAGCGCTACTTTAGCTGTGTACCAAAAATGTGATAGTTGTAGAATCATTTTCATTCAGTTAATGTGCTTTTAAATTCTCTTGAGCCTTCCTCTTTGACCAGTGAATTATTTATAATTTTGGTTTCTGTGTATTATTTCCTTCTGATCTTTCTGTTATTACTTTCTGGTGTTATTCAATTGTGGTCCAAGAACACAGTTTGAATAATTTTATTTTTTCAGAAATTTACTGAGTTTGTTTCATCATCAAGAGATTATTGTCAGGGTGTATTTTTTGGTATATGTTCTGGGGTACATGAAAAAAAGTATATGTTGTTGTTTTCAGCTTTGTTGGGTGGTGCATACTTGTGATATTATGATATATATCATAATGTGTGCATGTGTGTGTGTATTTGGCCATGATGCTTATAATTCCCTCTCCAAGAAAGATCATAGAAAATCTAATATTCTCCTCCTTTCACCTACCATAAAGAAATTCTCTACTTATCTTGTCTGATACTTGGCAATAAGACCACCCTCATTCCTATACCCTAGAAGGAGGTATTTCTTTGCTGTAAAGTCTATTTTATTTGATATCCATATAACCACTCCTACTTTCATTTGACTGAGGCTTGTATGGCTCTTCCTACATCCTTTTTACATCTAATGTGCCTATAATATTAGACTTACAGTAAGCTTATAGTTAGGTCTTAGTTTATAATCCAATATGCCTACAAGGTTTTTTATGTTATTATATTTAGACTACTCATGCCATTTATGTTTAATACTTTTTTAATTGCTTGATTTTTTAAAATAAATGACAGAGAATGCATTACAATTCTTATTACACATATAGAGCACAATTTTTCATATCTCAGGTTGTATATAAAGTATGTTGACACCAATTTGTGTCTTCATACATGTACTTTTAATAATGATGTCTATCACATTCCAACATCCTTGCAAACCCCCTGCCCCCTTGCTTTCCCTTCTACCCTTGTGCCGTATCTAGAGTTCATCTATTCTTCCCACGCTCCCCCTCCCTACCTCACTATGAGTCAGCCTCCTTATATCAGAGAAAACATTTGGCATTTTTGCGGGGGCGGGGAGGATTGGCTAACTTCACTTAGCATTATCTTCTTGGAAGCCATCCATTTACCTGAAAATGCCATGATTTTATTCTCTTTTATTGCTGAGTAATATTCCATTGTGTATATATGCCACATTTTTTTATCCAATTTTTTACTGAAGGGCATCTAGGTGGTTCCACAGTTTAGCTATTGTAAATTGTGCTACTATAAACATTAATGTCGTTGTGTCCCTGTAATATGCTATTTTTAAGTCCTTTGAGTATAGACAGAGGAGAGAGATAGCTTGGTCAAATGGTGGTTCCATTTCCAGTTTTCCAAGGAATCTCCATACTGTTTTCCATATTGGTTTCATCAATTTGCGGGTCCCACCAGCGATGTATAAGTGTACTTTCTCCCCACATCCTCACCAACTCTTATTGTTGTTTGTATGCATAATAGCTGCCATTCTGACTGGAGTGAGATGATATCTTAGAGTAGTTTTGATTTGCATTTCTCTAATTACTGGAGATGATGAACATTTTTTCATATATTTGTTGATTGATTGAATATCTTCTTCTGAGAAGTGTCTGTTTAGGTCCTTGGCCCATTTATTGATTGGGTTCTCTTTTATTTTGGCATCTAGCTTTTTGAATTCTTTATATACCCTAGAGAGTAGTGTCCTATCTGATGTGTGAGGGGTAAAGATTTGCTCCCAAGATGTAGGCTCTCTATTCATCTCACGGGTAGTTTCTCTTGCTGAGAAGAAACTTTTTAGTTTGAATCCATCCCATTTATTGATTCTTGGTTTTAATTCTTGTGCTACAGGAGTCTTATTAAGGAAGTTTGGCCCTAATCCCACATGATGAAGATTAGGGCCTCCTTTTTCTTCTATTAGACAAAGAGTCTGTCTGCACCTTTTCCTCTTTTTATTCTCTTTCTGTTTTTTTTTTCTTTCTTTCTTTTTCCTCTCTGTGAGTTACATGGACTTTTCTTAGAATTCCATTTTGATTCATCTATAATGTTTTTTGGATATATCTCTTTGTATAGTTTTTGTTTGGCTGTCCCAGGTATTACATTATAAGTACAAATTTATTAATATGACAAATGAATTCTCTTATTTTTTCTTCATCTGAGAATGTTATGATTTCCCCTTTATTCCTAAGTATAGTATTCATTGAACAGAGGCTTATAGGAGATAGTTTCTTCCTGTACTGGTCCAAATCCTTTTGTCCTCTGTAGTTTCTAATAAGAAATCTTCTATCATTTGGTTGGCTTTTTCCTTAGTATACAGTGTTATTTTTTTTCTGACTTCTGTCAAAATATCTTCTTCATCTTAAATTTTCAGTTCAACTTTGATGTGATGATGTGTCCTAATATGAATTTCTTTGTGTTAATTCTGTTTGAGATTCACCCACTTCTTGAATCTGTGGATTCACTTCCCTTGTCATATTTGTGTAGTTTTTAAACTTTCGTCTTTTAAAAATATTTTTTTAAGTTAATCTTCTTTCTCTTCTCCTCCATGGAATATGAGGACACAAATGTTAGATCTTTAATTATAGTGCAAAAGACCCCCAGGTTCTGTTTCCCATTGTATTGGTGATGATGATAGTTGTGGTTTTCCAATGATAATTCATATGTATTTTTGATATTTGTCAAATTTTGTTTTTTCATCTTCCACTTTGATGACTTTTTTTGTTGCCTCAATTCTACAGTCAAGTGAAGCCAATGAAATGTTTATTTCCACTATTTTGTTTTTAAGTTTTAACATTTCCATTTTTGGTTATTTATATCTTCTATTTTTTGCTGAATATTTTATGTACTTTTTGAGCAATTATGTTTTTAAATTTCTTCCAAGAATTTAGAGTGCTGTTGAAGCATTTTTATCATGGCTACTTTAAATCTTTGCCAAATAATTCTACTATCTCTACCATCTTAGTATTAGCATCCAGTGATTGCCTTTTTTAAATTCAGTTGAAAATGATTCTGGTGCTTGGTTGTTGAGTGCTTTTCATGTCTGGAAATTTTTCTGATATTATTTCATTAAATAGATTGTTCATTGCTTTGGTTTGTAACTCTGTGCCTTCCTCTATCCCAATAATTTTTAAATTTGGTCTTTTCATGTTATCCCATACTTCTTGAATGTTCTGCTCATAGTTTCTTACCATCTCCACTGTGCAGCCAACTTTATTTTCAGGATTATATATTTTGTCTTCATTATCTGAGGTGCTGTCTTCCAACTGACCTAATCTGTTGGTGATGCTTTCTATTGAGTTTTTAATTTGGTTTATTCTTTCCTTCATTTCAAGGATTTCTTCTTGGTTTTTTTTTTTCCAGAACCTCTATCTCTTTATTGAAGTAATCTTTTGCTTTCTGTATTTGCTTTATGTAGCTCTTAATTGAAATCATCTTTCGCTGCCTGTGTTTGCTCTCTTATATCATCCTTTAATTCATAGAACATTTTAATTATGTACATCCTGAACACCTTCTCTGTCATTTCTTCTGCTGTGCAGGCCATGGATTCTAATAATGTGATATCTTGGTTTGTTTGGGGAACTTTCTTCCCTTGTTTATTCATATTGTTCGTGTGTCTTCTCTTCCAGCACTGTGGATCCAACGTGTTACAGTTTTTACCCTAAGGCTTATGGTGTCCCTGCAGGGTTCCAGTACCTCTCCTTTTAGGGGGAGAACAATATTAACAGATGCCAATACGAACAATATACAGCCTTAAACCAAACAGCTGCTATTAAGATGTTTGTGGTTTTGTCATAATATATAGAAATGTTGAGTTCAATTATTATCTACAATATAAACAGTAGGTTTGAAAAAGAGTCTCCAGTTTCTGATTGTGGACAAAGGGAGAACCAGGGGTGGTGTGTGGAATGAGATGTTAAGAAGGTAGGAGGTGAGGATATAGAGTTATTAGATTTTAGGAAGCTTGAAAGAGGACTTTAAAGAAGTTGGCTAGTAGCAGGAGGAAAGAGAGAAGGAAGTGATTTTGGTGAGACAAGTAAGTGGGAAGACAATAGTGTACAAAAAACAAATAAACATAAAAATTAAGAAAAATAAAAAATGTAAAAATAGGAGATAAAGGAATATGCAACACAACTGTTATATACTATTCAGACATCTCAGTCCTCAGTAGCCTAATTCATGAAAAGTCCTTGGTTTCACAAATGTTGGGGATAAGAGGGCAGGAGAAGAGAGAGAAAAAAAAAATCTTGAAAGAAAATACAAGGATTTTGTTGGAGTTCAGTTTCTTTTCTGCTTTCATTCTTATCCAATAGGGGGGTTGTCTGTTGTTGGCTGGAATGTCTACCTTCAGGGTGGTGAAGGTTAGTGGGAGGGTTGATCTTGGGGTTGGAGCTCCTGGAGGTGGGGTATAGTACTTGCTGGTCCCCAATGGGAGACTGCACCCCAAGGATGTTCATTGGGGCCCACTTCTGTGATATGAGCAGGTTTTATCTCCTTATATCACCTGTATACTTCACAATCCCTGGTCTCTAAGATAGTCTCTAAACTGTGTCTCACTCACCTTCTCCTTTTTACTTGCCAATAAGAAACCTTTCTCTCTGGGGGCTGTGGACCTGCCATGGAGAGCTGTTTTTTATTGGGCAGTTCAGGGCCAGGTTTGGGGAGCTACACACAGGCTGTGTAGCTGCAAGCACTGTGCCAGGTTAGTGGCTGCAGTGGATAGGGGGAAGTTGGAGACTAAAGGTACCTTAATACTACTTCTAGGCCCCAGAAGGTGTCCCAAGTTGGGAGTTGCCCCAAATAAATATGGCGACAAAGGCATCCCAAGATGGAAGTGGCTACTTTCAGAGATGGATGTCAGGTTGGATGGGGCCAGGCCCTGTCATAGGGCAGTGTGCTCAGAGATGCAACACTGTGGTGTACAGTGTTGTGTTGGCAGCTGTTTCCAGACCCTGTTCTGTGTCCCCATGTGCAAGCTACCATGTATGGGGGAATATGGCAGTGGTTGTTGTGTCCCAATATAGAGGCGAACAGGGGAGCCACACATTGGTAGATGGGGGTCCATGTGGGAGTGGTCACCAGGATTCCTGCATGAGTAGGTAGTCAGGGATCCTGCTCACCAGGTGGCCAGTGGTTCTGCATGGGCAAGCTTCTGGGTGTCCTGTGCAGGAGCAGCTATTGGGGTCCTCTAATAACTCTCAGAAAAACAGTATTCCCACTACTAGAATCCCAGGTCATGGAGTGACACGGAATGCAGCCTCCTTCTAGTCCACCATCTTGGATCCCTTGTTGAATGCTTTTCAATTAAGACCCAAACTTTGTTATTGTTATTGTTGTTTTACATATATCGTTACTATATATATATGTATAACTATATATATATATATATATATATATATATATATATATATAGTTACTAACATATATATATATATATTGTTACTAATATATATATATATATTAGTTGTCCTTGGACCTTTATTTTATTTATTTATATGTGGTGCTGAGAATTGAACCCAATGTCTCACACATGCTAGGCAAGTGCTTTACCCCTGAGATACAACCCCATACCAAGACCTGAACATTTTTATATCATATCATATCATATCATATCATATCCTTGTATTTTAATTTAATTTTTTGTTTCACTTGTTTTTTCTGGACACTGCTTGACTCATCAGGAAAGGACAGGGTATTCTTACTATAACCAGGTAGAAATAGAAGTCCAGGTTCTTTGGGAGGCCTCCACTGACACATGAAAGACAAGGTTCTTATTTCACTGGATGGGAGTGAGATTCTGACATCTGTGTGGACTCTACAGACTCTGTGCTCAGGTGACTTCATTTCTGCTTGGTGATGGTGAAAGTGCTGACTCTAGTGAGACTTTTTTGACACCATGTCATGGAGAAAAAGCAAGCCATATAGATACCACCCAGTGAGAGTTCAGTCCAGTGTCCTGTGGCCTCTACTGACACCATCCCAGTTGGTAATGTAGAGTCACATAATTACAAAATGTGGTGGTGGTGTGTGTACATGTTGTACACTTGGTGTTCACTAATGTAAGTGGCATGGAACCAGAGATCTTTTCTGTGATATATGATCATAGTACCAAGGTTATTGTATAAAATCTTTCTCTGTTTCTTTTAAAAGATGCTTTCTGTCAACCAAAATTAAGTTTTCCAGGTCCATGTACTATGAAGGCACTGAATATCTTATGTAAATTTAAGATGAATGGAATCTTACTTTATTGAGAAAAAGAGTATGTGCACTAAACTGAATTTTAGTGGAACTTAAAACAGAAACTTCATTAATCCATAGCTCTTGTCACAAAGTACTCAGATTCCTAAGATAGGAAGACCATAAAAAAATGACAAGAGAATTAAGAAACCTTGGAAATCAAGTCATGTAGCAGATATTTGTGGGTAAAAAAAAAAAAATCCCTTAAGCTCTCTAAGCCTTATTTTTTTTTTTTTATTTAAAGAATGATGGGATAGGATGAGTTAATCCCACGGATCTTGCAACATAATTTTATAATGTCATTATGTAATTGTACACATAAGAAGAAATTAACAGTCACTTCCCATTGAGCTCAGTGAAATGAAAATATATTAATATTTAGTTGGGTAAAATAATGTGATTTAAAAATGATTTAACACTAACTAGTGAAAATCTTTGAGGATATATATGTTCACTGAACTTGAGTTATATTTAAAATACAAATTTTGAAAAGTGATGTGATCTTTTGAAACTAATCAAAACTTACTTGCTCAACATAATTCTATCTTTCCAACTGTTTATTATTAACTAGTGAACCATTGTGGATCCAGTGAATAATGGTGAATGAAGAATTAAAATAAGACTCTGTTGGTAGGACAAATTCCAAAGATAATCTTCACGTGAAGGAAAAAACCCTCCAGTATCAATAAGATAAGGTCCATCTTAAATTACATGAAACTAGGTATTAGGTTACTTAGTTGGACTTAATTTTGTCACTCACTTCTAGTGTGACCTCAGATAATTTGCATTTCCTCCATTTTTCAGTAGTAAAATGAGTCATTTCAACAAGTCTATCTCAAATACTCATTCCAGTTTTAAAGCTTTACAATTTTATGATTCAGGTCTACTTATTGTGATTTAGTTATTTGTGTTAAAATACCAAGGGTCAAAATTTATCACTGAAAGAATCTGTTACTCCCATTTATCTCTGACATTCCCAGTTGGGATACCATGCAACTTTACCTTGATGCCCTTTATTGCACCTACACATGAAATGCCAAGCATTCACAAATCACATGCACAATCACCTCTTTGCCTTACTATCTGTTAAATCTGCTCATTTTCTGAGACATGAAATTCAGAATATTGATCTTTAACACTCATGGTCTCATCTTTCCTTCTCCCCCAGTTCCACTGACTTCACATTTCCCCTCTTTATGATATCAAGTTCTAAGAATTCAAAGTACTACAGAAAGTCACCAAATGGTTGAGTGAATCTCCCAAAAAGTAAAGTCACAATCTTAGAGAAACTCTAAACTCTACCAATGAGTTCCTTTATTTATCTTAGTCAAATGTCCATTCACTACTAGATCTATAAATGTGATCCCATTTTTAATAATTAATTTTTAAAAAATCATTCTTCCCAATCAGGTTGCACTTAAATTTCCATACTACCAAATTGCTTGAGCATATTTTATTGCATTTAGTGCTTTAATGCTTCAGTTTCTTATATGTTGGCATTAAGTCATTGCATTGAATTTCTGTTCCTGTCCCTTCCCTGAAATTGAAATCTGAAAGGTCAGACACAATTTCTCATATATGCCAAATTGAATATTCACTTTCCCTGTCCTGACAAACCATTAACAACCACTAGGTACTTCTCATTTTCAGAATTTCCACCCAACCATTAAGTTGAGGTCTCCAGAATTCTATAAATTCCTTTCCTTTTTAATTTTTCTTATTGTTCTTAAATTAACTGAGATATGTAATTAAATAAGAAACTTGAATACCTGTCTTTGTCACTGCTAAATTCTTAATTCTAACCAGTTTTCTCAGAAATGTTTATTTCAGTTGCTTACTTGACTTCTCAACCAGATGTCCAATAGTCTCTTAAAATTCAAGGTATGCAAGCTGAGCCTCTCTTTCAAATCAGCTTCTTCCATAATAACTTTTGCTATAGTAGTCATCCACCTAGTTATTCTTTACTTTTCTCTCTATTCGCCACACAGGATTCTCAAAAAATCCCTTTGAATACATTATCTTAATATTTCAAATGCTACTATATAATTACTATTGTCATGTATAACAAAAAGCACACACACAAAAAATAAATGTAAATGGCAAACAGTACCCTAAAAGGATGTGACCTTAGAGATAACAACAATAGTCATAATGGACCTAGTAAGACAAATGAGGTTAAAGGAGGTACTGTTAAAAACTCAGTGCTGGGGCTGGGGTTGTGGCTCAGCGGTAGAGCACTTGTCTAGCACATGTGAGGTCCTGGGTTTGATCTTCAGCACTACATAAAAATAAATAAAAATAAAGGTATTGTGTCCAACTACAACTAAAAAATAAATATATATAAAAAACATTGCTGCAGAGGGAAAAGGTGAATTAAGTACAATACATTTTATGCCACTTTTCAGAATTAGTTTATCAGTTGCATTTAGAAAAAAATGGTAAAGATAATGAATATTGACTTTTCTCCTTAAGGCATCTTGCTACACATCACAAGTTGAGGAAGCAAGTAGAAAGACATGGAATTAACATGTCCTTAAACAGATGAATCAAGGTGCCCTTAAACAAACAAACAAACAAAAATGTGGTATATATACACAATGGAATATTACTCAGCCTTAAAGAAGAATAAAATTATGGCATTTGCTGCTAAATAGATGGAACTAGAGAATATTATGCTGAGTGAAATAAGGCAATCCTAAAGATCCAAATGCCCAATGTTTTCTCTGATATGCAGATGCTAATTCAGTGAGTGAAAGGAGGGGAGGGGTTTAGGGATAGGAAGGACAGTAGAATAAATCAGTCATTATTACCCTATGTGCATACATGATTACATGAGTGGTATGACTCTACATCATGTACAACCAGAAGAACAAGAAGTCATACTCCATTTATGTATGATGTGTCAAAATGCATTCTATTGTCATGTATAACTAATTAGAACAAACTTTTTATAAAAAAATACACATATGATACAATTGATGCCAAAATGTAAGAGAAATTTTCAACCCAGGTAAGTTAAAAAGTGGTATATAGAAAGATCGTAGAATCCTGACTGTGATGGAATGATATTTACAGGTAATCTTGAAGTGGAAAATAATTTTTATAAAATAATGATTTCTAAATCTTATTTTGTTTATATATGTGGAAAGCTTTCCATTTTATTTTATTTGTTCTTTTTAGTTTACATGACTGTAGAACCTATTTTGACATATTATAGAAACATGGAATATATCTTATTCTAATTAAGATCCCAGTCCTGTGGATGTACATGAAGTTGAGATTCACTGTGGTGTATTCATATATGTAATAGGAAAATTATAGAAGATTCATTGTACTGTTTTTCCTATTCCTGTCCCTCCTCCCTTTCCTTCATTCCTCTTTGTCTAAACCACTGAACAACCCTCCCTTTCCTCCTTGTTGAGTGGTAACATCCACCTATCAGAGAAAACATTTGACCTTTGGTTTTTGAGTATTGGCTTATTTTATTTAGCATGATAGTCTCCAGATCCATCCCTTTGCTAGCAAATGTCTTAAAGTCATTCTTCTTTATTGACTGAGTAATACTCCATTGAGCATATAAACCACATTGTCTTTACCTATTCATCTCTTGAAGGGCACCTAAGTTTGTTCCCTAGTTTAGCTATTGTGAATTATGCTACTATAAACATTGATGTGGCTGTGTCACTGTAGTATGCCGATTTTAAGTCCTTTGGGTATAAACCAAGGAATGGGATAGCTGGGTCAAATGGTAGTTCCATTCCAAGTTTTCTGAGGTATTTCCTTCCATTCTGCTCACCAGAGTGGATGCACCAATTTGCAGTCTCACCAGCAAAGTATGAGTGTCCCCTTTTCCCCTAATATTCACCAACATTTATTGTTACATGTATTCTTGATAACTGCCATTTTGACTGGACTAGGGTGAAATCTCTGCAGTTTTAATTTAGAGGTTATATCTTAAATATAATTTATCTCACACAGAACATTTTTAGGATACTGAAAAATATTTGAAATTAACATTTGTGGTGATCAGGACTAAGATGAGGCAAATGAGGCAAATGAGTAAATGGTGCAAAATTCAAGGAAATGCTCACATTCAGGCTTACACAACTCCAGGGTCATCATTGGCAGTAGACAGTGAATATCTCTTTAAATCATGTGCCTCAGACACCATGCTTGGCTCATCCTAATCCTGGTCTACTGTTTGCAAAATCTATTAATATTCTGTAAAAACCTTAACACAGGTAATACAACCTAGCAATTGTAAACTTCTGCCAAGGCCAAACAGTGTTATATGTTCATAGATTCTAAGACCATGCTATTTTCTCATCAAATTGTATACAATAAAAATTTAAATTTAATTTAAAATATTAGCTAGCCGACCACATGTGGTGGTGTACAACAGAAATCCTAGTGACTCAGGAGGGTGAGGCAGAAGGTTCGCAAGTTCAAAGAGAGTGTCAGCAAGTTAGCAAGGCCCTAAGCAATTTAGTGAGTTCCTGTCTCAAAAATGAAAAATAAAAAAGAGCTGGGGATGTGGCCAAGTGGTTAAGCAACCCTGGGCTCAATCCTTGGTACAAAAGAAAAAAATAGAGACATTAGAGAGTCAGTATGGTCTGTACATACTCATTTGCTCCAAAAGTGTATATGATGGGAAGGAGGAAGAAAGAATAACTTTACAGTAGACAAACTTGACAAACACAACATCAGCCAGAAGGGATCAATGTCAACATCAACAATCATGAATCAAGTTATGGCATGCACACTTGATATCTGAGATAAATAAGACATGTTCTCTTCTGTGATCTTCTTCCCAAAAAATCCATTTGAAAACTACATTCAACCTTGCGGGTATAGACAAATTCTACTATTTCTCTAATTAATTAAAATAATAACACTGATTGTTGAAATATATACAAGACTTAATGACTATAGTGGTTCCAGTACTATTGTAACACATTACACATATCTCCTAATGTGATTAAATTGATTCGTTTAATATTCACAAATTGCCTATGAGGTTGGTTTTACCATGATCTCTGTTACAATTCCCTGCCCAGTGTACCACAGAAGATGTTGGAACAGGTTTGCAACTCAGAGCATACAACTTCAGAGACTTTGTGCCTTAAAACTATGCCAAACTGTTTGGCAGACCAGTTGAATTTTATGAGCTTACAGTAAAAATGACAATGTTACATTTATGTATATATGCTTTTTCATGTGAAAAGATATATATTGTATGTAAATGAGAATTATAGACTGAACTAATACAGTATGGACTGCAAGGTGAAATGTAATTTTTTACTCTTCTGCTCAGTACTTTTTATACAATTCTCAGTCAGATTTCCAAAAAGGATATGTACCTTCTCTGTTTTATGGCATACAATATTATTCCATAGAAGATAGTTACTGTGGGTGTGAATTGTACTTTCACTGATAATAGGTCAGAGTTAAGGAACATGTTACCTTGAGGCTAGGTGCCAATTTTTATATTACAAATGCTTCCTTCTTATTTAATACACTTGAATTTCTTTTTTTTACGTACCAGAAAACAAGCATCTATTATGCTATCAAAGTTAATTTTTCTATTTCTTTTTTTAATCTCAGCAGATGCCACTAGAAAGCAAGAGAGTCACTATGGTACTATTTGTGAACTTAAATGGCTTTTAATTAATTTTAATGCTAATTTTTTAATGAATTGACATTTTATGACTACTTGACACTAAAAGTTATGTTTATTTCTATTCCCTGAAACTGAAACAAGTGCATTAAAATCAGGTAATATTTTCAAGGAGAGTGGATTTATTCTATCTCATTCAACACAGATGAATCTGGGATGGTAGGACACGAATTTACAAATCATTAATCTTCCATCAACTTAGATTTAAAATCTTGTAACTTAAGACATATAGAAAACACAGTATAGTTCAGCTTGAAGATTTTGTTTTATTTGCTCTGAAGTCTTTTTTTTTTTTTAGGAAAGACCTGGATGTGTTAAGAATAGCACAATACAAGCAGTAATGAAAGGGAATATTTTCTTTAAAAAAAAAATGGATAACTGTTATTGTTTGGATCTGGAATCTCCTCCAAAGACATTCATGCAGGTTGTACTATTGGGAAATGGTGGTGGAAACTTTAGAAGGTGAACCTAGGTGAAAAAGGTTGATTACTGGGAATCTGCCTTTGAAGGGGTTTTTTTGTCCCTTGTCCTCTCCTCTCCTCCGCTCTCCTCTCTCTTCTCCCTCCCCCCACTTTCCCAGCAGTGATGAGGGGAGCAGTTCCACTTCATCACACCTTTCCAAGTAATATTCTGCCTCACCACAGGTCCATAGCGATGGAGCCAGCCAACCCTGCACAGAAACCTCTGAAATTAAGGACCGAACCCCCCTCTCCAAAAATTTTTCCTCTTTAAAGTTGATTTTCACAGGTATTTTGTTCAACTGATAAAAAGCTGACTAATACCCAATTCTAAAGTCCTATCTCATCTTAACTGCCGCTTTTGACACTATCAGTCATACCACCTTATCCAGACCAAATTGTAAGCACCTTTCTGTTTTCTACTTTCAATCTGTTCCAATTTCCCTTCAATCACCTGTGGAAAACTGCTTTTCCTGCTGTAGCAAAGCTCAATTGTCCTACTCATGTATTGTTCTAACTCTTAGCTCAGTATAAGTCTGTGGAATCTTATCCAGCTGAAACAAAATATGTTAGCTCCCCAGAAAATTCAGAAAAAAAAAATTCTATTGCAGTCCCCTCTAAAGCCTTTGCCCTTGCTCTTTTGCCCAGAACCATTTCTTCACTCTTTTGTTGTAGTTGACATTCTTGGCAAAAGTACTCACTAGGTGGATGTATGGATCATAATATTGAGACAGAGGCAGCCCACTTATTACAATATCAGAATCAACTGAAGCAACAGGGAAAAAAATAAGTCAAGCTTTTACTATGGGAGAACCCCCATTTATCCTTCTGTGGCCTAGAATGGCCTGCATGAACTGACAAAATTTATTAAAAACCTTAGCGCTAACTCCTGTTTTAAAAGCCAGCCACTCTAGATATTTACATAAAATTATATGGTTAATGCTATGTGCATTCTTTATGGATCCTTCATTTAGGGATCATTGCAACACTAAAATTTCTTCCAAATTATTTATAAATTTTCTCAAGTTTACATCTTCTAAATGAAGCTCCAAAGGAAACATCTTGAGGTGAAAGTTACTTGTTCCATCTTTCATGTGACCTGACAGAATACTGATTTTATGATCATATAGGCTCATATTCTTTGTGGTAGTAAAATTAACAATACATAGGTTTTATAGTCAATGGAGGTAAATAATCTTATCATAATGTAAATTATACTATATGCTCTTTTGCAGTATTCCTACCTCTGTGGGCCCTGAAAGTTCTGAACACATGTTGATAAAAATGTGATAGAGACAGGAAGACAGAAATTTGGCAGATTGTTTTCTTTTAGGAAACTCTTTGGTTTTCTAAGACTGGTACATACAAGCCTACATAGTCTTAAAATCTTTTCTATCTCATTTTTTGAACTTTCTTCTCAATTCTGACCCCTTGTTCAAGCATAAATCATTAAGCTATTGTTTAATGAACTATGAAATGTGTATGTTCCATGGCAATACATAGCCTAGACTTCCAAAAAATGAGGCCAAGTGATCCAGGTGATATATTCATAGGTTTAACATACCAGCTCAATCAAAATAAATAAAATTTATACTTTCACAGATGAACTGTCCTCCTAAAGAATACAAATTCAGGAAAAATCACTTTTATAAATCTTCCACTCTTTATCTATGCTAGACAGTAGTGGTAAGTGATAAAGCACAACTTAAGGTATTTTCCCACCAGCATTTCTGCCCTTAAAATATATATATATATATATGTATATATATATATATATATATATATATATGCACATATATATGAGACATATATAATAGCAAATATATAATACTTATAAAATTATAATATATACTTTTTTCTCATCAACTGAGAGGAGAAATTCATCCAGTATGTTAGATTTTGAAAGTTATTCATAATTTCATCTCACCCTCTCTGTCTCATAGCATATTTCATAAATGGCTATAGTTTGTTAAGAAAAGAAAGTGCTTTAAGAAGACAAACATTGAAACTCTGTTCTTCTAAGCTAAACAATTTATTGAAAAGTCCTTATAAATCTTGATTTTAAGGATTGTGGGTTTTGCCCATTGCTAAAGTACTTACTAGGCATATGGTATTCTATTTTAGCCAAGTTACTATTATGAAGATTAATAGTATACATAGGTTTTAGTCAGAACAAAATTGTGGGTTTTTTCCCTTAAATAGAGCATTAGTAGGTATAAATATTAAGAAGCATATTTTTGCTTTACCATATACCTTTGAAAAACCTTTTAAGTAATAGGAATAGAATTTGTGAGACCAAAGTCTGAATGTGACCTTCCTTCTGAACAAAATATCAAAAATATTTTTTATAAAGAAGACAAGAACGTTTATTATTTGTTGCTATCATTCTGAAATGAGAGAAGGGGCATCAGCGTGTTTTCATGAGGATGCATAATATCTGTTCCTTCTAATTATGCCAGAGATTTTCCTATGAAATAATAATTCATTCTTGCTTAGGATTTGTTTGTGGATAAATGGATTGGCCTTTTATGATCTTGTCTTTAAACATTCATTGTCTTTAAACATTAAAAACAAGGCCAGATTTTGCAAAAGTTTCAATGTAACCTAGAATATCAAATTTAACCAATTTAAATTTAAAATGTGATCATTTGATATTGAAAAAGCTTTTAGAATACAAATGTCTACACTAAGGTTAGAAGGTATAATCTAGATCATAAGAAGTATGCAAAG
Organism: Marmota monax; assembly: GCF_021218885.2. NCBI lineage: Eukaryota > Metazoa > Chordata > Mammalia > Rodentia > Sciuridae > Marmota > Marmota monax. The sequence goes on along the minus strand of NW_026695246.1, from coordinate 396,887 downwards.
CAGTTTCTCTTCACACTAGTTGCTAATTTATCTGAGACTTGTGAGACAACATTCACACACAAGTTGTAAGGAGTGCATTTGTTCCTTATGAAGAGCAATTAGATAGAGCAGAAGCCTTGGATTCATGAAAGCTGAATCCCAGGAAAGCCACCTAGACCCTCTAAGGTCAAGAAAGATGCCCCAGGTTGATTATGTTTTATCTGTGCATGCCTTACTTATATAGCATCTGAAAAACCAAGGAATACAGCCCATCATGGGATTTATAACATGATTCACTGAGCTAAGTGTTGAGGGACATTTTGTTTCTAAGTGTGAACTGGAATAGAGCTAAAGTGTTCTGGTTAGTGCTTCAGTATCTCAGGATGCAGTCCCAGAACATTCTAATTATCCTTGAACACTATACAAGTGAGTAAGAGGAAAAATTTGGATCAGTCCAAGGCCTCCTGGAAGAATAGTCTTGCAAGGTAACATAATGATCAACAAATGTAAAATTATTAATCAAAATATATGATTTTAACAAAAAAAGTACTAATGCAAACCTTGAGAAAACTTAGGATATTTTCTATGAGAAATTGGTATTTTACAGTTCTTTATATGGTAGCTATATTTTTTCTCAAACCCATGTTAGTACCCATTTGTGGAATGTATTTCATTATTACCATAACTATTGTTCAGAATTTAGAAGATCATTATATATTAAGTGAATGAAGAGCTAATTCCAGCTTCAATTAAGATAAAGACAGGCTGTTTTGAGTATTTGCTTTCTCCAGATCTCTGTATATTAGTCTGAGACCTGTGCTGTATCTTCATTACATTTTTGGGTGTGGTGCTGGGGACTGAATCTAGGGCCTTGTGCATGTGAGGCAAGCATTCTACCAATTGCACTATATCCCCAGCCCTTCATAACACCTTAATCAAGCACACCTTAATAGTTGGTAACTCTTAGATGTATTGATGTTGGGTTGACATTTCTTTAATCAGTAGATTTGTCTCTTGGTCTGTTGAAATACACCCTCTGACCTGAATCTTCACAAAATGAAACCCCTCATTCATTATTTGTAGCGGTTTCAGAGAGTGAGACATTATCACACTTTCAAGGTCACTTTATGTGGTCAATTGATGTTCTCAAAATCATCTTTTATTTTTGTTGTCATTTGTTTGTTTTTATTCAATTGTATTTTCAGCCTTTTGTTTTCTGTCAAATATATTAACTTCAGCCGGGAGCAGAGGCACATGCCTATAATCCCAGTGCCTCGGGAGGCTGAGGCAGGAGGATCTTGAGTTCAAAGCAAGCCTCAGCAAAGGCAAGGCACTAAGCAACTCAGTGAGACCCTGTCTCTAAATAAAATACATAATAGGGCTGGGGATGTGGCTCAGTGGTAGAGTGCCTTGAGTTCAATCCCAGGTACCCCACCACCAAAAATATATATATATATAATATATATATATATATATAACTTGCAAAGTTTATATATATATATATAGCTTGCAAAGTTTATATATAAATAAACTTTGCAAGCACACACACATACACACACACACCCCCCCCAAATCTCCAGGTATAATGTTTGTAGTTCACTCATTCTTTTAAATGATGTTTTAATCAGTTCATCAGTATAGGTTAAACCAATTAAACTCAAAACTGATATTTGTCTTAGGTATGTGACTGTTCTGAAAACTGACTTAAAACTTGTTCCCATGAGTTAATGATAACACTTGATATTCCATAGTGCTGAAGATGGCATCTTGCCACCTACTAAGAATCTTGTATATTACTAAAAAATATTCAGTATTTCAAAAGTTACTACTATAATTCACTGCAAATGCCAATCACTTACTGCATTAGTCAGCTTTTTATTGCTGTGACAAATACCTGAGAAACACAACTCAAAAGAGTAAAGATTTATTTTGGCTCATGGTTTCCGAGCTTTTAGTTTATGGTTGGCTGGCTCCATTTCTTTGTTCCTGAGGTGAGGCAGAATATCATGGCAGAAATATGGCAGAGGAAGACTTATCAGCTCATGGCAGCCAGGAAGTAGAGAAATAGAAGAAGGAAAGATTCTAAATAGGAAATAGTCCCCAGGGACATGCCTCCAAGAACCTATTTCCTTTAAGCAGATCCCACACCCAGTCTTCATCATTTTCCAGTAGCCTATAGAGCTAGCAATGGATTAGTCCACTAATAAATAAGGTTAGACCCTTCATGATTCAACCCCTCCCAAAGACACACCTCTCCACTTTGGAAATTAAATCTTTAACACATGAATCTTTGAATGACCCTCTGAATCTAAGCCATAATAACGCTTGCCTAGAATATATGTGCAAGAAGGTATGAGAACTGAACTCTCTTTTTATTTCTATCACAATGCTTCTTCTCTGTCCTCTTGAGCAGTTTCTCTTTCTGAAACCTTAAACTTTTCATATATATATATATATATATATATATATATGTGTGTGTGTGTGTGTGTGTGTGTGTGTGCACGCACATGTGTGTGTATACGTGTGTGTGTATATCCCATAATTACTGCTCAGAAACTAGAAACTTTTGAAGTAGCTAAGCATCATTACTCAATTACACACACTAGTAAATCCACACCCACAAACCAGTTTCTTTTGGTGAGAGAGACTTTGATCAAGACTTCACATTGATATGAAATAATATGCTTAGACAAAAATTTTACTAAGGATATTTACTGTTCATATTCCTAAATCACTTTCTAATTGTCTTTACCAAGTTTTATAAATTGAATTTTACCAAAATAAGTTTTCAAAAGGCTAAATAAATTGCCCAGTTTCAAACAAATTAATTTCATCCTTTCTGTATTCTAAATCTTATTTGCTAACAGAATTTCTCATCTGAAAACAGTAACAGTATAGGTTCTTTTTGTTATTGTTGTTTTTAATCAGGAAATCTCCCTTGTTATAATAATAAATGCATCTGGGCAGGGTGGCACACACTAATAATTCCAGCTACTTAGGAGGTTAGGGCAGGAGGATCATAAGTTTGAGGCCAGTTTGGGCAATTTCGAAAACCTGTCCCAAAATTAAAAAAAAAAAAAAAAAAAAAAGTAATGGGTTGGTAGAGCATGTGGGAGGCCTAGACTTAATTCTAAGTACTTGTTTAGAAAAGCCTGCCTGAGATTATGCTAAGTGAAGCTAGCCAATCCCTAAAAAACAAATGCCAAATGTCTTCTTTGATATAAGGAGAGTAACTAAGAACAGAGTAGGGAGGAAGAGCATGAGAAGAAAAGTAACATTAAACAGGGATGAGAGGTGGGAGGGAAAGGGAGAGAGAAAGGAAATTGCATGGAAATGGAAGGAGACCCTCAGGGTTATACAAAATTACATACAAGAGGAAGTGAGGGGAAAGGGAAAAATAATACAAGGGAGAGAAATGAATGACAGTAGAGGGGGTAGAGAGAGAAGAGGGGAGGGGAGGGGAGGGGAGGAGGGATAGTAGAGGATAGGAAAGGCAGCAGAATACAACAGACACTAGTATGGCAATATGTAAATCAATGGATGTGTAACTGATGTGATTCTGCAATCTGTATACAGGGTAAAAATGGGAGTTCATAACCCACTTGAATCAAAGTGTGAAATATGATATATCAAGAACTATGTAATGTTTTGAACAACCAACAATAAAAAAAAAAAAAAGAAAAGCCTGCCTGACACAATTTCAGTCTTGTTCATGTCAGATTTCACTTGCTTCGTACTCCCCTTACCTCTTCTTTAGGACATTGTTATTACAGTTGCCAGGTATTATTTTGTGTCATGAGCTGAAGTAAACACTGCGTATGTGTAAATTTCCATTTAATTCTCATAAGTCCGTGTCATTATTACCATTGTTTTACAGAAAAGAAAACTAATGGTTAAGTATGTTTAGTCACTTGCCCAAGTTGCACAGCTAGTAAGAACAGTGCTGGGATTCATCTCTTAATCAACACACTACATACTGTCCTGCCTCCCTAGAGAGGTCAAACAGTTTTTAAGTTGGCCATCTTGTCTGGACTTAGAGGAGATGCCAAAGGTCTCCCTGCATCCCCCTTTCTTAAAAGGCTTGCTCCACAGGGTGTTTACTGGGAGGTTGTGGAACCTGTAGGAGGTAGGGCCTAGTGGGATATCCTTAGGACTCTGATCACATGTCCTAGAAGAGAACTCTAGGACCCTGGCCACTCCTCAATCTCTTTTTTCCTTCCTATTAATGAAGTGAGCAGTTCTGCTCTACTGTAGGCTCCTGTTATGATGCGCTAGCTATCTCACCAGAAACCCAAAGCAATTGGACCAAAAAAGCATGGATTAAAATCTGCAAAACTGTGAGTTAAAAGAACTCTTTCCTCTTTATAAATGAGGTGTTTTTTATAGTGTTGGAAAACTGATAAACACAGTAATATTTGAGATTTGCTATGATGTGATATTTATGTCAAAATCTTGGTATCTCTAATATATGCTGTGCTTTAGTTTCAGGCTCAACAACCACGGTGTATAACGGCTGGTACCCACTCCCATGAATGACAGTGAATATGGAAGACAATTTTCTCAGACTCCTCTTGAGTTTTACAGAACCTCTTCCTCTCATTTTAATTGCTTTGTCTATTGAATTTACTGGAATATAAATTCCTACTTATGTCAGACTGTGCTCATGCCTTTTATTTTAAAGGTATAATTCATCCTTGAGTGGTTGCCTTGATAAATGATTTGCAGGAGTTACTTGGGTGGTGGCTATCATACAGGTTGTTTCTGTCTATATTACAGATTTTGGAATTTCTAAAAAGGACCATGAGGAGTCTTGAATGGTTTTTCGACAGGAAATAAACTTATCAGAATTTCAATTTAAAGGTATCACTTTGGCTTCTGTGGGAAAGGTGTTTATGAGGGTCAGTTCAAGAGTAAATGTGGAGACTGGGGTTGTAGCTCAGTGGTAGAGCACTTGCCTAGCACATGTGAGACACTGGTTTTGATTCCAAGCACCACATAAAAAAATAAAATTAAAATAAGACAAATAAAATGAAGGCATGCTGTCCATCTACAACTAGAAAAAAAAGGGAAAAAAAACAAGGGAGATAATTAAATTACAGCAGATGGGATAAAGAGAGAAGATGGGAGGGGAGGGGAGGAGGGATAGTAGAGGATAGGAAAGGTAGAAGAATACAACAGTCACTAATATGGCATTATGTAAAAATGTGGATGTGTAACCGATGTGATTCTGCAATCTGTATATGGGGTAAAAATGAGAGTTCATAACACACTTGAATCTAAAGTATGAAATATGATATGTCAAGAGCTATGTAATGTTTTGAACAACCAATAAAAATAAATAAATAAATAAAAAGAGTAAATGTGGGAATAAATGTGGTTATGATTAACTGTTGTGGTTCAGAAAGAAATTACTGTGATGACTTAAATAATGGATTCTTAGGGATGGAGAAAAACAATTCCAGAAATAGATGTAGGATATAGAATCAATAGGATATCTTTCTCCTGCCATAGATCTCTAACTCTATAACTAAATCACTGTGACCAAATATGGTTATATAAGACACTCCTCAGCAGAAATAACTGAATTGGTTACTCTGAAGATGGCGGACTTTCCAGTATGAAGTGACTGCATTATACCCAAGTTTTACTATAAGAGTTTACATCTTCTCTTTCTACTTTCTAAGCAGTAGCATATGACTAACTTCTACACATTTACTCCAGAGGTGAATAATTATCTTTTGAAATTAACAGAATATGTGCAGAATGCTGAGAGTAGTGCTAGCAATGTAGAAAATTCTGGAAGAACCTGATTCCCTACCATCCAACTACTGTAATCTTAGCCATTCTGTCACAGCAATGTAATCAGGGTCTTTTCTAAGAATCAGAAAGGGATGCATATATATAATAATTATGAACCAACCAAGAGAAAAAAACAATAACAATATGATCAAGCACAAAGAGCTAGAATTTATTTCTATAAAATATGCTATGATGAATATTATAAACCATGATGATATGAGGTACTTTTACCTTGCAAAAGGGGTGCTTAGAACTCAATGAGACCCTGTCTCTAAATAAAACACAAAAAAGGCTGGGGATGTGGCTCAGTGCTCAAGTGCCCCTGAGTTGAATCCCCAGTATCCTTCCAAAAAAAGGAGTGCTTAGTAATTTTAGATGTGGTTTTTGAACATACCAACATCTTTCTAAATCCAGAATTCTTTTAAGAAATTGCAATAGTCTGAATAATTATAATTGTATCACTAAGTGATTCTCCATCTAAGTACTTTTAAGTGCATAATTGTGGTTAATCCTTAAAAAAATTTCCAGACCTTGCTATTCTGCACACTTAGGAGTTGATTTGGGGTTGAGGCACACTGAAATAAAAATGAGCTATGAACCAGGAGCTGAAGCATGAGGTCTGGTATGTTCTTCAGCATTTCAGAAGGTCTTTTCTCAGGGATGATTTTGGTTGTTTCACTAGAAAACAGAAGAGATAAACATGGGGAGAACTACTGGTGCAGAAACAGGACTTGTAGTAAATAAGGGGGAAAATATTGGTGCAGAAATAGGATTTGTATAACTAGGAATCACAGACTGCAATGCTAAACTCATTCAAAATCATGCTTTTAGAATTACTTTGGAACAAGCCTACAGAAGTTTAACCAGAGATTTTCTAAAGATATATTTTAAAAGCACACACATGAAAACACAATGTATCCTATATGCCTGAATCTAATTATAGCTCAGTGTTATGGTCTAGATATTAGGTGTCCCGTAAAAGCTCATGTATGAAACAATGCAGGAAGGTTTAAAGGAGAGATGATTGGGTTATCAGAGCCTTAACCCAATCAGTGAATTAATCTTCTGGTGAGATTAACTGAGGTTAACTGAAGGTGGGTAGGGTGTGACTGGAGGAGGTGGGTAATTGGGGGTGTGCCTTTGGGGTATATATTTTATATTTGTTGAGTGCTCCCTCTGCTATCTGATCTGATGGAGGGAGATGATGTTCTGCCTCACCACAAGGCCCCCAAAATGGAGCCAGCTGTCTATGGACCAAGACATCTGAAACTTTGATCCCCCAAATAAATTTTCCTCCTCTACAATTGTTCTGGGCAAATCTTTTAGTCACAAAAGTGAAAAAGCTGACTTAACAGTCAGTCAAAGGATATTTATAGAATAATTGGTGAAATGTGAATAAATTTATAAGTGATAGTTTTGTATCCAGGTTAACTTCAGGATGTTGATAAACGTCCCATGTTATGTAAAATGCTAATATTGGAGGGACATTGGTAATGAGTGTATCCAAATTCCCTATAGTTCTTGCAACAATTTTTGTAAATCCTTTCCAAATTAAACTTTAACTTATTAAAACATTCATTGTTGGAGTTTTTCCCCTATTTTTATTCTAGCAATATTTAGATTATGAAAAAAAGTAGATTATTCACTCAGCACTAGGTATCTGTGTCTGCACAGGAAAACAGAGTTGAACATTATTTCAGATGACACCAGAAGAACTAAGTAACCCTGTGAATGAGGAAGGAGTGGGGATGTTTTAAATACCCACACTCCTATTCATCACTTACTTCCATTGGCATTCCAATCCCCAAGGGCTGCTGTTACAAGACAACATCTACTAATGTGATTCATGTCTGGATTCTGCTGTGCTATTTCTGAATAAAAATATTCATTTTCTTAATAAAATGCTCTTGTTTATGATTGCCTTGAATTGTAATCATTATTGTTCACTTCTTAGCACATGGACATTTATCAGAGGAATAAAATATAAGCAGATCAAGTAGATTAAAAATATATGTAAGACCCCATAAAAGATATCACATTTAATGTAAGACCATAATCTGAACAGTATATGAAGTTAGTACACACACCAACAATGTATTGAAAACTCTGTGTAATAGGACTTTTGTCTGCAAAATGAAATAATTCTAGATAAGTTATGTCATACCCAATAATGCCAGAACTAGGAAAATATGAACAGGATATGACATTTTTCATAATTTGAAGTAGTGCTTGCTCATTTGTTTGATTTACATCTAATTGACATGCAACCTACCTTCAATGTCACAAATGGCAGAAGGATACAATTTTTAATGTATATAATTACTTCCTGTTTTCACATCAAACTAACATTGAAGTTGCCCTATTTTTACTCTTCAATAGTTAAAGAAGATGATGGATCTGCCATAATACATAACTAGAATAGCTGATCATTGACATAAAGACTAGATACATGCTAACACCTGTAAAATCAGGTAATTGAAGTTTGGGTCATTTGGTTAGTCATAACACTGAGAAAAAAATCCCAGAGAATTATAAATATATGCTGCACCTTCTTATCTTGCAGATGCCCAACATTTTTAGTTGGTCAACCTCTCATTTCTGGTACTTTAGTCTTCTCATTCTGACTTGAAGGGGTGTGTTTTAATGGATCCAAGAAGTAAAACACATCATAATTGAAACATTGCAGCAGCTCTAGGACTTTTTAGAGTAAACATATACTAAAAATATTTCTATCAAAATCAAAAGTGACTCTAAAATTTGTCATTTTTTTCCCTCAAGGTATCACTCTGAAGAACACTATGGTTAGGAATGAACTGCATATTGGAAATCATGTTGCTCAAGAATTCTTGACACTTGAATTTCATTATTATCCTGGGAAATTTTTTCCACAGATAAGGAACTTGATATTACAAAATTTTATAATATTCCCTCTCCTGGGATAATTTTTAAACTCCTTAGCGTATATTTTAGCCCTTTTCATAATGGTCTCAATTAGCCTTACTGTCACATTTTTTTTCTTCCAACTCATATGTCTGCCATTTTCTTAATATTCTATGTTCTTTTATATGCCTGTATCTTACCCAAGTTGTATAGAGCCCTCTCAGCTGGGCATCTTAATCTGAAGCCCATTGTATTATAATGTAGCTACATAGAACCCAAACTCAGGATAGAGAAGAATGAGAATGTGATAAGCATATCCTTCTAGACTCCAAACAAGGCCTGGCATCTCCAGCCTGCCCTTCTCTTGAATACATCTCTGAAACAATTCCACTGAGAAAAAGCATGGAACCAAACAAGAATGCCTGTCTGGGATCCTCTTTGCAACCTGGAACAATATTGAAATTACTTCCTGATGGTAATGATAGTGGTATTAATGATAAACACCATCTCATAACACCTATCATTTATTGAATACTTAGAGGATGGCAGACATTGACCTATATGCCTCATAAAATTGTACATTCAAAAGGGAATGACATCAGAACTGTTTTTGGCAGAAGAGTTCCCACTTTCTGAATGTGGAACTTCATTATCTGCTTTCCAAACCAGCAATAACTGGGTTATAAACACATCCTTCTGAAATTTAGTCTTATTCTATTTTCTAGAGTATAGTACAGTACAATATAGTATAGTATAGTATAGTATAGTGTAGAACTGGAACCATTAAAAACCTTTTGAGGATTTCAAGCTATAGTATCATAGACTACTAATTTTAGTATTATGAAAAGGCCGGGAGTTCAGCTCAGTCAGTCATAGAGCACTTGCCTATCATATCTAAGACTCTGCATTCAATCCCTAGTACTGGAAAAAAAAGAAAAAACTATTAGGACAAAAAAAAAGCTCCAATATCATCAATCCCATTTTCACAAGGGATTAATGATATTAATGATATTAAAGAGTTTAGGAGTGAGACATATTATCTGTGGTTTTCTATAGGATTCTCTTTAGACATAGATATTTCATGAAGCCATAGTCACTTTAGTACAGAAGCATGGACAAAAGGATGAATTTACAGGGTATAGGAACTATCTTCTTCCGGTTAGCCATCACTTCCCCTGGGAATAACAGAAAGGATAAGAAATCTAAATCCATATTGTAATCTCTTAAAAAATTCATAGTTTCGTTTTGTTTCTTATATTATTCATTTGTTTTTGGCACTGTGGTCTTTTAAGATGAGTATACTCTGTATGAAATAATATTTACCCAGAACAGAATCTGCATCCTCCAGTGATACCTCCAGTATTTCAAACAATGCTGATCATGTTGCAATTTCAGAACTATAATAATCAAAAACATTGTAATATTTTAGTATGCAGTGCAAACACGTTATATTTCTTAGATATCAGCTTTCTATAATGTGCCAAAACTTACTGTTTGTGAGCATTTTTAAGGCATGGAAAAGCTTTTCCTGGAACCTATTAATCATCATCATTTCTGCACTCTATATTTTTTATTTTTATAAAAAATACCATGTTTCATAAAAAGATTATTTAGAAAAATTTAAGTTGATATGTTTACTCACTTTTACAGTAGATTACGATATAAAACTTACTTCATGTCTTATGTTCTTAGCCTTTGTAAGTTATATATTAACCTTTTTACACTTTGTCGTATTGTTTTTATTAGTGGAAATAGTAAGAAAAAATGTGGGATATTGTTACACATTATCTACGTGTATAAATATTTTAATCTTAAATCCCAATATATTAAATTGTTACAAAGACTATATTTTTAGATTTTAATTTTATATAACCCTACTTTTTAAATGAATAATTTATTATCTATACATCCCTTAGACTTAGCTTTTTTCAATAGAATACTGGATTCTATTGATTAGCAAGGTACACCTTATCGTATTTTTTCTTTAACTGGACTACATACCATTTATTTGCTTTGACAATAGTTTGGAATTTTGCAATCCATTTTACACAAGTTCTAAAATAATCAAATTATATTATGAATGTATTTAAAGATATAAATATATAGTGTAGGATCATTTTTCCTAATAGGATTTGGACTTAAGCACATGTATATGTCAAGGACAATGTAAAATGCCAACAACAATTTTAACACAAAGTTGAACACCTCAGACAACTAAAGTGTAGGACTACAGTTCCAAGCTTCCAGAAATGAAAATTGCACTCTATAGTTTCATATAGATGTCTACTGAAAATATCTGAAGTTTATGTTTTTAAAAGTATGTCTTTGTTCTCATATCTTCCTTAAATATTTTTTGGGCAAAATTTGTCATTAGTTAAATTCTGGTTTATTATATTCTTTAAAAAAACAGAAAAAAAATATGATCATAATAGCATTTCAAGATTGAAACTTAAATAAGAACACAGATAAGTTTTCTCCTCTTTTTAAGGTCTCACATTACTTAAGTGAAAATGTGATTAAATGTGTGTTAAAGTTTAGATCTTTCAAGTGAGAAATATATTTCATATATCGATTCATATAATCATTTATGTAGTTCTGTTATAACCATTTGTACTTCACCTTTGCCCACAATAGGGTCAGAAACTGAAATACAGAGTTAGTCATGGGCTGGGGTAGTGGCTCAGTGGTAGAGTGCTCGCCTGCTATGTGCAAGACACTGGGTTCAATCCTCAGCACCACATAAAAATAAATAAAATAAAGGTTAAAAAAAAGTGTGTTTTTTTTTTAAAAAGAGTTAGTCGTGCCTTATCTTTACAAGTGTGAATTCTTATACATTATGGATGATATAGAATAGGATAAAAATGTACTTAAATTGCTCATCTCTCTAAAGGAAGCTGATATATATGCCCCTTTTTGTTTTAATACTGTTGGTTGCATTAGCATTCTAGAAGAATTTTCAGTGAAGTGGTAAATCTGTTAAGCAATTATAACAAAGCAGACATCAATAGACCCTACTAAATTATTGCCCTTATTTGTAAACATTTCTGCAATGGAAGAAAATCGTCACTTGCACCACATCTGCATATGGCTGGCTCTGTTCCTTTCTAGCTTTGTTTGGTAATGAATTTTATAGCTCCTCTTTTTCTTTCATTTTTCTTTTTCTTTTTTCCCTGGATTCTCCCCCAGAGACATTCTAATAGTATACAATTGTCTCCATCTTACATACTTTAGGTCAGTATATATATTATTAATATTGGAAATTAAAGAAAAGTAAAAGCAGTTACTACATTTCCCATATTGTTTTACTTCTTACCACATCTCTTGTAAATCAGATTTCATCCCTTTTAATCACTGATCTGACTTACATACCAAAGGATGGTCAACTATTTTAAGAACCTTTAGGCCATGTGCGTTTTAAAGCTCTGTTCCTTTATTTATTTCATTTATTCCACAAGAGTTTATCTAGTGCCTGTAGTTACCAAGGCTCTGTGTTAGAAGTAATGGAAAGAAAGGTAATAATATGTCTATTGTAGGATCCATGAAACTAAGAAGTTTGATCAGAAATGTATTGTCTGTCCATAGCTGTGCATATAGCCCAAGACACTGAGCTACAATATGTGCTCTTAAGTACTTACAGTATAATTGAAAACCAGAACTCTTGGCACCGATAGGCAAGAGAATGAAAATACACTTAGGATAAATATGCCAACTTACATTAATACTGGACAGAATATTTAGACTTTAGTTTCTGTATCAAAAAAGTTGTTTTGGTTGAAGGGAATTTGAAACTGAATTTTGATGTTCATCAGAGATGTATATTTCCAGAAAACAAAATAACAACTACAGCAATTTTTAAAAGCATGGACATGAAGAAACTGTATGTCCTGAAAGATAAACTACTTAGTTGCTGCCACAGATACTTACTAAGAACCATAGTTCTCAAAAGCAGCAATTTATGAATGGGCACATCAGTATTCAACAACTAATTAAATATTATTTTCCGTCTCTTCATTTTCTGTTTGCAGCCTTTCTTTCCACTGTTTTGTGATACTCCTTTCAGTAGAAATAAGGATGAAGCTGTGCATGTTGCCCTTAGGTTGGGCAGAGTGTGGATCGCAGAAAATTTTCCCAGAATCAAGGCCTCTACTCTTCTTTTTCTGAGTTAGGATAAAATGATTTCTATATATACTAATTTACAATTTTTAATGACCTAGGAACAATCAATGGAAAATCTCAGAACTGTATACCCAATTAACATGAGAGATGATTAACTGTCAAATTTGAACCTTGATCATTTAACAAATACCCCATTAGCAGCAGTACTTCATATACTGTTCGGCATTCCACACTACATTTTATAACATTTCAACCCTAAATTTAAAGCTTTTAAAATTTTTACCTATGCAATAAGGCATTAATGATGTATTATTCAAACTCACTGATAAAAATATATTAGTAAATAAATACATATATAAAGTATATAATATATATATATATATCCAGAATTCATCTGACTAATGTTCAGTTATTCACATTTATGCATTGACCAAGAGATAGTAACTATAATATGATCCAAAGTAAAGTTTAATTTTAATTGATATTGGATAAAATTAATATGATCCAAATTAATATTGTTTATACTATTAAAATTCTAATCATGAACACAAATCAATGTATTAAAACCGATAAAAATATTTTTAACCTCTATATATTTGGCTCTGGAATAATTACAATTCTAGAATATACTATATGATAAATTATAGTCCTTTTAAATAAATACTTTTTCCTAATAAATATTTATAATTGACTTGTGTACCTTAAACGAATTCTGGTATAGGGCTCATGACAAAGTAATGTTAAAATGATTCAAAAATTAAATAAGGAGTTCTTTTTTGTATATAAAAAACTAACTTGAAAGTGTAAAAGAACACTTCATGATTGTAGTTAATTTTACACATTTATGCCAGCAACTAAAGTAAATATTTTAATATACATTGCTTATCCAATTGAGTGTTTTTGTTGTTGTTGTTGTTGTTGTTATTGGTACATTTTCTTTTAATAATAGTTGGTTTAGTTGCTGTTAAGGTTGATTTCACATCCAGTGAATATGCTGTTTATTTAGAATCATATTCAAAAATACAGTGAACCTACTGTTGAATTTAAACTCTTCCAAATATAAAACACCAAAAGGTTAATATGAACACCTAATCAAACTTTCTCCATTATATTTTTTCAAATGATCTTCAGAAAGGGAGGACACTTTCATTTTTTCGGCTTATCTTTTCATTGCCCTTCTTTTTTGGAAGAAAGTTTCCTGAAGAAAAAGGCAAAGATTTATGGGCCTGGTTATTCCACTGAGCAAAAGCATATGCCTGAAATTCTAATTTTTCTATATTCACCTGATTTTTATTATCTTCTAGAAAAGTAAAACAACAAAGGAGCTGTCAACAAGCAATAGAGGAATAATTTCCATTTGGAATCCAATACTGATGAAAAAGAGCACAGGTAAGAAAAAAATCCCAACTCTATTTGTTAGCCTTAAATGTTCAATTTGGATAGAACAGAAGAAACTCTCCCCCTCACACATACCCCATTAGAGACTATGGTTATTAGTTCATGTATTCAATAGACTTGTTTTATTATAAAATTATTTATCAGAGACAAAAAAAAAGCTTTTTAAAATAAATTATTTCATCAGAATTCTGTGGAAAAAATATCTTAAAATTCCAAGTGGATATAACATCAGAATAGTTGAAAAGTTTACACTTTAAATAAGAGAAAAATGTGGAAAATGTGCAAGTTTTGATGAAAGGAAGTGGTTTAAATACGAATATTTTCCATTGATGTTTTAGTTTTAATTCAACTGATATTTTAGATGCCATGACAAAGATAAAAGGCGTTTCAGAGGAGGAAAAGCAAGGCTGTGTGATTTCAAAATTGAGTTCCTTATTTTTAAAACATTTGCTAATTCTTTTTGATTTCCAGAAGTGTTTCTATTTTTATTATGGGTCCTTATTGTTTTTCATCAGACTTATAAATGATTTTACAATGAGGGAAAATATGCTGAATTTTTTTTTCAGCTTAGGTACCAAGTTAGTGGATTGGGTACTTTGTCATTGAACATGAGGATTCTCATCAATCCCTGATCTTTCCTTGGTGCTGACTTTGAGCTCAGTGAACACACCCTTAGTCACAAGAATACCTTGGCAGGGAGTCAAAAGTAGAAGTAGAAGCAGGGCTGCCAGGAGCAGTAAAAGGGATAGACCTGGAGGGAGAAGAGAACTTCTCCCATTCCCTCCCAACATCTTTGTTTCAACATCTTTTTCAGAGTTGACTTTTTCACCCCCAGGTTAGGGACATTTTGTTCTTGTGGCAAAGCTACTGAAAATCATTATATAGTTGTTTCTTCATTTGAATCAACTCCAACAATTAAATTTCTTAGTGAAACATGTCAGAAGAGCAAAAGCTGCCTTAGCAAAAAGTACAATATAATACAAGTAACGTGGTTCCTTTCATGGTCAAGAGAACATTACAATTTAATTGAAACAAAGCATTCAAGTTTGTTTTTAGCTTGTCATTAGCACATTCTTTTTGATGGAATTTGTTAGGTTTTGATACAATATACTGGAAACTGTGATTTCATTCTTCTCATAACAATGTATTTCTAAAAAATCAAATTTGGCATACTGGACCTTTCTGTTACTGAGAGGTAATGAAGAAAGCCTTTTTAAGTAATGTTTATCATGTTTCAACTCTTCAAAGATGTTAGAAAGGTTGGGTCAAACCATAAATTTATTATAATCCCTATGTGGCTATATATCTTTAAGTATGTATGTATTATTTTCTATTAAAATTTTTAAATCATATAACAAACCACATATATAAGTATATTAGAATGGAAATAATACATTTTATCAAAGATATGTATATTATTCTCAGAAGCAGATGTTTTCAGAATTAAAGAAACAGGCCGAAACATTGTCTTTATAACTAACAATCCTGATATATGCCTGCTTTCTTGATATGAAAAACATCTTCCTTTTCAATTTAGATTCCATATGA
The DNA here is from genome assembly GCF_021218885.2 of Marmota monax. Classification (NCBI taxonomy): domain Eukaryota; kingdom Metazoa; phylum Chordata; class Mammalia; order Rodentia; family Sciuridae; genus Marmota; species Marmota monax. Next base: position 381,167 of record NW_026695246.1, on the reverse strand, counting down.
GCATACTAAAAGTAGTCATTTCTACTATTATTAATGTTGAAACAAAACTATGATGATGAATGTCTTAAACTGGTTCTTTACCTCTGACATTTCACCTTCAAATTCCAGTTTTTCTATATATCTTGATAAATTACAAAGGTCTTGTCTAATTGATAAAACTACTAAAATTGTTTCCACCTGTAAGGTTTATTCTAGAAATAGAAAAATGAAGAAAGAAGCACTTGTTTTTGATTTGACATGTTGCATACTTATGAGAAATGAGTTTCTTTTACTGTGAAGATTTAAAATCTAATCACAATATGACTGAGATTTGTCCCCTATGAATTAAATAACAAAATGAAACAAAGTGGAAGATGAAAGAACTTTTAAATTCAGAAATATTAATTACAGTTTTACTTTTTACATGTGAAGATTTCCAAAGTGAGGCTTATAACATCACCAAGCTTCACTTGGATGGTGGCTAGACAGAAGCAAGAAAAATAAATGCATAAAACTAGTGTTAAACATGTAAGAAAAATGCATATTTTACATATAAGTATAATCCAGCATATATAAACTATATACATGTATATACAATGTATATACATATATAATAGTACTATGTGTATATATGAATATACACATGATTGCCCAATTGCACATGTGTTATTGCTCCTATTACTTTAAAGGCCTATAATTGAGTCAGTAGAACACTTAAATGGTGAATTTAGTGATATTTATGTTCTGTTTACCTGAATTTTCATAGTTGATGATATTGAGCTAAGTATAAGCTATAAATGTCTAAGTTTAGGGTAAACTAGCTCAAGTCATTTAAGATGGCCTGACCTTTTATTATCATTTCCTCTCACAGTATCTTGACTTATCATTGTAAATATAGGCCTCACATTTTGTGAGGCATTTTATTAATGTTCCCTTTGTCATTGCCATTTCACAAAAAGTGCTACATTTTTCAGCTTAGACCACACAATTTCAAAAAGTCAGGGCTGTACAAATAATAGATCTACATTAAATGAATCAAAATGATATTTTAGATGGCTAAAAAGGTCTTCTGCTTCATAATTGTAATATGGGTTTTCATAATCCAAAATACAAATACTGCTTTGTTCAGATATCAAAGTTTAAAACTAAAATTCCCAGGTAAGAAAATAAAATTTCAAACTCAGTCATTAAAACTTTTCCTTGTGATTCTCTCTCTGAACTTTTATTAAAAATATGGTATTCATCATACTTATTTTTAAAGTATTTTGCAATTAGATGAAATAATATGTCTTTCTAAATAAAAATATAAAAGCATCCACACAAATAATACCACAAAATTATATATAACATATTAAAGCTATTGCTGAATTAAACTAATAGTTCATTTGCAATTATTTTTCACTAAACATGTTGAAGGGACATTACAATATATTTGTTACTTCCAAATATTATTACTAGAATTAGTAATAAAAATAGCAATGAATAATGGCAAATATCTGTCCACTCTGGATCTGTTTCATTAGCAGAACATTGCTAGAAAGTGAATTAGTTATCTATTTTTTTCTTAAAAATAAATATTTTACTGCAGCAGAAGCATAAAGCAGATGCTAATCTGTACCTATATTAATATCCATGGTACTTTATAGAATCATATCTGGTATTATAATTTAAAGCCAACTTAATTGATATTAATACAAAATTAAAACAAGTGACCTATCCAGGGGGTAGAAAAGTCCATGGAAGAAAAAAAAATTCTCTCAAATACAAAATTCCGTTCTCATATAAATTTATTTCCACTAAATAAATAAATGTATTTTTATTCAAGGGTGAAATTACTACCTATATTTAAGACAAGACAGTCTCACTTTCTGTATTTGATAAATAAAATATAAACATTATAATTAGCAAGTTATATCATAATTTAATATAGTTTATGGAGCCTCATTTTTCAAATGTTGAAAGCACCAGGGTCTCTAGGAATTATACTTTCACCTGGTTTGTATAATATGCCTGTTATGGATATGAGCATGTTTATTAAGTAAATACCAGAAGCATCTAGCTTTCCACTCTTATGTATGCTTTTCTCCTATTCAAAATATTTGATTGGATGAAATGGGGATATGATGAAACACTAATTTACAGGGACTCCATAAATTGAGTTTTAAAACACTTTTAAGGAATAGCACTGGCTCCCGTGAAGAAGAAAGAGAAGGATAAGAAGAAGAGGAGGAGGAGGACGAGGAGGAAGAAGAAATAAGCAAGGTGAGTTAACTAGAAAAAGATAACCTATAGGAAAGTTAAAACAAAAAAGAAGAAGAAGAAGAAAAAGAAATGACCTATTTAATAGTGGTCCTGACTCTATTGAATAATAATTTTGTTTCTCTTGTATAAGAATTTTGTTTCAATATTGTGCATGAATAAATAATCATTTATGTTCAAGGGCTTTTTGTTCATTTCTAAACTAAGTCCAAAACGTACTTCCAATAACAGAGGGCAAAAGTTGTAGACACAACATATCAAATGCAAGGTAGTCCTGAAAGTTTCACTTATAATTGAAATACTTGTGATTTGTCTTTGTATGCATATGTATATTAGAAGCTATATGTAATTAATCAAGAGTTATATCAGTAAGTTCTAGAAATTTGTAGGACGTTTAAAAAAAAAAATACAATGCCCTCCTATTGTTTCTTCCACACAGCTTTAGAAGCTGTTGTTATCACTCATTTTTGTGAGAAAAAAAAAATATGATGTAAGGCATCAGTGACTTATGACGAATTACATTCAACACATAATGATAATTTTTACCAAGGGCAGGTTGAGGAAACTAGGTGAAAACATTGGCCTCACTGCACAATTCTGTGCCTACAGAATCTGTGGATCTTTGAAGCTCTGCTGCCCTCTACTGGCCTTATGGGATAAGTGCCAGCTTCAAAGCGCTCCGGTTGCATTTTAGCAAGACTGGCATCTTAAAAATCCAATTTTCTTTGGTTTCACTCACATGTAAATGGATCATAACTTGAACTATTGTCAAGTTAATTTTTCAACATCATTTTAATGTCATACAGAAAGGAAAATTCATTCAGCATCTTCTGTCTTACTTCAAGCCATCCTGGGGCCATTTGCTGAAAGTGGTTGGGAAAAACAATGGTCAAACAAAACAGTGACAACTTTCACAAATAATACTATTTTGACAGTCCACTCAGCTTCAAGGCCTTTGATTTTGATTTAGTTGTGTATATGTGTAAATAGGAATGGGTGGGTGAAGGTGTATGTGTAATTTTAGTGCATATTTTATAAAGAATAGCAATTTCACTTTCCTTTTTCCTTGTGTCATTTAGTATCTTAAGATGCTTGGATCCTTGATTACTTGTCCTGAGTAATCCTGTATTTCTTCACAATCTAGCTGCTTTATTTTCTCCCAATTGCATCCTGACTAAGAGACAGTGCCTCATCAGGTTAATAAGTTTGAAATTCACCGTCAAAGAAAAAGAAGTGAACTATAAATCAGATTTTGATAAGTACCAATTGTATCCTGGGTTGGGATAGGGGTGATGGATTTTAAAATTTGTCAACATCACAGTGCATCAAACTTGTTAATAAATTAGCGTTCAGTATAACATGTAAAAGAAATAATTATTTTTAAATGGGAGCACAAAAGGCATGGCATAGCTGAAATTTAAGGTTCAAGCTTTGTATCTTCTATATATAATGTATTATGTTTTTCAAAAACTTTTTATTAGGAAAGCTATACCAGACGCATAATCACTATACAATGATTAAACATTACCTTTACAATTTATAATCACTGAAATTACAGAATAAATATATGCACATTTCTTTTGAATCTTTGTGTGTGAGAGAGAAAACATTAAAAGTGCTTCCTACAAAGCTGTTAGTGATATATACCCAGTTGCTTTTTATTTTTTAATATTATTTATATATGTATATATATATATATATATAAGAAAGTGCAGATGTTCTCCAAAAAATCTTGGCATCAGGATGAAATGTCACAAAGAGGGTGCTCAACCCTAGGTGTGTATCTCCAGCTGTTAAACCACCAGGCCTTTACTTCAGTAGGATCCAGCTTCGAATGTGACTTTCCCCAGGGTGGTAGGAGAGATGCTGTGAGCTGTACACTACAAGTGAAGGGCAGGTAGAGCTATGGAGAGGAGAGAAATGGATCAAACCTGAACTAAGCGGATTGGTTTGTGTGTGACTGTGTTTGTGTGTGTGTGTGTGTGTGTGTGTGTGTGTATGTGTGTATACCTGCACCAAATGCAGGTTTAGGGACCTAACCATATGCAGGGATTTGTGGTTTGCGAATGGGTATGAGAGACAAGAGAGTGAGTGAGAACATTCGAGCAAGACCCGCCCCCTCCCTCCCCGTCTTGCAGTTTTCAGGCATGCAGCAAACTGCATTGTTAATACATGTACAGAATCTGTGCCATGATGAGAAGAGGAAAGAAAGCCACAAATGTCAACCCCCCTCCCTTTCAAATGAAGCTACAATAAAAGGGAAAAAAAAGTTACTGAAAATAAAAAGACACATTGAATTTTACTTAATTAGGATCAATACAACGATCCCCAATATACCTTATACATGGCACAGTCAAAGTCTCAAGTTTCAGTATAAAAAAATAATGATAACATTTGCTGGCAAAAGTCTGCGAAGGCACTTCATTGATTAATGATCTGAGTATGGCCCTTCCTCCAAATCACATCTGAGAGGGGAGAGCATACATCTGTATTCTCTAGTTATCATGCGGTTTCAGTTCTCTTCAGGGCGGGGAAGATTGTGAGGATGGAGTTATTGGGACAAGTGTAAAAGGAGAAAGGGACATATTTCTTTTATTTTCCTTTTTTCTTTTGTGGAAAGAAAAAAAAAAGCACTAATTTATTTTCTTCTTTCTGTTAGAACCTGTAGGTTGTTTTCTCCAGGACTTCGAGGTAATCTGGCTTGGTTTGAAGTTTGGCCCTTAACTCGAGGTAATCACTTTTTTGGGTTTGGTGGTCTGTGAAGCCCTTTCCGGCTGAGAAGAGAAGGGTTTCTTTAAGCCTGGCGTCCTGCTGTAAGTCTGGGTATTGCATGCCAGGGGGGTGGACGTGTAGTTCCTTTAATTTGGGCACTGTGCCGTACAGACAGTCCACAAATCCCACTGTGCAGGGGGCGGGCTGTGGCCTCTCACGGTCAAGCAGCATACTGCCACCGCCACAGCCTCCCCCAGGAGGAAAGAGCACCACCCCGCCGTTCTTCTCATGGTGGCGGAACCCAGCCAAGTCTCCCCCAGTTCCCCCAACCACCCCTGAGACCCCACCAGCTGCTGAGTGGTGAGGGTGAGGGTGATGGTGATTCACCGTCACTATGGTGTTGAGCTGGGAGCTGGAAACTGCTAGGGCCCATTCCTTCTCTTTTTCCAGCAAGGTCCGGTAGTTGCTGTGGTTCTCCTTGGGTGTTTCAGCAAACTGCTCACTTCCTAGGAGAACCTCACCCATTCCTGGAGGTTGTGTCCCCCCAGGACCTCCACGTTCTGCACCCCCTGTCTCCTGGACAGCTGAAACAGCCACTTCCTCCTCCTCTCGAGGCTTGTAGATGGGGTTGTTGCACATCTGGGTCACTGGGTGGGGGATGTACTCATACACATGGCCCACAGGAGGAGCCTTCTCTGGGGAGGAAAGGGTGGGCCGGCCTCCACTCCCACTTCCACCACCACCACCTCCACCATCCTCAAACAGCCGGTGGCATTGCATCTGGATGCCAGTAAGGTCCACACCTTCTTGTCGCTTGCTCCTAAAGGGCAGCTTCTTGCGACGCCTTCGGAGCACGTAGGCAAAGAGGCCTGCAGCAACGAAGACTGCTGAAAAAAACAGAACTAGCAGACTAAGAATCAACACAGAAAGTGGCACAGGACCCCCAGGGGGAGAGAACTCATAAGGTGATTCGCTTGTTGGTCCCCCAACAAAGTGAGAATCTCCAGGCTGGGCTGGGGATGCTCCATCTGGTGCAATATGCAGCATCTCTGGGCACAGGACTTCCAGCTCAATAGTACGCACATCACGGTGTGTGAGGTTTTCGGGGCTTCTACAAAGCACATCACCTACCACACTGACTGAGCTGATGGTTTCAATCCACTGTTTAAAGGGGACCAGATCACAAGTGCAGTCCCAAGGATTCTCATTGAGGTCTATCTGGACAATAGCATTCAAGTGTTCCAGGACACCAGCCACAGGAAGGTAGAGGAAGTAGTTCTTCCTCAAGTTGAGCCGAGCCAGGGATGTGCCTGCAAAGGCATCTGTTGGCAAGGTCCTCAGCAAGTTATTGTTGAGGAACAGCAGCTTCAAGTTGGGCATGAGGCTAAAGGCTGCAGGCTGGATTTCCCGGATAACATTGAACTCAAAGTACAAGTAGTGCAAACTTTGTAGCCCGCGGAACATGCCCGGTGTCAGCTTCTCTATATCGTTGCCATTGAGAAAGAGGCTCTTTAGGTTGGGCAGGTTGATGAAGGCCCCATCCTGGACATAAGAAATACGATTGTTCCCCAGATGCAGGAGATCCAAAGAAGAAAAATTCCAGAAATCAGAACGGTATATTTTCTGAATCAGATTGCTACTCAGGTACAGTTTCTTGGCATTCAGTGGCCTTGGAAGAAGTTCAGAAATGTTATTAAATCCTCTCTCTTTGCAGTTGACAGTCAAGCCAAGGTCATTGATATGCAAATTACAGGTACACCCAGTAGGGCATATAATGGGAATTGGTGGTCTGGTCTGATAAGGAGCAATAGGAGGTTGGTTTGGACCAGGGTATAAAGCCTGGGATGTAGAGGGTGGTCTTGGTGTCCGGGGCTGCTTGGTGGGCTTAGGCTGTTTGTTTGAAGACTTGTATTCAACAGAAGAAGCAGTAAAATGGACAGAGGACAACATTGAGGAAGGTTTAGTTGGCCATGCATTCTCCTTGCTTGATGACAAGTGAGGAATCCCCAAACTAGCCTCCACCTCAGAGTCAGACAACAAAGGACAGAGTTCTGTCTTCCTGATTTCTCGAAGGTCCTTTCCATGGAAATGGAATGGTGTCTCACAGGTGATGTCTCCCACCAGGGCAGTGTAAGGAATGCGTTCCAGCCAACTCTTCAATTGTACAATCTCACATGTACAGTTCCATGGATTTTCTTCTAGCTGGAGCTCCATCAGGCTCCTGCCAATGTGATCTAGCATTCCTCGGTAAAAAAGAACTTTTAACCTGTTTCCACGCAGGTCCAGGTGGGTTAAAGAGACAGCCTTAAATAAATTGGTTGGAAGCATGGGGATGAGATTATCATTTAAAATCAGAACCCTTAATTTGCTTAGGTTCCGAAAGGCCCCACTCTCAATGCGCTTAATAACATTGTAATCTGCCTGCAGATATTCCAAACTTTCCAGGCCAAGGAAGGTGTCGTTTCTGAAGACATCTAGTTTGTTCTCGTGTAGATACAGCCTCTTTAAAATCTTAAGACCATTGAAAGCTCCCATTTGAATGTCCTGCAAAGCATTGTTCCCAAGGTTAATGGACACAGCATTATTCAGATGAAGAAAACTGTTGGTGTATAATTTCCTCATCGAATTCCTCTGCAGATACAGTTTAAAAGGTCTTGACCAGTACTCAGTAATCTGACTAATATTTGTAAATCCTTTACTGTCACAATGTATATGAAAAAGGCTTTCTTTAACTTCACAGTAACATGGATCAAAACAGGGCTCATCTATTTCCTCTGAGTCCTCTATCAGGGGAATCGGGGTAGTCCATCCTAGAGCAATTGTGCTTAGAAGAATTATCCACAGCATCCTCCCTCTGTGAAGCATCTCAGCTATGGAACGTTTCATCATTCGTAGTTGATTACAAAACTGCAACAGAAATAAAGATGCAGATTTTTAGCTTTTAGTCATATGCACTATTTTAATTGACTCCTACATGTGGGGCTATTTAAAAGCGATATAAAAACTTTAGCAGTTATTGAACTGACAATCAAAATGATCCAGAAACATGCTTAACGTTAGAATGTGCCCTATATTTTAAGCTTGGGAAACTTTGATATATTGAAACACGCAGTGACATTTTCCTGAACTAAGCCATACTTGGTAAATGGCATGTCACATGAACAAAAGCAGCTTGCATTGCCTCTCATGGAACACAACAGAACTGGAATACTGTGCGGCCTTTTTAGACATGGGCAGATTCAGCAATAATGGCAATAATTTACCCATTAAACTTGTTTTCCTGCTAAAACTCATTGACATCAAAAATATCCATTATAAATTAGATTACAACTCTGATGGAAAAATGTGTTCTTTAATTATATGTTTCTATTACAAAAACATGACTTATCCTAAAGTTATTAAAGAGAATGATAAAGCATGAGCCGGTTGTCCAGAATCAGATGTTGAGATGTATAAGATGATTGGTATCGCAGGAAAACTTAAGATTTTTTTTTAAGAAGCTATCAAAACATGTTTAACTACAGTATGTGGTCAGTAACATATACTTCCCACGCCCCCTTTTGCCCAAGCATAAATTATTGGCATCTCCTTCCATTGAATATGCAACTTCTATAGACTTTATCCTTTGTCTGTTTAAAGTGTTGAGCAGTGATTAGTCCTTCTAAAGAACATACCCATGCAATTGTCAGAGCTAAAGATAGTGACATCTAAAGGTTGCTAACCCTGGGAGTGTCTGAATTAAAACATTTGCAGAGCTTAGTTTGGAATGTGTGTATGTGCCTTCAAGATCAACTGAGGAACCCTAAAAAGCTGGAAGGGCTGATGATGGGATAGAGAAGAGGTGGGTAGTTAAAGGCCAGAGAGGGTGGAAACGTCAATTCTTACCTGCTCATAAATGATTGACCACATGAAATACATTTCAAAAAAAAAAAAAAGACATCATTCTTTTCCAATCACAAGAAACATATGCAGTGCACTATTCTAAAAACATACAGAGCCTTCATCCATGGCTTCTTTGCCTAATATTATCACTATATGAAAGTGTATACATAAATAAATTATAATAATGCAGTTTTATTAGATTGTCCTTCCTGTTTCACTGAAATATCAATCAAAATTGAATAACTGATTTTAATCAATAAAAATAAATCAGAGTTTCAAGCATGTATTTTATCCCCACGCATAGATACATACATCAAGGAAATATTTTAACTTGAAACACAGTGATATAATTGATAGGGAGAGTGAAAAAAATTTATCTTCGCATTCAGCTTGCATATAATGTACACAGCTGTAAGGAAAAGAAAAACTGTGAGAAATCAAAGAGAAATCTGCCTCAGGCATGCAATACTCAATTTTTAGAAACAATTAAATGAAAAAGAGAAGGCAGATGAGGCTACATTGCAGTACCAGTTAGTCTTCCCTGTCTCTCTTATAAAATATTAAAATCTATTTAAGTTCTTTTGTCTTCACCATTCTTTTCTTAAATGTTTTTTTTTTTTTTTCTTGTTTTTCACAACCCTGAGGTTTAGGAAGCACAAGCTCCAGATGTCTTTGACTTACCTATTTTGCAGGAGATTTTTTTTTTTTTAAGCAATGAATATTTAAAAGAAAAAAAAAAGCAAAACCTTGACTTTAAGGATTCTTTCTCGTTCCTTCACCCTCCCTTCCTCTTGCTGAAGCTGAAGCAAAAGGGGATGGGGGGGTGGGGGTGGGGGGCTGAAGGGGGAAAAAAAGCGGAAAAAAAAAGCAAGCTTGAGACGTGCTGAGAATGCAATGGGCTCTTCAATGGGCTCCTTTAGGATGCAGAACTGCCTCTTGGCACACTCAGTAGAGGAGGGAGGAGAAGGGGCTGCAGCAGGCTTCCAGCTCCGTGGCCGCTGCTATTGCCTTTGCTGCTGCCGCTGCTGCCGCCGCGGTGGCTGCTATCCCTGGGTACCGGCAGCACATCATTGGGCACTGGGAGGAAGGGCGGGAGGAAGGCAGAGAGGAAGGAAGGCTCAATCACAGTGCAGAATCTCGGACTTCTCTCGCGCTGTCTTTTTTTTTTTTTTTTTTTTTTTTAAATATGTGCTGTAACCCTGGATCCGGCTTTCCACGTCATGAAAACGAGCTCCAAGAAAGGGAACGCGCTTAGCATGGGGTCGGGAGCGAGCACTAGGAAGCCCTGACTGTACCGTCTCTCTCTCTCTCTCTCTCTCTCTCTCTCTCTCTCTCTCTCTCTCTCTGTGTGTGTGTGTGTGTGTGTGTGTAAAGGAGTAGAGGAAACAGAATGACAAATTGGTAAAATAAGGAACAATAACAGAAAAAGGGGAAGAGACCAGCCTAATGGGAAACATTCCTTTGGTGGGGAAGGAGATGGGGTGGGGGGAGGCAGGGGAAGCATTCTCCCCTCCTCTCTCTCCCTCTCCCTCTCCCTCTTCCTCTCCTTCTCTCCTTCTCTCTCTCTCTCTCTCTCTCTCTCTCTCTCTCTCTCTCTCTCTCTCTCTCTCTCTCTCTCTCTCTGAAATGGTTTGCTCATCTAGTTTTCAAACCTCCTCTCTGTAGTGCAGACGCTTTGGAAAGTGAAACTATCCTTCGGAACTGTCCTTTCACAGCACAGACGTTGGAAAACTAGGATGAGGAATAAATCCAGGTCCCAAAGTAGAAAATCTGAATTTGGCTGATTCTGTCTAGGTGTCCCAAATAAGAGCTTGAATAACTTGGACAGAGTTTCTCCTGCATTTTGTTTCGATCCTTTTGCACCAGAAATCCTTTTGTTGTGCTATAGCTCAAAGTCTTCGATTTTCCTTGGATTCTACCACCATGTGCTTTCTTCCACTTTTTTCTTTTTTTAAACAGATACAAGCCAGTCCTCTGGAAGTAAATGAAGACCACTTGAATAGCATTGGTAAATTTCACATTCTTCCACCAGGAAATACCTGCAGGTATAGGGGATGGAATTTCAGGATTTGGACTTTTTCTTCTTCTTTATTTTCCTTCCTCCTTTCTTTCGTTTTCTTTTCTTCTTTCCTCCCTTCTTTCTTAATATTTTTCCAAGATTTTTTTAGGAAGGGGATAGCTAATAAGGAGCAGTGGGATTATGGGTGATTGAAGGGAGATGTTTCAATGTAGTGAGGCCACTGGATCATAGTTCACAAAAACCCTCTAGAAGGAGTTTTTAAAGGCTCAAGTGGCAGTTCTACCTGCTGGGAGGAAATGCAGCTTAGTGGAGAAACTGGGGAGACCCAAGCGTGCAGCAGAGGATTCTAGTTAGCAAGAAATGGTGTATCTGTGGATGCATCCATCGCCCCCCCCCCAACACACACACACACACACACACACACACACACACACACACACCAATCCTGTCATGGACTCACAGGTTGGGGGAAGAGAGAGAGTTTTGGTCTGAAGAACTAACCTTAATTGCCCAAGGGCTCAAAGTTAGTAGGTAGAGATGGCTTTCCCTTAAAATACTCTTTACAGAGCCAAGTACAAAGAAAAGTATAGTTTATGTATAAATGTCTTTCCACTCTAAAATTTAAAAAAAAATCTAACTCAACAAAAGTCAGTCATAAAAATATACATGATATTTTGCATTTAAAATGATTGCACATGTTTCCTGTGCCCCACAGTAGTTAAGATTGGAAACAACAATCAGAAACTAAGCAAGCAGGCTGGCAGAATTCTCTAACATTCTACACCCTTAATATTCCGGACCCACCCTGTTCTCGGTTAGGTCTCAGTGGAGGAGAAGCAAACCAACACGGACTGCCTGAGTTCGGAATCAGAGCAATTCAGTCTCGCTCCCCAGCTGCCAGTTCCCCCCTCCCCCAGCACCTAAGGTGCCCAATGTGCAGAGGCGGTGACTGTTTCTCAGATCTTATCGGAACCCAAGATTTGATGGAATGAATGGGTAACCAGGAGGTGCCCTGAGCTTCCCGGTGATGGTAAAGGTTCTTTCCTTTTTGCAATCAAGTCTCCGTCCTCCCTTGAACTACAACCCTGCAAATTCTGGACATTGATCATGCCCTAAGGCTATTTCACTGTTTTCCTTTCTTTTATATCAGGATAACGTGTCTAAAAGATAGGGAGGGCTCCAAAAGTTAGGGAATGTGGACTCTTGAGGCCCCGTTTTCTTCTGCGTCCTGCTGCGAGCGCCCGCACCATTTGTTTGTCCAGAGGGAGGACAAGAAGCCCTTTCTCCCCAGTGTGCCCCTTTCCTACCTCCCCCTCCTCATTGCCGGATCTTCGAGCTCACTAATCTCTCCAGATCTAATGCTAAATATTCCAATATGGAAGCAAAACGATCCCCCTAGAACATATAATTAAAATGCTGCATCATTCATTTTCTGAAAAGCTTTGAGCCTTCTGTAGATTCTTTTCTATTCTGCTGTCGCCAGGCGAAGAACACAATGGGTCTGTTTAGATATGAAATAAAATAAAATAAAATAAAAGCTCAAACCTTGTCCCTTCTATCTCTTAGGATAGATACAACAGAGCGATTCACGGGGGGAGGGGTCCTTTGATCAGCCACCTGGCCTATTTGGAGCAGAGTTACAATTTCCTCCCCCCACCCCCCGAGGGATCCAAGGGAACCTTAGGCTCCAGTACCCCTTCTTTCATCATCCACCATAAACCTAACTGATCCCGTTTTAGAATGCAACAAATTCCTAGCACCTGTGAACGTATAGAACACACTACTGCCAAAGTCTATGTTTTCTACCGTGCACATCCTACACACAAGACATAATGATTTCATTTAGGCAAAGTAGGAAAGGATGGCAGAGAGTACCTATAGGTGCAGAGCGCTCAGGATCTCCGAGGTTTGCTCCGAGGGGCTTCCCAGCGGGAGGGGCAAACTCTCTGGGAGGTTCAATTGTATCCTTCATACTGTAGCCTTGTATTTTCTCCTCTTCCGGCCACCAACTTTCAGAAAGGCTACCAAGTCACAATCGAAATCCTTTTAAATATTTCCACCTCTGAGACTTGCAAGGAAATGGTCGCTGCATACCAATGGGAGAGCGGGGCGCACACCTAGCGTGGCGATGCCAGTGACCTGGAGCCCACAAACACAGCTCCGTACGCCCTCGATGGCAAGCAGGATACGTGAGTGTCCCAGGACTGGAGTCCTTTGATTTTAAATCTCGGTGCTCTTGATTCAATGGTGAGCTTCGCTGTTCCAGAGAACCCGGGTTTGTTCTCTGGATTTCTGTCTTCCTGAAAGATTGTCACTCACAGCGCAATTCCTGCCCAAGGCCTCCTTCAATTCGAGAAGATGAAACTAGCCCTTTTCTTTCCCGAGTGTCTTTGCTCTTTGCCCTTTGGATGGGTGGGAGTGGGGGTGGGTGGTGTGTAGATGAGAGAAGAAAGGGGTGGGGAAAGGCGGAAAGGAGGCAGGAAGGGGGCGACTAGATCTCGGATCCCAGCATTGGTCAGACACTGAAGGGGGGTTGGGGGGAGATACAAATACAACAGTATGGCTGTACACACCAAATCCGATTTGGATTTGGGAAATCTCAGGCAAAGCACGAAGGCGAAGCGATCCCGTTGGCACAGTGTGTCCCCTGACAGCTCACCATTCAAGAACCCTTACTTCTCCAGCAGGAGAAGGAAGCGCGGTGGGCAGAGGAGGGGACCGCCGAACGTTTCAGGCCAAGGAGACACTCACAGCGGCAGCGGCGACGGCATCTTTTCAGACTGACCTGCTTTAAAAGTGCCACTTTAATGGCCTAGGAAATAACTAAATTCGGATTACACGTTACTTACCAACGTCTGCTCCTAAACTGGGAGCGCCTGGTCGGGTATTGGGAGGCAATATAGGGAACGCAGGGCTGGAACACAAATGCAAATCCATCAGCCGCCCCCAAATCGCGCACCGAGGGAGCGGCGCTCCGGAGCCCCCAGATCAGCCCATCGCCTGAGCCTCCGCCAGCTTGTTCCCCCCGCACCCCCGGCCCCTCCTCCGCGCCAACTGTGTAAATCAGCCGCCGCAGTCCTCTCGCCGCGCATCGCAGGCAAATCCCTGCTTAGGAAGCAAGGAAGCAAGTGATATTTCTCTCTCTCTCTCTCTCTCTCTCTCTCTCTCTCTCTCTCTCTCTCTCTCTCTCTCTCTCTCTCTCTCTCTCTCTCTCTCTCTCTCCCTCTTCCTCTCTACCTCTCCCTCTCCCTCCTCTCTACCTCCTCTTTCTCTCTCCCCCTCCCCCTTTGTCCCCTGTTTATCGGTCGCAATCTGGCAGCTCTACAAAGAGAAACCCTGTCAGAAAGTCTGCATTCTGTAACCGTGGATTGATTTTAACTTTTGCAAACGAGAGATGGCTGTTTGGAAAATTACAGCCCAAACTGGAAAGGGCGGGTGGGGTGGGGGGGGGTGCTGTGATCAAATTAAGAACATCTGAGCTGTATGGGTGGGCGGTATCGCTGAACGCCTCCGAGGAGCCATTCTAAGTGATTTGCAGTAATGCCCAACCTTCATGAAACATAGGTGACAATTTCAAAGTACATATTTCCTCATCTGTTTACACTTGCTGGGGGAGAGGGGAGCGGTGGAGATAAAACTGTAGGGTGAGGGGAGATGCGTGTGTGGGGCATTTGTTGGAGAGATGTAGATATCATTTCGTGACAAATTAGGAAAAGGACATTGGAACAATGATTGCACCTATGTTAAAGTACTACTATGTTACAAAGGCGATCATTACCCCCACTGCAGTCATACTAATGCAGTCATTTAATGCTCCATTCAATCTGCAGTGTAAACCAACGCAGTTCTTTTTAATAGATCCCTTTCATCAGCAACTGTGTTGGAGAAAGGGCGGCATTCCACTAACTCCCAAGCTGAACAGGAGGTATTCTGGGGGAATCATCTCTGTGTCTCTTGCCATTCCTTCCTGAAGTGAATACAGTACATTGCCCAAGAGAGATGAAATTGCGTATCTATTATAACTGTAGACCTAAAGTGAGCTTGACCCTATTTTTAAAAGCTTTCAAAGGAATAGCTAAACTCTAGCTCACCCCTCTTAAAAAAAAAAAAAAAAAGTACTCTTAATGTATATATGGCAGCCTTTGAGGGACAATCCTGGAGACATGATTTTATCCTTTACTTTGTGACTTTTCTATGTAATTTATACCAATGCTAGTCTTTATTATAGTCATATAATATCACAATTGATCGTCCCAACAGATGGTCCACAGTCTATTTTATATCCATACAAATTCATCTATGGTAACTGTCTGTGTTGGTTATTCCTGAAGAGTGAGTTTAGATTGACACAGTTACATTGTTTCAGTTTGCTCTTCAAAATGCTCAGAATTCTTTAAATTTATTAAGATTAGTAAAGTATCTAGAGAGACCAGACACTGATGGAAGCATCATGATATCAAAATCTACTTTTTTAAATATAGCATTTCAAATCTACTGGCATGAATTCCAAATCTTCCTTCAATGTTTTCTAGGACAATATCTTCAGTGTGAATTTTGCATATGTGAAGACATGGAAGTGGAAAGAATGTTTGTCATAGGTGTTTTACTTACTATATCTCCAAACTGGATTTTAAAGAAGTCTATCCAGGAAAGGTTGCCAAAGAACTTTATCCCTACAACAGATTGGTCCGATTTATTATATTTCAGTAGGCTGATGAATCACGGAGATGTTTCTGGCCTTTTCAGGTGGTTGCTCAATTTGAGGCAAATCGCTCTTGGGTACAGTATATTCTATGTAGGCAAGTGTGAAATCTCTCTCTCTCACACACACACACACACACACACACACACACACACACACCTTTAGCCTCAAGGCTGGGGGACATTAGAGAAACCCTAGAGGGAATCAGGCAACATCCTTCCTAAAATAGTTGAATCTCTTTAACTTTTTGGAGTCATTTTCATTTCAATTTTCAAGATTATTTGTTGATGAGAAAACCCTGAATATATTACTACATTTATTCTGAGCAGATGATGGTATAACCTGAAGGAACTAGAGAACTACAGAAAATTATATACCTTTCTAGCTGGTTTGTTCACATTAAAAATGAGCTCTTTCAACACAAACATTCAGGCCAGATAGAAAAGGTAGGGGTAAGTGATTGTGATGGATCTTTGAAACTGTGTTGTGACTTTTAAGTATTTTCTGTAAAGATATTTGTCAATATGACCATAGTTTATTTAATAAAAGATCACATACATTATGGAAAGGAATAACTTTCATTTAAAAACTTTTTTATTGATAATCCATTAACAGGCAAAAGAAAAACATAAAGTATCACAAAGGATGCAATCTTCAGTCCAACAAAAAAATGTTTATATTGCTGATTGGCACATATTTTGAAGTTATAAAGACATTATAATATTTCAAATAGATTTCTTTTGGCTATTCTATCATTTTCCAGAAGGGAAAAATAGTATTAAAATTACTTCATTTGGCAATTTTTAAATCTAAAGTACTGCACTCACTCTGATGTTTTAAATAAAACCAATTAATAAATATTTTTAAAAATTTAACAGTACTTGAAGTTCTACTAGAGAACTGTTGGTTGTGTGATAGAGTATTCACACAAGAAAGTTTCAAACAATAAATGCATTCACCCATGGTTATGTGCAGCTTACCTAGATCTTCTACATATTGTACTCATCTCTTTTGAAATATTCTACACATATTCATGAAGCCTACTATTCTTTATCCTTTTGAAATATTTTTAGACCAACAAACTACATGTTTGACATTCAGAAAAAAAGCTAACTTTGTCCTTATTTGATTAACTTTTGATATACCATCACTGAACTAAATGAAAGTACAGTTAAGCCCAGTTTTGTGTTAATATAACTTATGAAATTTCAGCAGGCAAAAATATGGTAAAACAGAAATTAGTGTTTTTTGTTTTGTTTGGGAAGAGTTAACATTAATAAAATAATTCAAAGACTTAAACAATTCAGACTGAGGACTATGTAACTTACAGAAATGTTTGCATAGATTTTCCTATAGTTCCATGGTTAAAACAATTTTGAAATATTTTATGCAATAAAAATTGCAAAGCAATGGATAACTTTTTTCTTTAAAGAAAAAAATTAGTAAAAATTTAGTGACTCAGCATAGATTTGGAGCTATAGGTGTTCTATTATTTTAATTAACAAGTTAAAAATATGAATATGGAATTGTAAGACATTCAATTAGATGTTCATCTTTTATATCTTTTCACTCAGCATTTCAGAATACTTTATAGGTATCCACTAAATGAAATCTCAGCTTATTTTCACAGTAAACAAGAGATTGATTGATTTTTGCAGTAGTGGGAACTCAGGAATGCTTTACTCCTTACCTATATCCCCAGTTATTTTTATTTTAAATCTTGAGACAGTGTCTCACTAAGTTGTTGAGGGTGGCCTCGAATTTATATCCTTATGCCTTAGCTTCCCAAGTCTCTGGCATTACAGGTATCTGTCAATGTGCCCAGATAAATGAGAGTTTTTTTTTTTTTTCTTTAAACTCTAAGTTTAATTGAACTAATTTAGGATACTAGAATGAACAAAGCCTTTAAAATTTTTATTTGTAGCCTGGATTAAGCATAGAAAGTTATCATATTATTTTAAAAGGAAGTTTTCAAAATTATTTTCCTTTAGTAAGTTGTAGATGCCAAAGTGTATATCTGTACAATCAAAGTCACCTTATAGGTGGAAATTCAGAAGTAGTCTTCAAAAGATGAGTTAGGAATAGAGAAGTGAATTAAATTCACATGAAAACTGAAGTCATGAAACTCTGAAATTTATGATATTAGAGTGACAAAAATGTTACAGAACATTATAGTTTTTGTTCATTTTTTTTTTAATGTGGTGCTGGGGATTGAACCCAGTGCCTCATGCTTGCTAGGCAAGTGCTCTACCACTGAGCCATGACTGCAGCCCCAGAATACCAAGTATTTGAAGTGTTTTAGCTTTCATGGAAATTCTGAACACATTTAAACTTCTCTATGTGTAATTTTAACCTACTAATTTAAAGCCAACTATACATCATAAAGGAATAGTACTTGTATCAGCAAAAGAGGTTTGAGAATCTGAACCACACAAATAGATGAGTATTAAGTAAACAACAAAAAAAAAATCCCTTGACTCTTGAGTTTTTATTATTTAAAACTTTATCCATTAAAATTCTGAGAATGTGTAAAATGAATATTTTTAAATGAGACTTATTTTAATATCAAATATAAAATCTAACAGCGCACAATGGCGCAGGCCTGTAATCCCAGCGGCCCAGGAGGCTAAGATAGGAGGATTGTGAGTTCAAAGCCAGCCTCAGCAAAAGCAAGGTGCTAAGCAACTCAGTGAGACCCTTTCTCTAAATAAAATACAAAATAGGGCTGGAGATGTGGCTGGGTGGTTCAGTGCCCCTGAGTTCAATTCCTGGTACCCCTCTCCCCCAAAAAAATCTGATGAAAAATTCTTTCTCCATCACTATGGGACAAGATAAAGGGTCTTAATATAACAAGTGTTAAAATTCACATATAATTGGAAATCTCACGGACAACATTGAATTTTGAGTATAGAATAAGAAGGTGGTTAAATACAGAATACATTTTTTAATGTCATCAATTTAAAAAAAATAGTTTACTTGAATTTTAGTTACACATAATAGTGGGATTTTTAGTCCATATTAATGCACATACACAATATAATTTGATTAATCTCATTCCCCAGTCTTCAAATTTAAGATAACTATTTTATATCCAAAAAAATTAAATTCCTTACATTTGTTATGACAGAAGCTTTTGTAAATAACTTCTTTTAGTTTCTATAGTCTATTTAAATCTCCCTTCAGATTTCAAAGTTCTTGAATACATCTCTCTTTTCGAACTTGAAATTGATGTTTTTTGTTTGTTTGTTTTATTTTTTTTTAATCTATGGGCATTCAATTGTAAATATATGATTCCACATGGGTGCCAAAATTTTTCCATCATTATCCATTAAAATACTGTTCTTTTGCAGATAAATGCTCTGAATATTATTTTATCAGATGGTAGAGTTTTAAAAATGTTGGTGAGTGTGAAAAAATATTTATCAAAAATATTGTAATTATTACATTTTTTAAAACTATTAACAGGAAGAAAAAGTTTATAAACATATGTGACATGACTAAGTATATACTTTTTTTAATGAGATAATGTGGAATTTACTTAACCATAAATTTCTATCCCCCCCCACCAAATTAGAAAACATTTTCTAGAGTCACCAAAAACAGAAGATAAAGAGTATATGTATATTTAAGCTTATATTTTCATATTCTACCCTTGATATTTTCCAAAAATAATCTAAAATAAAAATTGTTTTTTTCTTTGTTTTAGTTGGATATTTTTATTTAAGGGGTAGTGGGGAAAAGTCCAATGTGCTTAAGACAGTGACAATGTTTGAAAAAAATAAAAATTTTATAGTTGATTTTGTAATATTCTGTTTGACATGCCATGAAAATGGCCAAAACATACCTACAAATATACTTACTTATTTTGTATTTATTATTGTTTCTGTATGTGCATGCATTGGGAAGATCCAAAATTCAAATGTAATAAACTACTATAAATTATTTATTTTAATTGTTATTGCTCTAAAATTAGAAGTCAAACTTAGTTTTAAAAATTATGTTGTATGAAACAAAACAGCTATCTATAAAATGTTAACTTTGAACTATATGCCTTAAATATACTTTTCTTGATATTGGATGATAATATTTATGAGTTAGAAAGATAGTCTTGAAACACTTGAGTCACAAAGGATCAGATAACCTTTAGAAACTGAATTTTTGCTATGAGCTTGAACAAATAGCCCAGAAGGATAACTTTGTTCAACAATGTAATAGGAGACATTGTCTCTCCAGGTACATTACATTCTATCATTTATTAAAGATAATGTTTTTAAAAATTCTACCTTTTATCTCTTACACTAAAATACGTAAGAATCCAAAATATCCATTTGTTGAGTACTTCTTACATTCCTTGGCATTTTTGGTAAGTATCAATGCATACAGGGTCCTATTACATATAACTCAGCCTGACTGAAGAAACCAACCTAATGCATACCCATTGCTCATGAAACTGAACTAGATTCTTCCAACCTTATAGAACTTTTAGTTTCACTTTATAAGGAATGGAGACCTAAGCAATCCAGTTTAAGAAAAGGAGAGTTTTGCAGTTGTTGTTGTTTGTTTGTTTAAGGATTTAATGTGTCTTCTCATGAAAATCAAAGACATTTTAAATAAGTACAGCTAGACCTGGTGGGAAACATAACTGGAGTCATTCTTAAAAATACATCTGATGTAATCTTCTAGTAATTCCCTAGTAGTTTCCTTTCTCTATAGGTAAAACCTAGTATCCTCAAATAGGTTCATAAGCCCTGAATTGTCTTGTTGCTCATCCATATCTGACCATATACACTATATTATTTGCTTTCTTGCTCCCAATATACCCCCCATATTTCTCACTTTTCTGTTCCTTTGACTTACAAAGAACACATATATCTCAGGATCTTTGCTTTCCATAAATACCAGGATGGCTGACACTTTTCACTGTATTCAGGTTTCTTTTCAAAGGAAACATAATTGAATAGGCATCCCTGACCAGGTTATTTTAAGTTGCAATTCTCCCATTACTCTTAAGCTTTTATAACTTGCTTTATTTTTATTCCTGTAGTTTTCATATCTAGTATTTAATAATTCATTTATTTATTATTTCCCACTTTAAGAAAAAGTTTCTTGATATCAGGAACTTTGTCACTTTATAATTTTATCCCTGGCACCTAGAACGATGCCTGTTACATGATAGGAAATCCATACAAGTATATTAAAGAAATTAAATATATGAATGTTATCTCTATTATCTATAGCCTTTTGAGTTTGCACCATTTCCACTGCGGCTACTCAGCTTTCTTTGCATCAGCTATCGAATTAGGCTTAGCCAACTGAGAACATGGCTGATCAGGTGTAAAGGCTTTAGAAAGGTAGTTAGATGACACAAATATGCTATACAGAAAATCATTGCAGCTACTTGTGCACCAGTGCCCTTCATTGCCCCAAGTCCTGACCATGAACCAAACATCACTGCTCAGTTCAGCATCTACCTAGTGCATCTTTGTCCTTTCCTGATTAAATGACTTCTCTTTTAATGTCTTCACCACAGTTGTAACTATGCATCTACACTACTTCTATGATTTATATAGAACCACATTTCTGCTTTGATCTTAAAGCAAATAAATGTCCATATATTCATCCATCTCCTAGACTGCTCCACTTAGTTTTTGATTGGTAAAGAAGAAATTTCTTGTGTTTTTGTAGATTTTTTTTGTTGTTGATCCACGCTAAATGGACCCCCAGTGAATTGTGCCCTTGCATTATCTCCTCTCTTTTGTTTGAGTGGAAACTACTATTTGTTTCTATCTGATAGAATATGGTAAAGCGTAAAGGGGTTTTACAGTCTCAATTCTTTGATTTTGAGTGAAAGGGAGATTATTCTGAGTGGGACTGGTCCTCTTCCTAAAATGAAGAAACATTTTCCTGGTTTCCTTGAGGACATCATCATGAATTTCACAGCCCTAAGGAAATGAATCTTGCAATGATTTGATTTAACTTAGAAATAGACCCTTCCTCAGTTAAGCCTCTAGATAAGAACACAGTCCAAATATCACTTTGCAGCCTTAAGTGATCCTGAGGAGAGGACTCCTCTGAACCATGTATAGATTGCTGGCCTACAGGAACTGAGAGATAGTACAACAAATGCTTCATTTTAACTCATTAAGTGTTTGGTAATTTCTTATATAGCAATATAAATCTAATACAGATCCTTATCTTAATTCATTTTAATATAGACACTTAGGAGTCCCCATGCTTCTTTAGTTCTTTAGGCTTCAGTGTGATCTAGATTTGGTTGGACCTTACTTCGTTCTTTGAGTTTTACATGCTAAATGATGGAAATAGAAATGGCTTTTTCCTCTTGCTAAACATCTATTTGGGGATTTACTCTTTCACTGTATTTTCCCTGGTCTCAATGTCTCAAAACTAAATTTACACCTTCTCTCAGATGATAGCACAGGACCACAGTACTTTTCTTCCTCCATTCGCCATATAATCATCTCTTCTGCAGGTAATATCAACTCCTATCGCTTTCAGCTTCTGGTTCTCATAAACATAAGACACAATGTCTTTGGCAATGAGATTCATATGTCTAGTCCTCTCATTAACATATCATATTTTTTTGTCTATGCATGTGATATTGAACTTACTTTATTTTTAATTTTCTTAATCATGAGGAGTATTTATTTAAATAGTGATTATGTAAGATCAGAACATTAATATGTGAAAGTTTATTCCTTAATTTTCTGCATGTTATATTTAAATGTTCATGTGATTATTTTTGTAACTGTTGGACATATCTGTGTTTGATCACTATTTACTTTTTTTTTATTATTTACAGTTTCTCAAATGCTATTTATTCTGCTTACAAACTTAAGCTATATATTTGAATATCTTGGCATTCTAAGAAGTACTATATAACACTAACCATCATTCAGCATATGTCATGTAATCTAGGAGTCCATTAGTTAACTAATGTGTTTTTATTTTCCATAGTATTAGGAGCTGAGCATATAGAGACATAATGAGCTTATATTTCTTTTAATTTTACCATAACATATATTTTTCAGAGCTTTTAAGAACTCACAAAATTATGATTTAAATACTTGGTACATGCTGTATTTAAAAGACAAGTTACTTTCCTTTAGAATATGTTTCATAGTATGTGTTTGATAAAAAATATGTATTTATCATACACTTTGAAATAAACAATTTAGGTGACATATTGTTGAGAGCAATTTTTCTCTATTTATCCTAATAGAAATTCTCGCATACTGATTTGAAATTGAAGTTATTAAGAATTTCAATCTTTTAAAAGAGACCTAAAAAGTATATAATCAAACTCTGATCCACATTTTTTGGAAGAATACACAACCATTGTAGTTGAGTCATTGAATAAATAGTTTCAAAACCAAATTATAATTTTAAGGGAAAGGGGAAATTCAAAATTCTGATGCATAATAGAAGGGGGTGGGATGGAAGAAGGGCACAAAAATGCCTTTTCAAGCTGATCCTGAGGGAATAAAGAACTATCCATGTGCAGATTACAGTAGATAAGCCTCATAATGTTCTATTCACTCAATTAATCTGGACTCTTATTCAGGTATACAAATTATCTCTTTTGAGGAAAAAAGTGTAGAGAGATATTTAGAGGGAAATCAAATCAAGTAGCTTTTGTTGCAGTGTTAAAATCACATAAACATTGGATCATAATAAACTGTAACTGAAACTACTTTTCCACGTTACTATATAATGCATTGATGAGAAACTTATACCAGTATAATGCATTGATGAGAAACTTACTGACCTTTTCTGGGGGTGAGTTTTGTTATTCATTTTTTTTTAAAGTACCAGAGCACATTTAACATGCTTGCAT
Organism: Marmota monax; assembly: GCF_021218885.2. Classification (NCBI taxonomy): domain Eukaryota; kingdom Metazoa; phylum Chordata; class Mammalia; order Rodentia; family Sciuridae; genus Marmota; species Marmota monax. Next base: position 357,758 of record NW_026695246.1, on the reverse strand, counting down.
TGTGTCAGTACAAAGGTATAGATAGATTCCTCTTTTGGAAAGCTGCATTTGAGTTAAATACCAAGATCCTGGAAACTTCTGTTAGTAGTTGGTGTTAATTAGTTTCCTTTGAGATGAATCACCAAGAAGTAGGAAATTAATTTGCAATCTCATGGTGTTTGCACATACATGAGATCACACTTTTTATTTTACTGCAAAATATGAAAGGAATAGAAAATTCATAAGCAACAGAATGGAAAGTCTTGATGGTGGTTTTACTTTTCCTTTTCTTTTTTTTTCCCTTAGTTTTCTTTCAATATACGCAGGAATGTGTAAATAAAACCGGCCGGCGTGCTTATTTAACAAAGAATTTGCTGACACTCTTGTCCAACCCACAGTTGTTCTAAATTTGCTGCAACTTCCTCGGACCGCCTCCAGATGGCGGCCTAGTGCCCATTTGCTCATCCCAGAGAGCGGCCAATTGCCAGCTGCTGGGGAGAAAGAGCTTGGAGCGGCAGGGCTTAACCCGGTACAGCTCAGAAGTGGGTTTCTGAAGGACTCGGGGAGACAGCTGCAACAAGGTATCACTCACTGTACAAGTATTTTCATTTCCGAGAGCAAAAAGAAGAACTTAAACGAGCGGCACTTGGAGTGTAAATTTCTTTGTAGTATTTAAAAGCAGCATGGATCATTGGCAGCCGAGCTGGTATGTGCGATAGAAACTACTCAATGGAAAATGTGCTGGGTAGGGACCGGTCTGATCATCCTTTGTGTACCAAATGTTCTATGTCCTGGATTGTGCATATATGTTACACTCATTTCATTTTCACCAGCATCATGGGGACTTGGGGGTCAAAAGCTTTCGTTTTTTCCAATGTGATAAAATGAAAGCTTTACAGGACATTGTTTATTGCTAGAAATGTGAAATGAGTCAATGTCTAAAGAAACACATGATAATGATACAAAAATACTTTTATATATCTTTGTTAGAGATAAAGAAAGAATTAAAGTCTTCATATATGGTTTTACTTGATAAGACTTTCAAAAGATGTGGCAAAAAAATATGTTAACTAGTTATCAAAACACTTATGCCTGTAGGAGTAGACTTAAACACACCTGTAAAACATAAACATTTCACATCTGTGTTCCAGAATGAACACTGTGTAGCTATGAAAACAGTAATTATGAGAACTCCATATCATATGTATGTATATTTGTATAGACTAATATGTGCTGTGTTTGTATACATAATAACATGTATGTGTGACCTAGATACAGAATTATCATTGAATAGTTACATAAATATATATAACATATATACATAATATATATAATATATATACATTATATATATACTTTATATATATATATATATATATATATATATATATATATATATATGTGTGTGTGTGTGTGTGTGTGTGCTTGACATGGATGGATTTTTATACTTTCACACATAATATTTCCATCTAGATAACTTAGTATATAGATCATATGTTGACAAAAATTAAATGTAAATTTAAAGAAAGTACTTGTTTCACTGTTATATTTTAAATTTCATGAGTTTCATTCAGCTGTGCCCTTAATTTTCTATGATTTTAAATTTCGGAGAAGACCTATTTTTTAATATTTTGAACATAAAGCATTGCTGAGGTGACTATATGGGATTAGAATGCATAGACATTTTATAAATGCAGAATCTTTGCACTTAGGATTATATGTGGAGTTCTCAAGAGTTCTGAAAACCTGAGAGCTCTGACTGGGGTTTATGTTCAAAAAACAGCCAGAAAACTGAAAGATTCAAAGATTCAGAACAAAATGAAAGTAACTCATGTTAAGGTTTTAAGTAGTATTTTTGCTCTAACACCATTGTTAGACTAAGCTTATACTGATTCCCTTGGTAACAGATGTTGCACATGAAAAAGCAAATGACTTTCATATTCTGCCATTTTGCAGAAATACACACAAACATAAGAAATTTGAATTTAACATAAGAAATTTGAATTGATAACTAAGTAGGATAGTATGTTAAGTAAAGCATAAGATACCATGAAAAGTTGAAAACTTTAGAGTCCCTGCCCTTGGAGTTGCCAATCAAATGACTAAGTTCGGCATGTTCCTGCATATAAGTACATGGTAAAATACAAACCAAATTAAATGCCTAGAGAGAAAGTCATGTATAGGACCTGTAGCATTTAAAAGGGGGAAGAGATCTATTTAGGAGAATCAGTAAGAGCTTCAGATAGGAAGGTCCTTTTTCAAGGAATAGGGTGAAGATTCATTTTGGTAAGTGGGATAATCTCCAAGTCTTATTCTGGTCAGACATTTAGATTGTATTGGGTACTTCTCATTGGTCTCAAAGGTGAGCAGTAAGAAATAATAATATGTAAACAATGGGGAAGTATTGGAGAAGGCCTTGAACAACAGGCTGACAATTCTGAGTTTCATCATTCTTTTCCAGGGTCACCAACAATGCAGGTATCTCATATTCTTAGAAACACCAAAATAGTGCATAACCAGAGTAAGCATCAAGTTTCTAGATAATTTTATATCTTACCTATTGTCTATCCACCATATCAAAATGTATGCTAAAAGAAGTGATACTCTTTTAATCTTATGTCCTCAGGCCTAGAAATTGCTTGAAAAAATATTTCTCAACTGAATGAATGAATAAATAGTAAAATGGAGAGAACGTTAGGATTCTGTGTCATTTGTTTATAATTTTCCTGATATTGTATGCATGCTAAACATCCTCAGAATTTACCAAGTCTGTGAAGTTATTGTTCCAGCTGATTTCATTTATGGCTCAGGTAATGCCAAGTAAGTTCCTGGAATCACTACTACTGATGTTTAATCTTACTCTATTTTTAACTTCTTAAGTGAATAGCTTGCCTTTGCATTTTTAAAAAGGTTATCAAGATAATTACAAACTGTGATTATTCAGGCAGAATTCACCAGTTCATCTTCATATTAACACAAAAGACATACTGTGTTTATAACACCTGTTAAAGAAATAAATTCAGGGGAAGAGTTGAAGAGTTGGAGGAAGACTTCACGCTTTATAACATACTTTAATCTCCTTAAAAGAACACTTGAAATATTTGGTTGTCTATAACTTCATTTAGGTCAAACTCTCTAAAGCCTTTTTATAATTAGGGAGATGCAAAGTGGTCATTTGAGAGAACCTAACCTGTATGCTTTCATAGTATTTAGAGATATTAAAATAACTTTCTTGGGGTCATGCCCTCATAAACAGTGGTGATCCTCTTCCTGCTCCTTATGTAATAATATTTATACCTTTTATCAACAGGCATATGTGAACAAACTAGTGAAGAAAAATATTTTTGTCATTTGAAACGATGATACTAAATGGAAAGAAGCAGGCATTTTAAAGGAATTACAACTATGAATCACTCACCTAAATTATAAATGAAAGTGTAGAATTTAACAAATAGAAAGGCCAAATAAATAATGCCACTGAACCAACAACTTTAAAAACTGAACACCTGAAGTTTCCCCTGTTGCATGAGAGACCTTTCATCTGGGATGATGATTTATAGATCTTAATTTACTTTCACATGACTCATCTGAAAATACACTAGGGTGGAATTTTTGCAGTTTGAAATTAAATGTTGATGGGATTTATATGTGTCAGTTAAACTGAGAATGCAGAATTTCAGTCTCATTTTGAGCTAATCTGCACAGAGTCAGGCTTTTTCTATCATCAGTTTCAATATGACAAATTTCCACACCGGCCTGGGTCTCCATCCTGCTGGATCTGCTGTTAATGCTTTATTTTTAGCTCTTTAAAAGGAGGTAGTCAGGGGGCTGGGGTAGTGCACGTGTCTGGTATGTGTGAAGCACTGGGTTCGATCCTTAGCACCACATAAAAATAAGTAAATAAATAAATAAAATAAAATAAAATGAAGGTATTCTATCCATTCACAAATAAAAAATATATTTTTTTTTTAAAAAAAGGAGGTAGTAAGACATGGTAGCTGCCCTAAGACTTCACCCTATTCTAAGCCCTAGGGCAAGGGTTGGCCTGGAAACTAATGGATTAGAGAAGGATACACTGTTCAAATAGTGCTGGCTGTTCAGTTTTGGAGGAATATACTGCAGTATATGCTGCAGGGTTTTCCCCCTAGTGGTTGACTTAAAGCTATTGTGTTTCTTAAAACAATAGAAGTAGACTTTTCTTTGTATAACAGAGCTGCTTAGTCAGAATTCCCCTTAGTTTTTAAAGACATTTATAAGCTTCAATGGTTTTATTTAAATTGTCATTTGAAAGATATGAATATAATACCCTGAAAACATAGTGATGACTTACTTCCCTTTAGTGTTTGAAAGGCTATATATTAAAAAATACACAAAGTATACACAAATAGTGGAAGTTTTTCTGTTACTGGAGATCACACATTATACTTCTCTTTATGTAAAGAAAAATTTTCTTCCTCTGTGTATCCCAATGTCAAATTTTGTATAGTCAGTGTCACTGAATCAGTTTAACATGATTTTTCCGTAGCCTCTCCAACCATACTATAAACTCCTTAAAGGCAGGAAGCAAATCCCAGGTTTCCTTTGAGTCTCAGTATCTCCCTTTTATACTGGACACATTGTTTTGGTTTTTTGACAACTGAATAAAGACTAAATTCCATTTTTTCACACAAATTAAAATAATAGATGTAGTCATGTAGCAGGGGCATCTAAGGGGCAGAACGAAAGTCTTTCTAGTATTCAAGATGTCAGGCATGTTACACCTGACACACGACAGAAGAAAGAGAAATTTCCCTGTTCTTAGTTGTTTTAAATGGAACTTCCTTTAAAATAACATATGACATGTAGACATATGTATGAAGGCATAAAACTTGTATTGACATGGTAAAGTTACTTACATTTGGAATAGGTACCTTCTAGCACACCTGTGTTCTTGGAATATTGTATATCTGCAGGTAGGAGAGTCCAAAGTCAGAAATGGTAAAAGACAAATGAGCAAAGTTCTCACAGTAAGAATCCACCTTAAGGAAACTGAAACATTCATGTGCTTCAGAAGTTCCTGAAAAAAAAAATCATGTGTTTTTATAATGAACTTATTTATGAGCATACCACAAGTTGTATAAAAATAAGTTTATAGCAGCAAATTTCTGTTTCTGCAAGTGCTAAAGGAAAATAACAAAGGATCTATGGCTGTATTGTTAACAGGAGTGTGGGAGCTTTTCTGATATCTCTAGACTAAAGGCTAACAGAGGCACTTTTGGTTACTAAGTTGAATTTTTTTTCCCCCGGGTCTCAGGCTCATTAATGATGGAAGTAGGAGGGAGAGCATATAAAGTGGTAGCTGCAGCTGTGGGCACTCAGATCATTTGTCACCTGGCATGAAGTTAGTGTTGGCAGCTCCCAAGTTCCAGCACAGAACACCAGGGAGCGAATGCCAACTGATTGTTGTTACTCACCAGCTTGCTGGCTCAGTCCCTTTCATTCTTCAGATCTCTCCTGAAGTGTTGCTGTCTCCAGGTAGCTTTGCCTCACCTCTCTAAAGGCACTTAGCACCCTTCTCTCCACTGTTGTGGCCTCATATTCTCACCACTTAAAGACCCACCTTCCCTCCGCAGTAAACTAAGGACAGGGGCTGAATCTTGTCCAACATGACTTCATATTTTTGTCTTGCATAAAATAGATTTACAAATATTTATGATTATCATATGTTGCATGATGGTTTTATGACTATAGATTTTGATTTTAGTAAAGATGGCATTTGAATCTTAGTGCTATATCAAAGTATTATTTTGGTAATTCTAGGAGGATTTACTCGTGGGATTTCTATGTATTACTGTATTAATCCTCAAAAACAAAACAAAACAAAAAACTAATCAAGTTGGTGGCATTGTCATTCTGCTTTATATTAGAAATTAAATTATGGGCACACTAAGTCACCTGGCCAAGGGCACAGAGCAAAGAATAATGAAAGTAGAAGATTCTGAACAGTACTCGGGACAGAGTCAACATGTGCTAACTGCAGGAATGGGGGTTATTGCAATTTTATTTGTAGAAGACTGATTCCCATGTAAATGGGAAATTGCCCCCACACAGTTAAGAACAGTTTGTTCCTGACTTCAGAGCCTTATGTTGCAGAAATGTTATTTGTAGAATTTCCATGGAAGCCAAATGTGGTCAAGGAAAGAAACGACTAATATGCACAATCTGAGAGGATCCTTATTTTTCATTTAATATTTAGAATGTTGAACATGTTAGAAATTCTTATAAGAAATATGCTCTTCTTATGGACCTCAGGATTTTAAAAAAAAGCAAATTATAGCTTGGGCTAACTTAATAGTTTGCAGCATCCTTTATTTTGCTTTATTTATACATTTTATTTGCTTTGTACAATGTTTACTTTTTTCTCATTATCAAATGCCTTGTGTAGAAAATATGTAAAATTCAAATGAACTGAAAGAAAGGGAAAAATCATCCATAATTACTTGAACAAGATATAACTATTATGAATCCTGTAGCATTTTTCCTTTTTTAACAAAACTGCACATATATGCATTTGTAAACACATACATTTTAATATGAAATTGTTATAGATAGGATTTTATTTCCTATTGTACCTGTTATTTTAAAGTGTTCTTTAAAAATTATCTTAATACCTGCATAATATTATACAATGTGGATATATTATCCTTTTATTTAGTAATTTTCCTTTTTTAATATTCCTCTAATTTTGGAAATACTTTAGTTTCTAAGTTTAGCCTCTTTGAACAGGCTTAATATGGTGCTTTACATAACAGATGTACCTTTTAAATAATCATTTTAGGTTACTAATTAACATGTAATAAGTTTGCTAAAGGTGACACTACATTTCTGCCCAGATATAAACAGGACATCTTTTTTTTTTTTTAAATGTGGATTCTGTGGTTAAAGAAATAACAAGGTAAAAATAGAATTGCAGATTGGAATGAACTAATATTTCTCAAGTGACCATGGTATGCTATGACCTACAAGATCAGCACTGTAATCACCATTTTACTGTGATTAACTGGAGCTCAAAGAGGATGAATGACAAAATCAGGCCGCTTTGGTGACACTGCTAGAATTCAAATATAAGTCTCACTGCTGGACATTTTATCTTTTTCATTTCACCTGCACAGCACACTGCCAGTGCCCATAGCTCAGCATCATACTTAATTTCTTTAAGCCTCAGTTTCCTCATGTGTAAAATCAAAACAGTAATGTTCACTGCAAAGGATTTTGGTGACAATTGATTTGAATAATATATGGAGATTGAGATCCAGAGGAATTTATCCTAGGGCTCAAATGGTAGCATTCAGGTCGAAAACTTTCTCATGAAGTCCTTTGCCAAACTAATAGAGTTTGAAAATCTCCTGGGATTTGAGGGACTGGCAGGAGGCTTGTTAGTAATCGGAACCCCAGATGTGAATCTAGAAGAGTTCCATTCAGAATGCGAGGTGGATGACTGTGTTTGTTTTTAACTAGTTCTCTTGGTGATTCCGATGATGTGTTAAATGGCAACCACAGGCAAAGGCAACTAGAAAAATGAGGCTGAAGGGAGGGTAAGAAGTTTAAGGAGAGATGAAAATTCGGCAATCATCAGATATTGGTTGAAAGTAGAGCTACCCTTGGGAGACTATGGCTGAAAATTGTCAGCATCTAGAAACTATGCAGGCCTTGAAGGATTCATTGTCCTCAGGTCATTTGAAATCAAAAGTAAATAGAATACTAAGACGACTGAACAGAAATGACAGTAGAAAGTTTTCCCAAGGTAGTAGAAGGTATGTTAAAATGAGTTGATTATGAAAGTATATTCTGGGTACTTGATGTTTGATGTTTGTGTATTAAATCACATGTATATTACCTAAACTAAATTGTCTTTTTTTTTTTTTTTTTTTTTTTTGCCAATGTGGAGCCGAACACAGAGCTTTGTGTCTACTAGGCAATTGTTCTACCTCTGAGCTACATCCCCAAATCCCCACTCTTTTTTACAATACAGGATATTTTAAAATTAGATCCTTTTCTATGGGTGTCCATAGGAACTTTCCAATATTTTATATGCCATGGCAGTTGAAATTAACCTTGACTGCTCACAAGGAGCTCTTTGAGAGGGTTCTTGCCTCATTCAAGGATGATGCTGAATGTACAGTTGCACTGAGTTACTTCCCAGACCACATTTCTTTCTTTCTTTCTTTTTTTTTTTTTTTTAAGTTTTAGGTACAGTCTCACTAAGTTGCTTACAGCCTCTCTAAGTTGCTGGGGTTGAATTAGAACCTTTGATCCTCCTGCCTCAGTCTCCTAAATCACTGGAATTACAGATATAGGCCACATGCCTGGCTCATTATTTTTAATAATTGCCAGAAACATCTTGTAACTTTAAGAAAGTTGTCAATGGAAGCCATCCCCTATCCCTGCTTATATAAAATGATACAAAAAGTTTGAACACTTTGGTTTTGTTTCGCTTTTTAGATTCTGAATGTCTGATGTGACTCTCTAAAAAAGGTAAGGAAGCAAACATTTCTAATATGTAAGACAAATGTTCTCTAAAACTGATTTGATAGGCATTAGTAAGGGGTCTAACGTTAAAATCTTGGTAATTTTTATTGAAGGCCTGAAGTTCCTTGGTATACATGCAGTTAAAAAAAAAAAAAACACTTCAAGTTGGATCAAATAATTTTGTACATTTGTTAATGAATAATAAAATCAGTGGAGCCTAGGTATTTTGACTAATAGGAAAGTGATTCCTGGTTTATAAACAGAGGCATGTTCTGACTAAATATATCATTTTAGTTCTCCATAGTTGCATTTTTTAGTTGGTCCTTAACATATAATCTTAAAATCTTACAGGGCTAAAGATGAGCTTTCAAAGTGATTTTCAGGATGAGATCAGAATCTAAAATTCCAAAGTGTTTTCAAAGAAGCAGTGTCACAACTTCCCTTACTAATCCTTCCCCATGTGCACTTATCTGCATTGTTGTGAAATTCTTGGTTAAACCCTTTTGTAAATACTTTCCTACAGATGTATCAGCCACATCTCCAAGCTTGACCTCTGTGTTGACTGAGAAAAGCTGCTCATCCTGGTTTTAATGTATGCCATATAGATATCAGGGGCTTATTAATGAAATCTTCCTCCACAAGTACTGCAGACAAGTCACATGTGTAGTCTGGCTCTCCTTATGATTTTCTTCTACAAGGCAGGGCGCCCCAAGCTTCACCTGCAGGTGGCTACAAGAGGGGCTTTTTCAGGTCTTCTTGCCATCTTCTTTCTCACTTTTCAGTTTTGTCTGGTTTTGTGATATTTCTAAGGTAGTTATTTTTTAAACTCTCTTCTTAACTTTCTGCATTCTTCTTTTCACCTTCCACCTTTGACCAGCTGCACTTGGAAACAAAACAAAACAAAGCAAAGAAAAAAAAAATGTGGTTGAATGCTAAAGAAGCACTTTTGCTGTATGGTTTTGATTATACATGATGTTGTATATATACTTCAATATTATTGCTATTTAGACATGTACTATTCCAATGCAGTTTTCTACCAAACATTAATAAAGTTACAGAAGAGTAAAAACTGTGCCCTTGAGGAATGCCTAACCTGTATGTAACAGTAACAATAACATTGCCACCAACTTACTGCATGTTGAATCCTGATAAAAATGCTGATGTTGGTAATAATATAAAAACACTGGAATTTAAAAATAAAAGATTGTCTGACTTGATAATCATGCTGATTACTTCACCTGATTCCTGATAATGACTTTTTGTCAAAGTAAGGTCCTCTTCTACCCTTGGGTTAAGAAATTTAACTTGATGTCCTGCTCTTTTCTGTCACCTTTAATAATTTCACCATAGTTTTGTACTACTCAGTTCATTACCAGCATTCCCATGTTTTTTTCTCCCTTCTTATTTTGTAAGTCACCTTCTATTCTGGCACATTTATGGATTTTTCGGGTGGGAAGATTTCTTGAATCTCATTGATTGCCACTTTGTACACAGAATCTTCTAGCCAATGTCAAAGGGAGCTTATTATACAGATAGCTCACATTCAGGAAATTAGATTCAGTATAGACTGATTATATTGAATTCACTTTATTATATTAGATTCACTATATACTTTCAGGAACTTTTACAATCTCTACCAATTTATTAAAATTGAGTACAATTCATTGTGATAAATTATTCAGAAGTACAATTATGATTATATGTGCTAATTTCAGAGACACTGTTCATATTTACCATAACATTTGAAATGCATGTTCCTCAGTTTTGTAGGTGTATTTTTCAAATTGTTTCATTGTTCTATGTGCACATGTTTGAAAAAATAAAAGTAGAGAGTCACCATGGCTTTTGTTGTCTATACTGCAAGACTGAGCAAATTACAAATGGACAAAAACTATATATTGAATTATGAGACAGCGAAACTTTATTCATAAGAAAAGGATGCTATCTGCCTGGTTTGATGACCCACATAAAATTAGGAAGAATAAGAAAAATCTAGGTTTGTATAATAATTATGCTAGATATCAGAAAATGATGATGTGCAAATTAGTCTGCTATATTTTTAACTTTCATTTGGTGCTGATAAATCAGCATACTGCAGAGCTTGAGAAATTGCTTTGTTTAATTTTGCCTAAAACACTACTTAAACAGATCAATTACTGATTTGGATTTCATTATAAAAAGAATTGTTAAGGAGGAAATTTCCTGTATGGCAGGGAAGAAATGAAATGTTCCAAAATTATTGTTATACAATGGTTTCGTAGCATCTGATAAGAAATCAAATTATATTAAATCAATTTATTACAAATATAAATGTGAAATGCAGAATGTTGATAGAAATAAAACAATTTCAGCCAGTAAAAGTTCAGATTTTTATAATATAGAGATGACACAGATATCTTAATTGATATCTGAGTTTCATTTGATTATTTACTTGCTACACACAATGATGGCAGTGGATCTATGAAGACTAATTTTCATATTAAATCTGAATAGAATATATCAAAGAAATATTGCTAAAGGCAAGAATAAGATCTTAATAAATAGCAGAAGGTCATTTACTTTTCCCTTTCCTCAATTTTCATCCTGTTATTTTTATTTCTATCAATGTCCTCATCTATATTCTCTATTTTCTCACTCCATCCACATGGAGATTAGGTTGGATCAAAGAGATGCCTGAGTAAAGAATTCTAGTAATTTTGGAACACTGTAAATAAGGTGATGGTGGTAGGATATGGGAAGCAGCTGAAAGGGTTTATTTGTATTCCAAAATACATGAATCTGCACCTGCAAGAAGATTTTTGCCATCACAGTCAACTCTTTATTATTTAGAGAATTCAAAATAATGTGGAAATTTGGCTGTCACCCCAGACTTGCTTCCCTGGAACACCTCACTTTGTTCTTGTCTGCAGACATCATGGTTTCCTTAGGAAGAATTCAGCATAGATGCAGAGGAATGAGAGTTGTGTGTGTGACTGAGTGTAAATCATTCCAAATTCCAAAGGCAAATTATGAAGGGCTTGGGTGCACTGTCTTGTACACATGCCTCTTTTTCTGCCCTACTAAAAGCAATTGGGAGATTTGTATACTTTAGTATGTTTCTGCACAGTATGTATTCAAATACGTTTCATGCGGTCTTCCTTCAATTCATACTAAACTTCTGTATGTCCAGTCATTTTTCCCAGGCTACAAGAATTAGGTGGGTCAAATATTAGTTTTCCTTTCAGTGTTACTCTCAAAGGACTATTCTATTTTATGTTTTAACACTTCATAAGAAGAAAATTTAACGTGCAAAAATATCTCTCACTCCTCCACTGGGAGAATATAACATGTACTGGCATTTTGGATTCCTAATTTTTGAACACACTTATTTGTAAAACTTAGTATTTAAAAGATATCACAAAGTATGCTGGATATGATGATGTACACACACACACACACACACACACACACACATAACAAAACCACAACAATAACAAAGCAAAACGTCAAGTAGCTGCTAAGCTGTTAGCATCATCTGTCTTTCAGTTAATGAACATAATATATATTTTTTAAAAAATTACATTCCATACAGTAAGGAAGAAGACTTTTTAAATTCCCTGCTCTTGATATGTTCTCTCAAGGAATTCCTGTTCAAAATTAAGGATAATAATAAACAAGATAATAGACATTAATATAGAGACAGTAATACAAGGGAACCTGTTTAATGTGAAAACCTCTCTCTCTTTCATGCACAATTGAGACACTAGAGCTGTAAAACCTGAGTATTTGAAAGAAAATTTCAAGCATTAAATCCAGTTTCTAAGAGGAAGAGATTGTGGTAGGGGATGAGATGGCAGAGAAAACTTGGGTTCAACTTGGTTACACATTCTAGTCAATTAGATGTTTGAAATTTTATTCACTGAACAGTGAAATTCTGCCTGTGGTTTCTTCCTGGGATAATGGGACAATTGCTTTTGTGTTTTAGAAAGATAACCCTGGCAACAATGATATGGATAAACTATAAAAAAAAATCTTGTTGGACAATGTGGACCTGAATTGAAAGTAGGGGGAAAATTCTACAAGGCATTTTAGAAGATCAGTATAATTTTCATATAAATATAGGATGAGGGAAAGTTGACTCTGAGATGTTTAACTGATGTCATTGGATAGTTCATGATGGCATCCATCAGAAAAGGGAATGGTAATTAGCCTTCTTGAAGGGATATTTGGGATTTTAAGGGGGAACAAGATAGGGCAGTGGAGATGAAGAGCTTGGAAGAGGTCATGCTGAGTTTGCTACCTGTTGGAGACAACATGATTTCTCAAACTTGGTCCTATTGTCTCTTTGGGCAGAATAATTCTTTTTGGTAGGGTTGTCTTGAAGATTTTAGGATATTGAACTACATCCTTAGTCACTACCCATGAGATGCCAGTAGCATGTATCCCATTTGCACTTACCAAAGATGTCTCCTGCCTTCTCTAAGGGTTCCCTTAGAGAGTGACAAAATTGCCCCAAATGGAGAAACACTGATATAGAAAGAACAAAGTGGATGACACAATTTAGAAGACGGGTGAGGCTTAAAGTCAATCTTTAAAATAAGTTATAGCAATGTGAGTATATGAGATTGTGTAAGAGGAGCATGTAGATGGTGAGACCACTGTCTGACTTTTGTTTGAACAGCCCCTGAGACTGAAAGTTCCTAAATTTGTGAGATATAGATCAAGGCAACCTATTCCATATTTGACTTATTTCAAGTGTTTTATTATTATTATTATTCATGGTTACAAATTGAATCAAATTCCTTGTATTATTGCAAAATTGATGTTTCTACAACTATAATTCTTTGTTCTCAGGACATGTATCAAGTCTAGTAAGACCAGTCAAATTATTCTTTCTGTATCCCTCCATAGATTTCAATGAAGCTATCAAATTACTTCTGCAATTCAGTAATGTTTTCTCATGGCTAAATGTATTTAATATTTTTAATTTCATTTTTAGGTTACAAAAAATTAGCCTTCATCTTCCAGACATTGGCCATAGTATTTTTATTAAAACCTTTCAAAATTGCATTAGTTTTTTTTTTTTGCCTGCCACACATATATCATTTTCTCTTGTTTATATTTTATATTTTTTTATTTACTATTTTTATTTTGCATAAAGTCATTATGTTAATCAGCATTTCATTGCTGTATCCAAAATATCTGACAAGAACCACTTTAGAAGAGAAAAAGGTTATTCTGGTTTACAGTTTCAGAGTTTTGGTTCATGGTTGGGCATTTCATTGCTCTGGGCCCAAGATGAAGCAGAACGTCTTGGTGGAAGGGCACGGTAGAAGAAAGCAGCTCATTTCCTGGCAGCCAAGAAAGAGAAAGAAAGAGAATGGGACCATAGGAAAGATGAACCTTTTCAGGGCACAGCCCTAGTGACCCACCCCTCCAGCCATATCCCAGCTGCCTACAGTTACCACCCACTCCATTCAAACTAAGAGGGACTGATTAGGTTACAGCTATCACAGAACAATCATTTCACCTTTGAACATTACTGCATTAACACAGGCATATTTGGGGAAAACCTCATATCCAAACCATAACAATTATTCCATATCATATATTATGATTTTTTAACCCAAATGTGGAAATTTATATTCATTTTTTAAAAACAATCTTTTTAGCCCATCATTTCAACCTGACTGATCCTTCTGAATTATGATTTCATCATCCAATATGTTTGTTATTTCTATCAGTTTCTTGCCATCTGCAGAGTTGATCAGCATACCCACAGACACATTCATCCAAGTAATTAAGAAAAACACCGAGCCAGGTAGGTTCAGAATTAATGGGATTACATAGTGTTATGGTTCTCTTTAGTGATTTTCCAGTCTTTTTTTTTTTCTTACTTAGAGGTCTTTTTATTTTCACAGAGTTCTATAGAAATGAGAATCATATGGATAAACATTATGTTCCACCTTTCCCAGATAAAATCTTGAAACATAATCTTATTATAGAAGATGGTAAATTATGTTCCATTTATAGGGTGGAATATTGTCAGAGGAAAAAATGATTTTTAAGTGCTAAAAGCAGAATATATATTGCAATACAAAATGACATCATTTTACATATATATGTTATAAAAAGTAGATGTAGGTATAAATAGAGACCTAAATATAGATATAGAAAAAACAAACTCTTAGTTATAGCTGCTTCTGAAGTGGTAATTATGGTTTATGTGATTTTTGTATTACATTTTGTAGTCTAAAATGTTAATGAATTTGTCACCATTATATGTAGAAAATAAATATGAAAATATGTTTCTATCAAATATATATATATATATATATATATATATATATATATATATATATTGTGTGTGTGTGTGTGTGTGAGAGAGAGAGAGAGAGAGAGAGAGAGAGAGAGAGAGAGAGAGAGAGAGAGAGAGAAGAGAGAGATATTAAGGATTCAACCTGGGGCCTCACACATGATAGGCAAGTGCTGTACCACTGAATTACATCTCTAGTCCCTACTGTATAATTTTTACTGACAAAATTTGAAACAGAATCTGAACAAAAATGTATGGGTCCTTAATGACCAAATTCGAGAAAAAGGCCTGACCTTTATAATAGGAGAAACCTTCCTAATGAAGATGCTTTCTTTCAGTATTTCCTAGGAAAAAAAGGAGGTAACATTGCATTGGATTTCCCAGTCACCAACACTCTGCTCAATAGACAGACCTCTTAAGGGTATAATAAGTGTGGCTGCATAGGCTGGAAGAATATATTAGGTGAGGAAACATACTTTCCTGTTTTTCTTAACAGGTTGTTATAAAGATAAAATGAGATGATAAATGTGGGAATTTTGTGTATTAAAAATAATCTTCAATGGTAAATTATAAATGAAAAAGAGTTTACAGTATAATTGTTTTGAAAGAGCATCATTATTCATATCTTTATATCTATCTATCTATCTATCTATCTATCAGCAGGGACCACATCTTAATTTATGTACCTTCTAACACCTGGTACAGAACCTCATGCTTATGAGTAAACATCTTATGCATGAATACAGGATGAGTTATATTGTCAGGAATATTTTTGAAATACTGGAGGCTTTTATTAAAATAAGGAAAATAGAATAATAAATAGTGTTTTAAAATTAGCAAGTACAAATGTTCTTAGCTTGTCATTTTGGTACAGTGATGACCCATTGATAATTACTGAATAATAAAGACCATTTAACTTCCTCCTCTTCCTATTTCTAATTTTTAGGCAATATAAGATTCTATGTTTGGTTTGATTGTCTCTTTATACTTTTTATGGTTTTGATTGTATACATTTGTGTGACATCAAATGACTTCTTTGTTGAGGATTTAAATCAGACTTGACTTTTTTCTGGTTCTGCATGAATAACTTTTTGGTGAATATCTTTTTTGCTGATTATCTTCACATCTACTCATATTTCATCTATATAAAACCTAACATGATCCACAGACCCATCCTTATTACCCACCTCTCAAAATACACATGTACCTCATTCTACTCTTTCAGGTGTCTTTTCTTTTACGGGCACTAATCTTTACTGGTCCTTGTTTTCTCTGCTCTGCTTTTCCCATTTGTTGTCTCCATTACAGGACAACATAAAAGATCTTAATGCTTCAATTTCTAATATTTCTAATGATAGCCCTAGAATCCTGGCTGGGATGTAGTGAGAGAGTAAAGCACTTACCTTGAACGTGCAAAGGCCTGGCTTCAAACCCTGGTCCGCTAAAACAAACCAAGGAATACTCTAGAATCTTCTTTGTTATTTGTTATCATGACAATTCACTATATCACTACAATTCTCTCTTTTAAATGTCAGAACAAAATAACTCTTGTTTTATATTTTCTGTCCAAAATCTTTAATGACCTCCCCTTTAAGTACTTTAAGCATCATAATAATGGTCCTGTGAATATTATTTGAATGAAATAGACTTGGGGAAATATTAACTTAATTCTTCAGCATACTCTAAGCTTCAAACTGGTATTGTGAATTCATAACTGACCGGTTCCACCAAAAATGAATGACTGACATTTGATACCCCACATATTGTACTCCCTGAAAGAGAGAAACAGATGTTTTTTTGAGGGAATTTAGACAATGATTGCAAACCCTAGACATAATTAGTGTCCTCATTCTAGAATGCAAGACCTTTTCCTATCTGTATACAATAAAAAGCTAATGTGGCTTGAACACCCAGAAAATATAAGGTAATCCTTTGAATGTATCAAATGCCTAAAAATATTAACTCAGCTTAAAAACCCACTTGTTCCTGCTTTGTCATTTATTTTACCTTTTGGTGCCTTCCCTTGATTTAAAAAGAAAGAAAAAAGAAATGTAGAATCACGTGAGATGAAATTAGAAATATTTCATGGAAAAAGGAAGTCTTGAATACAATTTAAGAAGGAAGGTACGTTTTCTCTTAGAGAAGTAATAATAAGAACCTTCTATTCAGGGAGAGCAGTGTGTTGGGTGGGTCTGTATCCAGAAATGGAGATTGAGGGGAAACCTGCATAGAGAAGAGGACTTAAAGTATTCTAAACCAAATGAAATACTTAATGCTAAATTATAAAGAAGATTATGATGCAGCAGAGTAGCAGGCTGATAATTTTTCAATTGATCCAAACAAACATTTTAATTTCTCTTGTTACATGTTATATTTAAAAAGTAAAAGGAAGTTTGTGGTTTTGAAAACTGTTTTTCCATTATTAATTATGCCTGAAGAAAGTGCTGCTGAAGAACAACAAAAAATTTAGTTGTATGATTGTTTTTATAATGAAGGCTGCAGACTTTCAAATGCAATTCACAGATTAATATTTGAAGACAAATGACTTTGTTTAAAATCCCAAAGTGTTAATACCACTAAATAATTCATCTATGTATTTCTAATTTTTTCGTTAAAGTAGACTGAAGTACACATTAAATGTAAAAGTACTTTTTCTTCTCAAAAAAGCAATAAATGGGAAATTACTAAAGATGTTTTCTCTATAATTTTGGAGATAAAAATTAAAGTAATATTAACCATTATGAAGGTAATGGTAACCATTAATTATAAATTTTTTCTAAATGAAAATCTATTTATAATGTTTATCCAAATCAGCTCTTACTGTAGTATGTGATTTTGAGTATTCAAATTAGGATTTGTCTTTGGGATTTTTCTAGGTTCTTGTTTCATTTTGTAGGAAAATCGATGATCTTAGTTCTACAATACTGTAGCAATATTGTGCCTTGGTCTCATCTTGCTAGGGCTGCTTAGAGAATTAAAAGTATGTACCAATATCTAGTGTACAGAGTTAAAGTTTTTAAGTGTTTGTTCTTTTTTTTCCCCCTCAATCCTGTAATCTTTGATCCTGCTTTCCCAAGCCTCACAAACTGATCCCTGACAAGATACAAGCCCATGGATGAGTGATCTGCACATTTAAAGCAAATTGGGTTTAAAACTTCAACTGGTACTCCACCTTTAATTAGAAAATAAGCAGTCACTCTTCCTCATACTATGTCCTCAATATGTTTGAAACATAGAGAAAACTATACATACAATGCATATGGAGAGTTTTTGCAACCCTGTGATGGAGTTCTCACCCAAAGAAATGCCTCTGTGTTCTGCAGAAGGTTAAGGTTTGGAGGAAAGCCTCAGTCATGCATATACTTCAAGTGAGCCAAAGCTCACTTATGAAATTCCAGAAATTAATATTAGTCTGAAATGAAAAGATAATTTAGATCATTTGTTTATTTTCTTTTAATAGCCCTAAAGTGTAAGAGAAAATGCCAGAAGGGAACCCGACTTTTATAGTGGAGGCCATTACCTAAACTTTGAACTGACAAGTTTAGATGAGAGGTGAGCCACAGAGTGGGTTTAGACAGGATAAAAATGTGTTGTCCAGATACCAGAGATACCCTGAGTAGAAGCCACCAAAGTCTGCTAGCCTTTGCTGAAAATAGTATTGGACAACTTCAACTTCATCTCCTCTTCCTCCTCATCCCCTTCCCTGCCCTTTTCTGTTCCTCCTCCTCCTCCTCCTTCTACATCCTTTTCTCCTTCTTCCTTTTCTTCTAATGTTAGTCTTGAGTAGGCATGAACAAAACCAGAAATTTTATCATTTATATGATTATATGAAGATATTTCAACCAGTATCTAATCTAATTTTGTATATAAAGGCATACTCCCACACTCTTTCAGTGAGTGACAGCCTGTCCCATTGATGAGTGATTTCTATTTTCTTATGTTAAGTATTTCTTCTGAAGCCCTGTAATCAGGGAACACCATTCATTTAATGCCTGAGTCTGTTGTACTCAAGGAAGTTGCATTAAAAGAAAATTCTGCAATACTATCCCACCTGCTTTATTTTACTTTGTATTTCAACTTAAAAATGAATTACAGGGTTGAGATGTAGTTCTGTAATATAGCATTTGCCTAGTATGTTTGAGGACCTGGGTTCATTCCCCAGCCTCAGCACTGGAAAAAAAAATATGACAACAATGTTAACTTTCTGAAAAATATTTAATGAATGAGAAAAATTGGTTTCAGAGTGCTTCATTTTTTTAAACCCTATGTACTTTTGTGTTTTTTTGAACTTGTCTTTTGAATGATTCATTTTGCAAAGTCACCAGTGCTTTAAATGACATTATAGAACTTCTAAGTATCCTTCTTTAACTGGACATCAAAAATAAATAGGTTATACAGTGGCTGTCAAAGTGAGATTCCTAGACCCATAGCATCAACATCACTTGGATATTTAGTTGAAATTCAAAAATCCCAAACCCAACCACTACAAACTTACCGAATCTGAATTTCTTGGGTAGAATTCCATCAGTTTCTTTTAACAGCTGTCTCTGGTGAATCTGATGCAATATGGAAGCTACTAATTTATGGCATCAGATACAGGCAGTGTATATAATAAATTAACCAAAGGGGCTTTGGTTAATAATAAAAATCTTTTTCTTCTAAATTTCAGTTTTTGAAAATTTTCACCATTTCTGATCTCTGCCTATGATATACTTTTGTTTATCTTGAATAGAAAAAAAATTAATCATTTTTAAAAGTGACAAATTTAGATTTGAATCTCTGCTGTACCACTTATTATATGACTTCAGAGAATGGTTTGGTGTTTCTGAGTTTTAGTTTCATTTTCTGTAAAATGAGGATAATATTATTTTGTAGATCAGTTATGAGAAGTGAATAATATAACTTCTGTAATCAATAAACTTCCCACTACATAGTAATTCCCATGTTAAGCTATTTGTCTATATGTTTATCATATACCCGTCTGGATATATGATAATATATGAAAATGATTTTTATTTATAAGTATTAGACTTGCAACATATTGTCATGAAATGATTGTAATATTGTTATTCAAGGTAAATATATTTTAATAAAATTGACATATGTACTTTATATTTATTTTCTAATGGTTTTGAGAACTCTTCAAAATATTATTACATATCCATAATTTGTTTGTTAGATATTACATCCCTACCTATAATGGCAATCATTGACTTTATTACCAATTAGTTTTTAGTTCCTTAGTTCTCTTAAGACACCTTTGTCTCTCTGCTAGAGCAAGGTATGTACATGTAGCCTCATTCTTATACTATTGCCTCTGCCTTTGACTCATTGTCTGGTTTCTTTTCTCATGCCTCAGTAATTGCAGCGACCTTAGTTCAGCTAAAATGGGCAAGTGTATCATTATGTTTAAAGTGCAGAGCAGTAAGGAGAACTATAAGATCATGAGTTGTTTTCATTTTGATAAAAATTCTGGTTGTACTATGATTCTATAGAACTAAAATAGTGGCTTTGAGATAGCATTAAAGTTAGCTTTCTTAGATGGGCAACAAAATTAAGAGCTTGTTGATTAGAACTTCTGAAATGAGAAAACAGACACATTCTCAAATGAATAACTACTAGACAAAATGAAAAAAAAAATTCTCAGTTCATGAAAATAATTGAAAAAAACAAGTGTTAAGTAGATTGATTTTAGAAAATTATCAGATATCAAATTTACACATTTTAAATATTTTTATTGATATTTTCCTTACTCATATCCTTTCCTTATATCCTGTGCCATATAATGTTTTTTTCTTGATTTTCTATCCCATTCTGTTAAGACTTTATAGCTCATTGCTTTAAGGTCAGTTTAATTGGTGCTTCCTACTTCCATTTTCCATCTTCCTTTTCGTAATTTCACGGATTCTGGTTTCTATCCCATTTCTCTACTGAACAATGCTCTCATGAAAGGTCAGCACCCTGCATAGGCAGGAATGACCTTTTTCATATATCACTTGCCCTTAACAGTCCATTGGGTTGTACACTATTAGTGTGAGTAGGGACTGTAGAGACCATTGAGCTGAAGCATTTATTTTTCAGGAGAGGGTGCCAGCTTCTTGTTGACTGCCTACTTGAGGCAGTCCTAGCCATATGGACCTCCCAATATGACCACTTAACTTCTGCATAGCCACCTTGATGCCTCTAGAGAGAGACCTTTAGCAAGACAAAATGTATTTTTAAAAATGTTATTATGAATTGACAAGTCACAATTATGGTATTCAAAGTGATGTTATGATTTATAAATACAATGTAGAATGATTAAATCAAGCAATTTAAAATTGCCATCACTACAAATACAACACTTTAAAAATATTTTAATTAATAATATTTAATATTTAATTTAAAAATATTTAATATTTACTTTCTTAACAATTTTGAATGTACAATATTTTTTTTTAATTCTGTTCACTACACTGTGCAATAGGTCTTTTAAAAAATGCCTACTGTCTATTGAGGTTTCGTATCCTGTGATCATCACCTTCTCTTTCCCCCAATCCACAAATCTCTGTTAATTACCACTCTGCTCTCTGCTTCTGGTTTGTTATACATTCCACATATAAGTGAGATCATGTTACATTTATCTTTCTGTGCCTGACTTATTTCATTTAGCATAATATTCTCCAACTTCAACCATGTTGTTGACAATGACAGAATTTTCTTTATTTTTGAGGCTGAATTGTATATTTGTAGCATATCTCCTTTATCCATTAATATGTTGATGGATACTTATGTTAATTACCTAAGATAAATAAATACTGATGAAGTGAACATAGGAATGTTATCTCTTCAATAACCTGACAAGATATTTGGAAAGTATCAAAAGTTGCATTGCTGAATTAAATGGTAATTATGTTTTGCAGTGTTTTGAGGATCTGTCATTCAGGTTTCCATAGTAACTTTAGTAGTTTACATTCCCACCAACAGTTTTTGTGCTATCTATTCATTGGCTCATTAATACCACAAATATTCACTGAAGATCTACTATAAATGAAAGATCTAGCTGGGTCTAAAAATAAAGAAGAGAAGGAAGAGTTTAACAAAGGAAATAGAGGCCTGAACAGTACTCCTTATCCTCCTCATTGTTGTAAAATGCTATTACTGACCACTTATTATATTTTATCCATTTTACATATTTAATAATTATATAATAATTTTATTACATTGTATACCTTATCATGTATCAGGCATGTGCTTTACTTATGTTACTGAAACAAAGCTCCAATTTTAGTTAAACTTTCTTTGAGGGTTTTAGGATGATTTCAAAATGAAGGTCATATGTGAAAAAGGCTTTAAAGGTTAAACATAATTCTGCAAGTAAGAAAGCATATTTCGTCTGTAACTATAAAGTTCTGAAACAGTATGATGTAAAAGTTTGTTAGTAAGTGGCTTGAGGTACCTGGTCTGTAGTATTTTCCACCAAAAATTTTGGCCTTATTTGGCTGTAATCGATGGAAATAGATCAATGGAATTTGAGTTCACATAGTTTCAAAAAAGTCACTGTTCTTCAAACATTATTTGAAATTATTTGTGTGTATATCTTGTTTCATATTGGAATTATAAGCTTTTAGAGAACAGGGTCCAGATATCTTGTTTCTTTCATTAAACTTAGTATATTAATATAGCAAAGACTAAATAAATGAGTAGAGGGGACAATAGAGCTAGAAAATGGTTACATCTGCAGGTAAACTAAGTAGAAAAAATAGTGTAACTACCAAAAATTATATGACAATGCTAATATAATTTCTGAAGCTGATGGTTCACTCTTTTGCAACATGCTAATGAAGCCAAGAGTTAATGTATGATGCTGAAAGCATTTTATTTCATGCACAGACACAGATATCGACCCTGACCCTGACCTATACTTTCAAGAAAGAACTTGTGAAGTATCCACATATGAGAGAAATATACTCTATTATCTTGTATATCTAAAAGGAACAACAACAACAACAACAAAGGATCCTGTGAGAGAAAATGTATCAACTGATGCAAATCCATCATCATGAGTAAAAAACAAAAATAAACAATCAAATCAGCTTAAAGTGAAAGCATGTATCTCTTCCTGGTAGAGAGCTGAAAAGTAGTATCTATATTAGAAATGTAGCAATATTTTTATAGTTGATCTCATTTAATCAGTTACATATAATTCACCTCCTGTTACAAATTTACATTGTTTTTTGCATACTTTATAAGGAAATGTGACTTCAAAATGAGTAAGGAAGTATGTCTTTAAGACTCTTTAGTTTATTTCCTCTTCTTGCTAGCAGTAGTAATAGACTTCTATTTCTCAATATGGAATACAAGGTCAGATTCAGGGACCTGTTGCTTCATGTACAATGATTTAGATAGAACATGAGTAAATCTTTGTTAATGTGATCTTTCAGGTCTTTACAAATCAAAATAAGAACCAAAACCTAAATCTCATTTTTATCTTTCATATTCTGAAGAAAGATTAGAGACACACACAGATACATCATGAAATCTCTGTCATCCTATGAAAATAGAAAGGTTCGGGCTTAATTCTAAGTTTCAAAAAGTTTCTCAGAGAAAAATTCAATTTTTTAAAATATATTTTCATTTTAATATAGTCACAAAATAATACTTTAGTAATTTCATTCCCTATAATGACTTATAATGATCATTTCATCAACTAGGTTTTTATTAGGAGATACCTAATAGCTTTCTGAAACTCAATTTGACATTAGATGAAATAGGAAGACAGAAGGCCTATTGAAAAAAGTAGCTAAATAATACTGAGCAATTAGTAATTACTATTAGTATAAAATTGAAGTGATATGAGAAAAAATTACGTTTAGCCAATATTCAGAGAGGGAGAAATAGTGCCTAACCTGAAAAACAGTTTTAATTGTCTTAATCATATTAGTTTACAACACTCATTTTAGTTAGTGTACATTGTCTTAATTTCTATTAGTTCTTAGTCTTCTGATATTTATATTGAGGTTGTGTTTTTCTGGTATTATAAGGCTAGGATGCATGGGTTTCTCCGACCTCATACAACTACCTGAATGTTTATGTGAACTCTTCCATCTTTTCTTGCCTCAGTTTATCTTTAGGCACAAAGAAAAAAAAATGGTGCATTGCAAAGTGAGTTGTGAGAATACCACAACCAAGAACCTTGTGACCGACTCACAAGTGGGTAAGGTTGACACAAGACATTCAGAGAAGAAGAAAATTTTTGAAAAGGATTTCTTTGGAACGAGTTATACTTAGATTCCTGTCTTCCCATTGAATTAGAATGAGAATATCTGCCTTATCTAACTTGAGCCTAATGAGAAAGGTTTCAGGTGATTCCTGTGAGAGTTTAAGAGGCATCCCTGGTAATTGAGAGATTTAGTGGGCTGGTGCTTGAGTGAGGACCAAATAGTTAAAGGGACTAATGTCAACCCATTTTTCAGGACTCTGATATACTGTAATGATGTCATACATTGCATTCCCCAGATAGCAGACTTTGAAACAGAGATTAGCTTGCTGTAAAGAGTTTGCTCAGTGAATATTCTTGCGGTTGTGGGGTGGAATAGCTGTGAAGGAAGACAATGCTGAAGGAGAAGCTCAATGACCTTCCTGAGTTTACCTGACTTAGGATATGGGAGCTAGTCTGTTATGTTCCTGTCTTCACCAGTCTTTGGACACACACTGCACATAGAAGGAAGTACCCCCCAGAGAAGGCTGATTGCTAACAATAAGTCTCCCACTACTAGAATTAATTCCTTCTTCCTCAAGGGAAATCTGGATAGTGCATCACAATTTCCATCACAATTCCAAACAAAATTTTTAAAAAAGGTTGTTTTGAAGCTGAAAAGCAAGTCAGAGAAGGAAGTTAATAGTAGAGAGATTAAAATTTACAAATACAATGAATTCTAATTTTGTCAAACAGACGATGTTTAGTGTTTTGATAAATTTAGGTGAAGGTGAAGTAAATGGGTGAAATGTAAGACATCAGTATTGTGTAGTAAGCTTTTAAGGACAAAAGAAATTATGCCTTGTTTTGTTAGTGCTGTATGTCCCTAAAGCATCATCATGTTGGTTGCAGGTTGTTTTTAATTGTGAATCTGTTATAGCTTGCCTGTGTTCCTGTGTCATACTGAAAATACAGGCTTGTTATTTTTAACTGTGTTCTTCTCCAAATGTGCTAGATAAGCATAGAAAAATCTGTTAATCTGTATGTCTCCTATGTACAATTTTGAAATTTTTACCCAGAGAATCCCAGGCATGTGTAATGTTTAAAACATCCTACCTATCTGAAGCAAGACAGTATTTTAATCATTAAAAAATAACATCAGTTTCAATGTGATATTTGAAATCTTTTCTAAAACTCAAAACACCATAGTAGAGGATTGAAAAACATTTATTTGGCTCTCATCTTCAATTAATAGAAGGTTAAATATTACTGTGATTACTTCTTTGATCTGACTATATTAGTTTTCTGCCACTATAATGAAATACCTGAGATAATTAAACTATAAGAGAAAAGATGTATTTTGGACTACCATTTTAGTTGTTCAAGTCCACAATTCAGTGGAATCATTGTTTTGGCTTGTGGTAAGGCAAAACATCATGATAGGATTGTAAGCAAACTATGTATGCACTCCATATGTAGTCAGCAAAAGAAAGAGAGGAAGAGTCTGGGATCTCACAAACCCCTAAAGATCTCCTACCAAGACTCACCTCCTAAAGTTCTATGACCTCTCAAAAGTACCAGCTTAGGAAATAAAACTTTAACTCATAGGTCTTTGGGGGAATATTCAAGTTCCACACTACAGCAATAACTGTCAATTCTTGATTTTTTTTAAATATATATATTTTTAGTTATAGTTGGACAGAATACCTTTATTTTATTAATTATTTTTATGTGGTACTGAAGAGTGAACCCAGGACCTCACATGTGTTAGGTGAACGCTCTACCACTGTGCCACAACCCCAGCCCCTGACTATCAATTCTAATGTTGACACACTTATTGTAGGCCCAAATAACTGAGTTAAATTGTACAGTCAGAATATAAATATTTAATTCCTTCTGATGTTCAATTTATCACTTTTATCATTTTAAAAATATGCGAAGTGAATATAAGGAAAACACTACTTTAGTAAAAATAAGTGTTTATTATTATGTTTTTTTTTTACTAATCCCAATATATCTCCTCAACTGTATCAGCGTTCAAATAAACTCAAAAAACTTAGTAATTTTTTGAATGAAATAAAAAATGATATAAGAGTTCAGGAACACCACTGCACCATACTAGAGAACAGAACTGGTGTGTCTTTGACCAATTGGTTAAAATATAAATTCCAGCGATGACATTTTATAAGGTGATTTCACCAAACAAGACTTTGAAGAACACAAGTAAACTGAGTCACCAGTGTGTCCTCAAAATGTCTTTGGGATTTCTTAGGCCTTTTACAACTTTCAGACTTAAGGAATCAAACCAGTTTGGTGTGTAGGGGGAGTCTGTGGCAATATGTTCATTACAAAATTGAACAGTATTTAACCTTCAGCCTACACAAATAAGAATCAAATTTGCGCATGCCCTTCTGCCTGACTGTTTGACATTGTTGTACAGAATTCTTAAAACCAGCCGTGCAGCCTTCAATTTTGTTTTCAAATTGACTCAATCATTGTTTTAGTCAGCTTTTTCACTGCTGTGACCGGAAGACCTGACCAGAACAATTTTAGAGATGGAAAATTTATTTGGTGGTTCACAGTTTCAGAGGTCTCAATCCATAGACGGCCAACTCCACTTTTTAGGCTGAGGTGAAACAGGACATCATGGTGGAAGGGCACGGAGGAGGAAAGCAGCTTAGGACATGGCACCAGAAGCAGAGAGTGCTCTCCTCAGCAGGATAAAGCATCAACCCCAAAGTCACACCCTAGCTGCCTACACTTACTAGCCAATTGATCCCTCTCAATTAATGTACTGACTAGATTAATGTACTGATTAGATTAAGGCCCTCATAAACCAATCATTTCAACTCTAATCTTTCTTGCATGGTCTAATACATGAGTTCTTGGAAGACAACTCATACCTAAACTGTAACAATCTTTCTGTTTCTTTTCTTAATAAAGCTATGCTTTGGTTAATCTATTACCTAAAACCTTACTTCTCAATACATGTTCAAAAGATCAGTGGCATTACCATCATCTGGGAGCTTGTTAAAAATGCACAACCTTAAGCAGGGGATCATGGCACATGCCTGTAATCTCTAGCAAATCAGGAGACTAAGGCAGGAGGATCCCAGGTTTGAGGCCAACCTCAGCGACTTCACCAGACCTTCAGCAAGTTATAGAGATTGTCTCAAAACAAAAAACAAAAAGGAATGGGGAATTAGCTCTGTGATAATGGGCCTCTTGGTTCAATCCCCAGTACCAAAAAAAGAAAAAGAAAAAGAGGGAGGGCAAGAAAAAAAATGCAGAATCTTGGGTAAGAAAATATCTCACTGTGATTTTGATTTGCATTTCTCTTATGATCCATGAGGTTTAGCACTTTTTCATATAACTGTTGGCCACTTACTTGCATTCTTTTGAGAAATGTACAATCAGATAATTTGTCCATTTTAATTGGATTACTTATATTTTTTATTGTTGAGTTTTTGAGTTCTTTATCTTTTCTGGATATTAATCCCTTGTTGGCAAAATAATTTGCAAATATTTTCTCTCATTCTGAAAGTTATCTCATCCCTTTGTTAGTGTTTCCTTTGATGTGCAGAAGCTTCTTAACTCAATATAATCCAATTTGTCTATTTTTGCTTTTGTTGCTTTTGTGCTTTTGGAGTCTTATCTAAAAAAAAAATCATTGCCTGGACCAATGTTTTAAAATGTTTGCCAGTTTTCTTCTGGTAGTTTGATCATTCCAGGTCTTACATTTAGATTTTTAATCCATTTTGAGTTGCTTTTTGTATGTGGTAAAAGACAGAAATCTAGTTTCCTTCTTCTGTGTATGGATGACCAGTTTTTATAGCACTATTTCACCTTAGTCAGAATAGCAATTATCAAAAAAGTGAAAGATAACAAATACTGATGAGGATGAAGAGAAAGGGGAACACTTACATACTGTTGGTGAGAATGTAAATTAGTAGAACCATATGAAAAATAGTATCAAATTTTCTCAAAAAACTAAAAATGGAACTGTCATATGATCCACCTATCCCAATACTAGGTATTTACCTGAAGGAAACAAAATCAATATGTCAAACAGATACCTGCATTCATGTTTATTGAAGCACTATTTCCAGTAGTTAAGATGTGTTCATCTGAGGTCAATTGAAAGATGAATGCATAAAGGAAATGTCATTTGTATACTCAACAGAATATTATCCAGCCATTAAAATTAGGACAGGGTCAATAAAGAAAAGTTGGATAATACTTTCTGAAATAGAGGTAGGAGAAGCAAGTTCTATATTTACAGTAGACGGTACAGCACAGTAGTATGACTATAGTTGACAATTTATTACTGGTTTTAGAAAGAACTAGAGGAGATGAGTTCATAGACTCCAAATACAAAGAAATGACAAATATTGAAGGAGGTGAAAAATGCTGATTATGCTGATTTGACCATTATGCATTGTATACATGTATCAAATTATCACACTGTACCCCATAACTAGGTAAAAGTACATGTCTATTAAGAATAAACTTTTGGGGCTGTGGATGTGGCTCAAGCGGTGGCGCACTCGCCTGACATGCGCAGGGCACTGGGTTCGATCCTTAGCACCACCTAAAAATAAAATAAAGATGTTGTGTCCACCAAAAACTATAAAATAAATATTAAAAAATTCTCTCTCTCTCTCTCTCTCTCTCTCTCTCTCTCTCTCTCTCTCTCTCTCTCTCTTAAAAAAAAAGAATAAACTTTTAAGCTGGGCATAGTGGTGCAAACCTGTAATCCTAGCTGGTTAGGAGGCTGAGGCAGGAGGATCAAAGCCCACCTCAGCAAAAGTGAGGAACTAAACAACTCAGTGACACCCTGTCTCTAAATAAAATACAAAATAGGGCTGAGGATGTGGCTCAGTGGTCTAGTGCCTATGAGTTCAATCCCCAGTACCCCCAAACAAACAAACAAACAAACAAATCTTTTAAATATGAAGAACCTAAAGTTCCACCTTGGATCTACTAAATTAAAATCAGTATTTTAATGAGATACTCAGATGATTCCTATGCACATTAAATTGTGAGATACAATGGTCTTAAGGACTCTCCCCTTGGAGGGGAGTCATCAACTTTCTGGAAACAAGAAAAGTGTGCCGTTTTCTTGCAACTTTCCCTGTTACTATATCTATCCAGTGAATTTTTTTTTCTCATTTTCCTTCTCCTTCTCCTTTTCTTTTTATGTCTTTAGAATATCATTTCATCCTTTTAGCACTTCTCAGTCAGGCAAAATTTCAAATTAGGTTATGTTTATCTTTGCTTCATATGTCTGATGTAGCCTTTCCCTTTGTACTCTTGCTACTCTCTCTCCTCTTCCTCTCAGCAGAGACGGTGATGTTTCAGAATTTAGTCTCCCCTTCCATTCTTGGTTCATATTACTCTTCCCATTGCTTGCATGGTCCAGCCACACTAGCTTCCTTTCTATCAACACACCAAAAATCTTTTGCACTCTGGACTTTTCCCCTGCTTTTCTCTGCTCTGAATACACCATCACGGAGCTCTCTATGTGTACATGTTGGCTCCTTCACATGTCTGGTCTCAGCTGAAATATCTTGTCCTGTGTGAGTCAGTTTATAAAAAATATGTAATTTAGAAATATCCACTTTATTATTTTATATTAGATATTAGTTCCAAGCCCATATCTGAAACCAGTGGTTTCAGATCATGATATGTACTTGGAACTAATATCAAATGAAAAATAATGTTTCATGTTTCCCTGAATTTTCTCACATGGAATAGTGTTTGATCAATGAATTGGGTCCTTTATAATTACTTGTGGAATCAATAAAGGAATAAATCAATGAATAAATCTCCTTTTCTTATATTTTCTTTATTCAATTTGGATAATTAACTAACACATACTGAGCACATACTATGTTTTAGTCATTTTCCTAAGTGGTAGTGATAAGAGTAAAAAAAAAAAAATCTGTTGTTCTTGGATTACCCATGATCTAGAAAAGGCATGCATAATGACAGATTATATTAAATGAATAGGATCTGATAGGAGAACAGGTCATTTTAGACTGAGAAATGAAAGTAAAACCTTGTATAAAAGAACTTGATGACTTAATTTAATAGTGAAATGATGAAATTCGTCATGGTTACTGATTTCAAAATCATTCTAATAATGGAAGAAAATTCATTGTATATAAGTACAAGGAAGGAAAGACAAGAAAATTCAGTAGTCTGTATATTACCAGAAAGAATGTATAGGAAAAATTTGATTGTATATGAATAACTTAGGGATCTTGTTAAATAAGAAATTGTCTATAGCTCAAGCATGAGCTTTTGAAGGTGATCACAGATATTCTGAGTAACTTGATTCCTCTACTTTTCCCTTCTTGAATACAAATAAATTTACACAAAACTAAAAAAGCATGCAAGCAAACAAAGCATGATTTAAATAGCCACTGTGAGCACTGAGGGTGTAGTTCAGTGGTAGAATATTTGCTTATCATGCATGAAGCCCTAACAATCCCCAGGACCACTAAAAAAACATGACTGTGAAAGCCAAAATGCACAAGACAATTAAGGATATAATTATATTCTGGGTATTGCACAGGGAGAGCTTTCATTGATGAAGAAGAACATGTCAAAGAAGGAAATCATAAGGAGTTTGTAAAACAAGCAAGTGAATAAGGATGATAGAGGCAAGCCTGATCTTGGAAGATACCTGGACAAGGTGGTTGTGTTACTTGGCTTTTTCTTGTTGTGACAAAAGGACTGGCCAGAACAACTTAGAGAAGGATAAGTTTATTTTGAGCAGACAGTTTCAGAGGTTCAGCCCATAGTTGGCCAACTGCATTGCTCTGGGCCTAAAGTGAGGCAGAACATCATGGTGGAAGGTTGTGTAGGAGGAAAGCTACTCACTTGATGGTAGCCAGAAATGAGAGAGAGAGAGAGAGAGAGAGATGCAAGCACATGGCACATGGAGGGGGCACAAGAGAAATAATATAAATCCCAAAGGTTCATCCCCAGTGACCTACTTCACCCAGCTATGCCCCAACTACATATAGTTACCACCCAGACAATCCATTCAAATGATCAATCCATCAAAGGGATTAATCCATATGGATTAATACACTGATTAGGTGACAACTCTTAATCTAATCATTTTACCTTCTGCATTAACACCAGAGATTTAGGGAGACACTTCATATCAAAATCATACCAGTATCTTTTGCCATTTCTCAAAATACAAAAATTATTGGGAGGATTTCTTAGCATTTTCTGACTTTCAGAAGCAGAGGGCTCAGGTAAAGTTCAAAATTTTCACCACAAACTTCCTCTACCTTGTAGAATTCATAGGAATAAAATTTAGTCTTCCCATTTTCTTTCAACTGTCAAAATGTGGCTCACAGGTATTCATATGTCAGCTTCAGCAGTAAGAAGATAAATCAGAATACAAAAAGTCAGGTAAAGTTGAGAATATATCAAAATATTCTAGCACTATCATGCGACTTTAGATTTAAAAAAAATAGAAAATGAAGCTGAAATAAGTCATTATTTTTTAGAATAGCGCACAGTGTTAAAACAGTGAAGAATTACAGTCAGTATGATTAATCTTTTGTGGTTTAAAATTTACTAACTCCCTGAAATCATGTCACATCTGCTTAAGGCATTAAGTCAATCAGAACTTGTGTTTTATATTGAATTTTAATAGTAAGAAAGATGAAGATAGTATGTATAGCATTTAGTTAGTGCTCTATAAATATTTACTAGTGTGATTATAAATATTTAATTATGCTTACATAACATTACTAGATATTAATATACTTCCAAATTGTATTTAAAATTTACATCTAAAATCTATGTCTTAGAGATGAGAAGGCACATCCATTCAGAGAGAACAAAATGAGTGACTGTTAACAGGATAATTTTGTTTTCCAACATTTTGGCAGAGTCTAGAATCATTCTTTATTGGTCAAAAAAATTTTTAGAGGTTACTTTTGGTATCTAATGGGTGGAGGCTATAGATACTGCTAAACAACCTCCTATGCACAGAACATTCCCTCAAAACAAAATTATTTAGCCTGAAATGACAGTATGATGAGTTTGAAAGTCCCTGACCTAAATAAGTTGATACATGGATGAATATGTGCTTTTTTTTTTTTTTAGAAATCTAGATGTAATAAATTATTATATTTGTAATTTCTGGAAATTAAAAAATGCTGTTCCTTATCAGTTAGAAAAGCTATGACAATTTATCACTCTAATCCTTTGTGAAAATGTTTAATTATTTGTTGCCAATATTCATATTCAGAAGGAGTCAAGATCTGGTTTTAACTAGAATAGACAAAAAAAAAATCACTTTAATTTTTTATATTGTCTCTCCAGTCCAACATAATAAGCAAAAATGGTGAAAGAATAAAGCCAATACAATACAGATGTAAATCCTAAAATTCTAACACATTATTAATTTGGGCCATTGACCCTTAGTTGATGAAAGCAATAAAAAGAAAAAAAATTGAAAATTCTGGCTTTAAAATATTTCTCAGGGCTAGGGTTGTGGCTCAGTGGTGGAGTGATTGCCTAGCATTCACAAGGCACTGGGTTTGATCCTCAGCACCACATAAATGTAAAATAAAGATATTGTGTCCACCTAAAACTAAAAAATAAATATTACAAAAATATTTCTCAAAAATATTTTATTTTGGCATATTTGAGAGAGAAAAAGATTAATTGTTCTTGTCTTTCTATACTTAAAAATTCATGGGCCTATATCAAGAGGACATTTTAAATTAAATTGGGGGAGAGTGAATATCTACGACACAAAGAAAATGTAGTTAGTGAATTGGTAGGCAATTTAAAACAAAACTAGACTGGCTATGTTCCTGTATCTAAAGTATTTTGAGTTGTAACAAAAATATTTCAGAAGTTGTAGTAACCCACATCAGAGCATATGTAAGGGCAAAATACATAAAGCCACTGGAAATTGTCAATCAACTGAAAGTTTGGCTCAAAAAAAAAAGTGAAAATTTGAAGTGATCATTGCTATTATTTGTGCACATGTACATATATTAACAGATTTATTTAATTCTTTCTGAATTACAATTTATATGATATATTGACATTTAAAATTCCTAAGTCATCTCTATAGCCAGACATTTGTTTCTTAAATAAAGAAGCTTTCTAGCACACTTGTTTTTCTTATATTTCTTTGGTTTTTCCCTCACTGCCACATTGTCTCTAGTTATTTTGGAAAAAAAAAATGTGTGGGTTAGGTAGAATTTCTTTAAAGTTTGTCATTTCATGAAACTCAGATCACTCTGTAGAACTGAGTTGGAACTAATGTAAGATCAGGATTCCACAGGCAGAAATTGCTGTACCATATCCTGTTAAAATTAAATTTGCTCCACCCTATTTTATCTTCCCACATAGTATTAATAGGCTCATCAGTGAAACCTGAGGCTTGAATAAGCATAAGATAACACAAAGGAGGACACATATCTTTCCCTCTATTCATCTTAGGTATTAACAAGAGAAAAGTATACAATTATTTACTATAAGTTTTATTTGACACAGGAATTTTCCCAAGGAGACAAAGATCCAAATAAATGGTCAAACCTATTTTTTTTTTTTTAAATTTGGCTTGAAGTGGCTATGATGGAGTAGCAAGGGTGTGATCTCATGGTAACGCAGCTAGGGAAACTTAGCAGTACCTGTTTGTTCATATTCTTCTTTGTGACTCTTATCTTCAGATGTAAAGATGCTCTTCTAGAATAGGCAGAACATCTCTCCCTCATATCTTCAGGAGGTCAGAAAACCCTATTCGACTATTTCAGGAGAGAAGGGCAAGGGAAAATCAGAATGTCCTTTCTACTTCTACTCAATACACCAGAGTGCTATACGTTGGGGAGTATGTCCTGAACCCCATCCATAACAAGAGCCAGGCAGTTAATTAATGAACCTGTAGCCTTCACGAGGACTGTGGCAAACTTGAGTGTGTAAGACCTGTAAGGAGGACTGGAGATGTAGTTTCTGGTTTTCATTCTCATATGTTACATTGTATCACAATGGGTTTAGTGTCCAGTATCACTAAACATTCTGGTTTATTTTATTTGTTTTGTTTTTGCTTTATTTTACAAAAAGCCATAAAGTGTTATTTTAATGAACTATACTGTTTTAGTAAGCTTTTTCACTATTGTGACTAAAGAATCACCAGCACAATTGTAGGAGAGGGAAAGTTTATTTGAGGGCTCACAGTTTCAGAGGTCTTCCTTCAGGGAAGGCGGGCTCCATTCTTCGGGGCTCCAGGTGAGGCTGAACATCATGGTGGGAGAGGGTGGGAGAGGAAAACAGCTCACATTGTGGTGATCAAGAAGCAGAGAGGAAGACTCTAGCTGTAGATACAAAATATATACCCCATAGCCATGCCCCCAGTTAACCACTTTCTCCAGCTATAGCCCACCTGCCTCCAGTTACCATTCAGTTAATCCAATCAGGGATTAATTTACTGATTGTGTTTCACTGAATCCACTCATTTCTCCTCTGAACCTTCTTACATTGTCTCAAACATGAGCTTTTAGGGGATTCCTCATATCCAAACCATAACATATACTAAACTAAAAATGTGCCTGTTTCTCTTTCTATTCCATTCCTTTTTGTTGTTATTATTATTTTTTTAAATGCAGTACATGATACATATTTGGAAACACTGGTATGAGACTTCTGAATGACCAAAGTGGTGACATTTTTCACGAAGTATATGTACTAAATAAAACATTTGCATTCTACTAGAAATCCACTCAAATAGTTGACACTGGTGTTTGAAATGCCAGGATTCATGTTTTCATAAAAAGAACCAGGATGTGACTTTAAGAAACTGTCTCATTAAGCAAATAAATCTCTCATAAAATTCCAAAATATCATTGTTGACCAAGGCAGACACTTATCAGATAATTATTCACATAAAGTGTACTTTAATTAGACATTTTGGACTTGGGGAAAGACTTAGATATGTGAGGTAAAAAATGTGTGTTCTTGGTAATAGAAATGTTTGCCCTTCATTTCTGAATTTTCCGTACTTTAAAACATGTTTTTCTTTTATTATCCCAGGAAGGATGAGATCAGTAAGCCAATTCAATAGACCCAAACCAGATATATTTACATCCCAAGTGTGTTGCAGAGATGGTGGTACGAATTGACTCGTCATTTTAATACAGCTCTTGATGAGAACTTGGAAATCATTCCTAATTGTTCAGAATTTTTACTTAATACTAGAATTACCTGAAAGATTTTCAAAAATTTTCATGCTCTGGTTGCATCTCATAACAATTAAATAAAAACTTTTTGGTGGGGCATAGAAGGGGCCCAAACATCAGTAAGTTCTACATTTTATTGATACTACTAACTCATAAACTACCATTTTCCCTGATGTTATGGTTTGGATGTGAGGTGTCCCCCAAAAGCTCATGCCTGAGACAATGCAAAAAGGTTTGGAAGAGAAATGATTGGGTTATAACCTTAACCTAATCAGTGAATCAATCCCTAATGGGGTCAACTGAGTAGTAATTGGAGGCAGGTGGGGTGGGGCTGGAGGAAGTGGTTTATTGGGGGCATGGCTATGGGTTATATATTTGAATCTGGCCAGTGGAGTTGCAGTCTGTTTTCTGGTCACCATGTGAGCTGTTTTACTCTGCCACACTCTTCTGCCATGATGTTCTGCCTCACCTTGAGCCCGGAAGAATGGAGCTGGCTTTCTATGAACAATACCTCTGAAACTTGTGAGTCCTTGAATAAACTTTTCCTCCTTTAAAATTGTTCTGGTCGAGTTCTTTAGTTGCAGCAGTAAAAACACTGACTAAAACATCTGATATTAACTAGAGTTCTCTATTAAGGCAGGAAGTTAATAAGAGTCTTAAAATAAAAACTGAAGGTACACTGTGGGAGTATAGTGCAGTAGTAGAGTATGTGTTCATCATATGCAAGGATCTGGGTTCAATTCCAAGCACCAAAACAAGATGAAAACAAGAAATGAATGGACAAAAATTTACAAGAGTTATATAAGTTTCATTCATATGACATTTTTTAAAACAAACACAGATTAATGTGTACTTTGTGCTGGACACCTTGCTTTGGGATCTGAGATGAAAAGATGAATAAAATACTTTTGACCCCTTGAAGGTTTAGAAATCAATTAATTGAATCATTTATTATGCATGGATAAACGCAATGTTAAAAATATTTTTTTGTGGAAATGTGCTGCTAGTGATAAATGTCCAATTTGACATGGAAATTAATGTGAGATATATGAGGGGGAAGAACACTCAGAAATTGTTTAACTGAACCTGGACAATGAATAGGTGTGTTTGGTCACAGTAGAATGGGACAGTAGGAGGGATGCATTTGACATGGATAAGAATACTTTGTTCATATTGATTTCCTAAAAACTATCAGTCTGAATGTAAATCACAAGATGATTATGCTCACTAGATTTTAGAATATAAGCAACTTAAAATTTCTTTTTGTGGTTAATTTTATTACATAATTTACCTTTAAAATTTTGATTATCCTTGTCAGAATTAAGTTCTTATATTCTAATGTACATCATAACCACTCTGAAGATTTTTAGAAAAAACACTGGTTGTACCCCGCCCTGCCTCCCTATTTCTGATTCTAGAGGTCTGGGTTGAGGTCCAGGAATTTGTATTTTTAACAAGTCCCCCTGTTGCTGATGCTTCTCGTGAAGGGACTACCCTTTGAGAACCACTGTTAATAAGAATGCTGGAATAAGTTTCAGGTGATCTGGGTTGTGCTCACGTGAGGAATCTATGCATTTCACCTGTAAAATAAAGAGGTTGGACTGTATCTTAGTTCATTTTCTGTTGCTGTAACAGAATACAACAAACTGAGTAATTTACAAAGAGCAGAGACTTGTTTCTCAGTGTTGAGCCTGGGAAGTTGAATACAAAGGCGTGGGCTTCTGGAGAGGGCCTTTCTTTTGTGTGTGACTTAATGGGAGGCAGCACAGCCAGAGCAAGGACACAGAGCTCAGGTCTCTCTTCCTGTTCTTATAAAGTCATTGAATCCTATCATGATCTCTTTTGACCCTTCAAACCCTAATTAACTCCCAGGGATCCCATCTCTAATAATGAGTGCTCTTTCAAATTGAAACAGTACTATTTTTGAGTATTAAGTCTCTAAGAAATTCAGTTCAATCCCTAAATTTTAATACCTAATCAGGAAAAGAAAAGTCCAGTAGGTCAGATTCCCTCTCCTTTGCAGTTCATAGATGATTTTTCCTCCATTCAGTGTCTCAACATACCCTCTGAAATTTGCAAGATGCTTTTCAGGGTGTGTTTTCCAACCTCTGGTCTTGTTTTTCTCTGAAAGGAATTTTGGTATTTAAACAGATTAATGTGTATTTCTTTATCTTAATTCATTTCCATTGCTTTTTTAGGGGTTGGTACATCTTATCTGTTAGCTGACCCATAGTTTAAAATTCTCATTCAGCTCTATCTTTCTGTGGTCCATTTTGCAAAGTTGGGGAACTCAAGCAACTTTAAACTTCAGAACACATAATGATGGTTGGGCCAGTGGAGGGAGCTGTTTACTTGGGAATCACTGACTTTCTTGGTATATAGTGCATAGAAACACAATTTTCATTGTTAGTGAAGAACCTAGTGCCAAAACATTTATTGCTGAGTTGACATTTTCGCCGAGCAGAACCACTTATCTTGCTTCGAATTTAGAGAGAAATTTACCTTATATCATTGCTTCGAAGTCTGTACCTTCAATGGCTTTTGTTACTATGAAGAAGATTGGTAGGAGAAGCAAGTGAGAAGAAAGGATGGGACAGGAGAAGGGCTGAATTATATGAACAGTTCCTTATTAGTAAGCAAATAGCAGCCTTAAATCATGAAAGGGATAAATTATCATTGATTAAAAAAAATGTACAAGAAAAGTAGTACTCCTGCCTCTGTGTATATTTACCTTCCAAGTCACATTTTCTTTGGAGTTCCAGAGTTAATGATTATTTATTTTAATAAAATGAGTAGATTTAAATTGATTAAATACAGAGTGTTGAATTTCAGGACTAATGAATAATCCTTCTAATCTGAAAAAGGCCAGGTGTAAGAATAGAAAAGAATGTTTAATAATGCCTGATAAAAATTGAGAATGAGGCTTATATAATATGAAATTTACCTTTTAGGATCAAAAATTTAAAGTGCTACTATATATCATTGGCTCATGGTGGTTCAGAATACCTCATAAATTTATAATTCATAACTGTTTTATTTGTTAAATATTTATGAGAACACTAATAATAATAAAACAGTTTATGATACTCAGTAATTTGTTTCTAATTTCTCCAACTCTAAATTCATCATAGTTATTAGATTTATATGTGAAAAATATCTCAATTGAGAATATATAAATTTCATCTATTTTGTTTAGTTATTAAGTAATTTCTCATTTATGTTTTCACATATACTTTTATAATTCCTACACTCTTCAATAACTAAAAAAAGAAAATACAGTTCTGTTAAAAATCTTAAAAAGAGCAATGAAAAATGAAAAGTCAGTGTAAGTTTACATAACCGAACAATGTCAAGGAACTTTATAATATATAGCACATCCTGATTAAATTTCATCTTTGAGGGGGAAAAAAAAAGCTCTCAATATGATGATTCAGAAACCTGAGAACCAAGGTTTAGAAATTCAACTAATGTCTTTAAAGTATTACTGCACTACTCTTATTTAGACCAAGAGAAGTTTGTGAGCTGCTTTGCATTTTAATCAAGTAGATTAAGCCCTGTAAATCCTTTAGTTGAGATTTTCTATGATAGCTGGCAGTTCTCAGTAATAAAAAAGTCAAGTTCAGAAGCCTTTGCTGGGAACTGTTTAGTTTTGCAAGACTCCTCTCTTCCTACAAAAGCACTAAGACTATTTCACACGATTTGTCTCTCTTGCCCAGAGAGATGATAATAAGCAAATTTGGATTTTGAACTGTGTTTCAGTTTAATCAGGGACATTACTAAAAATCTTATTTCAGGCAAATGTGTAGTTCTTTTTTATATCTCATCCCTAGGAATCATTAATATGATTTCCTTAACATCAAATCTATGAGAAAATAATACTTATGGGCATCAACATTTTAATTGATTGTCAACTTTTATACAAGGGTTATTTAAAATCATAAGCTAGATTTATTTATAACTTTAAAAAATATTAAGTGAATTTGGTATTAGAGCCCACAACCTTCTTATATAATGACATTTTAAAATCTGTTTGCTATTTAATAATCATATATGATCCTTAATAACAAAATCAGAATCATAATTCTTAAACCTTCACCTTGGCAGCATGCATTCAATTTTATTGTCTCCTCTGCTGGCCTGAAATCACTAATGAGAGCCTGCATGTCATAAGGCAGTGCCGATTGACCATCAGATGCAGAGCTTAGTCAACTGTGTAATGAAGTCTTGTTTGTTTGCTTTCTTTTGTATAGCACTTAGTAAATCTCGACACATTTTCAGCTGCTTAGTGATATTGCTCATTTCTTCACTTCTCCTAAACTTTTTTGCATCATTTTGCTAACCATTACTGAACTTTATTTCATCTTGCATACCTAGTAAGGCAGTGCCAAAGTAATTGGCACTAGAGCAACAAATAGGCACTAAAACAGGATAATAACACTTCTAACAGAGAAGGCATCAAGAGAGGATAAGAAAGTAGAAACTATGCTCACCATATTTCTTTACACAATTTAAAAAACAGATGTTTAAAATAAAAAAGCAAATACATGCTTGCTATCAAAATAAATAAATGAAAATATAAATAAAAGCACCATAGGGTGAACTGTGTAAGTCTCCTTGTAATATCTCTATATGAGGTGTTTACCAAGACCAAGACCAACAACCATTTCGCTGATTCTCCAGACACTTAGTTTTCATCAATTCATTTCTGACATGACCTGCTTAAAGACTCAGTCCCACAAGACTTCTCTGATTTCAAATTCCACTCCTAAATCTTGAACCACAAGTACTTTTGACTTCCTAGTTATGATGTAGGAGTCCCGTACAAACTTCCTTTAAAGTTTGCTACTTTGCCAGAAAAGCTCATAGAGTACAGGAAGTTTGTTTACATTTAATTTTTATTTCAAAATAAATGCAACTGAGGCACATCCAAAATGGAAGGACTAGGGCAAGGAATGGGGGTGCATGTGTGCATGGAACTTCCATGGTCCCAGCTTTCTAGCATTTGGATGTCTTTACCATCCTGATAGATTATTAAATGTAATTGTTCAGGAATTTTTAGGGAGCTTAATCTCCAGTCTATCTCCACTTTTTTTTTTTTTCCCCCACTCCGAAGTCCTAGGGATTAAACCCCTGGCCTTCTCCTGCATGCTAGACAAGTAGTCTACCAAGAAGCTACAACTCAGCTCTGCATCAGTCCTCCCTTTCCTGGAGTCCAGTATGTTGTCTTTCTGGGACAGTCCCATCCTGAGGCTATCTAGGAGCCATGATTTAATTTGCCTAATTAGCATAAACTCAGGTTTTGTTGTTGTTGTTGTTTTGTGTTTTTTTTTTTTTCTTTTTTTTTTAAGAGAGAGAGAATGAAAGACATTCAGACCTTCCTATCACTCAGGAAATTCTAAGTGTTTTAGGAGCACTGTCTTAGGAACCCTGGATGAAGACTGGATAAAGACCATCTTTAGTTATTGTTTTTCACTTTCCCTTTTCTGACCTTAAGAGGCCAGT
Source organism: Marmota monax (assembly GCF_021218885.2). Lineage (NCBI taxonomy): Eukaryota > Metazoa > Chordata > Mammalia > Rodentia > Sciuridae > Marmota > Marmota monax. The sequence goes on along the minus strand of NW_026695246.1, from coordinate 317,074 downwards.
TTGTATTCTCAAAATTTTTCCTGTGTGTCTCAGGGCTGACTTAACTTGAATCAAGAAAAAAGAAATAAGATACCATATATTATACAGATAAATTAGAGCACTAGAATTCAATAAACATCATGTTAATGTATAAATTAGTAGATATTTTATAGTTTCTAAATCTTGTATAAATGAGATCATACGTTTAAATATCTATAAAGTAATCCCAGAGATTGTACCATACTTTGACCATTCATCACTAATGGACAGTTAGAATTTTTCAGTTTTTATTTTTACCAATAATGCTATGATTAATATCAATTATGTACACACATATTGATGTATTTCTGTATGAAAGATTCTTTTCTGCAGCAAAGAATATGCACATTTAAAACCATTACTCAAAATTTACACTAAATATTGTAAAACCTAAACTCTATGCTAATTTCATTCATTTAAAATCTCAATTTAAGGAAAAAAAAATGTCAATATGCTGGTTGAAGCCTGTTTAATTTAAATGCGAGCATTATTCTAGATTCTCATATAATTTCTAATTGATTATTGTTGGTAATATAATATGAAAATTCAATAACACACCATATTAAGAATATGTACTGAATATAATCAAGAATTTATTTGGAGGTTAGAGAACTTTAATTACTTTGATTACTCCTTAAGTTTTACTTAAACTTTTCCTTCTCTTGTTTTTAGCTTTCTTATCAAATTTGGTGATTCAGAGATAATAAGAAATTGTCTACTAATGTAAAATTTCATTGTTATAACTTTAAAATTATGCATATTTTTCCATTTATGAGTACCCTTACAGTTTTTTCCTATTTCTAATGTAGTTTTTAAATATTCTTTCAAAATCTTAAAAAGTTTTCTCTATTTTGTTATTTCTTAAAGTCCACATTGAATGTCTTGTTTGTATCTATTATTGCTATCTAATTAAGACTACTACTATAGCTTTCATCTTTAATAATGTATTTATTTCATTTTTTCAGGTTTTTGTTTTTTCCTCTAGTTTATTGAGATGAAAATCTTATTTTATTTATTTTCAACTTCTGTTGTTGAAAATATTTAACAGTAAAATTTTTTAGTTGAATATCACTTTGCCTAGATTTCTAGATTTTTAAGATGCCTTTATTACTGTGTATTATTTCTATATTTTCTACAATTTTTATTTTGGTTTCTTCTTTAAACCACAAAGAGTATTCTAAAATTTTGCAAATTTATGGGGTTTTTTTGGGGGGAAAGTAGTTTTCTTTTGCTAATTTCTATTTTTTTTTAATTTTTTATTGTTGGTTGTTCAAAACATTACAAATTTCTTGACATATCATATTCCACACTTTGATTCAAGTGGGTTATGAACTCCCACCTTCACCCCATACACAGATTGCAGAATCACATCAGTTACACATACATTGATTTACATATTGCCATACTAGTGTCTGTTGTGCTCCACTGCCTTTCCCATCCTCCACCCTCCCCACCTCTCCCCTCCCCTCCCCTCCTCTCTCTCTACCCCCTCCACTGTATAACCCTGAGGGTCTCCTTCCATTTCCATGCAATTTCCCTTCTCTCTCCCTTTCCCTCCCACCTCTCATCCCTGTTAAATGTTAATCTTCTTCTCCTGCTTTTCGTCCCTACTCTGATCTTAGTTACTCTCCTTATATCAAAGAAGACATTTGGCATTTGTTTTTTAGGGATTGGCTAGCTTCACTTAGCATAATCTGCTTTAATGCCATCCATTTCCCTGCAAATTCTATGATTTTGTCATTTTTTAATGCAGAGTAATACTCCATTGTGTATAAATGCCACATTTTTTTTATCCATTCGTCTATTGAAGGGCATCTAGGTTGGTTCCACAGTCGTGCTATTGTGAATTGTGCTGCTATGAACATCCATGTAGCAGTGTCCCTGTAGCATGCTCTTTTTAGGTCTTTAGGGAATAGACCAAGAAGGGGAATAGCTGGGTCAAATGGTGGCTCCATTCCCAGCTTTCCAAGAAATCTCCATACTGCTTTCTAAATTGGCTGCACCAATCTGCAGTCCCACCAGCAATGTACAAGTGTACCCTTTTCCCCACATCCTCGCCAGCACTTGTTGTTGTTTGACTTCATAATGGCTGCCAATCTTACTGGAGTGAGATGGTATCTTAGGGTGGTTTTGATTTGCATTTCTCTGACAGCGAGAGATGGTGAGCATTTTTTCATGTACTTGTTGATTGACTGTATGTCCTCCTCTGAGAAGTGTCTGTTCATGTCCTTGGCCCATTTGTTGATTGGGTTGTTTGTTCTCTTATTTTCTAATTTTTTGAGTTCTTTGTATACTCTGGATATTAGGGCTCTATCTGAAGTGTGAGGAGTAAAGATTTGTTCCCAGGGTGTAGACTCCCTATTTACCTCTCTTATTGTTTCTTTTGCTGAGAAAAAAGTTTTTAGTTTGAGTAAGTCCCATTTGTTGATTCTAGTTATTAACTTTTGTGCTATCGGTGTTCTATTGAGGAATTTGGAGCCCGACCCCACCGACTGTAGATCGTAGCCAACTTTTTCTTCTATCAGACGGCGCGTCTCTGATTTGATATCAAGCTCCTTGATCCATTTTGAATTCACTTTTGTGCATGGCGAGAGAAAGGGATTCAGTTTCATTTTCTTGCATATGGATTTCCAGTTTTCACAGCACCATTTGTTGAAGATGCTATCCTTCCTCCATTGCATGCTTTTAGCCCCTTTATCAAATATAAGATAGTTGTAGTTTTGTGGATTGGTTTCTGTGTCCTCTATTCTGTACCATTGGTCCACCCGCCTGTTTTGGTACCAGTACCACGCTGTTTTTGTTACTATTGCTCTGTAGTATAGTTTGAAGTCTAGTATCGCTATACCGCCTGATTCACACTTCCTGCTTAGCATTGTTTTTGCTATTCTGGGTCTTTTATTTTTCCATATGAATTTCATGATTGCTTTCTCTATTTCTACAAGAAATGCCGTTGGGATTTTGATTGGCATTGCATTAAACCTATAGAGAACTTTTGGTAATATCGCCATTTTGATGATGTTAGTTCTGCCTATCCATGAACAGGGTATATTTTTCCATCTTCTAAGATCTTCTTCTATTTCTCTCTTTAGGGTTCTGTAATTTTCATTGTATAAGTCTTTCACCTCTTTTGTTAGGTTGATTCCCAAGTATTTTATTTTTTTTGAAGATATTGTGAATGGAGTGGTTGTCCTCATTTCCATTTCAGAGGATTTGTCGCTGATATACAGGAATGCCTTTGATTTATGCGTGTTGATTTTATATCCTGCCACTTTGCTGAATTCATTTATTAGCTCTAATAGTTTCTTTGTAGAGCCTTTTGGGTCTGCTAGGTATAGAATCATATCATCTGCAAATAGTGATAATTTAAGTTCTTCTTTTCCTATTTTTATGCCTTTAATTTCCTTCGTCTGTCTAATTGCTCTGGCCAGTGTTTCGAGAACTATGTTGAACAGAAGTGGAGAGAGAGGGCATCCCTGTCTTGTTCCAGATTTTAGAGGGAATGCCTTCAGTTTTTCTCCATTCAGAATGATGCTAGCCTGAGGCTTAGCATAGATTGCTTTTACAATATTGAGGTATGTTCCTGTTATCCTTAGTTTTTCTAGAGTTTTGAACATAAAGGGATGCTGTACTTTGTCGAATGCTTTTTCCGCATCTATCGAGATGATCATATGGTTCTTATTTTTAAGTCTATTGATGTGGTGAATAACATTTATTGATTTCCGTATATTGAACCAGCCTTGCATCCCAGGGATGAATCCTACTTGATCATGGTGTACAATTTTTTTGATATGTTTTTGTGTCCGATTCGCCAGAATTTTATTGAGGATTTTTGCATCTAGGTTCATTAGAGATATTGGTCTGTAGTTTTCTTTCTTTGAAGTGTCTTTGTCTGGTTTAGGTATCAGGGTGATGTTGGCCTCATAGAATGAATTTGGAAGTTCTCCCTCCTTTTCTATTTCCTGAAGTAGCTTGAAAAGTATTGGTATTAGTTCTTCTTTAAAGGTTTTGTAAAATTCTGCTGTATACCCATCTGGTCCTGGGCTTTTCTTAGTTGGTAGTCTTTTGATGGTTTCTTCTATTTCCTCAATTGATATTGGTCTGTTTAGATTGTCTATATCCTCCTGACTCAATCTGGGCAGATGATATGACTTAAGAAATTTATCTATGCCTTCACTATCTTCTAATGTATTGGAGTATAAGGATTCAAAATAGTTTTTGATTATCTTCTGTATTTCTGAAGTGTCTGTTGTGATATTGCCTTTTTCATCTCGTATGCTAGTAATTTGAGTTCTCTCTCTTCTTCTCTTCACTAGCATCGCTAAGGGTCTGTCGATTTTGTTTATTTTTTCAAAGAACCAACTTTTAGTTTTGTCAATTTTTTCAATTGTTTCTTTTGTTTTGATTTCATTAATTTCAGCTCTGATTTTAATTATATCTTGCCTTCTACTTCTTTTGCTGTTGTTTTGCTCTTCTTTTTCAAGGATTTTGATATGAAGTATGAGATCATTTATTTGTTGGTTTTTTCTTTTTTTAAGGAATGAACTCCAAGCAATGAATTTTTCTCTTAGAACTGCTTTCAATGTGTCCCATAGATTCTGATATGTTGTGTCTGTGTTTTCATGTATCTCTAAGAATTTTTTAATTTCCTCCTTGATGTCTTCTATAACCCATTGATCATTCAGTAACCTATTGTTCATTCTCTAAGTGATGTATGCTTTTTCCTTCCTTCTTTTATCATTGATTTTCAGTTTCATTCCATTATTATCAGATAAGATGCATGGTATTAGCTCTACTCCTTTATATTGTCTAAGAGTTGCCCTGTGACATAATATATGATCTATTTTTGAGAAGGATCCATGTGCTGCTGAGAAAAAAGTATAACTGCTTGATGTGGGGTGGTATACTCTATATATGTCAATTAAGTCTAGGTTATTAATTGTGTTATTGAGTTCTATAGTTTCCTTATTCAACTTTTGTTTGGAAGATCTGTCCAGTGGCGAGAGAGGTGTGTTGAAGTCTCCCATGATTATGGTATGGTGGTCTATTAGACTCTTGAACTTGAGAAGAGTTTGTTTGACAAACATAGCTGCACCATTGTTTGGGGCATAAATATTTATTATTGTTATGTCTTGTTGGTGTATGGTTCCTTTAAGCAGTATGTAGTGTCCCTCTTTATCCCTTTTGATTAACTTTGGCTTGAAATCTATTTTATTTGATATGAGTATGGACACTCCTGCTTGTTTCCGAAGTCCATATGAGTGATATGATTTTTCCCAACCTTTCACCTTCAGCCTATGTATGTCTTTTCCTATCAAATGGGTCTCCTGTAGGCAGCATATTGTTGGGTCTTGTTTTGTGATCCATTCTACTAGCCTGTGTCTCTTAATTGGTGAGTTTAAGCCATTAACATTTAGGGTTATTATTGAGATATGGGTTGTTCTTCCAGCCATATTTGTTTATTTCTGTTACTAAACATGGTTTGTTTTCCTCTTTGATTATTCCCCCCCCTTTATTGTCCTACCTCCCACTGTTGGTTTTCATTGTTATTTTCCATTTCCTCTTCCTGTACTGTTTTGGCGAGGATGTTTTGAAGAGATGGTTTTCTAGCTGCGAATTCTTTAAACTTTTGTTTATCGTGAAAGGTTTTAATTTCATCTTCCATCCTGAAGCTTAATTTCGCTGGATACACAATTCTTGGTTGGAACCCATTTTCTTTCAGTGTTTGAAATATGTTATTCCAGGATCTTCTAGCTTTCAGAGTCTGTGTTGAAAGATCAGCTGTTATCCTGATTGGCTTACCCCTAAATGTAATCTGCTTCCTTTCTCTTGTAGCTTTTAAAATTCTCTCCTTATTCTGTATGTTGGGCATCTTCATTATAATGTGTCTAGGTGTGGATCTCTTATGATTTTGCACATTCGGCGTCCTGTAGGCTTCTAGGATTTGGGATTCTGTCTCATTCTTCAAGTCTGGGAAGTTTTCTCGTATTATTTCATTGAATAGACTGCTCATTCCTTTGGTTTGGAGCTCTGTACCTTCCTGTATCCCAATGACTCTTAAGTTTGGTCTCTTAATGTTATCCCATATTTCTTGGATATTCTGCTCATGGTTTCTTAACAGTCTTGCTGAGCTGCCTATGTTCTTTTCCAGTTGAAATACTTTGTCTTCATTGTCTGATGTTCTATCTTCTAGGTGTTCTACTCTGCTGGTAGTATTCTCCATTGAGTTTTTAAGTTGGTTTATTGCTTCCTGCATTTCTAGGATTTCTGTTTGTTTGTTTTTTATAACCTCTATCTCCCTGTATAGTTGATCCTTTGCTTCCTGGATTTGTTTGCGTAATTCATTGTCGAAGTGATCTTTCATTGTCTGATTTTGCTGTCTAATGTCTTCCTTGATACTCCAGATTATCTGAAGCATGTATATCCTGAATTCTTTATCTGACATTCCATCTGCTGCAGCTGTTACCTCTTCTAAATTTGCGTTGACCTGCATTGCTTGTGGTCCTTTCTTTCCTTGTCTTTTCATACTGCTTGCGTATCTTTCCTGCAGGCGCGGGCGGCGGCTCTGCTCTCTCCTTATTCCAATTGGGGTGTCGTGGCTACCACGCCGGCAGTTCACTAGGCCTGTTCTGGGCGTTGGCGGCGGCTCTGTTCTGCCCCTACTCCAATTGGGGTGACGAGTGTACCACGCCGGCAGGCCACCGGGCCTGATCCGCCAGTCGGTTGCAGGTTTGCCTACCCTGCAGGCGCGGGCAGCGGCTCTACTCTGCCCCTACTCCAAATGGGGTGACGTGTCTGTCGTACCGGCAGGCCACTGGGCCTGTCCCGCTGGTCGGTCGCAGATCTGCCCACCTTTCGGGCACGGGTGGCAGCTCTGCTCTGCCCCTACTCCAATTGGGGTGTCGTGACTACCCCGCCTGCAGGTCACTGGGCCTGTTCCTGGCACGGGCGGCGACTCTACTCTGCCCCTACTCCAATTAGGGTGGTGTGTGTACCATGCCGGCAGGCTCCTGGGCCTGATCCGCCGGTCTGTCGCAGGTTTGCCTACCTTGGAGGCGCGGGCAGCGGATCTGCCCTGCCCCTCCTACCACGCCTGCGGACCCCTGGGCCTGATCTGCAGGTTGGTCACAGGTCTGCTCACCCTGCGGGCACGGGTGGCGGTTCCGCTCCGCCCCCACTCCAATTGGGGTCACGTGGCCACCACACCGGCAGGGCCTGATCCGGGCGTGGGAGAAGGATCTGCTCTGCCCCTACTCCAGTTGGGGTGACGTGTGTACCACACTGGCAGGCCACTGGGCCTGACCCGCCAGTCTGTCACAAGTCTGTTTACCTTGCAAGCGCGGGCGGCGGCTCTGCCCTGCCCCTCCTATCACGCCCATGTACCACTGGGTCCCGGGTCTGCCCACCTTGCGGGTGCGGGTGGCAGCTCCGCTCCGCCCCCTCTCCAATTGGGGTCACGCGGTCACCACGCTGGCGAGCCGCTGGGCCTGCTCCGGGCGCTGGCGGCGGCCCGTCTCCTCCCCTCTGGCTCGACGACAAATTGAGGAGACTCGGGTGTCTGTGCCTCACCCCCCCTACCAGGAGAACAACTGTTTCTGTCGCCGCTGGTATTGATGAAGTTCTCTCCTCCGCCGCTTTCTGATGACATCAGATCTCTGCCATGTTGGTATCCTATGCGAATGGCAGCATTTCGTTCCCCTTGCCGGGCAACCAAAGCAACGGGTGAGTCCTGACCGGCCCTCAGCAGGACCTGGGCTAATTTTTATTTTAATCTATTAATTTGTTACATTTTAATTTGTCAAAATAATATCCCCTGTATCAATCTATTTTTTTCTTTGTAGAATACCTTAAAATTATTTTTGCTACCTAATACGCTGTTATCATTAGTTTTTTAACATCCGTATGATTATGTGAAAAAGGATGTTTCTGTATAAAAATATTTTGCTTCTATGTATCAAGCTTGTTATTTTTAGAACCCCCAAGTTTTTATAATTATGTTTTTTTTTTTTTTTTTGCCCTGAAAGACATCTTTTAATGCCTAAGAGTCCAATTTATTTTATGACTAGAACTTGATTTATAGATATAATTTTATGGATATAATTTTTCATCCTAAAAATTATAAACATTAAAACATTATTGTCACTATATATTATAACCCCAAATTCATGATTATTTTCTGCTATGTATTTTTTTATATTATGTACCTTAAATCAACATGAACTTCTTTCTTCTGAATGATTTTTCTTTGAATTCTATTTTTTACATTAATATGAATATTCACTTCTTGTTAGTATTATCAGCATACTTATGCTTCCTTTAACTTTCAACCTTTTTTAATATTCCAATTTAAATATCTCCATATAGTAACTCAACAGCTTTTAAAATTTAATCACTATACTTCATTTAAGTTCAATTAATATTAATTAATTCTATTTCATGTATACATACACTTAGTAGATATATATCCAATATAAAAATACAGAGAGCTTACTGCTTGAAAGCATCACAATCTGTAATTGTTGTTGTTGTTGTTTGGTGCAGGGATTGAACCCAGGGGCATTCTACCACTGAGCTACATCCCATCCTTTTTATTTTTTAATTTTAGAAATGGTCTCTCTAAATTGCAGAGACCGGCCTCAAACTTGGGATCCTCCTTCCTCAATCTCCTAAATAGCTCTGATTATGGTTGTATGCCACCATGTCTGGCTATTGCAATTTGTAGTTATTTTGTTGAATGTTGGGTACATATTCTTTCACTGAAAATACTGAAGTTGACACCACTATTTCTAACAATGCAGGGATCTCAATTTCTCTAAATATATTTCTAAAACTCTTCTGTGAATGTTTTGGGAATGCATTGTAATTGTCAGGTATTTGTTAGCAATTCTGGTTGAAAACATTGAACAATTCAAAACAATTGAAGTTTGTTTTTGAACAAATGTAAGGGTAGATGTATGTTTTAAATATGCTTGAGGATTTATTTTCTGCTCTTCCTCAAGAAGCTCCTGGATTGGGCTAGAAATGTGGCTAAACAGTAGAATATTTGCCTAGCAGGCATGAGGCCCTGGAGTTACATCCCCAACACTGCCAAGAAAATAAAAAAGAAAGAAAAATGAAAAACAAAACTAAAAAAAAAGCTCCTGGGCCATCTATTCCACCAAAACTATAAAGTAAACCAAGGAAGAAGGTACAGATCAAATGCAAGGAAAATAGATTTTTATTTGAGAATAAAAATACCATAGGCCATTTAATTTGTATGTGAACTTTCTAAACATTGTATACATATTAAATTTGTTTATATCTAACAATACCTCTAAAAAGAAGCATTTAACCCCATTATAACTGGTTTCAAAGTCTATGCTTAGAAACTCTATAGTATGCTACCTTACCCTGTGTTGTGGTTGGATGGAAATTAGATTCCTGAAACTTATATCATGAGATGTTTGAAACCATGGCTATGCAGCAGACTGGGAAAGTCATGTGCCTTCCAAAGCTTTTTTTTTTTTTCTTAATTTCTATTTGTTCTTTTTAGTTATACTTGACAGTCAATTTTGACATATTTATACAAACGTGGAATATAACTTATCTCTTATGAATGTACACAATGTTGAGATGTACTATGGTGAGTCTTTTAGGGACTTTGTCCTTTTAGGGACAAAAGAAGAATATGTAAGGACAAAAGAATATGTGAGGTTTGACCTCATGGATAGTTGAATGCACTCTTTTACTTAAATGAAATAAATTTGTAGAAAGAGAAAATTTAATCAAATCAATGGACTCTTGGGTAATGTAAAAAGGGACATTATAAAGGACCAAATAAACCTAAAAACATGAAAAAAAATAGTAGGTACAGATTGCTGGGGAAACATCAAATTTGTACAAAAAAGAATTTAATTATAATAACTGGCTTAAAGTAACAATATTTAATATTCATAATGATGAAACACCAAATACTCATTTTAACATTAATGTGACATAATTGTATTGGAATTGTAGTATAACTGTATATAAGAGCTAAATCTTTATTCATGCTAAAGGGAAGACAAAATGTTATTAGTTGATAAACTCAAATTTCATAGAATTTGCATGTAGTTTAGAAGTACAAAAGTATATGCCAGGATAAAAAGTTAAAAGAGCTTTATATTCCCTAATTCTGGAGAGCAGAATTAGAATGAAGTGGTTTCTTTATTTTTAAAGCCTCTTCCAACTTCTTTTCCCTTTGAATTTTAAAACAAACTTACAAATCATTTTCTAAAGCAATAAAGTTTTTTCAAATTTAAGAGTAGGATCACAGAGGAGATGAATTGATGTAGGAAACTTATTTACAAAACACACAGAGTTCTGAAGTTATTTGATAAGCTCTATCAGCATTATGAATTCTAAATTCATATTAATATTATAGCTAATTATTTTGCTTTAATTGGGTTGGTGTTTGGTAAAATCTCTCCAGATATATCTCATTGCCCTCTGTACCAAATTTATTTTCTTCTGTGCCATTCTCTAATATAATTGCAATGTTCTTTTTCTCATTTTTTTTTCCATTCAATTATGACATCCACCTTCTACCAAGTCTTCTCAGCTAGAACCGTGGAATCATCTTTGACACCACCACCATTTTTTTTCTTTACAGGTTATAAACTCTTGCCTATTCTAATTATACACTCATAATTCCTATTTCCCTCATTATTCCATGTTTCATGTGTTTATTACCTTCTGTCTGGCTCATTGTAAGATCTCTAAACTGCAAAATACAACGTAAGCTCTTTTATTAACTGTCTTACCAATAGTTTCAAACCTAAACAAAAGCAGAGAAAAAGTATCCTGAATTCTCAGGTTACCTAATTTAAAATATTATTATTGTATTCTAAGTTAATAGCAGGAAGGCAATCTGTGAATGCATTGATCTTTCATTGACTTGATGAATTCCACCTCACCATGTTTTGATAGTATTTAGGCATTATGTGCTGTTAGCTTCCTTATAGACAGTGTTTAACTTTAGGTGAAGATTATGTTTTGTTTTGTTTTGTTTTTTCTGCAACTCTCTGCTCATGTTTCTTCAGGTACCTTAGTTGTATAACCCTGTACATAGAGATGGCCTGATTAAAAACAATATCCCTGTTCATAATAGTTTGTAGCTTAGATACATGAAAGTAAATTTGGCTTTAAATAAAATACTATCTCATATTCTTTACTTATGATACAAAAATGTATAATTATCTTCTATTCTGGCATATTAATACTAATTAATTTTGCAATAATCTATTTTTTTTCTCTTTAAGTCATACAGTCTTTTTCTATTAAGGGAAAAATATACTGTTGTTGGAATATTATGGTTATGTGCCTTGCTTTAGCACTTCTGGTTCAATATTCCCAGGTATGTGGTCTCATGTCAATATGTTGTTCCAAGTATTTTATTTAAGAAAGACATTTTTATACACACACACACATATATATATATAATATATGATATATTTATATTTTAACTGTTGATTACATTTTTGTTTATCTTTTGGTATGGATTGAAAACTGTATTTATGTGTTCTTTTCTTTTAATTAATACAATTTTATTCTTTCCATTTCTACTTCTCTTAATAGGAAGAATAATGTTTCTAATTTAAATTTTTATTTCTGATTATTTTCTTCTAATTGTTAAATTTCAAAAGATCTTTTTAAAAATTATCTTTTGTGATCACCTCATATCTGAATTATACTATTTTAATTTTTGCTATTTTTCCTTGTTAGACAATTTTGTTGTTTCTTTAGCTTATCTATGGAAATATTAACTCCATTTTGTTTTACTTTTATTTTATTTGGTAGATGGTAGTTTCTTCTTCATACACAATTTTAATTGCTATGATGAGTTATTCTGCAATTATTTCTTCATTTATAATATATTTACATGTTGTATACTACAATGCTTTCCTGCTGCTCACGTACAAATGGAATTCTTCTTTCTATACATTTAAAGAAGATCATAGGTTAAGATGGCCTTCCTAATTTCATGTCTCTAAAACTTTTCTTACTCTCAAAATGCTTAAAATAATATTGCTATCTAGTTTTGAAATGTTGACTCACTTTTCCTTCTCCAGTTCTGTTGGAATGTCTCAGTTTAGTTTCTGTAGCTTTTCTCAATGTTGAACCATTCTGGAAAAGTATTTGGCTAGTGGATTTCAAGGGTCCATAGTGCCCAATACTTTCCTCAAATAGCTTTAGGACTATGCCTGTCCATATTCTTTTGAATGTGGAGTAGAAAAAAACTCTGGCCCAATTTTTTCTACTGTGCTGATTAGCTGGACAACTTTCTTTCTTTTTTTTTAATTGATGCATTATAATTGTACATAATGTAGAATTTGTTGTTACATATTTGCACATGTTCAAAATATAATTTGACCAATATCATTCCTCAATGTTTCCTCTTCTCCCTTTCTCCCTCCCTCTGTTTTTTGAGAGAGGTAATATCCAAAATATAGTATGATGACTTTAGGATAATTACTGAAGAGTATAGCTGGGTCATATGGTGGTTCCACTCTTAGTCTTTTGAGGAACCTCCATAATGATTTCTATATTTGTTGTACCAATTTACAATCCCACCAAAAGTGTAAAAGTTTTCCTTTTCTCCACATTCTGTCCTGTGTTTATTATTGTTTGTATTCTTGATGGCTGCCATTCTGACTGGAGTGAAATAAATCTCAAGTGTTCTTTTGATTTGCATTTCCCTAATTGCTAAGGACGTTGAACATTTTTTTCACATATTTGTTGGCCATTTGTATTTCATCTTTTGAGAAGTGTCTTTTTAGTTCATTTGCCCATTTATTAATTGAGCTATTTGTGTTTTTGGTGTTAAGTTTTTTGAGTTCTTTATATATTTTGGATATTACCTCTCTCAAAAAACTAACAGGCAAATATTTTCTCCCATTCTGTAGGTTCTTTCTTCACATTGCTAATTGTTTCCTTTGCTGTGCAGAAGCTTTTTAATTTGATGCCATCCCATTTATTAACACTTGGCATTATTTCCTGAGCTTTGAGTGTCCTATTGAAGGTTTTTGCTTGTATCTAATATTTTGAAGTACTGAAGACTATGTTTTTTCTAGCAATTGCATAGTTAGCTGGCAAAGTTTTTAAGGCACACCATTTATGTAGATGACATGAAGGTTCTCCAACTCCAAGCTGTATCCAAATTCCCTTGGCCATTTTTCTATTTCCTTTCTTATAGCTGCTAGCACCATGTGAATCTTGGTTTATTTTGCTTTTGGTTTGGTGTGTGGGCATGTGTGAGTGTGTGTGTGTGTGTGTGTGTGTGTGTTTTCTAGCATCTTAATTGAGATATAAAACATGCTTTATAAAATTGTCCTTTTAAAGACATATAATTTAATAATTTTGATGCATTTAAACTTGCACAATAGCAATGATATACTATGAGAAAATTTTCCTCACCTTAAAAAAGGAAATTCATTAGCAGTACTCTGCATTATCACTTCCTGACAATCCCTAAAAAAAAACTAATTAAATATGTCTTCATAGATTTGCCTATTCTAAGTATTTCATAAATATAGACTGATGAAAGTTTTTTTCTAAATTGGCTTGTTCACATAGTTTGATATATAAAGGCTCATTCTCATTTTGCCTTTGTGTTGCTGAATAATATTGTATTTTGTAGATATGCTATAGTTTATTTATCCATTTATCAGGTGGTGGGTATTTGAGTTGTTTTATCTAGGTCATGTATTTACATTCTAATATCTCCTTGGAGAATTTCATTGCTTCTAGTTCTATTTAATTTCATTATGATAAAACTGCCTTCAGCCATCTGTCCTGATACTTAGTTACCCTATCAATTCTTATTTTACAGAAAGATTATTTTACATATATTTAAGCATGCAAGTTAAGAGAAAAATATAAGTATAAATCAAAGTCAAAATGAACTAAGGTTCAAATATATTTCAAATACTTGTGGTTTAGAAACCTTGGGTGGTTGTAAAACTTTAGCTTAATTGAGATGGAATGTGAAGATTTAGTGTTTCTTCTTTAAGTAATTAAATAGTTTTTGGATGCAAATCTAATAGAAATTTTATAGAGAAGTATCCTGCATTAGTGTGGAGGTTGACAAAATTTTCTGGCTGTATGATATCATATATCCTGGAAATTATGAAAAAATTTTTTCAATAATTACTTTCATTTTATGCCCTCAGTTTTTATATAGAATTATGTTTTATGGTGAATCTATTCACTAAAATATAATTATTTATGTTATAGAGTAAAATAGGCATTTCTAAAAAAAAATAATCTTTCCAAAATGTTGTATTTAGAATTACAAGGCTTATTTATAATTAAGAATTCACAAAACTGTCTAATTAGAACAGAAGAGTCTTTAAATGACATCCCTTATAAATATACTGTTTCAGTTTAAAAAGTTAAATGAAGTTCCTGATAACTACAGATATAACAGTATGCAGAAAATTTTATCACTCCCCCTCTTCAAAATTAAAAACTTTGGAGATGAAAAGAAAACTTGCAAGATGTATTAGTCTCCTAGGGAAGCTTGAGAAATCATCAAAATGTGGATGGCTTGAAACAACAGACATATTCTCTCACATTTCTGTCCATAGTCCAAAATAAAGATTTCAGGTCAGCAGGAAAATACTCCCTCCAAGTGGCTCTTAAGAAATACTATTCCTACCCTGCTCTCAAGTTTGGTAGTTAGGAACATTCCTTGGTTGGTGGTTACACCACTGTGAGCTCTCCTTTCCTTTTTTGATGAACCTATATTCTGTGTATCTTTTGTTCTGTCTTAAATCTTTCTCTGCATTCCATGATTTTTCTCTATCACAAAATTCTTAGTTATATATACAAAGATGCATTTTGCTAATAAGACAGTATTTACAATTTCTGAGAATTAGAATATGGACATATCCTTCAGGAACCAATATTCCACTCATATACAAGTACAACAATATACTGTATAAAAATCACTTCCGAATCAGGATGTTCCAATTTAAACAAACGGATGGACTTTGGAATCAGTTGGCAATACCATAGTATGTCATATCTTGCTACATCATGGTATTCAGTGGCACCAAGTACTAATGCTAGGAAATAACATATGCACCAACATATCATATTTCCACATCATATTGACATCATTGTCCTAATGTACCTGTGATATGGTACTAGTCCACTTTACAGAAAACACATTGTAGCAGAACAAACCAGAGATTGAGTATGACTAAGCTGAAATCTCTGCTCTATTTCTGTTTTAAGTTCCTATCAGTTTTAGAAACAATATTTTAATTCATGATTGAGATATTGAGAAAACAATGACAGAATTAAATTGAATTTTTTATAAATCATTTAATTAGAATTTGAGGTAAGGATGTGTAGCAGAAAAAGGTATTTTATCAGGTGGGCATTAAAATTTTTGAGTATAAAATATAATCGTAGTCATAAAAATATTTTTGAATCATTTAAATAGGAACATAAAACAAATATAGAGGTTGGCTCATATAATATGTGCCTTAAAGAGGGTAACATCAAAATACAGATTAAATCACTGTAACTTTCAACCTCTTAAAGTTTAAACATTTCTAACTGTTTTTTTTTTTTAAAAAAAACCAAAAAACAAATAAACAAAAACCTTATGCTGTTTATGTCAACTTTAGCAATGTGGAGTACACTGAGATGTATTATTCCCATTAATATCTTTTGTTGACAGAGTGAGATGGAATCAGATCCACTGTATGTCATTGGGGACTAAGAAGGAAATCCTTTCTTATTTTATTTCTGTCAGGTATTCTTTAAAGAGAACATAAAAACCTTACAGGTTAAGAATTATATTTAGAAGAGCCTCTAGAGAATGTAATTACTTTATTGAAACCCTACATTGGTTTCAGTGAAATCATCTTGAGGTACATACACATTTTACAGATTGTGTTTCATTTTGGAATAAAAAGACAGATATTTTAAGATATGACCACAATGGAGTGACATTGCCTGATCCTGTCTTCAATAAATTGGCATTTTTTTTCCCTTACTCAAAGCATTCAGCTAAATTTCAGAATTTCTCTTTGGAGTACAATTGTATCAAGTAATACTGCAAGCTTATTAAATCCAAGTATGTCGAGCACAAGAAAGTTATAAGCTTTAGATTCACAAAAGAATACATGCTTTGCATGTATAGCATAAACTGATTCTCTTTTAGAAGTCAGGCTTGGGTTTTAAAAGGGCTATCAATATTGAGCATTTTTTATAAAACTATCTTTAAGGGTTTATTTTAACATTTTTAGGACTAGAGACTTTCAGATGCATGGCATACACTCTAAATAATGGAGGGAACATCTCAGGAGTTCCCACCTTTATCCTCTTTTGTTTTGCTGCTTTAATCTTAAATCCTTAATTGTATTCATTACATCAGTTTACTCATTCATTTATTGGTTTCCCAAAAGTATCATACTACATGTTCAAGAAACTTTTCCATGTATATCTTCAGCAATTTCTTGATTATTATGTTTATGGGTTTCAAGTCAATTCAACAATTTCTACTGACAGTTATTAAATACTCAGTGTTCCACAGAATGTTCTGTTAGTGACAGCGTAGACACGGTGGATAAGGCATCATCTCTAGTGGTACTGCCTATAGATCAGTGTAAATAAGTTTTCACCAAAAGTTTCTAAGTCAGAAGGACTTGAATAAAAACAAATGAATTTTTTAAAAGAAAACATGGATGTTTCTCAGTTCAATAAATAATTTTAAGCGTTTGCTCTCATGATTAATACTGCTTAGATACAAAAAACTTCACTCTGAATTTTGGCATATGTTATTGCCAAACAAAGTAAGTAGTCAGAGGGTCTGAAGATACATAGTTTGCACCATTACCAATGTCAAAGATTAATACACTGCTTCAAAGCAGAAAGAAAATTTAAGAAGAAAAAGTACGTGGAGAAAAAAAGAGAAAAGAATATTTTGTAAAATCCTTGCTTTTAGTTAATATAAATGCATTAAAATTTTACATAATAAAGTACTATTTCCCAGGACCATTGAATGTCCATTTTCCTGTATGTCTTTTTAAACCAAAGGTACTCAAAAATAAGAACTTTTTATTTACTTTTTTATTTTTTGGCAAATTTTGAACTTACTAGCTTGAGGAAAATTTTTTCAATATTAAATCATTCATTGTTCTTTAATTTCAATATACATATATGTTTATATGTACTATACAGAAAACATGATACCAATCATTAGATGGGTAACTGAATGGACACTGAGTGGTAAACTTGTGACTAGTTCTATTTTTATAAAAATAATGATTTAAAATAAGAATTTTATGAAATTTAAAAATCACCTTTATACATACTTTACTAAATGTTTTGATGTTCTATATTTTTATATAAGATGCTTAATATTTTATAACAAATACATTTGAAAAACAATTTTTGAGAAAACTTTACATTCAGTTACATTTTTATCAAGATATATTGAATTTTAATAAACTTTTCTTTCTTTTTTTTTTTTTTGCAGTGCTAGAGATTGAATCCTGGGCCCTCATATTAGGCAAGCACTCTACCACTAAACCACACCCCAGTCTTTCATAAACTTTTAATATAATTACATTTATTTAAATGTGTAAAT
Organism: Marmota monax; assembly: GCF_021218885.2. Lineage (NCBI taxonomy): Eukaryota > Metazoa > Chordata > Mammalia > Rodentia > Sciuridae > Marmota > Marmota monax. The sequence continues at coordinate 299,436 of NW_026695246.1, read as the reverse complement.
GTCATATTATCACCATGATCAGTCATTTTGCTGAAACAAAGGCAAGAAAATATGTTTTGTAATAAATTTGCAATAATTATAAAATACACACGTATAAGCCAGGCATGGTGGTATGCACCTGTAATTCCAGCTACTCGGGAGGCTGAGGCAACAGGATTGCAAGTTCAAAGCCAGCCTCTGCAATGGCAAGGGACTAAGCAACTCAGTCAGAGCCTATCTATAAATAAAATACAAAATAGGGCTGGGGATGTGGCTCAGTGGAATGCCCCCGAGTTCAATCCCCAGTACCCCTTTTCAAAAAATACATGTATATATAGTGTGCATGTATCTTTCTGAATTCTAACACTAGCTTCTTATCCACATAGCACTCAGTTATATGCAATGATTTACTATTTCTGTCTTAGACATACTCCTTACCTCAATCTTATCAAAATGATATTTTACATTTTTACAAAAATACTTTTAATAATAGAGAGTATTTTTGCTGAGAGACTAAAACATGTTATTTTGCAGTTCATTTATAAATAGGCTTCAAATTAAGTCATAATTTGTGCACTTCCATTTGTATTCATGTCCAGCGCCCTAGCATATCACAAAAATTAATGCTTATTGTTAAAATTTTGACAGATAAAGGAAAGTATAAGGTTTAAAAATAAAAACATCACCATCCTATTACCTTGAAAATGCTACTATTAGGTGCTATTTTTTAACCTTAGATGCTATTTTTTATCTTATTTAGCTGTGGTTATATTCTACATATAATATTTTAAGATATTACCTTTTTGCCTTCTTTTCTATTAATGAAAACAAAATTTTCACTTTGAAAAAAATGTATATTTAAATATTTTAAATTGTCTATAATTTTATAAATAATTGAATTTTGATGTTTATAAAATATAAACTTGTTATGTCTACTTATGTTTTATATCCTGAATCTTTCATAATTTCTTAAGGAAAGCTACATCTTGATGTGGAAAGACAGTTGATAACCTATTTAAGTGATTTATAATTATTTTGCAATTAAAATCAAAGCAATACAATAGATTAAATAAGTCAACATAAATTTTAAGAAAAGCATGAATTAAGTTTGGCTATTACAATGTCTCTTACATTGCTAATAGCTACTAATAACTTTGCCAAATACCGATAAAACAAAACTTTGGTTTTATAATTCAGGGAGCCTAATAGAGCAACCGTATAGTTTAAATATTATCAAGTGTCTAAAAAGTAATGTTTATATTTTATTTGTATATATGTATAAGCTTCTTCTATATATGAATAAGCTTCTATCAGCTCAAGAAAAACATTCCATCTGTACTCTTAATGAAGAATATGGGCTTGAGAGTTATTTCCTTTTATAAAAAAATACCTGAAAGTAATTTTACAGAATTAAATCTGACACTTTAAGGTGTAGAATTGATAAAAAATAGGCTTTTCTGCAAAATTTTTTGATGTAGATTTGATTGCTTATTCAACAGCATTAATTCTGTTAATTCATTCACATCAATTTTTTGTTATTGAATTACACATTTATCGCTTTTTGAACTATATAATCAACATATTTTAATTTTTTCATTTAAAAGTTTTTATTGTGATTATTTCTAATCCCATTTACCTGAGGATGTCTTTCAACTTGAATTATGGAATTAAAAATTCTGTCACAATAATTCTTTCTCTCATACATAGCAGAGAGCTGAAACCTTTTTCTACCTGGATACCTTTCAGATTTTTTTTATCTTTATAAATCAGAAATTTGCTAGGCTACATGTGGCATCAATCTCTTAATGTGAGTCTTCATTCTCATTTTCTATTATCTAAGCAATTTTTATGATTCACTTTCAATTCGTATTATTATTCTGGTTAAGTTCATGACTATTTCTTTTTGAGACATCTTTGGAAACACCTATAATTTTATTAATTTCAATTACCTTATCAATATCTATTATTCATTAAGTTTATTTTTATATTTGCTTTTCTGTATCTATGAAGGACATCTCATGTTGTTTCTTTGAATTTCCTATCTAGTTTTTACCTGTTTTAATTTTGTCCTTTGTTTTCCCAGGTGTAAACTTAATTCTGTACTTTTATTTATTTTTTTTAACATATTCCTTTTTATTTTCTTTGGTTGATTTTCAACCTCAATTTATCTTTTTTTCCCTCTTCTATCCTTCTTTCATTCCTATTAAAAAATCTATCTCATCATAAAGATATAGGGAAAATATTGGGACAGATGAAGGAGATTGAAAGGGAGAGAGAAGGAATGAAAAAGTGGAAGAAATATAGAAAAATTTTGACACAATTAATCTCTGTGTGTATAAATATACCTCAGCAAATTGCACCCTAATGTATATCTATAAAGCACCAATTCACAATAGATTTTTAAAAATGAAAGGAAGGCCAGTGGACTAGAGAAAGAATAATAGGGGGAGGGAGAAGGGAAGGGAAAATGGCGGGGTGGGGGGTGGGGATCAAGGACTGAAATGGAGTAAATTATGATCATGTCAAAATTAACTCAGCTACTATGTATAACTATAATGCACCAATAAAAGCAAAACCAAAACTGTTTTACTTTAGATGATTTTTTTTGTTGTTTCCTTAATAGTCTCCCAATGTCTACAGGAAAACATTTTCAAGGGTCCTTTCTTTTTGTATACAGCCAAAAATTTTATTCCAATTCTGTGTATATTAGTGTATTAGTATAATACAAAGGAAATTGTTTGTTTCTTTTGCTTGTTCCGCCCTCAGATTTTCCCTATCTGAATTAACTCTGCACACAGGATTTATGGCCTTGCCCTCTTTGCAAACAAAGATGTGCTAATACAGTCACTTAACCAATTCAGTGTTTCCTGAAATCTGTATTTTTGGGGGGTAGGTAGCTGAGATTGAACTCAGGGGTACCCAACCACTGAGCTACATTCCCAGCCCTATTTTATATTTTATATTTTAGTTATAGACAGGTTCTCACTTGACTTGCTTAGTACCTTGCTTTTGCTGATGCTGGCTTTTAACTTGCCATCCTCCTGTCTCAACTTCCCTAGTCACTGGGATTACAGTTATGTACCACAGTACCTGGCAAAATCTGTATTTTTAAAGTACAAAACAGAGAAGATCACTTAACTGATTACGTTCACAGTGTTTTTGAGCATGGGAGAAATTGTGCACAATTAGTATCATTCTAAATGCAAAGGAGTGAAGTTATTTTATTGTATCCAATTAATGTTTTAGGAAATAAATAAATAAATTTAGGAAATAAATGTTTTAGAGAGCCAGGTTGAAAAACTGAGTTAAATACACAGTTTTGGATCCAATGTTTGAGTATTTAAAGTGACTTACATTTGTTTAAAAGATTATGCTAAACTCAGATTTTCTACCCTATTGTCTACTAAATATCAGTGTTAACCATCTTGCTTAATTCTGGGAACATAGAGACCACATCTTATCCACCTTCCTATCACTGGAGATCAAATAGTCTGATGGAGCACACAGACATGATTTTGGTGATGTTTGATGTTCTTCCCTTTGCCAGGAACACTTCTAATCTTCTGCTGCTTCTCTAGCTTCAGATCTTGACTCAAATGGTATCCACTCAAATGTGAAGCCTTTCTGTCCTCCTTTTCTGAAATCTAACCATTTTACTCATCTGAACAATTCCTTCTCCTTTTCCTTGCTCTATTTTCCTTAGTCAAGTGTCACTATTTAGAATAGTATATGTTTTACTTATTTTCTGCTTTTCCTCACTAAAATGTTAGTGTACGAGGGCAGGAATTTTGTCTCTTTTATTTTGTTTAAAACTTTTTCTTTTTTGTATTTTGTATTTATTTATTTATTTTAATAAGTAATTTTAATAAATAATTTTATCTTAATTTATTTGTTTTAATGTATGTATGTAGTCAATGAATATATGCAGACTGAATGAAATTATGTGTGTATGTTATTAGTGGGAATTAATGAGCAGAAAATTAATTTACTTTGCTCATTTTGTTTCAGATATTTTGTGTTTGTTCTCTTGCTAAATTTTCACAAAAATCAATTGATATTTGCACACACACACACACACATGCACAAACACAAACACCACACACACTTTATTTATTTATTGGTACTGGAGATTGAACCCGGGTGTGCTTTCCCACTGAACCGAGTCTTCAGACCTTTTTTGAGGCAGAATCTTACTAAGTTGCACAGGCTGACCTTGAACTTGCAATCCTCCTGCCTCAGCCTCCTGGGTTACTAGGATTACAGGTGTGTACCACTATGCTCAGCTGAGATTCATACTATTATCAACTTTCATTTGACATTCATCAAAGGAATGTTCTAAAGCTCTCCTACCTAATAGTAAAGATGAACTATAATATCTTCTTATATTACTGAATTCTTTCACTACAAATAGAAGCTTAGTAGAATATTTGAGAGATGTTTTGAAAAATAAATGAGTCTATTAATAGATGGAATGGAATTGGTATTTTGGGCAAAAAGAAGAGGGCATAAAAACAAATTTCTAAAATACAAAGGAATGTTAATTTGGTACTTTAAATAATCTCAGGCTTCTATTTTTATTTCATTGGCATTTTTTATGACTGATCATCACTTGGGTTGTTTTAAGCTAAATAATTAAACAGAGGATAATTAGCAATTATGTCATTGATCCTGGGAAATATAGTATTACCTAATGAAACTGACTTTACATATGATTTCCATGTACTAATTGAAGCATAGAGTAGCAATTGTCCATGTGTAACAGAGGGCCTTATTGAGCTTTAGAAAGTTTGTGTTTCAATTTTTAAAAATGAGAACTGAAGCCAATATCTTTTTCTAAAAAAAAAAAAGAACCTTCTTATTTCTTGCATAAAGGTAATGAACTTAGATGAGTTGTTCCCTGCTCAGAGGAAATGGAAGTTTTTCTGTGATCTCTCTACTTAAGTTTCTCAATTCCTCCCTTTTCTTTCTTGGATGGAATGTGTGCCTGCTCTAGGATTATACTGATTGATTTTGACTCAATGAGACATTTTTACATTCTTTCCCTGACCTAAGTCATATGTCACACTTCATGCTGCCCCATTCCCACTAGTAGTTCTCTAAATTGGTCAATTCCTTCTTATTCTCCATTCCAAAAAGGAAAACCAAACAATTCTTATAATACTTTAGTCATTTCTCCAATGTATGTTTTAAAATATTTTAATTGAAAAATAATGATAATCAGAACATCTTTCACCAAAATGAAGATATCAAATATGTTATTTTCTTTTAGTAATACCAGTCAGATGTTTCCAAATGTGTACTGCACTTTGCACTGAATGTTACATTAGGTATTAGACTTTAAAAAAGTGTTAGTATCCTGACATCTCCTTCACTAAGAGTTACTGAGATATAGAAAGACTAAGCCATTTGCCCTTACTCCATAAGCGGTTATGGATGTGGAAATTCTGAAACTATCCACGGACCTTGTGTACTAAACCATGTTATCTCATCCTGGCTTGTGGGATGGTTGGCAGGCATATCATTTTTAGAGTGGTTGCTTTCCCTTGATTTTCAGTGATTTTTGTAAATATTCCAAGAAACCTGGATAGTTTTCTAACAGCAATGCAGTGGTAAATATCCAGTCCTTATTTAGCTGGATGCCATAGAATTGGACTTACATTGACAAATATTTAATCATGTGTCAGCCTCTTGCTGGTGACTCTGAGTTAATCAATATCCAATCATGCATTTATGCCATCTGTATTCAGTTCAGCTTCAAGCATAGGTCTGATTCTATTTAGATTGGCTTTGAATCTATTCTACCCAGCAAACTTGTTATCGCTGTTTGTATTTCTTATTACCGTAGCTTTCTGAATACTTCTTGTCTTCCTTTCAGTCTCCCTTCTTCAATGCCAATCCATGATATTTTGTAAAAATCTAAAATACCCACAAAACAAAAGTCCAGTTGCCATGATGTAAAACACCAATTAGGATTTGGGATTATAGGATTAAAAAAAAATGTAGCGACCTTCCAATCCAGGGATTTATTTCTTAGGAGTACTGCAAGGTCAAAGCTATTTTCTTAATAATATTGATATTATTTCCTTTTTCATTTCATTGTTATTTAAGTATAAATGGGAAATCTCCAGAAGCTATTTAAATGAATGCCAAAAATATGAGCATTCAGTTCTTCTATAAGGTCATTAAAGGGATTGGCAAAAATGTAAAATAGTGCCCTTCTTCTAAATAACATTTTTTTTGTTATGGAAAGCATATTTTTATTTGGTTCTTATCAAATAATGTTTTTGTTTTAAGTGAAATGAGGTTTTCTTATTTTAAAATGAACTAAACACATATTTAAGATTTTTCAGTTTAGAAGTTATCCATTCTAAAACTTTAGTTTGAATCTGACTTTAACCTTTACAAGTTGCACAATTTGGGGCAAGTAAACTACCTTCTGTTTCTAAATAGGATACTAAAATAGCATTAATTAAACATGAATTAAATGCTACTTGTTATTAAGATTGAGGATATTTATGTTGCCTTTCTATTCAAAATTTTGAAAGCATTTTATAAATGATTAGATTTTATAAAAAATATTTTATTTTATTTTCACTAGTGTTTAATAGTTGTGGATGGCCCAAGTGAAATTCAAAGGCATAATTTCCAAAATCACAATTGCAGGTACCAAGTTAATTTATACACTTTTTCTATTCTTAATATGGCTTTGAATCTATTTAAATAGATTTTAAGTAGATTTTTATTTTATGATTTTTTGTTTTCTAAGTTTGATTTCAGAGTTATGGAAAAATACATTTTACCATATGATAAAGGAAATAATATTTCTAGTACAAAAGATCTACAGATCTACTTAGTTTTAAACTATTCTAGAAGCAGAGTAATGTAATACATAATGTACAGTTAAGACAACTTCCAGTACATGAAGATGGAACATTAGAAAAACATGTTATACTTTCCATTGTGAAGATGATCCTGTACCTTGGTTTCATTTTGTATTATAGCTATACTGTGTGAAAGAGAATTTGAAAGAGAATATACAAAGAAAAAAAAAAAGAAACAAAGACAGACCTCAACGGAGCATGAATGCTTTATTAAGCAGTGGAGGGGCCCATTTTCAAGTGGAAAATGGAGACTGGCTGCAATAAGGGTCTGAGTTTTATAGGGTTAGCAGGGCTGCATCATTGAAGGAGTTTGTTAGTTATTTTTTTTATTATTTGTATATGACAGTGGAATGCATTACAATTCTTATTACACATATAGAGCACAATTTTTCATATCTCTGGTTGTATACATGGTATATTCACACCCAGGTATGAAGACACAAATTGGTGTCAGTTACTTTTTGATGGGCTTGGGTTTACTTTTGGCTGGCTGGGGAATTTTGGCACTGGGGAAATCATGAAAGGTCAGAGTCCTTAGTTTCCTTCTTCACCCAGAGGGTTGCAGTTTCCACCTTCTCCACTCTGCATTTGACAAAAGAATTCAGATTTTAACCAAATTTAAGTAGATTTTAAGGAATGAAATAACAACTTTGTGGCTTCACTAACTTGGTAAAAAGTTCAAGTTCACATGAGCACCCAGTTTGCTCTGGGCCTTTCATGTCCTGTGTTTCTGTTCCATTTAGCATGGTGACATGCTTTTCGTGTTGGATTTTAGACACAAGTCACATCTAGACAGGCAAATGGCACATCATTTGACAATGGAGTGAGATCTCTGATCCCATCAGTAATAGGAAAATGACCTAACACATTTAAGTCTGGTATCCAAAAGCTTACATCATCCAGAGAAATTTAAGGAAAGCAAATGTATGCAAAATGAATCTACAAATTTTAACTCATTATATATTGTAGGTGAACAGGAAAAAAGTAACTGATTTATTTTTGCAATATCTAGTCTGAAATTTTCTCCTAAATCCCAACCTCTGAACTACGTACCTTGGAGACATAGGGAACTTACTAACCTTAATAATTCTAACAAAATCAATTCAAGAATTTAAAGGATTGTTCAGTGTTTGCTCATTTTTTAATAAAAATATTTAGGTTTTCAATCTCATCATTCTTGAAACCACCAGCATGCTAAGGAGCAATAGGGTTGAGGCTTTTTATATTGTAAATTTAGAAACAAAGGGATTTGTGCCTCTCTTCTGTGTGTAAAAGAGACCCATGCTTGTTCCCAGGGCAATAAGTTTTCTACTTGTTCACACCTTATAGGTGAACTCACATTCTCTTCTTTGGTATCACTACTAAGGGACTCTCAACTAGACTAGCAAATTCAAGATGATATCTCTGTGCACATTTGAAAACACAAAGTATAGCAGAGAAACAAAGTAGAACTATCTCAAGAAATTCAACCAATGGATCACTCTATGCATATATACTTTTTCTTTATTTGCAATACTTTGCATTATTTTTATGATTAGAGAAAAGTACTGAAAAAGACTCTTGATTTTTAAAAATGCTACTAATTTTTCCCAGAATACTCCCCACCAACTGTCCCAATAATACAGAATAGAAATGGAACAAGATTATGATAAATCATGATGGGGATTATTTGGTCATTAGTGAGAACTTGTTTAGGACACAGTTGGAATTTTTAAATGTACGTGATGAAGACTGTGATTTGTGAAATTTGAAAAAACTCTGTATTATTCCTATATTATTTTTCTTTCTATCCACAGCATGATCATGCCTGATTTAACTATAACAGCAGTCAGCTGACTTTATATAATAGTCAGATTGTTTATGTAAAAAAGATATAAGAAACTTAAGTGGAACAAAAAAGGATAAACTTTAATCGGAGCATAGAAATTTTTCAAAAGGCAGCATCCTTCTAAAATCCCTTTTAATCTCTAAAATAAAGGGAATGGACCAATGATTTCTGTGGTCTTTTCCTACCACACTGTTCTGTGACAGCATGAAATCCGATTTCCTAATGAAGGATAATGTTGCACTGAATCAGGCCAAGGAGATTTGCTGATACAAAATATGAGACAACCCTATTAATCAGAAGAGTAAAGGAGTCTATGACAGACTTATGGCTTCTTTTGCTTTTTTTTTTTTTCAGAATAGCAAAAATAAAAGTAGAACTGAATCTGAATTGAAATAATGATACTAAAATAATATTGTCAACATGTGACATCACAGCTTTCAGTATTTCAGTTTAACATTAGATTTAGTTGCTCAGTTAGATAATACAAAATGTTGCTTATATATATGAAATTGGGTTTTTTGTATAATCAATATTAAAAACATCATTTCATTCTTTTAATTTACTATATCTCATACCATATACTAGGTTCTGCTAAGTGAGGCTTGATAACATTATTTAATTGCAGCAATACTTCATGTATCCGGAAGCTCAATTTCTGACTGACTTAGCTGATAAAATCCAAAAATCCAGCCCCCCCCATCCTCCGGAAAGGTAGGACATTGCTACTTCAAGTCCTTATCACAGTGTGTGTGTGTGTGTAACAATACACACTACATATAAAACTCATTTGCTTTGTTGAAATGATATAAAACTCTTAACATATTCAACATTATCAGTTATTAGTGAAAGACAGGAATGAAAAGAAAAATTTAAAAAGAAAAGTAGGTAAGAAAAGATCTTTTACAAACACAAAAAATGGTAACATGAAAAGGAATGGCAAATTGAGAGTAAGGGAGTGGATAACTACAAAAAACAACCTTAAGAGCCCTAAGTTTAGTGATTTGCAGCTATTTAGTACAAGAAAACCATTCTTACATATTTTATTATTTTTAATGCTCAAAAAATCTTTTCTCAATATGAAAATTCAAGCTTTTACAGATATGAATTATTTAATAAGCCAGTGAAGCTTGTAGTATTTCCTAAAATTTTCATCCAATAATTTTTTTTGTATGGTTGGGGGGACCAGGGATTGAACCCAGTGGTGCTTAGCCAGTGAGCCATATCCCTAGTTTTTTTTTTTTTAGTATTTTGTTTAGAGACAGGGTCTTGCTTAACTGCTTTAAGACCTGGCTAAATTGCTGAGGCTGGCTTTGAACTCTCAATCCTCCTGCCTCAGCCTGCCAAGCTGTTGTGATTACAGGTGTGCCCCACCGCACCCAGCTTGATAAGATTTTTAAGCTTTAAGCACTTACGTGAACATATTTAATTTTTTTTAGTTTTACTTTGAATTGACATAATAATTAAACATATTTATGGAGTATGTATTGATACATCCACACATTGTATAAAAAATCAAATCAGGTTAATTAGCATATCTATCATCTTAATCAATGCCATTACTTTTTAAGGTAAGAGTATTCAAAATCCTCTTTTCTAGTTTTTTTTTTGTAATATACAATATATTATCCTTAACTATATTCACCCGAATATGCAGTAGAACATCAGAATTAATTCCTCCTATCTAAATGTAACATTGTAACATTGACCAGTTTTTCCTTGTTTCCTCAATTATTTACAGTCCCCAGCCTCTAGTAACTACAATTTTACTCTCAATTTCTATGAGATCAAGTGTTTTAGATTCCACTTATGATTGACACCATATAGTAATTGTCTTTATGTGTCTGGTTTATTTCACTAGTCATAATGATCTCTAGTACAATCTATGTCATTGCAAATGACAGTATCTCATCTTTTTAATGGCTGATATGTACAATATTTTCAAAATCTATTCATCAGTGATAGACACTTAGGTTCCTTTCATTTCTTGGACAATGTGAATAGTGCTTCATCAAACATGGAAAACATATGATAGACTGATTTTATTCCATTTGGATATATACCCAGAAATGGAATTGTCGGATCACATGGTAGTTCTATTTTTAATTTTATAAGGAAACTCCATACTTTTTTTATAATGATATGTTAATTTATATTCCCCTCATGAGTGTGTAAGGGTTTCCTTTCTCTACATACTTACTGACACTGTTATTTTTCACCTTCTTGATAATAACCATTCTAAGTAGAGTGAAATGGTATCTAATAGTGTGGATTTTTTTTTGGGGGGAGTGGTATTGGGGATTGAAGTCAGTGGCACTCATCCACTGAACCACATTCCCAGCCATATTTTGTATTTTACTTAGATTCTCACTGAATTGCTTAGCACCTGGCTGTTGTTATGACTGACTTTCAACTCGAAATCCTCCTGTCTCAACCTCCAGAGCCGCTGGGATGTTTGTGGTTTTTATTTGCATTTCTGTGATGACTAATGATGCTGAATGTGTTATCGTGTAAGTGCTGGTCATTCATATGTCTTTTTTTAAGCAATGTCACTAGTTATTTCACCCTAGTTGAATTACAATATTCGGTCTTTTGTCCATTTTTAAAAATCTAGTTATTTGTGGTTTTGTTGTTCTTATTGTTATGGAACTTTCTTCCTTATATATTTTGGATATTAAACCATTACCAGATATATAGTCTGCAAGTATATTCTCTCATTGTATAGGTTTTCTTTCCACTGTATTGATATTTCCTTTTCAGATGGCAGTAGGATAACTTGGCATGTATTCATGTATTACAAAGAATTTACTATAATTATTATATATTTTTAATGTACACTGAGAATTTGATTAAATAGTTTAGTAAATGATTCTGTTTAATTCTCTTTCCCTTTTGTGTGGAGAATTGTTAAGATTAGCCTGAGTGCTGAGAAAGGCAAGAATAATTTTATATATAGTTGCATGGAAATGGCTTGTGGATCCACAGATCTGTTCTCTGAAACAAAAATTTCAATCTAGCTTGAGTATCAGTAAATGAAAGCTAGATGACATGTGGGAGCTAAGGAACGGAGTTAACAAGGACTGTAAACCAATGAATAGATTAATGACCAGTAACAGAGAAGCTAAATTGGACAACTGTCTTTAAGAAATTTCCTTGGTAGTAGACATCTGAAGAAAGTTTTGGGGAGCAATTCCTAGGACAGTGTAAAGAGCATGCTGAGTATGTATGAAGGGACTGGGTTGGGGTAAAAAGTTTTTTCTGAGACCTGAGTGCATAGCAGAATATATATATATATATATATATATATGTGTGTGTGTGTGTGTGTGTGTGTGTGTGTAGAGAGAGAGAGAGAGAGAGAGAGAGAATTATTAGGTAATTATAGTTCTAAAAGTTTTTACTTATGAATCCTTTTTTAGTACCATTAAAAATGATTCTAATGTGTAATACCACATTTCCTGGTATTATAAACATACATTAACAATGTCTTCAAATACTAATTCCTGAGTTATGAATACAGTAAGGCAGTTTTCCATGCCATAATTAAAAAGTCAAATACTAATTGTTGTAATAAGTATCCATTTAGTATAGCCACAGTTAAAATTACCACTTCCTTTTAATCTGACAAATTCTAAAGTTTATTTTTAAAGGGAAGTATTTTGAGTTAATTACATAAATTATTTTATTCAAAGAGTCACATCTATTTATGTAGGGAAAAAAGATGCTTTTCATCTTTGAGAACATCCATACATTTCTATCATTTTTTCCCCTTAATTCCTAAACCCAAATTTTGTAGACTCCTGTAGAGTGACAGGAGCTATAAATTGGCTAAGATAGGGCCAGTTCAGAATCTGCTTTTAATTTTCTAGTACCTGGGACTGAAACTATTGCATGATTCTTTTCTTTTGCTCATTTCTCAGTCTTTGAATAACTAAATTATAAGCTCCATGAAGGCAAAGATCATGTGGGAAACTCACCATACAGCGTAATACTTGGCCTGTTGTAGACATTCATTATATACCCATCCAGTGATTAAAAAAAAAAAATGAGTGGGTGATTTATTTAGCTGAAGCTTGGATAATCTTCCTAAATCTATTCATTGTCATACATGACTGGTTCTTGAAAGCTAATGCCGAGTGGACCAGATATTCCAGAAATAATGACCTCTTACTTTGTCATAATATGTTTTCCTCAGTAATAACCCTGGAGCCCTCCACTTTTACAGTTATGATAGCCTTTCTCACCAGGACCTGTAGGTAAGTTATTTCACCCTAGTTGAATTACAATATGTAGAACGTAGGAAATGTCATACATTTCATAAATATTGGTTAATTAGTTTTTTTTCAGGTTCTTGTGCTTTTTGTCCCTGATGCTTTATGAGTAGTGAATGTGTCTTATATTTAGTAATCTTAAACAACAATTTACACATATTGTTAAAGCAATGCATATTTATTTGTATTGATTTCTTTTAAATAAATCATAATTATTTTCTTTGAATACAAATTTTTTGTCATCGTTGTCAGCCAAAATACAGTTTCTAATATATATTACATAGAACTATGTTAAAGTATTAATTGTTCATTTATTTATTTACATACACATGTATTAATTTTTTTTTAAATTTGCGAATAGCCACTATATATAAGAATCCACATAAGGGTTGGGTGTGGTGGTACATTCCTTTGGTCCCAGAAAATCAGGAGGCTGCATCAGGTTGATTGCAAGTTTCAGGTAAACCTGGGCAAGTTAGAGAAACCCTGACTCAAAAAACATAAATCAATAAGTAAATAAAATTAAAAGGGCTAAGAGTCTAGTTCAGTGGTAAAGTGTTCCTGAGCTCAATCCCCAGAATTGGGAAAAGAGAAAAAAGATATTCCATATAAGATAGAATAGTAAAAATATTGTAATCACAATACTATAGTATCTGATTACAGGAGTTTACAGTGCAGTCAAGGATGTAAAAAATGTAACCACAAAATATTGGAGTCATAGTGCTATGAGTACTGTGGTTACATCAGAATTCAAGGCTCTGTTCTTATTTCTGTCTTCTCATCTGTAAGCATGAAGTTTAACACTTTTGTTAATGACCTAGACTTTTTAAAAAATTGTTTTTGAATGGCATATGCTGATTTTAAAAACAATTATATTTGAAAACACAAGTTACATAACTTGCCAAATAAGGCACAATTATTCAACCTGTTATAGATGAAATAAAGATTAATAAATTTCATAGTCTTAATGTTGCTGATGAAACCTTTACTAGACTCACCCTATACACATTAAACCAATTAAATCATGTGTTATGTTCTTACACAGCAGATATCTTCATTGTATAAGAGGAAAGGAGAGTTGTGTTTCCTATTAGAATCTTATTAATATGAGGAAAGTTCTACCTCAGTGATCATGATTTTTTATTCCTGCTTGTCTTTTGTTTTCTAAATCACACTACATGTTTTCTTGAGGATTTAAAATCTATTTATACCTCTTTATTTTTCTTCTCACTTAGTAGAGATTTAGAAAACATCTACTCTTTCACCTTTTGGTTTCTGAATCAGAAGTTCCTTTTCCTTTTGGGAACAGACTCACGTCATTTACATTGAAATACAACAAATTTTCCCATAACAGATATTTCACCCACCAGATTTTGATAAGGAAGTTTGGAGTTGTTTACATGCAGTCGCCCATACAAAGGTCATAGCAAACGCTTGGAACACTTCTGGAAGTTTTTTTAATAAAGAATGTTGACGTTGGTTTCAAATGTCTGGGTCCCTGTGAGCTCTGAGGTCAGCTTTCAGTAAGCAAAAGCAATATAGGAACAACAGACTTACAATTAAAAAGAAAAACAAACACAAAATCCATGTTAACAGATAAAAACCTCTTGCACTCCAAACAGAAAATTATGAGTGCACTAATATCTAAAACAGCCAGTATTAAAAAGAGAATCCTCACATTTAATCTATGGTAATAATAATTATAGGGGGGAAAAAGCACGTAGAAGCCTGCCCTAAATGATCCTTCATTTCTGTTTTGATAAGGAAAGGTATTTTAGTCTTTTCTGTACTATTCTTCTTTCTTTCATATTTTGTTTTCTTTCTTCTGTGGTTTTCACTTATTTTCTCAATGAAAAACTTATTAAAGTCCAATAGCAAGAAATACTTTTAAATTAACAGAGAAAAAAAGTTTATTTAAAAAAATATTTTAGGGGCTGGGGATGTGGCTCAAGCAGTAGCGCGCGCGCAGCCCGGGTTTGATCCTCAGCACCACATACAAACAAAGATGTTGTGTCCGCCAAAAAACTAAAAAAAATAAAATATTAAAATTCTCTCTCTCTCTCTCTCTCTCTCTCTCTCTCTCTCTCTCTCTCTCCCCGCTCTCTCTTTAAAAAAAAATATTTTAGTGGAGAAAATAGAATAGACAATTTTAAAAATTTGGGATCTTAGAATCACATTTGTAAAATAAGAACAATGCTATAAGAAGTAGAGAACATTTAAAAAATATAAACTAAATATTGCTAAAATAAATTAACAAACTTATATAAGGGTTAGATGTGGGAATAAAGACATTAGATAAGCAAATCAGTTATCTAAAATATGAAGCAAATTTTATTAACCATTGTTTATTTTTGTGATAACTATTAGTTAACCAAAATTTTCCCCCAAATTAGAAGTCGTATGATATGTTCTTCAAGAAAATATAATCAATAAATGATATAATTGAAAAATATTGAATCATTTGAGAAATATTTTTTTGAAAACTCCTTAAGATCATCCTGAGTTAAACAGAAAATCAAAGTGGAAATTACAGAATATGCATAATACAACTGTGTTGAAAATTCAGATAATCAACACATATAGAGTAAGACCTGAGCAGAGTTCATGGGGAAGCTCTCATTTTTCAAAATATTCATTATAGAAGAAGAGAACAAATACATGTGAGCCAAGCTTTTGATAATGACGACAAAGCTAGAACTAGAAGAGGAAATGAAATCCAAGAAGCTTGTTGGATTAGCATGCAGAAATCAATAGCTGTCTTATGTCTAATAGAGGAAAACATTACATTTTAAAGAGATTTTCCAATAGCAATAGAAACCATAAAATTTAAAAATTTTATTCAAATATTCAATACAAATATGCCATGTGAAGAAAATTATTATTCCTTACTGCTTATAAAAATTTAGGACCAAAGTAAATGGAGAGTATTATCTGGAGAAAACAATCATTATTGTGGTGTACACTGTGATGCACCATCCATTTCTTCTTCACTGAAAGTATTGCTGCCATAAGTGCTGGAAGTGCAATGTAGAAAATAGCCTTCAGTTCTTACCCCTTTAGAAATTAACTCATCTAAAAAAAAAAAAAAATCTCTTGTCCAGGGTGGTGACTTTTCCCTAATCTCTCAATCCCAATGACTGACTGATGAGGTATTTGGAACTGTTCAACCTAACTGTGGACAACACTGACTGGCCATTCCAAATACAGAACCTCCAATGGGGTTAGCTGTGGCTATCATTAAGTCTATAGCATCTCATCATCTCCATCTGATCACTGATGTTGACTGTACTTCTTTTTCATGTCACACTTTTTAATAAGTGTTTAACCTGCCATCTTGGTCTCCAAGTCTCTTTCCCAGTTCAACTAGCCTGTGATGGTAATCTTCAGTTTCATCTCTGAGTCAAAGCAATTAAATCAAATTCCAAAAAGAAGTGGCATGTGTTAGTCTTAACTTTCATTTGTTTGGAAGTTTTATGTTAATTCTTTATTGAATTTATTGGAGTGGAGAGAAAAAGTAGCACTTTGAATTAAATAACAAAATTTTAAATGATTGTAGCTGAAACAGATGCCACCAGTGTAGAGTTAGACAAGAATATGAATGAAAGAATCTAAAATTTTATCTATGTGTATTATTGAGTATGACTTTGAAGAAAAATGGAATATTTAATGAAGGTGTTGGGGGAAAATTGCTGAACTTTTGGAAGTCTATCTCAAATCATATCCTAAATGAATTGACAGATAGTTTTAAAGATGTAAGAATTTGAAACAACTATAAAATACAAAAGAATATTATAAATATTCTCATAAAACCTTCCTAAAAGAACATAGTAAACTTAGTACTCTAAATAACAAGAATTTAAATTTGAGTTAATTAAATTTGAAACTTATGTGCAAAGGACATTATAACTAGTACAATCTTTATAAATATTTTGTGTAAATAAAAAAGCATAAAACCAGACAATGTTTGTAAAACATGAAATAAGTAACTGATTGACATACTCAAGATAAAAATCCTTCCAACAAATCAGCCTACCAACATCATGTTATTTTGTTTGTCTTGAGAAATGCATAGCATTTACAACTTGAATTTTTATTTTAATGTCTGTTAAATTCACAATACAAATTTATAACTTTTAAGATCTTCTTTCCACCAATTCCAAGTTGGGATTTTTCCCTTAGATGTTTAAAGAACATTTATTAGAACATTTATTTATTCCCATGGTAGAATATGATGTTTGGCCAGTAAATAAAGGTTCATAAGTCTGTCCTACCCAAATCCAGTTATCCTAACTTATCCAGAAGATTCTTAAGATGATACTGAGGACCCAGAGTACTTTTCACAAAGTCTTTTAGATACTGATTGTCAAATGGCATTTAGACATTTATCATACAGTTGCTAAAGCCTGCTGTTGAGGAAATTTGAGACTCCAGTACAGCTTAATGGAATTATTTGGGTTTTGGTAACCCCTCTCCATGTAGTGATGGCCGTAGTTATTATCATAGAAATCCAGGTGACAGATACCAAAGCAGTTTTTAAAAGATACTTGGCCAATATTCCCTGAGATACAAAAAAACCTATGCAATTATTTGAGATCATATATTTATTTATATTACTATTTGCTTTTTTTCCCCTGTTTGGAAATTACATTCCTAAGGATCTGAAATCAACTGCATTCTAGAATACATAAATTGGAAACAGTTTGCTTACAACATATATTTTTAATAAGAAATGCCCATGACAGCAGGAATCAAGTATTCGGTGCTAATGCTGCTGAATGAGACCTGCTCTCCTTTGGCAAGCCTGCAGTGTGATAGGTATATGAACAACTTCCACTGCTTTTGTAGATGGGTACTCCTTGGCCTCCTTTATCTTTTTGTTTTAAAAACAATGCATCCTTATCACAATCTGCACTCCCTTTCTATGTACTACTGTAACTTAGTAAGGCACTATAGGAGTAAAGTGATGATTTTTAGTATTTATGATGTGGAACTGACACCATACTAAGAACATTAAAAGGATAATAGCTAATACTTGATAAATCTTAGTGTATGATATTGCGTTCACCTATGTCATCGCATTTCATCCCCATGAAACCCTATAAAATATAGATTTTTTTAGCTTTGTTTACACATTATAAAACTAAGGACAGAATTTAAATTATTTAGCAAAAATTACCACACTTTGAAATATTTGAGTTTCAAATTTAAATCCAGGTCTCTCTGATAGCAAGTTCCAGAGCATCATCTCCCTAACTGTTTTCTTTAAAATGTGACAGTTATAGCCTGAAATCACCCCAGGAATCATTTCAGATGTAATAAAATGATATTGACTGGTGACTGCCTGATAATACTTTATTTTTTCCTTTAGTGAATTTCAGATTGTCATACTTCTGCCTCCTTGACTTTCTCTGGATCTGCAACTTTTTGTTCTTAGGGATTTTAAGACTGGGGTCATAACAAATTGTTAACTCATCACAAAATCATTCACAATCTATTTATAGACAGTTGATATATAATCTTATTCTTTAGCATATGTCAAAAATAATATGGGTCTCAAAAATATATTAATTCTTACTTAATGCATTCCAAGTATGTGTTAATAATCATTCTGATGCTGTTCTTTTCAAATCTTTTTTTTCTTTCCCCCTTTCTTCCTCTTTAATTTTTCTCCTTTCACCTTCTTTTCTTTATCTATTCTCCCTCCCTCCTTCTCTTTCTCCTTTCCTTCCTTTTCTTTTTTTCTCTTCAATTTCAGAGAAAATAAATCCATTTTAAATGCTATATCTTATTTTTAATTCTTTCCATGCTTTCGCAATTTTTTTGACTAAATAGACTGAATTTTTATGAAGTACTTTTTCTTCCCTGATTTCTGAGTATATGCTAAGAATTTATGCTATAACTCTTTGAATTAGTTCTTACTGTTTTATTTTTCATAATTATCCATATTTATCTTGGTACATTCAATGTAAGCTCAGACTTTCTAATTTTCACTTTAGAAGTACTTTGTACAGAGTTATCTACTTAAATAGCTTTAAAAACTTCAGAGTAGGTGGGAAACTGTAAATTGAAAAATGAAGTGTTTAACCAAAATTTCACACTCCATTGGTCTTAATTTTAGTAGAAGAAAATAGAACATTGATTTATTTCAGGAAAACATATACTTGTTAGATAGTTGGATTAATTTTAATAAGTAATACATACAGACAAGGAAGATGTTGACTTTGCTTTACTAAATTAATTGGGTTTTTTTTTTGTATTTCAAAGAGTAACAATATAAATAGGTTCCTTTGTAACATTGTACCCTCTTTATTCCTGTAGACTGTTCTGCATTGATTCTTGAGATTAATGACATTTTGCTTTCCATAACAATTCAGAAATATATTCTTATGACATTTTAAAATCATTTAGTTCTTTTGGGGGAAAAAAACCCCTATTTCCTTAGTTTTGCTTTGAAATTTGATTTTATTTTATGTTACTTAAACTTTAGTATGTTTAAATAACAGATTGTCTAATTTTTGATAGGTTAAATTATGTTCACCACAATGAAACCCTTTCTTTCTTTGTAAACAAAGTGGAAGCATTTTGGTATTCTGGATCTTCTCTTGTTCAGTCTGCTCTCAAATTATACATTTACTAGAGATGTTGCATTTCAGTGATTGTTATGAGTCCGGGTTCTCCAAAGAAACAGAACCAATAGAAGATCTAGCTAGATTTAGTATGGACATTGCCTCATGTGATAATGGAGACTGCAAAATCTCATGATCTGTCCTCGGCGGGCTGGAGGGCTAGAAAAGCTGATGATATCACTCAATACGAAAAGAGTCTGATGCGTGGAGAATCCAGTCCTGGAGAGAGGAAAATTATTTTTACTCAGTCTAATAATTCAAATGCTAATCTTTTCCAGAGTAGTTCTCCCAAATACATCCAGAAATAATATTTTACCAGCTAGCTTGGCATTCTTTAGCCCAATCAATTTGGCACATGAAGCTAACAAACACAGAGAGTATTTTTTTTTCTCTTTCTTTGTTTTACTTTTCAGTCATCACTACAAAGAAAGATGACTTTTATAAAATGTGTAATTGTTTCATGCACATGAAAGAGGAAAAATTGGCACAAGTCTTAGAGAATCTCCTTAGTGTGTGAGATTGGTTGGTATCAGCTTTCTTAATTTTCAGAAATTAGTAATTAATAAGAATCCAATAAATATTTATAGAATGAATGAATAAGATTAGCTTTCTTTTAAATTATTTCAGAATCATGGAAGACATACATTTTCTGACAGGGAGAGAGTAGAATCTGTGTTGTGTCTCTTCTTCCCCATCTGTTGTGCTGAAATGCGATCTAGTGGACCTTTCCCTTTTCCTTTGTAGCCATTTACATGAGTTGTGATGATTTGATTTGTTAACTTGTTCATTTTGTGTCTGCCAACCCTACTGGAATATCTAGACTAGGCAAGTGTCATGTCTTCCTTGCTCAAAATGTTAGTATAGTAAATATGAAGATGAGGCACTCAGTGAAAGTGTGTTGAAAAAATGAATTTGCTTTTTCATGGGTCCATTTTCATCTTATTGGAAAAAGGAAATCACATTGTAATTTTTTAAAAATTTGTACATGCAGCAAACTTGCCATGAATTCATATGGGTCACCAAATTTATAGTGGGTTTTCAATAAAAATTGCTTTCAAGGAGTTCAGAATATACACTTAATAATTATTTCACTATGTAGTATTACTGGAAGTTGTAACTGCAGTTCTAGTATTACTGAAAATTAGTTACCTAATAAATATTTGGCACTCAGATATTTTATTCAGAAAAATTTCCAACAAATCTGGATACCTGTTACACCTTCTCACCCAGTAATTTAGGAATTCTTAAATTGAGGGACTTAACTATTCTTTGAAATTTTGACAGTTAAGAAATATGATAAAGGGACCCAGCAGAGTACTCACTGGGGAAAAGGAAAAGTGTCTTCAGTAGTTGCCAAACATAATACAATTAAGAGAGAATCTCATCATTAACCAAGGATTCTCCAAAAATGGAAGATTTTCTTTATCTTCAATCAGGAAATGTGGACATGCTCACTCTGTCCTTGACTGAGCCATAAGCCCAAGACAGTCTTCTGCACCTGCAGTACCAATGACAGTTAAACTCTCATCATCTCACTATGGTTTCCTTAACTGCTTGTCCTTTGGTTTAGCTAGCTTCCTGCTCATGGTCCCTTTGTCCTTTGTTAGTTTTCTTCTACATTAGTTACATTTTTTGTTAAAAGTAGTTTGCCCATTAGCTTACCTTTTCCTTTAGAGGCAAATTATAATTCCTTAGGCAGACAAATAGGTCTTTTCCCTGATCTTTCTTTTTCTCCAGTACATTGTCTCCTTGTCTTTTCCACTATAAACATAATGCTATTATAACATTTTTTACAGAAATTTACAAACACAATGCCTTTTCTCTTAGACTGTACCTTTTTTTTTTTTTGCCATGCTATTTTTTCTTTTCTAACTCACTACCTCCTTCTACACCTGGCAAACTCAGTTCTTGAGCCCTATCTTGAGTGTTATATCTCCTGTGAGACTTCTGATGCTTACATAGATGAGTACTCTGAAGCATCAAATTTATACCTCTGTCATAGTACCATGTGCATTGTAATCTGTCTGTTTATATTCCAATTGTCATCCATTATTCTGGTAACTAATTTATCTTTCTAAACCTTGTTTATTTGATAATCATTATCAAAATTTTGCTGAATGAATGATTTTGAGAGACCACCCCTCAAATAAATATGCAAATAGAATTTCCTAAACATGTTGAAAGAATTTTGTTGAACCCAGTGGTCTAGAGTGTTAAAACCAAATTACATAATAAATTATTAAACTGAAATCTTACAGCAAGCATAGGGAAAGTAAAATCCTAGAAATAAGAATAAAGACAAGACTTTCAATAATTACATGCTGATTTTGGAATTTTCATGATTTTATGTTGAAATGCTGAATATCACTTAAGAGTTTAGGGAATATGTCAGTAAGAAGAATTAGCTTGCCAAGGTTTTAGCTACTGACAGATTCTTCCAGAAATGGTGTCTGAGAATAAATATCTTAAGTGCATAGATTCAAAGTGAATGTGGACTAATTGGTTGCCAGGGAGACTATACGGATCGCTAACAGCACAGGGCTGAATATGACCAGCATTTTCAGAGTAGGCAGAAGAAAGTAATGTTTTTTTTTTTTTTTTTCCCCCACAAGCTTACCTCAGCTCTACCACAGTAGATTGATGGGTATAAATGCCCATGTAGTTTATTTTTTTTTCATTTTTTTTTAACTTTTAGTTTTCTCTTACCATTTACCTGGAATGGCATTATAGATGCAAATTTGTGTATTGTTTTCCAGTGTTGTGAAGTTAAGGCATTGTTGGAAATTTTCCTTCTTCTATACAGACCTGGCATACTACCTATTATTGCCCACCTGAGAATTATACTGAAGGTTTAAGTGAGTTCCTGGTGGAGACCAAAGCAAAACAAAGAAACCTGGAAAATTCACATGTCCACTGGGACTAGGGGTTATTGCAGATTCTGCCCTTGAAAGGATTCTGCAAATACTGTTGTTCTCCAATTTAGATTTGCAACCTAAACTTCAGTAGTGCAAGGTGTTAAGTTGTGCTTTCACAGATGTATGCCTAGGGTAAACTTTCATTCAGACATGGTTTGTTATTCTAGAGCATTTCGTTTGTTTTTATTAATTTTTAAATTTACATATGATAGTGGAATGCATTACAATTTTTATTACACATATAGAGCACAATTTTTCATATCTCTGGTGTATACAAAGTATATCACACCAATTCGTGTCGTCTTACATGTACTTTGGATAATAATGTTCATCACATTCAAGTTTGGTTAGTAGGGAGATTACTTGGGAAGTACTATTTCCTCTCTCTCTCTCTCTCTCTCTCTCTCTCTCTCTCTCTCTCTCTCTGGTCCTGGGCGTCAAGCCCAAGGCCTTGTGCATGCCAGGCAGACACTCTACCACTGAGCCACATCCCCAGCCCCATTAGTGAAGTGTGTACTCAATGTGTACTCTAAAATGATAATGATTAACTTATGCATATAATTATTTGCATGTGTCAGAATTCACAATTCAAATTAATTTTATAATAGTCAATGTTAATAGGACACATTTCACCATTGGAAATATTTTAGAATTCCAGATTTAAAATATTCAAAATTAATGAAAATTTTAGATATTTATTGTATATAGCCTTCATAAGATCAGGAAAACTATAATGAAGAAAATATAAGGAGGACTTGGAAACAAGCCTTTGTGAACTATAAGTGTTATTATTTGTATATAATATGCAACATAATAAACCACATAACATGGAGAATGATGCACTCCAAAGAGAAAAAGATACAAGAGCCATTGTATGTGTACAGTGTAAGCAAAATGCAACCTTTGGGTGCTCTTGCTAAAAGCAAGTGTTTCTATGTATATGCTCAATCCTGTTTATATCTGTTGCATGCTTACTTTTCAGGTTCAGTCTTGCTTTACCTGCTACAGGGTATATCTATGTGGCAGTCAAAATACCATAACATATGGGCTGGGGATGTGGCTCAAGTGGTAGTGTGCTCGCCTGGCGTGTGTGCATCCCGGGTTCGATCCTCAGCACCACATACAAAGATGTTGTATCCGCCAAAAACTAAAAATATATATATATATATATATATATATATATATATATTAAAAATTCTCTCTCTCTCTCTCTCTCTCTCTCCCTCTCTCTCTCTCTCTCTCTTCCTCTCTCTTTAAAAAAAATACCATAATATGATCTGACAGAAAATACATAGGAAAAACTATTCACTTATAAGTCTCCAATGTTTGCTTTCAGGTTATATAAGAACTCTGAGTTATGAATGGAGTTGACATACAAAGGCAAACTTTGGACTGTTGTCTTACAGACTTCTAAACTTCACAAATTCTTTTGAAAAATACATTTTTTGCACTCATTTTTCTCTCATTAAATGTTATAGAAATTACTTTTTCATACATATTTCCCAATAAATCACATTTCCTTTTATACAAGATGCAGTTTTTTATTACAATTGGAAGGTTATGCTGTTGTAGGTTCTGTTTAGTAGCCTCACTAACTTATAGCATCTATCACTGGGACATCATAGAGTGGCCTGTGGTACTGCCTTTCAACAATGTCTGGGAACACTTTAAAAAAAAATGTACTTATTTAAATGAATTTAATCTAAACACTTTTTATAAAAGAGGGAGATGTTTTAAGAAGATCAAAACAAAGATTTTGTATTTTTGTATTATGCTTCGTGAAAGAAAATATTTATTTTTAGTATCTTTATTTTGTATAGACATTTTAATAACTGAATTGCATCAGTAGTAAAATCTAGGGCTTTTTCTTATCTAGCACTATTCACAGAGCTGGAAGTAAATTCATTGCTAATAAAACGGAAGTGATGATATTCTTTTCTTAAGATAGGAACAATATATTAATATAGCAAGGAATGGTAGTTCCTTTACTAATATGTCTTAGGGATATAATCTTGCTATGACATATTTCTGCTAATCATAGACATAGGGGTGTTAGGCAGAATTTTGTCAGCAGAATTTTGGTTTGATTAACTTTAGCAAAAGAGGATCATTGCATGAGTTCTAAATTTATTTTTAGATGTTGAAATTCCATTAGCAGAATATAGTATTGAAAGGTATCAAATGTGCCTAGGTTAGAGTTCTGCAAAATTAATTCAATACCAGAAAAGAAATTAATTTCAATTCATGTCTTTGATCAACTTACATCCTAATGTACAAGCACAAGTTAAATTTTTTAAGGTTTTCTGAGGAGGTAAACGACCTACAAATACAAACCATATATGATATCTCTCATATTGAAAGAAAGAATGTATAGTGCTTCCCATTCTTTTGTACTGTCCTAACTTTTGACTGCTACTATTTATTGAGTGAATCAATACTACATGTTCTGTCTGTTCTGAGAAAAAGATGCTCTTTAGGTTCTTCCTCAGCTAAGCTCTTACATCTGTGACTTTATGATTGAATAAATAATATTATCTACTAATATATTATCTCACTAAGAATGTTTAAAAAATTCATCTCTCCTAGGCTTGGATAACATATTGTCAGCATAGTTTTGTGTGTAAGAAGACTATGTTTGTGGCAGACTATGGAATTGTGAAGGTAAATGACATATAACAATTTATTAATTATTTCCTTATAATTTTATGAATTCTATTTTTTCTATTCTGCTTTCGGCAGTTAATCTCTGAGGTACTTGGGAGACATTTATTTTAGATAAAAGTTAATCAGACTGATATCTATTTTCTAATAAGAGAAAATTCAAATAGTAAGAGAATCACAAAAATAATTTAATTCATATCTTTAGTTGGAAAATTCTAAGTCTATTAACGATGATCTATAAGGGGGAAAGAAAATTATTTATTGTCCTGGGATTGGAAGTTCTGAGAAAGACCCAAAGTTTTATAAAAATGAAAACTTATCAGCCATCTCAACATTGTATTTTATTTATAATTTATAAAATTATAACAAATAATGAATGCTTAGTATTTACTGCAGGACAGATATGTCCAAAATAAGATCTAGTCGCATATCAGATTTTTCATGGATCTTTGAATCTAGAAAAAGAGGGAATGAAGAAGAGTTCTACCAAAAACAATATGTAATATACATATTTTATACATTCTAAATCTTTCCAGTTCTTGGTAATGAAATGTACAATTTCATTGTACAAATTCTTAGTAATGTACAATTTATGTACAATTCATAGTAACCAATGGTTAAAATTACAATATTAGAAAGTATGTGCATTTAACTGCATTCATGTAGCTCTCATTTTTCTGCAAAAAGGAATAATAAAAATAACTCATGGAATTGTCTTAAGATTAAAATGAGATAATAAAAGCACTTATCATAGTGCGTGTCCAATAAACACAGATTTCTAATAGATTTTGTTTATGTCAGTAATTTCAAAAGGTAGTTCTCATGTCTATATCTTCTGAAGATTTAAAATTATATGTAACTTTTGTATATTAATATGTCATTTTTAATTTCCTTCCCCTGTATATACTGTACTTTTGAGCATCTCCTGGATACACATACTCAAACATTTATTTTCTTCCTTGGCATGATAAGAGGGTGACAAACACAGGAAGAAAAGGAAATCACTTTGGAAATAATGAAATACGATTTCTGCCTTCAGGCAGGCAACATTTTAAAGCAAAACCAGTATTCACAGAAAATTTGAAAACAAGTTTTTATTAACTAAAAGAGTAGTTTGAGTAATTTATTTCATTATAAGCCCCACTTCTTTATCACTTAATTGCCCACAGGACTTTTAAGGGTTATGATTTTTTAGAGTCCTAAGATTTAAGGAGAATGAAGAAATGTGTTTTAAAAAGTTAAGGAAAACTTGTTATGCAACCTAAAGAAGGCACATTGTAACAAATTGCATATTTCGATATATTATGATACATATATGAATACAAGCCAAAGACATATCTGTTGAAATCAGATCATATATTTAAATTATAGAAATAAATGATCCTGTGCTTTATTCTTCATAAAGATTCCCACTGAAAAAGAAAGAAAGAAAGAAAGAAAGAAAGAAAGAAAGAAAGAAAGAAAAGATCTTATTCCTAAAAATAAATGCATACATTCTGCATATCTCATCTACTCTAGTTTTAAACCATGTTTTTGTTTTCTATATTGAACACAATTATTTTGGTTTATAGTAGCTAATGATTAATGCAAGACCCTATGACAAATTTGGAAATTTAACACAGATGCTTAGATGAATGGGGAACCTCATGATTCTACAGAATGTCACTGCTTCTGCTTTTGGATCCAAATAAATGCGTGGACAGTTAAGTACACTGGAATTGAAAACAAGTTCTGCCCACAGCCCCAAGAGATGTTAGGAACCATGAATGCTGAGGACCTGGAAATGTACCGTTGATGGTCTCAGATAGTGCTGCAGCACAGTGAGTCCCAGAACTGACAGTGAGATATCAAAGTGAGAAAGATAACTTCTAGATTTTAACGTAGGAAATAAAGCCTCTGCACAGGAAAAAAAAATACACACAGACAAGGATTTGTGATTTTGTGCTATAAATGTACTCTCATATTAAATCTTATACTTCAGAAATGATGACCCTACCTTCCTACCTAAACATTACTTCAAAATTCACAGTTTATAAGTTTGTCAACATTCTCAGTTTAACTTCATTATTTGATCTTATTTTATTACAAATAATTTTTTTTAATTCTGCTTCTAAGAGCCTTGAAGACAGCCACATTTCAATTCTTTATTCTTCTATCTGCTTCTAACCCTATAAATGCCTAGCAAATTGATGGGTACATGATTGGGAAACAGTTATAAAATTTGTTTATTTAAAAATATTCTCTAACATATTATGCCTTTTTCTTATAGCAGCAACTTAATAAAAATAAGAGATTATTTGGTTTTACACAGGAAAAACTGAGGCTCAGAGATTTTAAATGACTAGTCTGGGGATAACAGCTCCTAACTGATAGTTAGTGCTTAAATCTTTTCTTATTTTAAATTTAAAGCTGTATGTATCACATCAACTTGACTTTTCAAAGCATATGGAATTTTCCCCTCTAATTAAAGCAAAGAGAGAAAGCCACCATTCATCGGCAGCTGCTGTGTTAAGCACTATGTTAGATGTTTTCATTTTTAATTATTTATCTTCAAAACCCTAAGTGGGTATTATATCTCCATTTCTGTAGATGTATGAACTTAGACACCTTAAATGCTTTCCTCTGTGTGACATTACTAACAAAGAAATGAGCTGGAATGCACAACTAGAGGCAAATAAATGTTTATCATATTATTATGGGATTGGGAATAAGATGATATTGAAAATAAAATGTGAATCCAACAAAATATAATAGGACTCTGGAAAGCCAACCTAAAGAGATTCTTTGATTAATTTATGGTAGTTTTCTTTGGCATTAAAAGAAGGAAATCTTAGAAGGACAAGATTGAAGAGAGATCTTCAGTGTAAGGACTGTCCTTTCTAACATAATAGAAAACATATAGATGAAATCAGATTATATTTAATGGACTAAGACATGAAATGCCTTCTGATGGGCAGAAGACAAATTACTTTTTTTTTTGAGCAGGTGTCCTCATTTTTAACTTGACATAGCGATGTGATATTTCTTCTTGTACTATGTGAGTGGAAAGATGTGGTTTTTGATATATTTGATGTTTCACCTATTCACTCCATGTTGGTTTGAATAAAATTAAGATGAGTCACTTGGATATTTTTTAACATACCTAAACTAATGTCAAATAGTTGGGATATGCCTCATAAGAGTAGTAGACTTAGTTTTTATAGCTAATTCTTCACGTGGTGGCTACCACAAGCTGTGTTGCCTAAGCATGCCACTCTATTCCACTCTATTCTGCCTGTCTATTCTGGCAAACTTACAAAACTTGTTGGATCAGAGCTGGAGCCAAAATTGCTTGGACACTATTGAATTTATTGACGTAGTTGGTTCCATAGTTCATCAGAAAGCAACTCCTCATAATAACTATGTAAAAATTAACTATTAAATAATAAAGCATAGAACAATTTGTGAGACTCAGAGTTGCAGGCATATCATTTCTAGATCTAAGGATATGGAAAATTATGATAAACATCATTTGTCTTCATCATGTTCCCTTTTCCTAAAGTTTCCTTTTCCTTCCTTGCTCCTTCCTATTTCTTCCTGCTGATACTCTAGAATTCTGGAGTCCTACCTATCTCTGAATATCCTTGATTTTATTTTTTTTAATCAGGCTTATTACAGTGTTGGGATCATAAATAGCTATTTAATTACAAAATTCATATGAAAATCTTAACTTTATATTTATTGATCAAGTATAACTGATGTTTCTCTTCAATTATAGTTAATAAGACTAGTGGTAAATCAATCCATGCTAGTGCAGTTCCTGCTCAACCTTCTATATAACAGTAGAACAAGCTGCAGTATGTTGTTACTCAAAGATGAAATAATAATGAAATTTCATATGTTATCTAAATACTATGCTTTATTATAGATATTTCCATGCATTAATAATATAAATTAATATCATCAATAATTGTCATTTCCTCATCTATTATAATTTGTTATTTATATATTAATGTTAATAATATGCTTTGTATAGATATTTGTATTTTAATCTTAATATATGAAAGAATCCCCTACCAAAACAGAATATATGCTAATATAATATTATATATTATATGTAATATAGTGTATTTCAGGCATCCCTCAAACACTGTGTTGGACAGGCACCTACTTCCTTCTCACTATATAGCCAACTCTTCTCCCAGCCCTAAGATGTCCATTAGAGAGCCCAGCTGTTGTTGGACTACCAGGCATACAGCCAGTTGGCTGTGAGCTATAGGTTTCATTGCCAGAATGTCACAGGATTCTCTCAAAGTTGTTTGGTAAAGTGTAGTCTAAAATTATGTACAATATCTGCTTTCTTCTCCCTATGGGAATATGTCACAAGAATAAATGAGATAATTTAGGAGAAGCACTTTGAGTTCCTAGTAAGAAAATGCTTTCTGTTTGTACAACTCATTGGAGTTTATAGTGTTATTAATAAATGCTACATTGAAGTTGACCTAAGGAAAGATCTGGCACTTTATTATTCTGGTATTTGAAAATAAAACTTTTGCAAGATCAGTTGCAGCCCACTTCTAGACTACCAAGATATGGTGAGATCCCTCATTTCATTGAACTTGAAGTTGTAGAATCACTTCCCTTTCTAAGTCTGTTTGTAATGTAAACAATTTGCTCTATAAATAAAAGGCATTTTTCATAGTTGACATGCTATAATTTTCATTTGAAATGTAAGTTAAATTGATGAATTCATTAGGAGGTGTATTGTGAAGTGATGCTCATTTATTTTCAAGGGACCAGTACTATGTGACTGCCTAGTTTGTTTTTATTTTTATTGTTTTTCTTTTGTACAAAAGAATAAAAAATCTGAAATTCCAAAAGGGACAATAATAGATGAATAGAAACTTGTGAATAGAAGCTTGTGAATAAGAAAAAAAAAGAAAAGAAAAGAAAAACTTGCTACAAAAGAGATTGTATTAATTTAAATGAAGTTGTCTTTTTTTTTTTTTTTTTTAATGCATAGAAGGTGGATTGTTCTGCTCTGAGGTGTTTTTCTCTTCCCTGTTTTTTTTTTTTTTTTTCCTAGATTATTCCTATTTCCCCAAATGCCTAAGCCCTACACAGAAACACTAGTCAAGAATGCTCAACCTCAGAATGTAAATGTGAGGTCCCAACAGCAGGAGGTCTGAGACATTACTTTAGCTTCATGACAGGTCAAACCCACCCCCAACTCTCCCCCAACACCCCGCTTTAATCATCTCTTCATTCTCTTTGGGTCATTTGTATCTTTCAGAACAGCCTGCCTTCTAGAACAGGAGTGTCCTTACTTATCCCTGAATCATATTCTCCCCAAGGCAGAACTTCCTCTCCAGGGGTGTTAGGGACGCTGTTTCACATTTGACATTTTCTGGATTAGCAAAAAATAGAAAGTTTTCCTGTAATCCTTTTTTTTTTTCCTGAGAAGAAATAGGCTGAGTTTCAAAAAATGTCTTAATATGTTACCTATTTGAAATGTTAATACATCATGAAAAGAATCATAACCCACCAAAATAATGTCTTGGAATTTGTATGGAGCAAAAACATACTCCATGTTCTGATGCAATCATTACACAGGCATATAGCTCTTTGAATTCAAATGTATATAGCAAATGATACTACCTCAAATGTGAGAAAATGATATGCATTATCCTTGTGAATAATTACAACGAGAATGCCATTTTCACATCTGCATCCTAATAGCACTATCAATACAATATGTTCCTATCTGAAAAGTTAGAAATGCTAATTTAAATTTATGTTACTTTACCATAAAAATATAAGAAGGATGCCAAAATATTTTTATAAAAGAATCGACCTATGACTATAGAAATATTTGTAGTATATATTTCCAAAAGGTTGGCATAAAATAGAGAAATGTGTGTATGTATATTATCAAACAGATGAACATACTTAATTGTGTTTGTAATTTATTATAATAAGCAAAATATTTTTTTTTCTCTCTTTGCTTTAGATGCTTTGGGGCAGAAATTAGTTACCTAGGAGATTTCCAATTTTCCTAGACCACTAGAATCTCTTGTCATGCAAGGCTTCCAAATTGAGTATCTCTTATTGTTCTCCTTTCTATTGGAAATGACTGCATTCTTCAGAGGAAATTTGAGAGTAATATTTCTTTAAAACCTTCTTTATAGTTCGAATGGCTCTGGAAACCATTGGAAGCAGAGAATTGTAGTAGCTGCTAACCTATATTCAAAATTTATTAGTTCTTAAGATGTATTGAAGAAGGATATTCAATTTATTATAATTTTTCTACTTCTGCATAATGAATGCACAGATATTGGAACAGGAACAAACACACATGCAGATGTGTGTGTGTAGAAATTCATTTATATGTTTGAATATATGTAATTATATAGCCGTATTTTCATGCACAGTTGAACTTTGACCAACACACAGCAAATTATTTTATTTTGGTAAGAAAAATGTATTTGAAAAAAAATCTTTTATGATTTCAGGGCTATTTCTATGGGCAGTCTAGTCTCTTTTTA
Source organism: Marmota monax (assembly GCF_021218885.2). Classification (NCBI taxonomy): domain Eukaryota; kingdom Metazoa; phylum Chordata; class Mammalia; order Rodentia; family Sciuridae; genus Marmota; species Marmota monax. Next base: position 267,757 of record NW_026695246.1, on the reverse strand, counting down.
TTCAGAAAAAGGGAGTAATATTGACATTTTTGTGTCTATGGATGATGCCTTTAGTGTGAATCATTGATGGAACTAACAAAGTTGTCTTTCCCACAAGGAACACAGTGATCTTGTAGATTAAAAGAAAATAAAGGAAAGGTAAAAAATATTTTTTATATCTTTGGGTTAAAAAAAATTAGGAATTTATTACCATAAATTTTAAAAAATAGAAAACAACTGTATATTAAGAAATTAAAGAGAATAAAAATGCAATTGGGGACTTGAGTAATTGATGATATCCCTAAAGCTCATGACTTGTGGACCAAGAAGATATGAATTTGTAAGAAATATTTCAGAAAGAAGGAGCATTAAGCAGTGGGTTGTGTAAAAAAGAAACATCCGTGTATGTGTTGATGAATATACTGGCCTGGCCATATTTGTGGTGTGTATGTTAGAGAACAACTGCTGATTCCACCTTGCATGGGATAGGTTAAATCAGATCATGAAGAGTCTTAAAAATTAGACAGAAAATGTGCTCATGGTATTGTGGGCAATAGGGTATTATAGCAGATAATTCAACAGGAAAAATTGCATTGCTTTTATAAGAGTGAACCAATAATAAGTAGAATGAAACATTTTGAGATGCAGCATTCTGGAGAGCTAACCAAATTTCACGTACAGAAAAGATAAAGAAGGGTTGATAGCATGAGGAAATAATGGGCACATACGATGTCTCAAAAGGTTGTCGCTGCAAGAAAAAGCACAAAGCAGTGAAAAAGAGAAAATTGAAAGCTCTTCTCTCCTTTCCCTTGATTTGCTTAAACTGAAGGACTGTAATGCATTCACAGTAAAAATGTAGGAGAACTTTGAACTTTTTAAGAGCCTGAGGGCAATTTAAGAGAGAATGGGAAGAATTGGGGACTTGGTTTTCAGAGAAGGTGGGAATGGGTGAGTATAGAACACTGATGGGACAAAAGAGAAGTGAGTTAAAATGAGAATATAAAGTTAGTTAACAGTGCTCTCTAGGAGTCCATTAAGTGGAAGCTCCTACTATTAATAATTACCAATTTTAACTATAGCCCAGAGCAATAGAATATCTTGAATTGCTTTTAAATCTTCAGTGATTAAGTTGTGCTCAAATTGGTTTTAGTGGCTATGTACCCGTGTATAGTAATCCTATAGAAAAAAATCATATTTTCGTATATGAAAACTTTCAGGCAACCAGACTACATGAAAATAGATAATCATTTTTCTAATGAGAATGGGTAATAGAGCTTATGTTATCATGCCAAGTAAGCATTAGCTATTATAGAATTTATTTAATAGCATTCAGAAGCTTTATTTTTCATTTTCCTTACTGGAAAAGGACTCTGAAATTTTAGCTAACTCGTAAAACCTTTGTGTGCCACACACTTGAGGGAACATTTTGTCATTTTGCGATAAATTTCAAATTTAAAAAAAAAACAAAACTCAACACTTGATGAACCTGAGAAAAAAATTCAAAGTGGCACTGGCTTTTATTGTTTCTCTGTTTGAATTTCATCTTAATTCATGCATTAAAATTTCTGTTATTATTAATGCTAATAACCAATCTATTCTTTTAGAAACAAAGGGTAACAGAAGTTTAGAACAACAATCTTATCAGATTTATTTTTATATAAAATTATTTTGAGTTATTATCACTTAACAAAACATGTATTCCTTACTAAAACCGTTTTTTTTCTAAAGGAAACATAGGATAATGGAGTGTGGTGGTTCATGCCTATAATCTCAGTTGCTCAGGAGACTGAAGTAGAAGAGTAATTAGTTCAAGGCCAGCCTGGGCCACAGAGTGAGACCCTATATCACAATAAATAAATAAATAAATAAATGACAACAAAAAATATGACATACACAATTCAAATATGTATAAAGTACATGCATAATTTAATATTTAATAACACAACTTTTATTGATAATAAGAATAATTAGGGGCCTAATTAATGAATTACTGATATTTCAAATTTGCAGTTTTGTCATTATGTATTTTTAATTTTTTTTTTTTTTAACTTTATTTTTGTATATGGTCCTGAGGATTGAACCCAGTGCCTCACACGTGCTATGCAAGCGCTCTACCACTGAGCCACAATCTCAGCCCTGTTTTGACTCTTATGTAAGTATAAATGAGAAGGAACAAAATTTTAGGAGAGGTGATGAGGACTATTTCAGAATTGGATGGTTAACATCTATCACTTAGTAAGTGCTCACTATGTGCTGTAAGTCATATGTCTTTAGAGTTTCATTTCAACACTTTTGAAGGGCAATATCTTATCCATTTAAATTGAAATATATATATATATATATTTGGAAGGCTTAATAACAGCCCTCAAGTTACACTTAATTAAATATCAGCACACATTTCAAATCTAGTTGTAAATTATTTTAATAACTGTGGCCTTAACCACTTTTCCATGCTGCTTTTTGATTTTAGGTTCAGAATGAAGAAAAGAATTGCTTGAACAGACAGTATGCATGATCACATGATGTTGGTAACCCAGAATAAAAGAAAACAAATGAAACCATAAAAACTGTGGAGTCACAGAAATATAAAGCTGAAAACAAAATTTTGAGTTTATACAATCCAAAACTTCTAAGGAAACAGAGACTTAAAATGGAAAATAGCAAAATGGTATTACAGACAAATCACACAAAAAAAGAGTATTTGTCATTTGCTTTTATAATCTAACTCTATGATGAGAATATATGTTATAAGATCAAGCCTTTGATGCATTGGAAGAAAAGAGTATATCCAAGGAAAAAAAAAGTATTGAGAGTCCTTAAGAATTGAGGGTCTAGTCAAAAAGTTCTCCATAGCTTTTCAAAGGAAAAAAATACATTTCACATTATAATTAGGCAAAACTTAATTTTAAATTTAGAAAAAATAAAAACTTGCTGAACATATTCAAAGCACCAGCAACTGTATTTAGTATTTCAAGATTTATTATCTCCTTTAAAACTCACAAAAACATTTAAGACTTTTAACAGGTACAGTTACACGTGATTAATGTTAAACCTTGCTAGCAAATGCATTCATTATAGAACTATCCACCAATTCCATGTATACAATTAGAAATTTTAAAATTGACATTAAGGTTACTTAATGTCAGTAAACCTTTCTCCTTACACTTTGTTGAGGTGTGTTTGACAAATATTGAAAGTATATAACATGATGTCTAATGTATACACACATTGCAAAATGCTTATCACAAGCAAGCTAATTAGCACATCTGTCAACTCACAGTTACCCCTTTGTGAGACCTCTTAAGAATTTTAGCAAATTTCAACTCCTAATCCCTGGGAAACACAATTCTACCTATGTTTTTATGAATCTGACCTTTTTAGATTCCACATATACATGAGATCATACAGTATTTGTTTTCTGTCTTATTTCATTTAGCATAATATCCTGAATAATATAGTGTGTGTGTGTATGTGTGTGTGTGTGTAGTTTCCCCTATCAACCCATCATTGACAGATAATTAGGTTGTTTCCATATCTTGGCTATTGTGAATAATACTGAAATAAACATTGGGAGTGCAGATGACTCTTTGGCATACTGATTACACTTCCTTCAGGTATATTACCAGTGCCAGAATTGCTGGATAATATGGCAATAATATTTTTAAATTTTTAAAATGTATTTATTTTTTATTTAAAAAAATACATTTTATTTAAAATGTATTTATTTTGCATGCTATAATTTTAGAACAAAATAAACAATAGCAACAACAAAAAAACATGACACACAACCTTGTCAAATTAAGAACATGGGGCCTAAGGTGGTTGTTTCATGTCATAGCCACAAAGATAGGAGAAGGTAAAACATTAAACATCAGTGAGGAAACCAGGTGGGCAGGCCACTCAAGACTGCTGTGAGAGGGACATCAGACCCCTCTTCTGTGAAGGAGTCTCTCTCTCGCTGTTCTGTTTCTTAAATAAAATTTACTTTTTGCTCTTGAAAAAAAAAATACTGCTGTGGGAAAAATGGAGACAGTATGAAAGGGACACAAGATTTCCAAGTTAAAGCTCCTCATCTATTTACATGAAAGATGCTTTCTCTTCCCCCTGAAGCTGTGTGGAGGGTTAGAATTCATCAGGAAGAGCAGCACTAGGTTCTTTTGCTGTCAACTCCTTTTCATCAAGGATTAGAACTAACTTGATATTTTAGTCCGCTTTGAGTCACTGTGACCAATATACCTGACAAAAACACCTTAAAGGAGGAAAAGTTTATTTTGCATCATCATGTCAGAGGTTCAGTCCATGGTTGACCGACTCCAGAGCTCTGGGCCCCAGATGAGTCAGAACATCCTGGCAGAAGGGCATGGTCGAGGAAAGCAGCTTGGGACATAATAGCCAGGAAACAAAGAGAAAGCTCTGATTATCAGGGACAGAATATAATCCCCAAAGACATCCTCCCCGTGCCTGCTTCCTCCAGCCACACACTATCTGCCTACAGTTACCATCCAGTAAATTCATACAAGAGGAATAATTCATTGATTGGGTCACACCTCTCATAATCTAATCATTTTACCCCTGAAAATTTTTACATTATTTTACATATGAGTTTCTTGGGAGAATCCTCGTATTTAAATAACATTTGGTTATGCAGTAGATGTGGTTGGATTTGGTATGTGTATCCTCAAAAATGGATCCAGAGGAGAATAACTCAATTTCAAACATCAGGACCACCAGGTCCTGCACACCCTAGTCCTTTTCGTCTACTTTGGCTTTCTACGACAGTGTCTCCACGATGCAGTGGTTCCAGGTGGGATTTGGAATCATGCAGCCATTATAGAGTTTTCTAGAAGTGTGTGGGCCTTCATGATCTACTCCAGATGGACTGCCCAGCCATCAGGGCTTACCATATTGTAGTAGGATGAAAACATAAGCCTATTAGAGATTGTCATCCTAATCTTCTTTTCCAAAATTTCATGAGTTTAGAAAAGTTCTCAAGCTTATTATTATTATTGTTATTATTTTTTAGAGAGAGAATTTTTTAATATTTATTTTTTAGTTGTCGGTGGACACAACATCTTTATTATTATTATTATTATTATTATTATTATTTTTATGTGGTGCTGAGGATCAAACCCAGCGCCCCGTGCATGCCAGGCGAGCGTGTTACCGCTTGAGCCACATCCCCAGCCTCTCAAGCTTATTTTTGTTCTCCATTTTCTTCTCCTCGTTCTCAGGTATCTCTAGGTCTCCTTTAGTCACTGAGACCAGGCTCTGCCCACAACATTTCTTCAGCTGTTATATGTTATGCTCATCAAGAGGCTCAGGCAAATATACTACTTCAGAGCACCATTTCCACATGAGAGTTGGCCACCCATTCTTTGTCTGTACCAGAGATTATTAGATGGGCTTTTGCGTCTCCTTCATGTTGAAAGCCATGCTCTGACAGAGAAGTCCTCTTCATCTGCAGACAGGAGTGAAAGTATAGCAGCTCAGAAAGGCAGCATGTCAGTAGAGTTCTCATGGATTCCAAATTATAGGTTTTTAGAAAATACCTCATAAGATTTCTTATAGTTTTCTTTGTATTCTACCTATTTTAATTAATGTAATTATTTACTTGTTTATTTTTATTTTTTATGTTGTATTCTTTCTAGCATGCTAGGCAAGTGCTCTACTATTGACCCATACCCCCAGACTTTTTATTTTTTGTTTAGACAAGGTTTTACTAAATTGCCCAGGCTGTGCTTAAACTTGTGATCCTTCTCCTTGGGCCTCCCAAGTAGCTAGGACTACAGGCATGTGCCACTATGCCCATATCTTTAACCTATTGTTTAAGTGATACATGAAAATTGTATATTACCATATGATATTTTGGCACATGTATTCATTGTGTAATATTAAAATCTTGTTAAACATGAATTGCTTCAAACATGTATCATTTTTATGGTAAAAAGTTCAAAATTTTCTCTTCTAGATTTTGAAATATTTACTACATTGTTATATATATTCACCCTACTGGAAAAGAGTACACCAGAAATTCTTCCTCCTATGTAACTATAACTTAGTACCTATTGATCAGCCTCTCCACATACCTCTCATCCTCAGTTCTCTCCAGATCCTAGTAATCACAATTCTATTCTCAACTTCTGTGAGATTTTTTTTTAAGATTTCACACAAGTGAAATAGTACTTGCCTTTCTAATGTTTGCCTTATTTCACTTAATGATCTCCAATTCCATCCACACTGTTGCAAATGACAGGACTTCATTCTTTTTTAGGTCAAATTGTTTCCCATTGGATGTAAGTACCATGTTTTCTTTATCTATTCATTGGTTGACAGATGCCCTGGTTTCCTTGGCTGTTCTGAGTAATGCAGGAATAAACCATAGCAGTGCAGATGTCTCTTTGACATATTGATTTCACTTCCTTTGGATATATACCCAGTAGTAAGATTGCCAGATCACATTGCAGTTCTATTTTTAATTTTTTGAGTATCCTCCATTATGTTTACTATGATGGCTGTACCATATTACATTCCCATCAACAGTATGAAAGGGCCCTCTTTTCTCCACATCCTTGCCAAAAGTTGTATATTTTGTCATTTTGATAATTAGCATTCTTTCTGTTCATCTCACTGTGGTCTTGATTTGTATTTACCTGATGATTTGTGACACTAAGTGTACTACTTTTTTTTGTATACTTAGTTGGACTTTTTTTTTTAAATATCTATTCAGGTTTTAGTTTGGACTGGTATAACATAATACCCCAGATGGGCAATTTATAAATAACAGAAATTTATTTCTCACAATTCTGCAGCCTGGAAAGTCTTAGACCAAGGCATTATCAGATTGAGTGTCTGATAAGAGTTCATACCTCATATAGAGCAACTTCTATTGTGTCCTCCTAGGGTGAAGGTCAAATGGGTAATGAGTTTCCCTTAGATCATTTTTAATAAGGGCAATAGTGAGGGTGGAGCCCTCGTGGCCTAATCACCTGATAAATACCTCACATTTTAATATCATCAAATGAATTGGTGGGGAGGGGATACAAACACTCAGGCAATAGCAAAACCCTTATTCGGTGTATGGTTTTCAAATATTTTCTCCAATTCTATATATTATCTCTTCATTATGTGGTTTGTTTCCTTTGAGGGGCAAAAGACTTTTAACTTATGTAATCCTACATATTTAATAATATGAAAACAAAATTTCCTTTAGCTATGTATGCCTTGGTATATCTAAGTACTTCTTAAGTTTTTATATCTGACAACATCATACTGTAATTTCTGGTAATTTAAGAAAGCAAGAAATAAAGTTTTGATTATATATGATTTTTTTCTGTGACAAATTTACCACCTCACACCCATGGAAGAGTTGACTTTTTCATGTATATTTATCAGAAGAAAAACACTGAATAAATGTATACATTAACAAAAACCAAAGTTTGTAAATCACTGTTTTTGACATTTGAGACATCAAACAACCTACACTATAATCACCTGAGATATTGCTTAATGTACAGATACCTGGGTCTACCTCAGACTAACTGAATCAAAATCTCTAAAGGTTTGACCCATAGGTTTACATTTTTCTTTTTCTTTCTTTGTTTTTATTTTTTATTTATTTATTTATTTATTTTTGCAATACTGGCAATTGAACCCAGTGGTATACTCTACCATTGAGCTATTTTATACTTTGAAACAGAATCTTGCTAAATTATCACATTGGCCTTGCACTTGTGATCCTCCTGCCTCAGAATCCCAAGTTGGGATTTCAAAATTGTGCCACCACCCCTATCTAGATTTACATTTTTAACAAACTTCTTGATAATCTGTATGCATGCTAAAGTTGAAAAACCTTACTCTATATTATCTGTTCGAAGCTTTTCTACAGTGCCTCAAAGAGTTAATTTAGCAGCTACATGAGGTTTTTCCCTTGTTTTAGTTCTACCACTTAATGTGTAATATTCCATCTTGGATGAATCAGAAATAAGCTTGTATTAAAAGGAAAAATTATTATGATTAGAAGAAAATATTTTCTCTTCTATTTTATTTGGTGGAGTAAGTATATGTGTATACATTGTGTGTATGTATATGTATATACAATAGGAAAAATAAACTAGGGCTGAAGTTGTAGCTTAATGGTAGAACCTGTATTTATCTTGGGCAAGGAAGGCCCTAGATTCAATCCCCAGCACCCAAAAGTTAATTAATTAACTAATTAATTAAACAAATTTCTACTGTCATCCTTACATGAAGGAAACCTTTGTAAAATTAAATTGAAACGTAAATGATTTCAAGAAGCAACACAGCATTGTGTGCATTTCTTATTTATTTTTGCTTCTCTTCTCTACACAATCCCTTTTAGAGAATAATGGACATCCTGTCCTCCTTTGTAATACAGTCTCTGAATTGTGGTCATGGAAATCATTGCAAAAGGTCATCCTGTCCTTTCCTTGACCTCCAAGGCTTATATATTTGAAATTCTATTTTTAAAAGATTTCCGAATTCACAATGTTCTCAAATCCCTTGGGAATCCATTTAATGTTGAACAGCCTTTTTCATTATCAAAAGCTTCTTTCTTCCTTCCCTTGTTTTGTGATTAAAATTCATTTTCTCTAGTTATGTTTTAAACAAAAATGAAAAACAGCTGGTCACCACAATCTGTGGTATAACTCTCCACTGAAAAGACTGTTAATAGTGAAACCTTAACCAATTCTTCTCTGGTCTGCATAATTTAAGTCCTTTTAACCCTTCTTAGAATTCTCATTTTCTAACCATTCAATTATTTCTTTTCCTCTATCTTGAGTTCACTTCATCCTTCTTAAATTCTGGGGTGTGAAACTAGACACAGTAGGATCTCACCAGTGCTGCATATAATAGTAGGATTACCTTGCTGCTCTTATTTACTCTACTCCTATTTATGCAACTCATAGAAATTTCTGAGAGGTGCAGATAAGATGTAAATGGGTGTCCTGATGCTTATCGTCTTGAATAATTTCATAGCACTTTTCATAAAGATATGGATGTTATTCCCAGAAACCTGGCTAGTTTATATCATAGGTAATTACTTTCTGCCTATCTATAGCATTCTAAGTTTCAATTAGATGGATTATTCTTCACTTCCACTGGTAAAGCCATTATGGAGGGAAAAAAAAAAAAGTTGTTTAAGCAGAACAAAACGGCTCTGCTTCTTAACAAAATGAGAAAGGACCACTTTTTACCCAGCCTATTAATAGGCTAGAATTCCTTATGGGCATGAAAGACAGCAAATTTTTCCTGTCCAGGCCAATGGATAGAATTCAATAAGATCTGTAGCTTTTTAATAGCTATGTCTGACTTAGTCAACTTAGTTCTTTATAGCAAAATCTACCTGATAATGGCTTTTCATTCACCAATTCTTGTGAAATTATGAGGGTGCTTAAAACAGAACATTAAATTGACAAAGCCACAAGTGAGATTTGCGTTTGTTTTAAAAATTTAACTAAAAATGTAGATGGCTTTATTTGTTTGTTTGTTTCATTTTGTTTTTGTCTTCTTCCATAATGGAAAAAGAAAAAATAAATTATATGCATGTTCCTATGAAAACAATGAGCACTTATGCGCCAGTTCGAGCAATCAGTTTATCTGTGATCAGAAGTTCTAAAACAGGTTAAAGTTGGCTGGCTTCTATACCTCCTTTCTTTTTCCATTGTAATATATTTGGTTTTTTAATTTTTCTTTTAAAAAAAGCTGTCTTCAGTGTAATCCCTTTTTAATTGAACTCCAAAATTTTGTTTTTTTTTCCTTTTTCTTTACTTTTTCTATTATTTTTTAAATTTATTTTTTTAATCTCTCTCCTTGTCTACCCACATCACTCAGAAATTTTAGGTATTATTTTCTTCTAACCCATTTATCTCTGCATACTGTCAAGAGACTACTGAATGTAGATGCTAAGGTGAAAACCATAGAAACTGTATAGCCATTTCTGTTGAACAGGATGACTCCCTCATCATGTCCTTAGACCCCTAACTTTCTACCCAGCTGCAGTCACTTTTGAGCCTACTTGGGGGAACCTAGGGTAGTTTTACAAAGGCACTGAATGTGTACATTCCATCTTAAAACTCAAATACCATCTTGCCATCTGTATGTGTTCATTGGAACCCACATTCTTTTTTGCTTTTGGTTTTCAATAATTTTTTAATTTGTTCTAATTAGTTATGCATGTCAGCAGAATGCATTTCAACTCACTATATACAAATGGAGCACAGCCTCTCATTTCTCTGGCTGTGCATGAAGCAGAATTATACCATTCCTGCAATCATATATGTATCTAGGGTAAGAATGTCCATCTCATTCTACCATCTTTTCTACCCCGACCCCTCCCCTCAGTCCCTGCTACCCAATCCAAAGTTCCTTCGTTCTTCCCTAGCCCTCCCACCCCTTTAAGGATCAGCATCTGCATTTGGCCTTTGGGTTTTGGGGATTGGCTTATTTCACTTAGCATGATATTCTCCAACTCCATCCATTAACCTGCAAATACCATAATTTCATTCTTCTTTAAGGCTTAATAATATTCCATTGTGTATATGTACCACATTTTTTTATTCATTCATCTGTTGAAGGGCATCTAGGTTGAGAACCCACATTTTCCAGTCTATACTCCTTTATACATAGATTATACTTTGATTCAGTAGTATGCCAAAATATCCTCCTTTTAAATTCCTCTGTGCTCTTTCACAACTCCCCAACAAAACCCAACTGATTTCCAGTTTATGTCTGTTGCCCCTATTTTGTTCTTAAGTATACCCCGTTATAGATTTTTTAAAAAATATGTAATAATCCAAATATTAAGAAAATTTACTTTGCTAATGACATTTAAATTTACCGATTCCAATGAATTATAAGTAAAAGATCTTTAAAACAACATAAAATTGACAAAGCCACAAACCAGATTTGTACTTATTTTGTAAATTTGACTAAAAAGTTATATATGGCTTTACTAGTTTCTTTTACTTCTTCTATATTACAAAATGCTGAAGAAATTAAATGCACTCTTGTATTGAAATCTTTTGTGTATTCACATGCTCATAAGTAATGTATTGAGTACCTGTGGCTCACGTATTTAATGCATTTGTGAAGTTTCCATTTGCAGAAGAATATTGTTTCCTTCTTCATGTTCCTATGAGAGTTGAAATGTTATGCTATTTACCCACTCATTACTATTTATTCACATTTTAAAATTTTATATCTGGTTTTTGTTCTTGAAAATTTGCTTTCAGATAATAGGACTAGCTGGGCTTGGTGGCACACAACTCTAATCCCAGCAACTCAGAGAGGCTGACACAGGAGAATAACAAGTTCGAAGCCAGCCTCAGCAACTCACTGAAACTTGTCTCAAAATAAAATAAAAATAAAAAAAGGACTGGGGGTGTATGTCAGTGGTAAAGTGTGTCTGGGTTCAGTCCCAAGTACAAAGAGAGACAGACAGACAGACCTAGACTATATCATTATTCATTCATTCTATAACATTTTATGGAGACTTATAAGAGGTTAATTATTATTTTGTGTGATGTAACAGCAGTTAAAAAAAACAAAGAAGGTCCATATTTTCATGTCACTTTTATCTTTTTTTGCTGGGGGAATTGGTGGAGACCAGAATAATAAAAGTTGACTTCAGATTTGGTCTGCATTACAGAAAATGTTCAGCAAAAAAATGTATCTAATAATGTAACCCTCAAGATGAGAACTGAATGAGAAAACATTAGCTCTGAAGATCTGGGATAAAGGGAAGAGCAGGTGCTTAGGCCCAAACAGCAGGAATGAGATTTGTGCTCTGAGGAATGCAAAGAGGGCTAGTGTGTCTAGATGATAAAGGCAGACAGAGAAGCATACATGATGGGAAAAGTACTTAAAACCATTGTACCTGTGTCATTAATTAATGGTCTTCAGCAATTTTTTTAAGGAATAGTAATTGAAATTTATATTATTTTAACATGTTTTAAATATACAACAAAGGCCACTGGACATGAGGAAATGGAATAATGAATTTTGATTCTAACCTTTATATAGGTCGACCCAATTATAGTCAAAGCATATTTATAGATAATAAAGCATACTATAGTTTTCACATCACAGATGATCAACAGTAGGCCCTCTCTGATCTACAATTTCACTTTCACAGTCTTACCTGTGGTCAAACATGGTCTAAAACCACCTCAATAGCAAGATATTTTGAGAAAGGAAGAGACAAAGGAAGTTTACATTCACATATCTCTTAATGCAACATATTGTTATAATTGTCCCATTTTACTAGTTATTTTTTATCATCTCTTAATCATAATTATTTTATAATTAATTAATTAGCCTCATAGGTAATTATATCCATCCTCCCAGCTACCTTCTCTTGCCCTCCCTCTCCCCGATCCTTTTCTGCCTCCCATTTTCTGTTTTCAGGTCTTTTTTATTTGTTTTTTATTTTTTTTTATATGTTTCTTCTACATATGAGAGAAAATATAATAGATGATATTTATCTTTCTGTGTCTAACAAATTTCACTTAACAGGATAACATCCAGTTCTTAGACCTATTTTTATATCTTTAATGGACTTATAAAAATTATGAATATTTAGGTGAGACCATTTGATGTTTCACTATATATATATATATATATATATATATATATATATATATATATATGTATTAAATATCCATTACTGTGACAAAATGCCTTAGAAGATCAACTTAAAAGGAGGAAAGTTTATTCTAGAAGTTTCAGCCCATGGCCACTGGTTCTGTTATTTTGGGGCCTGTGGTAGAGCAGAACATCCTGGCAGAGAACACATGGTGAAGCAATGCTGCTGAATTCATGGCAACTAAGAAGCAAAGAGAGAGAAAGGAAGGAGCTAGAGTGTCCAAATGCCCTTCAAAAATGTTCCCAGTGCCCTAACTTCCTTCCACCAGGCTTTTTCTCCTGGAGGTTTCAACAGTTTACAATATGCCATGGAGTTTTCAAACAAGTCTTAATACGTGAGCCATTGTTAAACACTCAGGTCTAAACTCTAACAATTGTGTAATATTCACATCAGGGTAATCATATCCATCTCCTCAAATATTTATCATTTCTTTATGCTGAAAATATTCAACATCTTTTCTTCTAGCTTTTTTGAAGGAGACATACATTATCCTTATTTATAACCAACCTGCTGAGATAGCATGCTAGAATTCATTTCTCCAATCTAACTTGACTTAATACTTATTGATCAACATTTCCTTATCCTTCTACACTGCCTATCTTCCTAGTTTCTGGTGACCACTATTTAAATTCTTAGCTTCTATAAGATATATATTTTTAATTCCATATATGAATGGGATCATGAGGTATTTGTATTTCTGTGCTTGGCTTATTTCGCTTAACATAATATTTCCTAGTTTCATCCATGTTGATGCAAGTAAGAGGATTTTTATCATTTCTATAGCTGAATAGTCTTCCATTGTATATATGAACCATACTTTCTTTTTCTACTAATTTGTTGATGGAACCTAGGCTTGCTTCCATCTCTTGGCTATTTGAAAAGTGCAGCAATAAACAAAAGAGGGCAGGTATTGCTTCCTGATATATTGACTTGGTTTACTTAGTATATAAACCCAATAGTAAGAGTGCTTGAATATATGGTAGTTGTGGTTTTAGTGTTTTTGAGTACCCTCCATACTATTTTCCATAATAGCTATACTTATTTGCATTCCAACCAAGAGTGTGTAAGGGTACCTTTCCCTCTACATCCTTGCTAGCACATATCTTTTGTCTTTTCAACAATAAGCATTCTTCCTGCAGTGTATCAATATCTCATTGTGGTTTTGATTTTGATTTGTATTTCCCTGATGGTTTGTGATGTTGAGCATTTTTTCATATATCTGTAGGCCATTTTTATGTCTACTTTTCAAAAATGTCTATTTAGATTCATTGTCCATTATAATTAAATTATTCATTTTTTTTGCTATTAAACCACTTGAGTTCTTTGTATATTTCAGGTATTGATCCAGTACCAATTACAATTGTTTGCAAATGTTTTCTCCCATTCTGTAAGTGATTGGTTCACTCATTGATTTCTTTCTTTTACTACACAGAAGAATTCAAGTTTGATGTGATTCCATTTGTCAAAATTTTATTTTGTTTCCTGTACTTTCATGTGCTTATTTAAAAGATCTTTGCCCATTTCCTGAAATGGGCATTTTCAATATTTTCCAAATTTTTTTTTAGTATCTTCATATTTCTGATCTTATATTTAAGTCTTTAATCTGCCTTGAGTTGATGTTTATAGGTGATATGAGAGACTTATATTTTTCTTTTCTTCCTTTCTTTTAATTTTTTTTTCTGAATGTTGCTGAAGATTGATATCAGGACCTTGCATATGCTAGGCAAGTATTCTATTACTGAGATACACCCTCAACCCTAGTTTTATTCTTCTACACTTATATTTCCAATTTTCCTAGCATCATTTCTTGAAGAGACTGTCCCTATTCCAATGTGTGTTATTAGCACCTTTTTTGATGATTAATTGACTGTAGATATATAAGTTTATTTCTGAACTTTATTCTGTTCCATTTGCCTATGTGTCTGTTTCTATTCCAAAACCATTCAATTCTCTTTGCTATAGCCATGTATTATATTTTGGAGTGAGACTGTATAGTACCTCCTGTTTTGTTACTTTTGATCAAGATTTCCTTGTCTACTTTTTTATTATTTTTTAGATTCAGATAAATATTAAAATTTTTTTTCAACTTAGTTTTATGAAGAAGTTCATTGGTATCTTGGTAGGTTTGTATGTGGGAGTGTATGGACATTTTAACCGTTCTACTCTTTTTAATCCATGAACACAGGACATCTTTCTAATATTTTTTATGTCTTCTATAATTCTTTCTTCAATGTTTTATAGTCTTTTTTGAAGAGGTCTTTTATTTCTGGCTAAATTATTCTTAAGCCTTTTTTTAGTAGTTATTGCAAATATAATTTCTTTTTTTCAGATCATTTGCTACTGGTGTGTAGAAATATTACCTATTTTTAAATTTTATTTTTTTTATCCTGGAGTTTTGCTGATTTATTCATGAATTTTAGTAGTTTTTTGGTGGATTCTTTGAGGTTTTCTGTAGATAGCATTGCCGCAACCTGCATGGTGGAACTCCAGAAACTGGCAAGGGGCCATAGGGGATTAAAAAAGACAAACAAACATTTGTAGAGAGAAAGCTTGGATCAGGTGGGACACTGACCTCTGATGAAGAAAGAGTGCCCAGAGCTAGTCCAGTACATTTACTATATGGGATTTCATAATCCAAAAGTTAAAACTATAGGGGCATTGTTCTTTGTGCACTAAAAGGTTACATAACTAGACACATTTTTGTAGCTATTCTACTGTTGTAGCACTAGGAACATCCTGTTATTATCCTGCTGCACACAGGAAGCCCATTGTCCAGAGTTTCTGCAAAACAGGCAGGCTTGAAGTTTGCAGTGCTGGCAAGAAATTGTAGTTATCTTGTTATACTCAGAATTACCTGTCCCCAGCAGCTGGTATCTGAGCTCAAAGTCAAGACTTTACTGTTCCATACCTTTGCACAGAATTTACTCAGGCAGGTCTTTACCATACCCTCTTGGCAATCTTGTCCTGCACCTTTGTACGGAAAGTTCTCAAAGTGCAGCCACAGCTCCTAGGCAGTCATCCATCCTGATCCAAGTCACCCTTCTCTACATAGCATCATGTTGTCTGTAAACAATGATAACTTGACTTCCTCCTTTCCAATTAAGATGCTATTTTTTTCCCCTCTGACTTGGAACTCTAGAACTGGCTAGGATCATTCTGGCTAGGAACTACATTGAATAAAAAGTGGACATTTTTTTCTCTGATATTAAAGAGAAGCTTTCAACTTTTCCCCATTTACTGTGAAGTTAGCTGTGGGCTTGTTATATAAGGCCATTATTGTTTTGAGTTTCATGCCTTCTATACCAATTGTGCTCATTTTTTTCCCCATTAAGTGATATTGGATTTTTTTTGAAATATATTTTCCACATCTATTGAGATGGTCACATGGTTTTTATCTTCATTCGGTTGATATTGTGTACCATGTTTATTGACTTGCATATTTAGGTAATTATCAAAATGCAATGTTTTATTATTGACATTTTGTTATTTTTTTCCCAGTTGTTTTGAAGTTCCTTTCTTTCTTACTCCCTCTCTTGTAGATATTCTTTGTGGTTATTTTCTCTAGTAATTTGTTTTGATTACTTATCATTGTTGATGTGTCTATTATAAATTTTTGCTTTGTGGTTACCATGAAGCTTACAAGAATATTTTGAAATTATAGTAACACAACAGGAAAAGAGAGAAAAATAAATCAATATATAAAATACGAATTCTACACTTATACTTCATTCTTCCCTGAATTTTTAATTTTTATCCCATTTTATAGCTTTCTGTAATTCCGTTATTGTTTGTATTGTTTCATTTTGTTTGGTCTAAATACTAATGATATAGCTACATACTGTTTCTACAGTATTATCGTATTCTAAATTTGTGTTATTATTTGTACCAGTGAGTTTTATATCTTTCAATATTTTCTTCTAATCTATATCTCTTTCAGTTTGAGTAACTCCATTGCATATATCTTAAAATTTAGGTCTTATGAAAAAATGGTCTCAGCTTTTATTTTTGGGGGAATGTGCTTCTCTCTTGCTCTCTCATTTCTAAGAGATAGCTTTGCTGGATATAGTATTCTTTGTCAGCAGGTTTTGTGTTTCATCATTGTGTTTTATCCAGTGTTATGGTTTGTATATGAAGTGTCCCCCTCCAAACTCCTGTGCTAATGCAGGAATAATCAGAGGTGAAATGATTCAATTGTGAGAACTGTAAATCTAATCAGTTCATTTTAGTTTGAATAGACTAACTGGGTGGTTATGTTAGGAATATAGGGCATGGCTAGAGGAAGTGAATCACTGGGGGTGTGCCTTGGAAGGGTTCATCTTTTCTGTGGCACCTTTCTACTTCTCTTGTCTCTACATTTTGGCCATACTGAGCTGACCTTCTTTCTTCCATCCCGCCCTACTTCATAATGTCCTGCTTCATATTGGGCCCACAGCAATGGAAACTCTGAAACCATGAGCCTCCAAATAAATTTTTCTTCCTCCAAGTAGTTCTTTTCAGGTATTTTGGTCACAGTGATGCAAAACTGACTTAAACATCTAACTTCTCCCTTGTTTATAAGGTTTCTGCTGAGCAGTCTGATGTCAGGTAAGTTGAATCATCTTTATTTGTTATTTCTTTCTTTTACCTGGCTTTGAGAATCTTCTCTTTGTCTTTTAGCTTTGAGAACTCAGTTATAATATATCTTGCAGAAGATTTAGTTGAGTGAATCTTTGTGACTTTGATGTTTCTGTACCAGGATATTTGCATCCTTTTCTAGGATAAGAAATTCACTCTGAATGAGCTTTCTACTCCTTTGATGTTCTCAAGTCCCTCTTGGACTGCAATAAACCAAATGTTTGCTCCAGAGCAACCATACTGTCTTTACTTCTCTTTATGCTCTTTTCTTGTGATTCCATATTTTTCAAATAGCATCTCTTTAAACTTACAAATTTTTGTTTTGTTTATCCTGATGACTTATATTTGATTTTTAATTTGCTTTTTCTATTTTTTAGCTCAAGCTTTTGTGTTGATATATTTTTAAAATTTATTCTACCTCCCTATCAATTTTCTCTGTTAGTGTATTGAATTTGTTCTTTGTCTTTTCCTGGTGTTTGTTGAATTTCCTTAAAACAGCAATTTGAAATTCTCTGAGAGTTGTATGTTATATGTTACATGTTAGTTTTTGGTTGTTAGTTTAGGTTATAGTTTTATGAGTGTTCTTGATGTTTATTTATGTATGATGATGTCTGCACATTAAATTATTAGACATTTCTCCCAGTCTTCAAAATATGGCTTTGCTTTTTGTCTATTCTTTCAGAAAATTTTAAGTATTTTCTTTGAGTCTGTGATTATTGCTGCTATTTCAACATTAGATGGAACTTACATTCATATATTTTACAAGTCTGCAGTTCTTACGTTGTCATTGTTACTAGATGTAGCCAAAGTTTTTCCCATACCTGTAGTTGGTGACTGGTTCAAGATGGACAAGATAATGTTTCTAAGAAGGGTACTCTGCCCTTCTATTCCTTTGCTTGAAATTGGAATAAGTCCAAATGCTTATTCATAATCACCACTCTGTGATCAAGTACTACATAATTCTGACCAGCACTTGGCCTGAGAGCATAACGTCAAACCTTAGGCTCCAAAGCAATGCCTTGCACCTAATTACCTCTTTACTCCCAGGTAAACTCTCTATGATGTGCTGACTTGGCAGAGATGAGTTAAGCAGTCCAATGGTCACCAATACTGCAATGCTGGGTCACACCCAGAAGGTATACTCTTCCAAGAACAGTGAAGCACAGGGGCCATACCTGGTCTCACATTAATATGTCTTTTTGCAGCTATGGCATATTTGTGACTTGAGATTGCTGCAGCTAACCAAGGGTGATGCTGTCCAAAATGCAAGTCCATCTCTGTCTGTTATGAGGGTAGATCCAGAGGCTGTATCCAAAGGCCTTGGTGTAGGGGCAGTCGCCTTTGTGCTTGACTTCATGTTATGTTTCATCAAAATAGGCCTTGTGCTAAGTTCCAAGGCAAAGTCCTGTGCTTACTTCTACTCTTCAGTTAAAGCAATCTTTCCTTGACTTGTTTCACCTATGACTGGAGAAAGGGTAATGGAGTCAGTCTCTTTGTTGCCATGTTGTATGTCAGAAATTTTGTCCCTGAGCACAGCCCTGGGTGCAGGTGTTATAATAGGTCTCTGCCTGGTATTAGGTTTCACTTTGGTCCCTCACTCTTTTTTAAGAGGGAAGTATCTCTTTCACCACAAGTTACTTGGAACTGGGGGAGAAGTCAAATGTGGGCAACTTTCTCCTGCCTTACACAGTGTGTTTTTAAATTATTATTCTGCCTAAACCCAGATCCTTCAATCTCTTATCTAGTACTCTTGGTGCTTGTAATGATTATCATATTGCTGTACCTCCTATGTGCCTAATTTATGTGTTAAACACATAGATTATATAAATTGTTAACAAGCTCATGGGTATGTATAGATAAGAAAAAGCATACATAGTATATAAAGGATTTGATACTATCTGCCATCCTGCTGTCCACTAGCAGACTCCTAATATACCCCTGAGAGGTAAGAAGGGATGGGGTGCTGCTGTTTTTTGTTGTTTGTTTGTTTGGGTACCTGAAATTGAACCTAGGAGTAATTTTCCACTGACCTACATTCACAGCCCTCCCACCTTTTTCTGAGACAGTGTTTCAATAAGTTGCTAAGGTCTTGCTAAGTGGCTCAGGCTGTACTTGAACTTGCCATCCTTCTGCCCCAGCCTCCGCAGTGACTGGGATTACAGGTATACACCATCACACTCAGGAGCTACTGTACTTTATATACCATAAAAATATAAAGTGTGCTTGAAACTATAAAAATGAAAGAATAGTATTGTAATTAGGTTAGCTATGCATACTGCTCTATTCCAATTCTAAAACAAATTTGTAAAGAAGAGAGTGAAAAGATTACCTTTTTAAATTAAAGATATTCTTTAAATATGTTAAATGAAATTGTGTGATTTTTTTTTAAACATAAATCTTTCTTTGGATATAGCCAAGATACATCAGACTTTTTCTCTTAAATTATGTGAACTATACCTGTTTTACCAATTTTTGTACAATATTTAACTAATATCCCTACATAGAAATTTAAATAAAAATATATATTGCAAATCATATTTTAAATGTTCACTTTGTTTATTTAAACACTTAAAATGACTTTTGAAAATGCAAAGATTGAAGTGCAGTTTTTTGCCTATTAGTTACTTCATAGTTGCACTAAATAATTTCTATTATTTTGAACAAAATATGTTTCGATTAACTCCAAAATAATTTGTGTATTTATCTTTTGTTTTCATTTTTGGAAAACAACCATTGACTGTCCCATATTAGAATTAACAGGCAAAAATATACCACCAAAAATTATAAAGACAGAAAAATTCAACTTTTTGAGATTGTTTTCTCTCCTGAAGCATTTGGCAGGGTGTAGAGATCACTGTGATTTCCAGTGTGTGGGAAGTCAGAACATCTCCACATTATTCCATGCAGAGTCTACACTGACGAGTACTTTTTTTTTTTTTAATAAAATTTAATGAAATAAAATATTCCACTTTTAAAGTGAAGTGTTTGTGTTCAAACTATCCCCATTTTGAGAATTTTTTCTAATGATACCTGACCTAGATCAGAGGCTGGGAATTCCCTGTAATACTTCATTAGTCTTGTCAACTAGATTTATTCATAAATGAGAATAAATGAGCACATCAGCATAAGTTATTGTGGTAATTTGTGAAACTGTTAATGAGATATTTTCAGAGCTCATAAACAGGAAGATCTATGTCATTAAATTACTGCATAGTCATTTTATTTTGAAATAGTAAGTGAGCTGATATTTTATCAAAACAACATTCTGATGCATCAATGAACTGAAGATGAACAAATAAATGTTCCAATGGAAGAGTTTGATATTATTTAGATGTAGTGAAGACTTAACAAAAGGATGTGAAGAAGAAAAAAATTTTGAATACCTTGCACACATTTTTAATTTTTAAAAAAATATTAAATTTTTAGTTGTAGTTGGACACAATACCTTTGTTTCTTTATTTTTATGTGGTGCTGAGTGTTGAACCTTGGGCCTCACACTTGCTAGGTGCGCACTCTACCACTGAGCCACAAACCCAGCCCACATTTTTAGCTTTTGAGAAAATAATTCATAATTGTTAGGAAACAAATCAACAAGAAGTATTACCTGAAACTTACAATACATCTAAATATTCCTCAAGTATGTGGTGTTCTTGACTACAGACCCAGACATCCAGAGTCTACAGAATGCTCAAAAGATATACAAGTCTTACTACTGCATCCACAATCAGATCATCATGAATATTAACTTTGTTGTGAAGAAAAAAATAAAAGATGGATCAAAGAGGAAGATGGATATGTGTGTGTGTGTTTCTTAACTTGAGCAGGGTTTAAATTTTATAAACTGTGTAGCAGGAAAGGGAAGGAGTTGATATTGGAAGTTACCAAAAAGCATTTTCTTAGCAGGAGAGAAACATGGGGATGTTGAACTGGAAAACATATTCACTTGCATGGATAAGAAGTCACATCTGTGGTTTTCTAATTTTTGTACAATATTTAACTAATATCCCTACATAGATATTTAAAAATATATATATTGAAAATCATATTTTAAATGTTCACTTTGTTTATTTAAACACTTAAAATGACTTTTGAAAATGCAAAGATTGGCATTGGCTTTATAAGGCTTTTGAAGAAGTTGGTTTCTTAATTAATTAATTTCTCTGTGCTTTGCACAGAGAAAGAAGATGTGATAGTTAAGAAGGCTTTTTAGAAAAGAATGCCTTTTGTTGTGGCATAATAGTTTTAGAGTATATCTGTACAAAAGTTTATATGTATCATTTAATTTTCTTGCTATACAAACAATGACATTAATTTGGTCATTTTTCAAAGCTACGGAACCATAAAGTATTCCAGGATCAAGGTAAGAATCAAATTCGGGTCTTTGGTTTAGTTATGTTTCTGTTGGTACAGTTTTATTCAATGGAGGACTTAGGCCATCATGAACTTTTTATGGAACACTTCATTACCAAAATCATGAAGGCAGTAAATGGAAAAGGGCATGAAACCTAGCATTGAGATCCAGGCTTCATTCCACTTTTGTTATGTGACCTGTTAGAAAGTAGCATGCTTCATTCCATTTAAAAATACTGTTGTGCACTCATAGGGTTGTTTCAAGCATGAAAAGAAACAATAACTGTATTGTGTGGATTATAGTTATTGATATTTACCCTGTACAGATTTTTTAAATATTTACATTGGCTGATTTAAAATTATTGTTATAAGCCCACTGCAACCTGGCATAAATAATATATTATTGTAGGAAAAGTACATTTTCCAGTAAAAATACTTAGTGAAAGGAATAGCTAAATTTTTGCAAGTCTCTTCACTGTTTGGCTTAATAAAATGAAGCTGAATTTTCATACCACTGCAGCATGATACTCTATTGTGATACGTTCTTTTGGTGGTAGAATATGAATAAAATCTGATCTCACATGGATATGCAGTTGGAAAAGTAAAGAATATTTTCAAAAGCTCTATGTTGAAAAATCAAATAAACAAAACAAGACCTAATTTTTTGTTTGTATATATGAAGCATAGAGAGATGATCCTATTTGAAGCACTGAATAATTATTGACGAGTACGGAAGTCATATTTCATAGTCAAACTGTATGTATGCTTTAGTGACATAAACCCCAAAAGAGTGATTATGTATTTAAACAATATGATTTTTGAAGTTGTACCTAAGCAGTATTTTTTATATGTCCCTAAGAGAGAAATATTATCCGTTCTAAATAACTTCTGATTCACAATTATGCTTATCTGAAAAAGAAAGTTCATTAATGTAATCACATCCATTAGGTTCATTATACTGGAACCATCTTTATAATTTAGAATTAATTATTTACATAGTACTTTGTATTTTACAATAAAATTTAGATACCTAATCCTGTCATTAAATACTCTGCAGAGACCTATGTAATCTGAAATCTTATCCCCATTTAATTGTCGTTTCTACATGACAATCTGATCTCTAAACTGAGGAGGGAGAATAAAGCATTAACCTAGAATATCTGATTGATTTTGTAATCTCAAATATATCATAGTTATCTTCCTTTTATATTAAAATATATGATTTTTCAGACTGCTGCTGCATACAATTGAAATGTTAAAACACTTCCCCAAATATTAATCTGGTGTCATCGAATGACATTGTAAACTATAGTAAAAATGCTTGCAGCTCAGCCTCTGCCAGCAGAGGTTGCTCTTAGGTTAGCGATTATCTCCAGATTACATTATAGCAAGAATATTAAGCAATGGAATGGAAGCTACATTATGATGCAATTATGCAGAAGTCAGATTTAAATTGAATAATAACTACTTCAGTGACTCTCAGTGTGTTAATCTCCACATCATCTGAAATTATGCTCTTTACAAAGATATCTCTGTAACAGAGCAGAAAGTGACATTCTTGAAATGAAAATAGTTTAAGGCTTGCCAGGAATGGAGAACTGATAAACATTCAAAATTTCTTTCTAATTTTATAAATTATCAGAAATGATTTATTAATTATATACTTATTCTCATCATAGAACACCTTTGATTTGCTTTAAAAATATAAATCAGCATACATCTGTTTGAACAAATGCAAAATCACAGGTAATTCCATACACGTGATAAAAATACTTTGTAATATATATTTTTAAAATCTCAAAGTAAGTAGAACAGATAAACCTATGCACTGACACAAAATAAAATATTTGTTAAATAGTTTCATGCATGTGTCAAGTTTATTTTATAAAGAACATTTATAGGATTTGAATTCTCTCTTGATAATTCAGACATGTTAAATTAATTAAACTAAATACTTTATTAAAATGGAACTTAAGAAACCAATTTTATTTTAGAAATTTTAAATGGCAGCAAACATGAGATAGAACTTTTGTCCTCCTTGCTAGAAAAGCTGTGTAAAAAGAAAAACCTTCTACAGTAATATGATCTTTTGCAAATACACATTTGAAACCAAGAAGCATTTTAAACTATCTTGTCAGTAACAAGTGTATCTATGACAATGATCTATATTGAGGGCTGGCAAACTTTTTGAAAAAAGGCTAGATAGTAACTATTTTAAGTTTTGCAGATCATATGTTTCATATCATAACTACGTAATTATGCCACTGTAGCACACAAGCAACCCTAGATCTTAGGTAAAGAAAAAGTGTGGTTTTGTTCCAATAAAACTTCATTTTTGAAATCATCAGATTTGTCTCACCTGTGGTAGTTTGCCAATCTCTATATCATAATATTATAGATAAAATAAAATTGCAAATCAATGCAGTTTTATTTCAACACCATTTGTTACTATTTCATAGTATCTGTGGAGCATAGGGTATACATTGTTCCATTTTCTCCTGTTACAATTGGATTAATATTTTATCATCTGTTTTTACACGTGATGTCATAGCTTAAGCATACTTTTTAACTTTTTGCATTACAGTATTACTGCATCTTTATAAATAAAATTTATAAACAAATTTAATTTAAAGATGTTGCTCTGGGAGATTATCCTATGTATACCATAACTAAATGCATTAAAAATTACAACTTTTGTTTTCTTTCTTTTTTTCTTTTTAAGTTAATTTTGTTTTCCCCATAGGGTTACTTACAATTATTTTTGTATTTTTTGTTATTTAAAATTAACAATTGAAAATAAGAAAGTATAGCTGAGAATTTAGCTTAGTGATAAAATGAAAACCTAGTGTGTGTGAGGCCCTGAGTTCAGTCTCCAAACAATAAAAAAATCTTAATCATGTAAAAATTGTTTATAAATATTTACATCATTAAAAATTTATTTTCCTATTAGGCAAGCAATAATAGAATTTTGATCCTAAAATATTCTGTAAGAATGTAGATAAATAAGTTATTTTGAACTTCTTCAAAGTAGAGTTCTAATTCTATATTGTGATATTTTTAAATGTATTACGTTATATTCTTGATGCTGTTATAGATAATTTTTTATTAAGCTATTATCAACATTGCACAACCAATTGGAAGGCCTGGCAATAGGTGATAATAGTGAAGATTAATTAAAACCCATAGTCCTAAAAATACTACTAATAATATTAGTGTTAATAATAATATTATAAATAATAATTGGAAGCAACCATAATATTTTCCTTTATGACTCACTGCTTTGTGCATCTTGCAAATGAAGAAATTAGTTCTTAGAAAATTTTGCTCTTTGTTTGATCAGCAAATGAAAATGGTTATTAAGCCTTTAGGTATTCAGGAACAAATTATACAACTTGGTCAAAAATTGAGATGATAGAATTCTATCATAATATGCTGTGCAATGGCAGCAATAGCTATCTTTCCCCAGTGCAGATTGCTTAGACTGCTTCTCAGTTGTAAAATGGATCTCTAATGTAAAACGTGCTTTCTTTTGAAAGCACCTGACTTCCAAATCTATACACAAATCCTAGTTGTTTGCTATTAAGATCATGTAAGTAATGTTTTAAGAAAGTAGATAGTATGGTGCCAAATAGCTACTATCATGCCATATACATTGGTTTTAAGATATAAGTAAAATGAAAATCTTCATATATACTTATATATTTTTAAATATATGAAGCACTAACTATTCCAAAAGCTGTTTCTAAAATTTAATATATTTAAGGACATATTTTAGCAAATACATTAGGACAAGCAAAATCAAAAGTAAGTAATGTGACCTTCTAAAACATTTGTTGCTGAGCTTTCTGAGAGAAAATATATCTTATAAAGATTTTTATATTTCTTGTAAGGAGTAATCGGTTACTTGGAATCTAATATATGTGGAAAAGTGCCTATATTTTTCTGCCACAAGTAGTGGTTCACAAAAAGTTGAGGTTTAAGTTAATTTTATATAAGTTTACTGTGGATCTGAATAGTACAAAATGCAAAAGAAAAAAATAAACATTCAATTTTAACTTCTTAATAGTTGCCTTTTGGTAATCTGAATGAATGTTTTCTTCAAACTCTATGAAAGGTTTATATAACTATCCTAAAATTCTTAATTTGCTTAGTATGTAAAAATATTTTCTTAGAAATGATTAATAATTTAATACTGACAAGAAAATGAATGTTTTCCATTAGAAATATAATGATATCATTTATTCTCAGACTGTCTTTGAACTTCCATTTATTTAGCAGAGAAAACAATGTTTCAAATAATTTGAAAGAAAATTTAAAACAAGATTGGCTTTTCTGCCAAGATATTCAAAGACTATCTTTAAATTTTAGTTCCCTGTTACAGATATGCGTATATTCAGGATATGTAATTTTAACCAGAGGGCCCAAAGCATAAGCATGTTAATACAAGAGTAGCATGATCTTGATTTCAAACTATACATCTTAAAGCATATGTGACTCTTGCCCATTTAAATGGAACACAATTTTGATCACCTTCAGATTTTATGGGAAAATATGTAGGTTTGGAATCCTCCAGAGTTGTTAGTTGTATGTTTATATACTGCTTCATGGTGAGGTAGAGTAATATGGAGTAAATAAACTATAATCTGGATCTAAACTTCCACCATGGATGAAAAAACAATTAGTTTTATGATCTGGGATTAAATCTATGTCTGTGAAAGTATTCAGTATTTAAAAAACCCATCTCAAAATAAACATTGGCTCTTAGATTTGTCTTCTGGATTTATACTCACAAAAATTTGGCACTATTATCTCTTCAGTGACTCTGTAAAGTATATGCATCCAAGCATATACTAAATGGACTAAATTGGTATTTCTAAGCTATGTCTTATGTGCAGTATTTTGTAAAACACTGAGAATTTTTAAAAAATAGAAAAGGAGAGACAAAGGAAAAGAAAGACATCAAGAGTCAAAGAGAGTAATCAGTAATTGTATTTAAAAGCTAAATAGTTTCATTATTAACATATGTAGGGAGCTTTGACAGCTGAATTGCTTTAATGTACCCTAGTATGGAACTTGACATAACATGTAGGTAACAAATTATTTTGAATAAGAAAATATTTAACAATAGAGAATATTGGTTTTCCCAACCATTATAGAATGTGATCTTTAATTTGATTCTCAACTTTGCCTAGAGAACTGGTTAAGTCTTATATCTGGGAGTGTCTATGGGAATCTTTCCAGAGAAGATTGACAGACTGAGTGGGGAACATCCTCCCTCAATGTAGGTGGGCCACATTAAATCTGCTGGGAGCCCAGAAGGAACAAGGAAGCAGAAAAAGGAAACTCTGGCTTTTCCTTCCAAAGCAACATGTGTCTTCTCTTCCTGCCCTTGGATATCAGACTCTAGATTCTTCGGCTTTTAATTCTGAAATTTGAAACATAATTCTCTGGGGTGGTGTGGGGGGGAGGGGGCTCTGGGACCTTTAGCTTTCCTAATTATGAGGTTTCTTGGTCTGTCTTAAAATGTTAACTTCTCTGAATCTCCATTTTTCAGATCACCTATAATGACACTGTATGAATATACATATAAATGGAAAAATTATATTATGGAAAATTTATATGTATATTCACTCATTTTCTTCTGTTTTTTTTTTTTTTTTTCTGGTTGTCTGGAGAATGATGACACCAACATGGAGGGGGTTTAGTATTTTTCAAATAAGCAATGATAATGAAACTGAGTTATGTAGACAGTTGGTAATTTGCCAAAGATGAAATCTGGACAAACTCTGGCAGTGATTTGTACTCATAATTAAATAGCTAATGCTGCTTTATGGGCATATGTATGACATTGAACCGACGTCCAATTTTCATCAAAAATCCAGCTTAAATTGGGAGAGTTTTGTATATAGGGGTATCTAGAGGTGGACGGAAAAAAGAGTGGTATTTGAAGGATGAGGCCTATATGCATATCTCAATACAAATGTTTCCTTTTTTTTTGGGGGGGGGGGCTCACTCTGTAGTATACCTTAAGTATATATTATGTTTTATGGGTTGGTTAGTGTATAACATAGGTTATTATTTTAGACTTTTGTGGTGAATATTGAATACAATTAGAAATTTATCAGCCTGCATCAGTTTACTTCCAAATGAAACACATCCAATGCAAATATATTTATATATTCCAAAGATCAAATCACATGATTCGATGGCATTCAGCAATATTTTTTGTATTAACCATGTACAATACCTTCAAACTTACATATTATCAAACAGCTTAAGAATTCGTTATATGAAACTCAGTATTATATTGATTGCAGGGTTATTGTTGAAGATGCATGATTACATTATGTAGAATCCCATATTTTAAAAGATGTGCCATTCCTTAGTGCCAACAAATCTCTTTCTCAAATAATTTATTATTTTTGTTGATAATGTGAATTTACAACAGATTATATACCAATTTTTGTGAAGACCATTTTCCAGTTATATTTAAAAACTGCAACTCTTTTTTATAAAATCTTTATCTGAATTTTTTTTAGTTCTAATTTTTAGTGAATCAACTATATGTGTTTGAAAAGTGGCTTTAATATATTTTTCAACAAAACAGTGTAAAATTAATAACAAATATACAGCATTTGAAATGCAAAGAATAGGAGTAAAAATAAAGTCAATATCCAAAGGAATCATGCAATATTGGAAAATTGGAAACAGGATAGTTTAATAGGCTAGTGAGAGGAAATTCAGAAACAGAAATATCTGAATGTCTAAGTTAGCAATCAGATAATCAAGCTAAGGATATCTGTTTTTTGGGTGGGAAGCAAATTACTAAGATAAGCAGTTAGATATGCTGGTACTCAGGTTTAAGACCTAACATATAAACCAAGGGAAGAACTAGATGAGAAACTAAAGAGTTACTCTTAATAACACTATTTATCCTTAACTTTGGTCTTTCTCCTCCTTCCTTTGTCTTGAAATCTTCCCATTTTAGCCAGAGTTGTTCTTTTAAAGAAACAAAACATAAATATGTCTCTACTATCCCTACTAAGCTTATATTTCTGCAGTGGTTTTGAATTTCCATTAGAGTAAAATTTAGGGACCAATTTTTTCTCCTCACCTATCTAAAATAAATTATTTTCCTTCTTGCCTTAGGGTTTTTGCTCAGAGTGCTTGTTTGAGGCGGGGTAGAAGGGGTGCGGGCATGCTAGTTTGCTCTCTTTCAGTCCTTGTATCTGGTTAATTTGCTTTTATTTTTCAGTCTCATTTCTTGAGATACTCCCTCACTGAATTATTCTCCCTTGATTTCTCAACCTGGTGAGATTCCTAGTTATGTGTTGTCAGAACACGCTGTACTTCTTTTCTTTTTTTAATTTTTATTTATTTATTTTTTACATGAGCTCTCTTATTATTATTATTATTATTATTTTGCATTACAATTCTTAATTTACCTTTATACTACAATTTATCACATCTCTGTATACAAGATATGTTGACACCAAATTCACATCTTCATACATGTATTTTGTACAACGATGAGGGTCTCCTTCCACCCTCTATGCAATTCCCCTTCTCCCTCCCTTTCCCTCCAACCCCTCTTCCCTATCTAGAGGTAATCTTATTCCCATGCTCTTCTTCCCTACCCCATTTTGAGTCACCCCCCTTATATCAGAGAAGACATTCTACATTTTTTGGGGGGGAATTGGCTAACTTCAGTTAGCATATTCTGCTCTAATGCCATCCATTTCCCTGAAAATGCCATGATCTTATTATTTTTTAGTGCTGTGTAATAGTCCATTGTGTATAAATGCTACATTTTTTTTTTTTATCCATTCATCCATTGAAGGGCATCTAGGTTGGCTCCACAGTTTAGCTATTGTGAATTGTGCTGCTATAAACATTGATGTGGCTTTGTCCTTGTAGTATGCTGTTTTTAGGTCCTTTGGGAATAGTCCAAGAAGAGTAATAGCTGGGTCAAGTGGTGGTTCCATTCCCAGCTTTCCAAGGAATCTCTATACTGCTTTCCAAATTGGCTGCACCAATTTTCAGTCCCACCATCAGTGTATGAGTGTACCTTTTTCCCCACATCCTTGCCAGCACTTGTTGTTGTTTGTATTCCTAATGGCTGCCATTTTTACTGGAATGAGATGGTATCTTAGAGTAGTTTTAATTTGCATTTCTCTGATTGCTAGAGATGATGAGCATTTTTTCGTATATTTGTTGATTGATTATACATCCTCTTCTTATAAGTGTCTGTTCAAGTCCGTGGCCCATTTATTAATTGGATTATTTGTTTTTTTTTTTTTAATTTTTTATTGTTGGTTGTTCAAAACATTACAAATTTATTTGGGGGTTTTTTGGTGCTTATCTTTTTGAGCTCTTTATATACCCTAGAGATTAGATCTTTATCTGATGTGTGAGGGGTAAAAATTTAGAATATGCTGTACTTCTACTTGTTTTTAGTAGAGTCTCTATCTCTAGCACATAGTATGGTTTCTGACACACAGTCACTACTCTATAAATTGTGGTTTAATAAAGAAATTAATCTCAAAAGCAAATTTATGCTTGTTTTTATAAGGTTGAACTACACTTTTAAAATTTTTCCAGATGAAGATCCTAAACAGCATTTAGTGGCCAAATAATGGCTCAACAGACAAAATTTTCAGGATTCCAGAAGAGGAGGCAGGTCCTACTTGATTGCTTCTATAGCATATCTAATAACTACCAGTTGCTAAACACATCTAGTAAAAATCAATTTCTAGATTTTGGAGTTGAGCACTCCATGATTCTTCATTTTGATGTCAAAATGTCCTAACAGCATTCCATTTAAAAAGAACTTGCACAACTGGAGCTTCATACAGTGTAGAAGTATGGGGTCCCTCTGAAACTCTGTAATGATGTTAATCTTTAAAAATTAGACAAATTATCCCTGGCTATCCTTTGAATCAGAGACAGAGATTTTTTGTTCATTGAGGATCCCAAGGAATCCTATGATCATCATTTGTCCCCACCCACATAATTTCATTTTAGGAGTTAGTCTGTGAGATTATATACCTCTGTTGAGTCATAAGTAAGAAAAGATTCTTCTTCATGACCACCAAGGTGGATATATTGCATTTATTTGGTATACTTTGTGCTAATTCCATGTAATAAGATCAGTACTCCATTACTTGATTACATCAAAAAGTAAATGATAATATTTTTAAAAACCTATTTTATAAAAGACAACCATATTTTGATCAAGAACACTAAAAATTACTGCAACCATCCAAAAGCACTTTCCATATTTATTTTGTGACAAGGTCTTACCAAGTTGCTCAGGACCTCATTAAGTTGCTGAGGCTGGCTTTGAATTTGCCATCCTTCTGCCTCAGCTTCCGAAGCCATTGGATTAGACAATACATCCCACGAATGAAAAACTCTTAATTGGGAAATATAACCTGGGGGATATATATATATATATATATATATATATATATATATATATATATATATATATATATATATACAATAAAATCTAAGAGATAAGGCAGCTTACAAAAAAGACCTAACGCTCTAAACTCACTGCTGCTTGGCAAAAGCTGTGAATAAATCACATCTTGTAGTACAGAATATTTGGTAATATATAAATGAAACATGCTGGTTTAGTATGAACATTATATTTTTGATTAAATAATTATTAACTATTTCATCTCCGTAATTATGGTCACCAACAAAAACTACAATATCTTTTATGTTATCTCTTTCTTTCTTTCTACATTTCACACACATGCCTGTCATTATAGGGGAAAAAATTAGTCTAAATATACAATTTAAATATTTAATTTTTATCTTAATGAAGTATTTTCTTTTTTAAGATTTTCTACATTATGTGCAAATTATTTTCAACATAAAGACTTGAGTATGATAATCCTTGAGATTGTGCATTAGCCTAAAATAAGGATAAAAGGAATGGTTGTGTGTCACCATTGAGCCTGATAAGAAAATTATTTATGTTTTTATTGATGACTAGTTATTTACACATTTCTATTAAAAGAAAATATGAGAAGTATTTATGATTTCTTATTTGTTGCTTTTGTTCTGTTTATGCTTCTCTACACACTCTAGGTAATGGGAGAAGCAAAATTCATAGATTGTCAGTATTATATACATATTTTAATACATTCTTAGATATGGGGAATTCTTTAGACCTATATTATTGCAACCAGAAATGTGATCCATTTACATGCCATGATCTGTCTGTGCTGACAATTTTGATACACATCTTTCTGGAATGAATAACTCCTACTCTAGCTTAGTAAGTAGGCAATTATGAATGTAATTAATATTTCTCTTTGTGATTGGGAATCATGTCTCCTTTCTAAAGAAAAAATCTCTATACATATTCCAAAATGTATTCTTTGACACATCCTTTATTTTTCAATACTATAATTATTTCCTTTATTGATAGCCGTGGCAATTTATACCTATTCCTTTATCTCTAAGTATGTTGTATCCTCCTCCTTGTTAGCCAGTGCTTTGCTTAGGTTCTCTAATCGCCTTTTATAACTATTGTACAGTTTATATCTTCCTCATTAAATGCCAAACATCCCCCTAGATTTCTCCCCATAGGCCTCACGTCTTCCACAAACAATTGAAAGGGACTTTCCTTATTCTTTATTTTTATCTTCTCTGTCTGCTCTTATGTTGAATTTTGAATGTCAGTAACAGAAACAGGGAATGGAATAGATATCTTTATATAATACACTTTATTCTACACAAAAGCACAAACCCCAAATCAAAGTATTTCATAAAAGTTATTACAAACATTAAGTGAACAAAGTTATCATTGAATACATCTTAAATGCTCTTACTGAAAGCAATTTTTTAAAAAAATAAATTTATTTGGAATACAAGGACAATGCCCCATAGATGTCAAAATTTTCATAAAAGTTCATATTTCTTATTATTTGTGGTTTTATTCTAATTGCACTTAATAATATAAAAAGGTGTTTCAGCAAATATGAATTCACAAATTTACATGGAAATTGTTTCTCTCTTTCATTTAACCCTGACTGTAATTATTGCACTGTTTTTCTGAGAGTAAGGAGTCTTTACCACCCTATCCTCAGTTTCTTATAATTTTAATTAAGGAGATATTTTAAAAATAAATGTATTTTTACATGATACACAAAACCAAAAATTCTACATATTAATAGGGTACTATGTGATGTTTCAATAAATGTGAACATTGTATATGTTTAAATCAACCTTAATATGTCTATATAATCAAGGAGAGTCTTTAATAGTCAATTAAATTGTTATTCAGTTCTTTGGAGTCTAATTATGCAACATTTTATAAAATTCACATTCCAATTCTTCTTCTTATCCAGAGGATTGCAGAGAATAGATATTTCAAGATGGTGCTACAGAAAAGCTAATATGTAGCATAGAAACTAGAAAGTTTGGGGCTATGGTATAGCACAGTTAGTAGAGTACTTACCTTGCATGCTCAGAGCTGTGGGTTCAATCCCCAGCACCAAGAAAAACAACAGCAAAAGTTGGAATGGAAGACTTCTTTAAACTCAGTACTAACATCTTGAAAGTGTTGGGGATATGTGACACAGATTCAGAGGAGAACTCAGAAATTTTTTCAGCATAGTCAGCATCTAGCCATTAAGAAATAAAGAGAAAGAACAGCACTTTTTCATTGGGTTTCAGGAAACATTTATGTTTGAGGGGTTAATGAATAAAGAATGTAGAATAAAAGGTTAGAGAGGTAATGGCAGGTCAGGCAAAAAAAAAAAAAAAACAGACACTAAAAGAATTTGCATTATTAGGTAAAAAAAAAAAACATATTTAAGAGTGAAGAGTTGGTCAGTGCTAATAAATTCTGCAGTAAGATTTTCAAGAACTAAAATCTAAAATATATCTGTAAATATATTTGATTAATCAAAAATAATTTTTGAGATTCAAAATGCATGTCATATACTTGTGGGTGAATAAGCCAAATTGAGAAGACTAAGAAGAAGAAGAAGAAGAGGTTTTAATAAAAAGGGGATGGCACAGAATACTAAATTGAGAATTTTATGAAAGAAATTTGTATTTTTGCTTTTGAATGGTGAGCATCTCATCAATTCACTCACCTGGATTTTCTCCACCAAGAGCCTTTCTTTTCTCCCCATTCTCTTCTGATGTTTTCAAGTCAGTGTATATGATCAGGGAAGTAGGTCTATGTGGCTGTGTCCCAGTGGAGACTTACAGACAAGAATCTCAAAGTAGGAAATTCTTCTGACACAAGAAATGTGTTCAAAAGGCACTAGAAAGCTTAAAAGGCACTATAACACAGTGTTATCATCCCTGTCTGGATGGAATCTAAAAACCTATATTAAGAAATAGTGTAAAATTGTAAAAATACATCCAACCATTTTAGGAGAGTCTTACGTGTTAAACAAATGAATTCAGACTACTTGGCAAGGAAGCAAACAAAGTAATAGTTCATTATTAGAAGATTACTTTGGCAACAGTAAGTGGAAGATAAATAAGAAGGAATAAAAGTAATTAAGAGATTTTTGCAACAGTGAAAACAAGATTCCCATGCCTTGAGTTTTCATTCCTAATGGACTTCAGAAGAGGAGGATAAAATATATGCTGTGAAATGTCTAAAATTAGTGCAGATGATGTAAAAAAAAAACATGTTTTTATATGTCATTTTAAATGAACAATTTTAATGTTAAAATTTAAAAACATCTTAAGTATCAAATATAGTTAATCTTATATAGTGTTCTTACAATTAAAGTGGTTACTGAAAAATATTGTAACAAAGAAATACTTTTAACCAAAAATAATATTTCTGGAAAAAACTAATAATAATTTATAGGATCGTAGTGTAGCCTTGACAAAATTATTGGGTATAAATTCTAAGGTAAGTAAAAACAGATCTTAGTATTTGTTTGAAATTACTAAAGCACAACAAACATGTACATTTGACATTATACCATGGTGTCATCAGTGTTCAATGTAACATAGGTGACAATAGAAAAGGAAGAATGGCTAGGGAAAGGGAGAAATCCAGCTTTGATTCAGGATGGACAGCCTCGGTGCACTCCAGGAAGAGCTCCTCTATTAAAATGGACCTCTCAGAATTGTTCCAGAATGGAACAAAATGGAAATGGTTTAGCTTTTAACCCCCTAGCCTTAGGCAGTTAGTTAGTGGATGTGACTCCTAGGAAGCTTGTGATCTTCAGAGAGTTGGATCTGAAGCTCAACACCTCCCTTTAGCCTTACTGCCAACAGCACTTTCACAGCTGGGGCAACACATTTTAACTTGAAGCAGGAATTGGGGTAGGACATCTCTGTGTCCATCTTAAGGTTCATAGACCAAGATCACATAGCTACTGGAAACAACAGTTTTGTTTCCAACACCATTTCTCTAAACCACTGTGCTACAAATCCCTCTTTGCAGCTCCTGAAACCAATCCAGTAGGCTTAAGCCTCTATCCTCAGTCTAGCTGTTGTTCCGATTGTCAATACATAGCTCAATGTTCACTGTCCACTACTGAGTCTGCCTCAGGACTCTAACCATTCCAACATTCATGAAAATACTACTAATTTGTAATTTAAATTTTTTGTACATTGAATTCAAGAATGCTTCAAGCTATATTCATTTGTTTACTTATTCAATCAAATATTCATTAACTACCATTGGCCAACAACTTGCAAACCGAGTTTTGGAATAGAAGGAAGGGGAAGGTAGCATGGTCCTGATTTACAGAGTTTTTTCATATCATTTATTTATTCAAATTGATTACAGTTCCCTCGTTTATAGCTCCTGGAAAGAATCAGATCATAAATTTTGTGGCTACCCACTTCAACTCTATAATTTTCCCATTTCCCCTGAATTCCATTGTCTTAAGATAAGGTACCTAGACTTTTCACACTTCAAGTGAATTTGTTTTTCAGTATTTATAGGCTATTGTCGTTAGCAGGTTTTTTTTTTTTTTTCCTTTGAAGTTTTGGTAAAGATTTTCATCAAAGGACTCTCACCCATAGGCTTCAAGATAATGTAAATAAAATCCTGGCTGGTCACAGTGACCACCAGATTTGGACTTGCCAAGATTTTTGGGTCTATTCTGTGGCCATAGGTACCCAGATATGAATCAATTAATTAATATAATGTTATAATAATAACAAGACAAATGTTTTTCTATTATAGTGGCCACTAGTTACTTGGTATTTTCAAGAAAGTTTTAGAAATTTCAAAATTGATGAAAATGTGTTGTGATACTAGGAGAAGTTGACTTTCACTAACCCTTTTCTTCCCCTCAGTATAACTATCCTGAGCAGTTACTAGTTATTTTACCTAAACACCCAGAACTTAAGTGTATGGGCAATCCAAGGATGGTCAGTTTCATGGGTAATAGTCTAGGTTGGCTACCACAATATGCCTTTTCCCAGTTTTCTTCCACTTTTTCTACCCTTAAACATAAAACATAAATAGGAAAACACAAATGCCTTTCCTTTTTTTTTTTTTTTAATTTACTGGTAGGAGTAGCAGTGTTATGCAATTCTGGCAAACAAGTGC
The DNA here is from genome assembly GCF_021218885.2 of Marmota monax. Lineage (NCBI taxonomy): Eukaryota > Metazoa > Chordata > Mammalia > Rodentia > Sciuridae > Marmota > Marmota monax. Next base: position 231,593 of record NW_026695246.1, on the reverse strand, counting down.
TGAGGAATTCATGGGGAAACTCTCTGTTCCTTGATGAAACTTTCAGTGATGTGTCACAGAGACTTCCTCTTAATTCCTGCCAGCCATATTGACATATTGTCTTAAGATGAGTAGTCCTTTTGTGACTATAAGTGTTAAATTGATGTAGGAATTTGGCCTTGGTATTGCAAGCTGGGGAACCAATACAAGTGGTCAGATATCTTCTTCTAACAATAGAAATATGAATCTGTTTGTCGTAGCCACTGTCTGCTATACTGTTACTTTCAGTTAAATTCATGCCTGTTACAAATAGTGGTATAAAAATTCAAAATGATACTTTTTGAAGTTATAGGGAGAAACTTAATGATCAAACCTATCAGAATTAATATTTTAGCTTGTTGAAGTTTTTCCACTCCTTTAGATAGGAAAATCAAACCATAACCTGCATGGTGAGGATTTCATTAAAAGAAAAGAATGTCTGATTCAAACAGATTTGGATAACTGTTCCACTATCATCATAGTATGAATAGTTTGACTAAAGACTGAAATACTCCTGACTCCACTGGGTAATGTTTACTCTGAACTTTGCTAAGATGAACCCTGAATATTTTTTCTACTATGACTGTTTCTAACCTGGGCCCAACACTCTATGTAACCTTTTGTAAGTACTTTTTCCTCTGTCTCATTTTTCATAAGCATATTGATATCATAGCATTTGTGTGAGGATTAAATAAAAAATACTTCAAAAGAGCTTAGAATACTGCCTGGAATATTTTAAGCGGTTAATGACTTCAGATTTATTTCAAGTCTCATTAATTCTTCTTCTTAAAGACATACATTTTCCACATTTTAATGTTTTCAGTCAAGATAGAATTGGGTCTTATGACCTGAGATCCCTTTTGATTGACTAGGATGGTTTGCATATTTATCTTTGATCTGATTAGTTATGCAATGCCAGGATTTAAAATATAATTAGGAGAAAAGTCCTTACAACTGTCTCTCAATTTAAAATATAGATCAACTTATGTGTTTATGATTAAAAAATGTAAAAATGATTACTACTCACACATGCATACCTGTATATTATCTCATCAATTTTGATATGCTCCAGTATTAACCATTTGTCATGGAGTCCAGCATAAGGGGTATTCAGGGTACTTCAGAAGTTCTTCTACAGGGAAGGAAATAAATTCAATATTTATAGCCTGTTGCAAGGTGCTTTCTGCCTAGTATTCTTTTTCTGCTAAGTACTGCTCAGGTGTTCTGAGCATACTTTTTTGACTCATAATGTTTCTAAGTTTCCTACAAAACTTTGAAGTGAAATAATGAGAGCAGTTAAAAATTTCATGAGGCCCCAAGTGAAAAATTTTATGAAAAGGTGTCACAAATTGAGCCAAAATTGTTTTCACCTGTATTGTAAAAACCAGATGACCAACTCCATGCTTCAAATTGAATGCTTATTCAGAACAATAGAAGACAATCTGTCTAGATTAAATGCAGAACTAAACTGCAACCTCATTGAATAGAACAAATTTTCATACTTTAAAATCTAATCTATTAATTGAAGATAGAGAATAGCAGAGACCATGCTGATGGAAATTGCTATCTCCCCTGGATTTCAAAGGTGATTTCATTTTGTTTTGCTGTGATTTTTTAATTCATCTTTTCCACAGGCAGTCTAACTACTCTTCATAGTAATGTTAATGAAAAGCATGACGCAAAAATATTTTGTTTTTATTTTTAAATTCTCTACTACTTTTCAGATGGGGACAAAACCTATCATTAAAATGGGGAATCATTTTATAATTGTAGGAATGTTTTCGTGTAACACAAGAATTTCTGATGATGTGATTGTTTTAGATTTAAGAACTCACTGGTAGATTGATGTAGCAAATGGATTGATTTACTGATACCTGTAGGGACTACTGAGTGGTAACTGCAGGCAGGTGGGCTATGAGAGCTGAAAGTAGGTAACTGTGCCTGTGGTCTTGGATTCTATTTGTTCCTGGGTCCCCCTACTCTGTCTCTGCTTTATGACTGCCATGATAGTTCTCCTCCTCCATGATGGTCTGCTTTGCCTCAGGCCCAGAAACCATGAGCCTCTGAAAGCAAAAGCCAACATAAACTTGTCCTCTTCAGAATTGTTCTTTTCAAGGTGGGAGGGAAAGGGAGAGAGAAGGGAAATTGCACGGTAATGGAAGGAGACCCTCAGGGTTATACAGTGGAGGGGGTAGAGAGAGAGGAGGGGAGGGGAGGGGAGAGGTGGGGAGGGGGGAGGGTGGATGATGGGAAAGGCAGGGGAGCACAACAAACACTAGTATGGCAATTTGTAAATCAATGGATGTGTAACTGATGTGAATCTGCAATCTGTGTATGGGGTGAAGGTGGGAGTTCATAACCCACTTGAATCAAAGTGTGGAATATGATATGTCAAGAAATTTGTAATGTTTTGAACAACCCACAATAAAAAATTAAAAAAAAAAAAAGAATTGTTCTTTTCAGGTATTTTGATTTCAGCAATGTAAAGCAGACCAACACATTAACTGAGTGAAATTTACTCATTTAAACTCAGGGTTTTTTTTTTTTTGTATACTCAAATCTTTGAGTTTTCACAAACAAAAATATGTGAATATATGTCATTATACACATACAAAATGAGTGATGATACTCTTTCATGTTACAGAAAATTGAACACTATAAATTAAAATCGTAATTAGAAATACTGATTTGATTTCATTAGATAATTTATTATTAAAATTTTAATATATTTTAGAGGCATCGCATATCTAGAATTAAATATATTTTACCTCACAGTTTGTTTCTCATTTTCTCTCAACTTTCATTCACATTGCTTAGAACAATCTAAACATTAATTTGTGTGAAGAGCTTTTAAAAACGCATTTATCCGAGTGTGGTGGCAAAAGCTTGTAATCTCAGCATCTCAAAAGGCTGAGGCAGGAGTATCGCAAGTTCAAAGCCAGCCTCAGCAACTTAGTGAAGCCCTAAGCAACTTGGTGAGACCCTGTCTCAAAATAAAATATAAAAAGGGATGGGTAAGTTGCTCAATGGTTATTGCCTCTGGGCTCAAACCCTGTTACCAAAAACCAGAAACAAACAGCATAACAACAAATACAATAAATCTCTTATTTATCTTTCTCAACCTGGATAAATATCTTTTATGATTCCCATTTTGTAGATAAATATCAGCTTTGCAGAATTTAGCTATGTGTCTAAATGAAAACCCCACCATAACTTCCTGCAGTAGAAATGATAGAGATTTAATATTTCAGGATGAACTTAAAGGGAGTTTGGGAAGGCATATAGATTTTCAAGTTACCACAAATTACTACTGAAGAAGGTTTCACTACTGTAAAATATGTATCTTTACTTCTCCAGCCTCTGTATTCCTGAATTCTTGCCATTCGTTTATTAAACTAAATGGCACATATTGTAGGTTTTTACCATGACTGTTCCTAATTCCCAAAACCAATATATGTATCACTCAATACAAGGATAGATTAGATTTAAGAATAAAGTAAAATCCAAAATATTAGTGGCTTAAGATTTAAAATATTTATTTAAAATATTAAATAAATGCTGTCACCAAGACAACATCTGACCAAGCATGCTGGGTCACTTTTCTCAAAGCATTGATTCAGGATTTAAATTGTGTTTTTATTTTAGCCATATTCGCAAAAGAATGACTTCTAAATCACCATAATGGAAGAGAGGGTCAGAAGTTTGAGTAGGGTGTCATAAATGTCTAGGACTATAAATTTCTTACCTCTCTTCTGTCTGCATGACATTGGCAGTCACCTGACCAGCATAATTGCAAGTGTGACTGTAAGTGTCAAGGCATGCATTGGAATGGTCTCTCCTGCTGAAAACTGAAAATGTTACTGAATTTCAAAATTCAATGGAACTCACAAAAGAACTGTGTTGTCAAGATTTTTTTTTTAGAATAAATATTTCCTATGATTTAGATGAATGGAATCCCCCAAAAGTTCATGTGTGAGAGAATGCAAGAGAGTTTAGACGGGAAATGATTGGGTTATGAGACCTTTCACCTAATCAGGGCATTAATCCACTTGAAGGGATAAACTGGATGGTAGGCACATAGGGTGTGGCTAGAGCAGGTGGGTCACTGGGGATGTGACATTGAGGTTTATATTTTGTCCCTGATGAGGAAGGCTCACTGTCTACTCTCTAATTGTTATCTGGAGCTGCTTTCTTCTTCTGCCTCACCTCAAGCCCAGAGCAATGCAGCTGGCCATCTTTTGACTGAGACTGAGACTTTTGAAATCTTGAGTCCCAAATAAATTTTTCCTCTTCTAAAATTTTCTTGTCAAGCTTCTTGGTCAAGTGGTGAAAAGGCTGACTAAAATAACAGTATTTTAAATTAACAGTTCACAATTGTATATATTTATGAAGTAAAATATGCTTTAATATATGTATAAAATGAAGAATAATTAAATCAATTAACATCTCCATCAATTTACTTATCATTTTTATTGGTAAGTCATTTTAAATTTACTCAGATGTCAAAAATGTATTCCTTTTTAAACTACAACTTTGTCTAATTTTTAAATTGATAGCTATTTTCTGTTCCTGGTTCTACCCTCCAGGAACCACCTTCTACTCTCTACTTCATGATTTTAACATTTTGAAATCTTAGAATGTGTGAGATTGTATTTCTTTTGGTATCTGCTTCCCCCCAACCCACATTTAACGTAATGCCCTTTGGGTAAATCTGAATTGTTGCAAATGACAGGATCTTCTTTTTAAAGGATAAATAACAGTACTGTGTGTGTGTGTGTGTGTGTGTGTCTGTCTGTCTGTCTGTCTGTTTAACACACTTTATTCATTCATCTACTATTAGATGCTTAGGTTAATTCCACATTTTGACCATTGTGAATAAAGCCCTCAACAGAGGAGCATTAATATATCTTCCGGATATCCATTAAAAACTCCTTTGGATATATACCTACAAGTATATACAAGTCATATGCAAATTCTGTTTTTTTTATTATTATTATTGAGGAAATTCCATGGTGTTTGTCATATGATTGTACTCATTTACATTCCCACAGTGTGCAAGGGGGCCCTTTCTTCTACCTGTATTCTAACATTTGATATCATCCATCCTTTTGATAGCAGTCATTCTGACAGATAAGGTATTATCTCATTGTGATTTTAATTTTCACTTTCCTGAAAATTAGTGATGTTGAATTTTTTTTTTTTTTTACAAACAGTTTGGTCATTTTTAAGTCTTTCCTTGATTAATGTCTGTTCAGGTCATTTGCCCATTTTTAAATCAGGTTTATTTTCTTAGTATGAAATTGTTTGAGTTTCTTATATGTTTTGGATATAAACCCTTACCATATATATCATTTAAAAATATTTTCTACTGCTGTGCGTGCCATTTCTTTAATAACTTTTCCTTTGCTGTGAAATTTTTTTTTTTGGTTTGATGCCATCCTATTTCACTATTTTTGCTTTTGCATCTTGTGCTTTCATTGTCATATCAAAAAAAAAAAAAAATCATTGCCCAGTCCAATATTATAGAACTTTTCCTCTTATCATTTCACACCTTACATTTAAGTCTTTTAGCCATTTTGAGTTGATTTTTTATATTGTGTCTAATTTCATTTTCTACACATGGCTATCTAACTTCCCAGCACCACTTTTTGAAGATACAATCCTTCTCCCTTGTGTGCTCTTGGATCCGTCATGGAACATCAACTGGTCATAAATGTCTGAGTTTCTCTATTGTCCCTCTGTACTGTTCTTTTTGGTGATATATTGCTTTCAATGCTGGTACCAAGATGTTTCAATGGTAATAGATTTATGATCTCTTTTGAAATCAGCATTCATGTCTTCAGCTTTGTTATTTTTGCTCAAGATTATTTGAGTGTTAGGATTTTTTTTTCTTTTGTGATTCCATACGAATATTTGTGTAGTGTTTTTTCTATTACTGTCAAAACTGACATTGGAATTTTGATTGGGGTTGCATAAAATTTTTATATAGCTTTGGGCAAAATGATTTAGCAATATTAATTTTTTGAAATCCATGAGCATGTGATATATTTCCATTTATTTGTGTTTTCTTCAACCTCTTACATCAGTATTCAATAGTTTTCATTGTGTGGAATAATTTTGGATCATAAAATTGATGAGACTCATTCAATGGCACTTCACTGTGTATGCCAAAGTATACCGTAATAATTAAGTCCTTCCATGCCATTTAGCAGCTGTTAAACTGGTTTTATAAAATCATTATTTAATGCTTAGAAGAGAGAGGTAAAGGCAATATTACAAAAAGTTATTAGAAACTGAAGAAGCTGGGCTACAGGAGCAAATCAAACTGTGATCTAATCTGACACCTTATATAACTTCTCCATACCACAGTGTGTTTATTGTAAATTGAAGAGAGCAGCATACGTATTCTCCAGATATTTTCTATCTCGAGAATTCTATGGTTTCAGACATCTCAGAGAGAAAGACAGCAACAGTCAAAGGCTTAAACTCTAGTGTTAAAATTTCTTGGTTTTAATCTTGTTTCAGCAATTACTAACAGCATGAATTAAACACTTTTTTCCATGTACTTCAGTTTTCTCATTCACAAATTTTTTTTTAAATTTTTTTTTTTGTGTGTGAGGGGTGTGTACCAGGGATTGAGCTCAGGACCTGGGGGTACTTGATCATTAAGCCACATCCCCAGCCCTATTTTGTATTTTATTTAGAGACAGGGTCTCATTGAGTTGCTTAGCGCCTTGCTTTTGCTGAGACTGGCTTTGAATTTTTGATCCTCCTCCTCAGCCTCCGGAGCCGCTGGGGTTACAGATGTATGCCACCATACCTGAACCATTTTTTTCTAAAGAGGACTAAATGACTTACCACATGGAAATAACTATGTCTAGAATAAAATATTTAATATTTTTTGCTGCTTATTTTGCAGCTAAAATGATAAATTATGAGATTTAAAATGTGAAATATCAAATCTTATACATGGTGGCATAAAAAGCAATTAGAGAGACTGAAATAAATGTGAATATAGCTTTATTACTTTGATTTATTATGAAACATAAATTGTAGTTTTATGGTATTTGTTTCATTTACTTAAGTAATTTAAAGTAACTGTTACTAATAACTTGTTATATTTTAGAAATAAACATCTTATTTCTTTTACATCTACTAAAGGGGGAAACGTTTATTTAGTGGCAGCTTCTCTTCTCACTTACTTTCATTTTAAAATTTTAGAGCCACCCTCAAGAAAGGGGATTATTATTCTCTGATTCAGATGAGGGAATAAGGGTCATAGCATCACAGTTTATGCTTGGCAGGTCCAGGATTTATTCAAGCTCAAAGAGCAAATCTTAGGTTCAACCTGCTGCATGTCAGCATCTCCTTCACTCTCTGGCATACTGGAACATCTGGGGCTGCATCTGGGACTTGATCAAACACAAGAAACATATTATTGCCTATCATGGAGGAACAACTGCTATCTTAACTACTCAGAAGGCTGAGACAGGAGAATCATCTGAATTTATGAGTTCTAGACCAGCCTCAGTAACACAGCAGCCAATAATTTTAAAAGAAGAGAGAAAGAAAGAGGAAGGAAAAGAAAAATGGTGCATTATGATGAATCATTTGAAAGAGTATAAGGTCTAGGATTAGAGAAACTGGCTTTGAGGCTTAGATCTCTCACTACCCCAAAGCTGCCTGACACTTCTCAGAAAAAGAATGCTTGTTCTGACAAGGGAATGTGAGTAGCTATATGTGGAAAATGTTAAATACCATGCAAGTAATGCTATTATTACTTTGTTATTTTAAATAGAAATAGAAGTTAAATTTGAATTTCCTTCACATTGATGGTGGACATATGCTTAAGATCATCAATGACATTTTAATTATTAACTTCCTTATTAAGTTTTCATCTTTTTCACCGTCTATTACTTATTTTCTGGCATTTGACTTTTCTTTACCTCTTCACACTGTTTGGTAATGGCTTTCCAATGTCTTTTCTTTCCTTGTTCCCTTCCTGTACAATGATCACACCTTCCATCCCTTCTTGTTCTGTGAAATCATCTTCTTTTTTTTTTTTTTAATTTGTACTAATTAGTTCTGAGAAACTAATGTGACTCCATTTTTGAGAAACCAGCCTCTACCTCAGAGCAAAGCCCGTCCAAGGAAGGGGGTTTGACCCTTGTCCTTGGAAAAACCCACAGAGAACTCCTAGGCACATACCCACCCTGCTGAGTTGTTTGTCTGTAAATAACAGGAGAGGTCTGAGGTGCCAGATGTCCCTGACTCAGTTAGGCTAGGTGAGGACCCATAGCAACCCCCCTGGCAACCTCCAATCAGCATGAGACAGGGAAAATACCTGGGATGCCAGATGACCCCCAAGTAGTTTTTGGTGGTTGATAACAAGTCAGGAAACCATGTAGTTTAGCACATACTCCCCTCGTGGCTTAAACCAATCAGTTCAAAGGAATTCCCCTATTGTACTAACCAATCACCCCTACCCAACTTGTTCCCGCCATTGAATGTGCTAATCAATGTTCAGAGTTGTTGACTTTCCCATGGTATGGAGTTATTTGCTGTGTGATGTTGTGACACATAGAATATCCCTTCAAAACCTATAAAATCTCACTGAACAAAGGACCGGAACTTACTCCCTGGGACCATTGTGTCGGCTGGAGATTGCAATAAAGACTCTTGTGTGATTCCATCGGATTTGGCTCCTGGAGGTCTTTTGGGGTCCCGCAAATCTGGCATAACAGTTCTACATAACAGTAGAATAAATTTTGACATATCATACATAAATGAGTGTAATTTCTCATTTTTCTGCTTGTACATGATGTAGAATTACACTGGTTATATAATCATATATGCACAAAGGGTAATAATGTCTGATGTATTCTACTATCTTTCCTACCCCAAAACCCCTCCCCTTCCTTCACTCCCCTCTGTATAATCCAAAGTACCTCTCTTCTTCCCTAGCCCCACCCCTTTATGTGAATTAGCATCCCCATATCAGAAAAATAACATTCAGCCTTTGGTTTTTTAAGATTGGCTTATCTCACTTAGCATGATATTCTTCAGCTCCACCCATTTACCAATAAATACCATCTTGATGCTCCTGTCTGCTGGAACCTTAGTTAATAATTCTAAAGTCTTCTCTACTATCATTTTATAGTCACACTCTGATGGAGTCCTTGGTCCCTTCCCTTGTTAGGCTTAACTGATGACCTCAGGCTGATGAATAAAAGTGCACTTTAAGCCTTGAACTCTCATTTAGTGCCAGGTCTGTATTTATAGCTGAATTTTCTCTGTCTCTAGCTTTATATTACCCAGGCTTCAGAAATTCAAAACCAATAACTAGATTCTTATCTTCTTCATTCAGATTTCCTTCCTATTTGTCTTCTCACAATAACAGCATCATTGCCATTGATTCATGTTCTGATCTGGAAAAGAATAGTGATTCTTAAACTCTCTCTCCTTCCTTGCCTAATTATAGGAAGTATCAAAATAGTATTAGTCTAACTCTTACGAAGATTTCAATCCTCTCTCTTCTTTCCATTCTGACTTTTGTCTTACTTACCTTGGTTGGAATCCCCACTGATTTTTGTCACCTGAATTCCCTCCTGAATTCCCCAATCTTAAGGCAACAAGCAACATCATTAGTATGGTTTGTCTTCTTAAAATAAATTTTAATTAAATGCAGTTTGTACCACCAATAGATCACAGTATCTAAAAGACCTCACACAAACCTAGAGAAACAATAAAAATAGGACCCTCCCATCAGATAGCCTTGGGTTTGTCACCTGATATGAGACTAGCTGTGTGTGAGCTTTTTAAGGAAGTTATTTCATTTTTTGAAGCACAGTATCCCCATTTATCAGTAAGACTACAGATAAATCTTGTAAGAATTAGAGAAAATGTATGTAAAACTATACCACCAAGTTGAGAAAACAGGAGTTACTCAATAAATAAAAACTAAGATCCACTATAACATATGCTGTCAACTAACCCAGTAATCTAAACAGATTTTCAGTGTTTTCAAGGATGCCTAGTTATTTCATATCAATTTGTTCACATTATTTCCTCTGTTTGGAATGTCCTTTTCTACCCTGATTACTAAGTAAATGCCTCCTCATCTACAGATATTAGGTGTCATTAGTTTTGTGAATCTTTCTGTGACATCTTTAGGTAGCATTAAGGTAGTTTTTCTGCTTTTATACTTTTTCATTTTAGTCAGTCTCATCTCCTTGTCACCTAGATTATGTATACACTCAATAATATTTGCTGAATAAATGCAGTACAATATTTCTAAAAATGCCTACAGTAGATACTTTTGTTCAAATTCATGAGAAAATTTCATTTCTTTTTTTTTTCTCCTAGTCTTTCCCAAATCTAGCATTTTGATGTCTATTTTTTAATTTTTCAAAAACTTTTTACATTAGAAACTTCCAGAAAAATATTTACACAAGCAAAATAATATTTTTATTTGTTTGTTACTTTTAATTAGCAAAACATATATTTAAAAGGCAGAAAATGCTTATATCCAATGTAATAGACACTTAAAAGTAACTATTCTATTAGATAGGAATGAAGTTACTCTGGTGGTAGGAAAAATATAGACTTTGAAGACAATCAGCTTAGTCCCTTTCTCAATAGATTTATGATTTTTGTCAACTTATTAAAATTTATTTCAGTTATTTGAATTGAATTAAAAATACCAGTATGGTTTAGCTATGGAACATCCTCCTAAAAACTCATGTGTTTAAAGTTTAGCCACAGTGCAACAAAGTTCAGAGGTGGAGCTTTTAGGAAATGATTGGATCATGAGAACTGTAACCTCATTAATGGAGTAAGCCATTTGGTGGATTAATAATTTGAATGGACCACTAGGTGGTAACTGTAGGCAAGTGTAGCATGGCTAGAGAAAATAGGTCAGTGGAGACATGGCCTTGGGGTTATATTTTTTCCTGGTCCCTTCATTTCTCTTTCTCTGTGTATTTCTCTGTTTCCCTGCTGCTCTGTGTTGAAAGCTTACCTCCATCACACACTTTCACCATGATGTTTCTGACTTGGAGCCAATCAATCAAGGACCAAATCCTCTGAAACCATGAACCAAAATAAAACTTTCTTCTTCAAATTTTTTCTTGTCGTTTGTTTTGGTTTTACAGCAATGGAAAACTACTAACACAATAGCTATATCTAAAGTTAATATGAAAACTAACTGTAAAGCACATAAAGTTACTTGCATAATTTTTGAAAAAGAATACTCATTCAATATTTGTCAAACTAATCCACATCCTTTACACATTAATTCACATACACACATTTCCCACAAATTTATGAGAAAATCATAAGAATTCAACTAAACAGGTAAAGAATAAAAGACTATTTCTAAAAGATCTATTAATAAATACAAAGATATAATATTTATCACCTGTAGAAACTAAAAATATGAATCAAAGTAACCTTGAAAGAGTACTTCATAATTATTAAAGTATCATTTTTTAATATAACACCTTAATTCTGAATGGTGTGATGAACCTGGTATACTAATTTATTATGAGAGACACAATAAATGTATTTGATCTTTTCATAAAATGCCATCAATTTATATGTAACAAGAACCATAAAGATATCTATGATATTTATCTTGATATATTTCTACCACCTTATTTTCATTAAATACTTCAGTAGAAATAGAAAGCTTAAGTTAATAGAAACCTTAAGTTATTTATTATGACATTACCTGGAATTAGAAAAATAAATGGAAACATCCAGAAAATGCAAAATTGGAATGACTTAATAAACAATGCTTTCATGAATTAACATATAGGAATATTATTTAATCATTATGATTAAAACATATGCCAGATATAGTAGCACAATCCTGTAATCCCAGCTATTCAAAGGGCTGAAGCAGGAGAACTACAACTTTGAGGCCAGCCTTGGCAATTTAGTGAGACCCTGTATCAAAATAAAAATGAAAAGGACTGGGGATATAGCTCAGTGGTAGAGCAGCCCTAGGTTTAATCCCTAGTACCATTAAAAAAAAAAAAAAAAGTAAAACATAAATACTATATGTTCTAATAATGTGGAAAGAAAATATAATGTAAACCAAATAGGCAATTTATAAATTTTATAAATAAAATATAAATTTAAAATTTATAAATTTTGTAGTAGCCACACTTCTTAATTTTTCATTTTTTCTATTTTTGGTATAGGGGATTGAGCACTGGGGCACTTTACCACCAAATCACATCATGAGTCCTTTTTAAAATTTTTTATTTTGAGACAACTTCTCAGTAAGTTGCTTAGGCCTTCACTAAGTTTTTGAGACAGTTCTGAAACTTGTGACCTTGCTTTCTCAGTCTCCCAAGTTGCTGGAATTATAGGTATGCACCACTGTACCCAGCTTAGTAGTCAAATTTCAAAAGAATCTAAAGAAAGAGGTAAAATTAATTTTAGTGATATATTTTATTTACCAATTTATCAATAATGTGATTATTTCAACTTTAATTATAAATTAATAACTTATTGTCATTTTTCATTCTTTACTTTGTACTATCTTAGAAATACAGTGCTTATTTCATGCGTATATCACATTTCAGTTTGGACTAATCACTTTTCCATTCTTAATGGCTATGTGTGATAAGCTGCTGATATTTTGGAAAGGGCAAATTATAGACAAATGTTCATGAGAAACAGAAATATTATTAACATATACATTATTCTTTTAATTGTCAGAAAGTGCTCATGTATGTTTTGGTGGGCAAAATGTAAACAGTGTTAGGAGAATGAGATTATAGCTCTTTTTATACAAGTTTAAATATTTTCATACATTTATTTTTTCAATAAAAACTTAAACCTTTGAATAAGTTACTAATTGGTAAACTACAGCAACCCTGTCTATATGACTTTATAAAAAATGATATTGAGTTTAAATTTGTATTATGTCCACATTTTGACCCTATTGCTACGGAATTAATAAGTCTGTTCAATCTGGAGCTATTTGGTATGCAAAGTAGCTTGAACATTTTCACTGGGAATAACAAATGAATGACCTTCCTGGATTAAGTCAGTCTGGCAGTCTACCATTTTTCACAGTTTCAGCAATCTGTATTTGGCTGAACTCATGAGTTAATAAGTTAAGCAAAAGTATTCAGAAAATTATCAGAAAAATATGGAGAACTGTGCCTTGTACACAGCAGACACAAAATGCATAACTACTGAATCTAATTGATTTGAAGCTTTCATCAATTAAATTGGAGATAGATTTGTTGAAAGCATTTACTTGTAGGATTTACTTTACTTTGCTATGACACATCATGAGGAAAGAAAGTCAGAAATACTGAGGACAAAAACATTTAAACATCTGAGAGCTTAGGAAGCAGAGTTCTTTCACACAGTTATTTTCTAACTAAAATCTTCTACGTGGTAGAAATATGTTCAGATTTGTGACTTTCGTGTTTTTGCAGTCCTGGTATTTACTAATGATTTTAAAATATTTAATTGTGCAACAATATAATTCTTTATACTATTGTAATTATATTTCCACATAATTTTAATCTGTTTTCTAAGCCAAGTTCCAAGCTGCTTGTGGTCAGGGTTATTGTTTATTATTCCTTACAACCACAAGTGTGATAATCTGATTGGAATTATAAAGAGTAAGACACATATAAGTAAAATTTTTTAAATACAAGCACAAGTATTAAATTTATGCTTGAGCATAGGAAGGAATGATATGATACAGCTTTTATATAATTAATCAAAATTTTTCAGTAATAAATAATTATGTATTTCATCAAAATTTTTTTAAAAATTGAAAGGGTGGAATGGTGAAAATGTGGATAAAATTAAATAAAAATATTCTTTATATCTCTTCACATCTCTCTGTATAGAAAACTGTTGTTTTTCTTTTTCTTTTTTTTTTTTTTCAGTGACTGGTTTTTCAAGTGAGCCAAGCCTTTAAATTGAGCCCCAACAATTCTGAGTGATACTTTTTCCTCAGCCCATCAAAACATTTTTTCCTTCTCTTTTACTCCCATTTTATTCTGTTCTCCTTCTCTTCACCACCACTATGTTAGTCCATTGTTCAAAAGAATGGTTACAACTCAGTTTATTTAATCAAACAGATATAGACTAGAAAGAATAGGCTGCTACCATTGGTAAGCATTGGAGCATTTCTGGCTCCAGAAATCCAGCCTGCGTTTGTGAACCCTCACAGCTATGGAGGTAGTCGATTGTTATCAATGTGTACTAAAGTCAGAATGTGATTACAAATATTTTATAAAATAGGAATTGCTGACAATTCCACCCACTGGATATTGTCTAATGAAAACATATTGGTGTGATACATACATAGCTATAATGTACATTAATACATATCTAGTAATTAATATATTAATGACTGTAAATATTTGTGGTCTTTGTTTCTTATGACACAATCTTCATTATTCCCAAGAACTGTCCTAATTTAAGCAGATGGTTAAATTCTTTATGCTTGTTTTTCAGTTGTCTTGGGAACAGTGTAATGACATTTACAGATGCTTTCTTCTCGAAATGAAAACTAAAGTGTTTTTAGATGTTTAAGCTATTAAAAATTATATTTAGAGAACAATATAAACTGCTAATTGCCAAATCATAATAGATGGGTAAGTTAGGTGATAGATGGATAGAGACGATTGATAGATATTTTTATGCAGATGAATTTTATGATCATAAATATACTGATTTTATATCAAAATGTTATAATGCTTCAAACAGATTTTCAGTTTGGAAATCATCAAACATTGCATGCATTGCAATAGTAGCACATTTTAAGTAAAGTATATATATTTCTTACAATCATGACATGTTTATTCCAATGGAACTCTTCTTAATGTATAACCTGGAAGATTGTGTGGATTTTTCTTGTCTAGATCAGTATCAATGATGTTTCAGTTTTCATCTCAGAATATCAACAGTATTGTGCATTAATATATCAAGAAGTAAATGGTAGGGGCTGGGGATAAAGCTCATTTGGTAGAGTGCTTGCCTCACATGCACAGGCCTTGGGTTCAATCCCCAGCACCACCAAAAAAAAAAAAAAGTAAATTGTAATTATCTCCCAAAATTTGGTCCTAGGTCACCCTTACCTTCCTATCAAGTTTATCCTTCTAATGATCTAATATCCATAGTGAACACTTCCCAGTCTCTATCTCCTTCCTCTGTTTCAAATTTATATGTACAAATGTGTATGTGATTTCTACAGTTACTTTTAAAACATAATCATACTTTCATCATCCTCTTGTAATCCTTCTGTCATCCTTCTGAGTCTTCCTCATACCAATAATTAGCATTACAGCAATAATTAGCTGTTTAATCCAACCTAGGATCTACCATTCATTCTCTTTCACACAGTTTCCAAACTTCATCTTTCACCTAATGCTATTGTTTCTTTCCAAAATGCATCTCATTGGCATTGCTGTTAACTTAGACCAAGAAATTTCCACTCATCTGGGCTAATGCAATAGTCTGTTTAATGGTTTGTTTTGACTTAATGCTCTCTGCTTAGGCATCTCCACACAGCCGACAGTGTGATCTTTTAATGCATGGCATTCTTTTGCTTAAAACCCTCCAATGGCTTCCCATTGCACTTAGAATGAAACCTAAGTCCTTAGATAATATGGTCACTGTCTCCTCTGCAGTCTTCATGCCTTTCCCCTTTCCTTTCTCACTGGTTTTGCTCTAGCTACGCTGGTATGCTGTAAGTTTTCACTAGTATGCTGTAAGTTTTTTCCTTCAAAAAAATTGTTATTTTGAAGCTTTGCATCTACTGTTCCTTTTGCTTAGAATTCTCTGCCTTCTGACTTTCATACTCTGGCTTCTTCTTTTCATTTAGATTGTAGCCTAAATTTATATTCTCCGAGAAAACTACCTAAAGAGCACCTTCAGTTTTCTCTCTCTCTTTTTTTGTATCTTCTGTTTTCATTGCTACTTTGTGCATGGTGTTCATCACTACCAAAATTTACCTTGTATCTGTGTTATCTTTTTGTTCTCTAAAATGTAATCTCCATTTTTAACAGTGATCTTTTCTGCCCTTCCCAGCATCCTATTCTTATCCCCTTAAGTAATAATAGGAATATAGTAGGAAGATAGGACACACACACAAAGGTTACGTACAATATAATACTGAAGTTACTGACATCTAATCTACATTCTTCCCAAAATGGGTTTGAATACATGCTTATTCATACTAGTAATTCTAATCCTAGTTAATTATTTTATTAAATACTTTGTAAGATTTTGTAGTAATCTCAATTAAATGATATTTAATTAAACAAACACCTAAAGTTGGTTTGCCCTGGAAAAAATATTTTCCCTTGTAGCTTATATTAAAACCTTTGAAATGCTAGTCTAAATCAACAGAGTAACCAATTTAAAAAAGAATTAAGGTAAAAAGAAGGAAACTTAGACCATGATATTCTTTCAAAGTTGTTTAAAACAAAACCTCAGTGACTAAGATGTATACATTTACTTTTGATAATTTGGAGAGAATTATAAATAATTATGTTGAGACAAAAAGATGTTAAACAGAAAATTTGGAGCACATAGATAAGTAACTAAGAGTAATAATGCATAAAACAATAATGATAAGAATAATTTAAAAAGAAAATGAACACTTTCTAATAATTTCAGATTTAGTAGAAGAAGACTGGGAAATATGAATAGATAATGTAGTCAGATAAAATTTATGTAACATCACCATGAAACACTGTATAAACACTAGGATAATAAACATGAATATAATATAATTAGTGATATAACTAACTGCAAAGTGATGCTAAACCAGAAGTTCAAAGCTAAGTCAATTGGGAGATTAGTATGATTAAACTGAAAATAATAAGTCCATGAAATACAATAGCACCACAAAGTGGAGGGATAATTTAAAAAAACTGCTTTTTTAAAAAATTAGTTTTGAACTATGTACATTTACTGTATACATTTACTATATCCATTTAAAAATTGTAAATATATGATAAAGAGCAACTATATATGTTTTTTAAAGCTTGTCATAGAAAATGCATTGCAACTCCCAAATGAAAAAAAAGAAGTTAAGTATTTGAATCCCAGGTCTCTTTATACTGTCCACATAATCACTGTTGGATTCTTAAGCCTCATTCGTAGAAGCACTGTAAATGTCAGATCAATTTAGAAAGTCAAAGAGTACCTTTGAGAAATGACATGGCAAGAATAGATTTAGTATTTGATTAAGCAGCCAGTGGCTATCAAGGATACCCAAAATCATATTAACCTGGAAGACAGGTAAAACTTATTTAACTGTATGGTCATTGCTGGTTCCTCCAGTGAAAAAAAAATCTATTGATTTGTTTATGCAGTAAAATGGAACTCATGACTAAGGCAGAATATCTCTCTGTTTTGATGTTAGTAATAGCTGGTTGGGAATTATACCAATCACCAAATAAGGTTTCTTAATATAATTATTAGGGTAAAAAAGCTTTTAATAAGTTACAACTCACCTAGACTTGGGAATAACAGAATACAAATTTAGGGATTATTTTTGGCTAAGGATTCTTACTATTCAAAAGAGTGTTAGCATTCTGGACTGTTTTGTATATTTATCTTTCCAGTACAAACAGATTGGTCACATCTTAGCATTTGCTGAAGAATTTTCAATTTGAAATGCTCATTCTAGAAGACAAGTATTAAGATAATAATCATTTAAAATGGTTTCCGCCACATGTTTACCGTTCCTGGATCCCACTCTCTCACTCTGCATTCTAGCCTCATGGTCAGCATTGCTGTTCATAAAAAACTTTACCTTTTCATAGGTCTTAAAATTCCAAATTGGCCAAAGTTCTGCAACTCCCTAGAAATCAAATTTAGAACAGTTGGTAATATATATAAAAATAATCTCTTTCTCTAGTTGTTTAATATTGTTCTCTTAATGAATAATGCTCAATGGACTACATTAAATTTTAAAATGAGAAAAACTGTTGATACTAAAGACATTATTTCAAAATTATAAACATATTTTCCTGAAAAAATACCATGTCAGGATATTAAATTTGTGGTTGTAAGTCTCAGATGTAATCACATAACCTCATTAATCATACCTCTATAGAATGGAAATAACATTAAATTTGACTTGTATTTGTATCCTATTTCTTCTAAATACAGAATGTCTGGTCAAGTCATTTTTCTTAAATTTAATTTTTGAATCAATAATGTGAGCATAATAATACCTATGAACTAGAATTGATTATCAAGAAAGACAAGATTTATTATTATTATCATTATTGTTATCTTTTTTTTATTGGTTGTTCAAAATATTACAAAGCTCTTGACATATCATATTTCATACATTAGATTCAAGTGGGTTATGAACTCCCATTTTTACCCCAAATACAGATTGCAGAATCACATCGGTTACACTTCCACATTTTTACATAATGCCATATTAGTGACTGTTGTATTCTGCTAAATTTCCTATCCTCAACTATCCCACCTCCCTTCCCCTCCCATCTTCTCTCTCTACCCCATCTACTATAATTCATTTCTCTCCTTGTTTATTTTCCCATTCCCCTCACAACCTCTGATATGTAATTTTGTATAACAATGAGGGTCTCCTTCCATTTCCATGCAGTATCCCTTTTCTCTCCCTTTCCCTCCCACCTCATGTCTCTGTTTAATGTTAATCTTTTCCTCCTGCTTTTCCTACCTGCTCTGTTCTTAGTTGCTCTCATTATATCAAAGAAGACATTTGGCATTTGTTTTTTAGGGATTGGCTAGCTTCACTTAGCATAATCTGCTCTAGTGCCATCCATTTCCCTGCAATTTCCATGATTTTGTCATTTTTTAGTGCTGCGTGATACTCCATGGTGTATAAGTGCCACATTTTTTTATCCATTCATCTATTGAAGGGCATCTGGGGTGGTTCCACAGTCTAGCTATTGTGAATTGTGCTGCTATGAACATCGATGTGGCAGTATCCCTGTAGTACGCTCTTTTAAGGTCTTCAGGGAATAGTCCGAGAAGGGCAATAGCTGGGTCAAATGGTGGTTCCATTCCTAGCTTTCCAAGAAATCTCCATACTGCTTTCCAAATTGGCCGCACCAATTTGCAGTCCCACCAGCAATGTACAAGTGTACCCTTTTCCCCACATCCTCGCCAGCACTTGTTGTTGTTTGACTTCAGAATGGCTGCCAATCTTACTGGAGTGAGATGGTATCTTAGGGTGGTTTTGATTTGCATTTCTCTGACTGCTAGAGATGGTGAGCATTTTTTCATGTACTTGTTGATTGATTGTATGTCCTCCTCTGAGAAGTGTCTGTTCAGGTCCTTGGCCCATTTGTTGATTGGGTTATTTGTTAACTTACTGTCTAATTTTTTGAGTTCTTTATATACTCTGGATATTAGGGCTCTATCTGAAGTGTGAGGAGTAAAAATTTGTTCCCATGATGTAGGCTCCCTATTTATCTCTCTTATTGTTTCTCTTGCTGAGAAAAAACTTTTTAGTTTAAGTAAGTCCCATTTGTTGATTCTTGTTATTAACTCTTGTGCTATGGGTGTCCTATGAAGGAATTTGGAGCCCAACCCCACAATATGTAGATCGGAGCCAACTTTTTCTTCTATGAGACGGCGTGTCTCTGATTTGATATCAAGCTCCTTGATCCATTTTGAGTTAACTTTTGTGCATGGCGAGAGGAGGGGATTCAGTTTCATTTTGTTGCATATGGATTTCCAGTTTTCCCAACACCATTTGTTGAAGATGCTATCCTTCCTCCATTGCATGCTTTTAGCCCCTTTATCAAATATAAGATAGTTGTAACGTTGTGTATTAGTCTCTGTGTCCTCTATTCTGTACCATTGGTCCACCCGCCTGTTTTGGTACCAGTACCATGCTGTTTTTGTTACTATTGCTCTGTAATATAGTTTGAAATCTGGTATCGCTATACCGCCTGATTCACACTTCCTGCTTAGAATTGCTTTTGCTATTCTGGGTCTTTTATTTTTCCAAATGAATTTCATGATTGCTTTATCTATTTCTACAAGAAATGTCATTGGGATTTTGATTGGCATTGCATGAAACCTATAGAGAACTTTTGGTAATATCGCCATTTTGATGATGTTAGTTCTGCCTATCCATGAACAGGGTATATTTTTCCATCTTCTAAGATCTTCTTCTACTTCTCTCTTTAGGGTTCTGTAGTTTTAATTGTATAAATCTTTCACCTCTTTTGTTAGGTTGATTCCCAAGTATTTTATTTTTTTGAGGATAGTGTGAATGGAGTGTTTTTCCTCATTTCTATTTCAGAAGTTTTGTCGCTGATATACAGAAATGCCGTTGATTTATGCATGTTGATTTTATATCCTGCCACTTTGCTGAATTCATTTATTAGTTCTAGTAGTTTTTTTGTAGACCCTTTTGGGTCTTCTAGGTATAGAATCATGTCAACCGCAAATAGTGATAATTTAAGTTCTTCTTTTCCTATATTTATGCCTTTAATTTCTTTCATCTGTCTAGTTGTTCTGGCCAGTGTTTCGAGAACTATATTGAAGAGAAGTGGTGAGAGAGGGCATCCCTGTCTTGTTCCATATTTTAGAGGGAATGCCTTCAATTTTTCTCCATTCAGAATGATGCTAGCCTGAGGCTTAGCATAGATAGCTTTTACAATGTTGAGGTAAGTTCCTGTTATCCCTAGTTTTTCTAATGTTTTGAACATAAAGGGATGCTGTACTTTTTCGAATGCTTTTTCTGTGTCTATCGAGATGATCATATGGTTCTTATCTTCAAGTCTATTGATGTGGTGAATAAAATTTATTGATTTCTGTATATTGAACCAGCCTTGCATCCCAGGGATGAATCCTACTTAATCATGGTGCACAACTTTTTTGATGTGTTTTTGTATCCGATTCACCAGAATTTTATTGAGGATTTTTGCATCTAGGTTCATTAGAGATATTGGTCTATAGTTTTCTTTCTTTGAAGTGTCTTTGTCTTGTTTCAGAATCAGGGTGATGTTGGCCTCATAGAATGAATTTGGAAGAGCTCTCTATTTTTCTATTTCCTGAAATAACTTGAAAAGTATTGGTATTAATTCTTCTTTAAAGTTTTTGTAAAGCTCTGCTGTATACCCATCCGATCCTGGGCTTTTCTTGGTTGGTAGTCTTTTGATTGCTTCTTCCATATCATCCATTGATATTGGTCTGTTCAAATTGTGTGTATCCTCCTGACTCAGTCTGGGCAAATCATATGACTTAAGAAATTTATCGATGTCTTCACTATCTTCTATTTTATTGGAATATAGGTTTTCAAAATAATTTCTAATTGTCTTCTGTATTTCTGTAGCATCTGTTGTGATATTGCCTTTTTCATCCTGTATGTTAGTAATTTGAGTTCTCTCTCTTCTCTTCGTTAGCATGGCTAAGGGTCTATAGATTTTATTTATTTTTTTGAAGAACCAACTTTTAGTTTTGTTAATTTTTCAATAGTTTCTTTTGTTTCAATTTCATTGATTTCCGCTCTGATTCTAATTATTTCTTGCCTTCTGCTACATTTGCTGTTGTTTTGCTCTTCCTTTTCTAGGGCTTTGAGATGAAGTGTGAGCTCATTTATTTGTTGATTTTTTCCTTTTTTTGTGGAATGACCTCCAGGCAATGAATTTCCCTCTTAAAACTGCTTTCATTGTGTCCCATAGATTCCGATATGTTGTGTCTGTATTTTCATTTATCTCTAAGAATTTTTTGATTTCCTCCTTTATGTCTTCTGTAACCCATTGATCATTCAGTAACATACTGTTCATTTTCCATGTGATGTAGGATTTTTCCTTCCTTCTTTTATCATTGATTTCCAGTTTCATTCCATTATGATCAGATAAAATGCATGGTATTATCTCCACCCCTTTATATTTACTGAGGGTTGCCCTATGGCATAATATATGGTCTATTTTTGAGAAGGATCCATGTGCTGCTGAGAAAAAATTATATCCACTTGATGATGGTTGATATATTCTACTTATGTCAGTTAAGTCTAGGTTATTGATTGTGATATTGAGTTCTATAGTTTCTTTATTCAACTTTTGTTTGGAGGATCTGTCCAATGGTGAGAGAGGTGTGTTGAAGTCACCCATAATTATTGTGTTGTGGTCTATTTGATTCTTGAACTTGAGGAGAATTTGTTTTATGAACGTCGCATCACCATTATTTCGTGCTTAAATATTGATAATTATTATGTCTTGTTGGTGAATGGTTCCTTTTAACAGTATATAATGTCCTCCCTTATCCCTTTTGATTAACTTAGTCTTGAAGTCGATTTTATTCGATATGAGGATGGCCACCCCTGCTTGCTTACGAGGACTGTGTGCATGGTATATTTTTTCCCAACCTTTCACCTTCAGCCTGTGTATGTCTTTTCCAATCAGATGTGTCTCCTGGAGGCAGCATATTTTTGGATTTGTTTTTTTTAATCCATGTTACCAGCCTATGTCGCTTTATTGGAGAGTTTAAGCCATTAACGTTTAGAGTTACTGTTGATATATGGTTTGTACTTCCAGCCATGTTTGATTATTTATCTTTTTTTTTTTAATTTAGTTTGTTTCTCCATGATTAGCTTTCCCCCCGCCCTCTGTCTTTACTGAGGCACTTCCCACTTTTATTGTTTTTCATTTCTTCCTTGTGTAGTGTTTTGCTCAAGATGCTTTGCAATGCTGGTTTTCTGGCTGCAAATTCTTTTAACTTTTGTTTATCATGAAAGATTTTTATTTCGTTGTCATACCTGAAGCTTAATTTTGCTGGATACAGAATTCTTGGTTGGCATCCATTGTCTTTCAGTGTTTGAAATACATTGTTCCAGGATCTTCTCGCTTTCAGCGTCTGTGATGAAAAATCCATTGTTAACCTTATTGGTTTACCCCTGAATGTAATCTGCCTCCTTTCTCTTGTAGCTTTTAATATTTTCTCTTTGTTCTGTATATTGGATATCTTCAGAACAATGTGTCTTGGCATTGGTCTACTGTGATTTTGTATGCTCGGTGTCCTGTATGCATCTACAATTTGTATATCCGTTTCCTTTTTTATTTCTGGAAAGTTTTCTGTAATTATTTTATTCAGCAGGTTACTCATTCCCTTGGTTTGAATCTCTATACCTTCCTCTATCCCGATGACTCTTAAGTTTGGTTTTTTTATGTTATCCCATATCTCTTGAATGTTTTTCTCGTGATTTTTACCAGCCTTTCTGAGTTGGCTAGACTCTTTTCAAGATGATATATTTTGTCTTCATTATCTGACGTTCTGGTTTCTACTTGCTCCACTCTGTTAGTGATGCTCTCATTTGAGTTTTTAATTTGGTTTATAGTTTCCTTCATTTCTGGAATTATTGTTTGATTTTTTTAATAATCTCTATCTCCTGATAAAGATGCTTAACTTCTTCTTTTATCTGTTTATGTAATTCATTTTCAATGTGTTCTTTCACTGTTTGAATTTGCTGTCTCATATCCTCTTTAAGGTTCCATTCCATCTGTCTAAGGTATTCCTTGAGTTCTTTATTTGACCATTTTTCTGATGACTCTAGATCCTCCTGAATATTTAGGCTGTCCTGCATTGTTTGTACTCCTTTTCTTCCTTGCTTTTTCATTCTGCTCATGTTAGTTCTTGTTCTGTTTGACTGCTGAGTTACTGTTTACTCCTATAAATTTATTTGATGCTTGGAAGGAAAGGTATTAGGAGAGAAGGAAGAAGTCACTAAAGAGAATGAGAGTAAGCAGGTAGAATTCAAGGAAGGGGAAATAAGAAAATTGAAAAGAAATGAAAAAAACAAAAGAAAAAAATAGAAAAGAAAAAAAGAAAAAAAATTAAAAAATAATAAAAAAAATAAAAATTAAAATTAAAAAAAAATTAAAAAAAATTAAAAAAAAACAACAACAAGAAATGAAAATGAAAAAAAAAACCCGAAATTAAAAAAAAAATAATAAATGTAGTCTTAGAGTTTGATTAACTTCTCTTCCAGTAGGTGGAGTTGTGCCCACCGGGCCAACCTTCTCCTCTCAATATGCGGGAACCAATCACTGTGCAGCAGCTCCTCCTCCCAGACTGGGCGGGTCTCCAATCTTGGTGCCTAGGGCCTTCTCTTGTGTCTAGTCACTTCCCCTCTTTTCCTCAAACCAGGCCCCACTCACCGGTGATGCTCATCACAATACTGGCTACACGCCAGGTCTGCTGCTCCCGGGAGCCCTGTTTTCATGAACGACTGGGCACACTCTCCCTGTTTGCCATTCCCTCAGACCCTAAGTTTGTAGAGCTTGGGACTGAGAACCCTCAGCGAATTTTGCTTGCCCTCCGGTAGCCACGCCCCCGGTAGCTGGTGCAAGAGGCCTCAGTTGTCAGCACTGGTGGGAGCGGTAGCCGGGAGTTCCACGCCGCCGGTCCCACGCCACTCCTGATTCCCTGGGTCTGACTATCGCGCTCAAGGGAGAGCTGGGAGGGGCCCTTAAGGTTTCCCCGATGTGTGGATAGGGAGGGCTAGAGGGTTACCCACCTGTTGCCGCTGGTTTCAATGAAGTTATCTCCTCCACCGCATTCTGGTGACATCAGTTCTCTGCCATGGTGGTATCCCATGCAAATGGCGACAGTTCGTTCCCTTTGCCGGGTGACCAATGCAACGGGTAGGTCCTGACTGGCTCTCCCAAGCCCCGTTTCAATCCTGTTGTTTCAGCGGGATCGTTTAGTGCTGAGACACAGCAGTTTGTCTGCTAGAAGCAGGGGAACGGGAGCTTGAATTCAGCCGATCCGGGCTCGGTGTGTGTTCTGAGAGGCCCAGACTGTTCGCCCCAGATCCACGTCAGCTCAGCATTAGCTAGTGATCCTGAGCAAACAGCATTTAGACGGTTTACTACTCCCTATGCCCACGCAGCTGAAGAGGTCAGAGACTTGATCTCTCCGTGCCCGCCGCCATGTTCTATTGTTATCTTCATCATCTCCAATTTTGATCTTTATGATTATGACCAATATTAATACAGATATAGAAGATTTCAGAACTTCTACACTTTCAAACATACAGACAAATCTGAACTCAATATTTATAAGATTAGATAGCAAAAATTATAATTAAAATGCCACCAATTAGCAAATATAATTTCAACTATTTTTAATCTACTTGTGCCTGCCAAAATTTCTAAAATAGCCAATTTTGGACAAATACAGATATAAAACCTATAGGTTTGGAAAATGACATATTTAATTCAAGTAAAATAAATTATTGGATAATTCTAGGCTATTTCATGACCGAGTTGAAATAGGAAAATCTTTGTACAATCACAAATTTTCACTTTATATTGAAATTTAATCCCCAAATTTGTTTTACATATACACCTCTGTCAGTTAAATAACTTGACAAAGAAATTCAGTTTTCTAGTTATAATAATATTGATTTAAAGTAAATTATAATTTAAACATGAAAGTTTTGAAATACAGTATATTTTATTCAATTTATAATAATGATAATCTTAACTAAAACTAGATTATTAAATAATCAAGAATTTTTTTTACTTAAATACACAAATGCAGGTGTTCTTTACAATTTCAAGGAACACCATTTACGAGGATAAATTTTTAAATCTAGGAAGCCAAACAAAAGATGAAGAATGAATAACTAGCAAATCAAAGCTGTCTGAAATTTTTTTAAATTCATTATTAGTTCAGTTTTAGCATCATTTGTATTCCATAAGTTTTGCATTGGTTTTGTGCATGCTTGAATGTACAAAAGAAATGCAAAATAGAGTAAAATATAAATAAACTTGAATAGTCTGTGTATGTCATTCATTCTTCCATCCAACCTTGAAGAACCAAAGATTTTTCTGAGTATTTCTTTTCAATAGGCATTGAAATATTGCCTCTCAGTGTCTCAAAGTCCGTAGTCTCTAAAGTTAATAATTAACATCAAGTATGGTAAGTGCTATTACATACACACATATCTACACCAACCACAGACAGTGGCACAAACAAAAGTGTAATTTAAACTTTGCAACATGAACAAAGAAGTCTTCAGAGGAAAAAAGAAAAAAGCCATTTATCTAGGTTTTGAATTCTTTCAAAAGGATTTCTAAGTACCTAAGACAGTTGCTTACTCCAGAAGGGAGAAAAAGTCAAGTGTAAAGGCAAAAAGAATGTGCCTGTAGGTTGAGATGAGTGAATTGGAATAAGATGTGTGGTCGAAGACAAAGGCAGAGACTAAATTATGGAATAAATTAAAATTTTATCTAAGGAATTTAGAGTTTAGACTTTGGCTAATAACCTGAATAAGGAAATTAATGCATTTAAATAGGAACATCTGATTTTCACTTTTGAAAATTCATATTACAGCATTAGGTCTAATGAATTAAAAGTACATAGAATAGAGACATGAGTGTCAACTAGCTACATGTGGTGGCACAAGGTACTCAGGAGGCTTGGGAAGGAGGTTCATTTGTTTGAGGCCAGTCTCTACAACTTAGTGAGATCCTGTCTCAAAGAAAAGAAAAGAAAGAAAGAAAGAAAAGGAAAGAAAGAAAAAGAAAAAAAAAGAAAATTTGAAAAGTTCTGGAGATGTGGTTCTGTGGTAGAACATGCCTGGATTCAATGTTCAATACCTGATCCAAAAAAAAAAAAAAAAAAAAAGAATGAAAGAAAGAAAAATAGGAGGTTACCATACATTTTACAAGACATTGATGAAGTAAAATAAGCTAGTGAAGTAAAGATGAACAAGAAAATAAGCTCAAAACTTGGTAGAATATAATGTTCTATTGCATGTGAAATCAGGACAGGGAAGGAGAAGGAGAGCTCCAGATGGCTCTAAGATGACTTTATTTGTGCATAAGAGGAATTCATCATTTTTAAATTCAAAACAGAATACTTTAGAGAGTAAAACCAAATTTGAAAATAATTTAAAAAGTTATAAAGTTGACATTTATTTTTTTCTATGGTTTATTGGTCTGGTACTGGTAAATACATAAAACTCCTTTGTTCAAAAACATTTTTTAAGATACAATTATTTGTATACATAAAATATGTCCTTGTATATATCAAAGCAAAACAAAACATTAAAAAATTACACAAGCAGCATGATTGTCTTTGATTCATATTAATATATATTATTCAACTTCATAGCCATAACTTTCTCTAAAATCATGGCACTGAAAATGTCCTTTTAAAATTTATTTAAATACTCACATTTAAAAAATAAAATAAAATAAAATGCATGCAATTTCTTTCAAAGTAGCATTTTATGGCTAATCCCTTAACAATTGTTCAATGCTTTTGTTGTGAAGGTTCTATAAGCCAAAAAAAATCTTTAATTAAAAACTCTCTATATTTTTCTAAGATATCTGTGAGCTTAGAATTAATTCTGCTAAATAATATTTCCATTCTATTTTTTATTGCAACATAAACAATTTAAGTGTTTTAGTTGTTACTAATTATTTTTAGTAAGTACAACTTTCCTTAACAAAAATTTTTATGTAACATGAACTGATTATAGAGTTTTTAAAAAATATGTATTGCCAAACTAGATGTTGCAAAAAATCAAATAACTCAATTTCATTCTAATTTACATATAATATTAATTTATTTTAATAAGAGGGTTGCCTTCAAATTTTCTTTCAAAAGAAAATTTTCTTACTTAGAAGAAAATTTAATCTGCAACTTTTTTCTAGATTTTCAAAATAATGTACACTTAGCTGTCATCAAATTTTCTAAGTTCCAGCCAGGTATGGTGGTGCACACATTGAGTACCCCTAAGTGCAATCCCTGATAACCACCATCCCCCAATTTTTTTCTCTAAGTTCTTTTTTGTTTATTTCTGTAGGTGTCTTAGTTAATTTAGGCTGCTTTAACAGAGTTTCATAGACAGTGTAAGTTAAAAACAACAGAAATTTATCTCTGACAGTTCTGGAGGCTAGGAATTTGAGATCAGGGCATCAGCATGGTCAGGTTTCCTTGAGGTTGCAGATTGTCAAATTGTTGTATCTTTATGTGGTGAGGCAAATACTTGAGTGCTCTCTGGGATCCATTTTATGATGATGTTTATCCCATTCCTGAGGGATCTGTTCTCAAGACCTAATCATCTCCCTGTACCTCATTATCATCACATAGGGAGTTGTGGTTTCAAACTGTCAATTTTTGAGAGACAAAATATATGATCCATAGCAAAGAAAACTTTTACAACTTTTGGTTCCAATATTTTCAATTTTCTGGAAATGTTAATTTTTTTTTGGATATTTTATTAGATTCCGCCCCTCCCCCTCAAAAAAAAGTTTGAGAAAATAACATTGAATGTAAAATAGCAGTTTTTTTTTTTTTTTTTAACATACCACTATTGGACACTTGTGTTAGTGTACCAGGTTGTTTAATGAAGTCTAAAATATTTTTATAACTTAATTAATGATCAGCAGCAAAGAGAAATTGAGCAATATTTCATTTGAATGTGTATGTATGTGTGTATTGAATCTGTAGCGTACAACAGATTTTATGGAGGTACTATTAATTTGGGGTGTATTTAGTCAATTTAAAATATGTCACATTCTATGAATTTTCAGTCCTTTTCCATCTTCTTGTGATCCAAAAACATCTATAATTTTATCTTCCTTTTCATGTTTGAAATTTAAACTATTTTAGAATCATACACAGTATTCCTCTGTTATGGTTTAGATATAAGATTGGTTTAGATATGAGTTGTCCCTCAAAAGCTTATGTGTGAGACAATGCAAGAAGGTCTAGAGGTGAAATGATTGGTTTATGAGAGCTTTAACCCAATCAATGAGTTAATCCCCTAATAGAGGATAAACTGGATAGTAATTGAAGGCAAGTAGGGAGTGGTTGAAGGAGATGGGACCTTTTTCTCGTCAGATCTTGGTCACAGTAGCAAAAAAGCTGACTGAAACATCCTCAGATATTTCATTATAGAATTAATTTCCAAAAAATTATGTAATGTCTATGACTTAGATAGAAATATAACTGCTATTAGGATTAATCTAACTGACTTTTTATTCAAAACACCCATTGAAACTAATTTAAAACACCCATGAAGTAATAGTTTGCAAAGTTTTTAAAACAAAACTAACTCAAAAACTATTGTCTCTATTCTTCTTGGATATATACAAGAAAGTTTGGGATTAAAAAAGAAGGAAATTAATTTAGGATAGTCATTTAATCCAAATGAGAAGCATTTTTTAAAGAGTGATATGAAACTTACTTTCCATAACAAATTAAATCAAAATCTACTAATATGATTTTGTCTTTCAAAGTACTAATCGTTTTAACTACACGTTGTTACTTCTTTGGAGATTTCTGATCTGGTGGTTAAGTGGTCTGTAATAGCACTATGACTTCTCTTATGGTCGGTGAGAAATGTCAACACATATTTTATGCAAGTCATGTTCATCATTATTTACTAGTCCTGAATTTTTTTATTCAACTTATTTCCTGGATTTAATCTTTTTGTGGTTCATTGATGCTAAAAAGATTATTGCAAAATGAAATAATTGTACATATTTAACATAATATATATTATAAAAATTACTATACAAATGGTGTTAAGGCTGCATACATTCTATAGCATGACCAGTCACTGTTTATTGTCTGTACTCCTTCACACTTTCCCACATTACATGTGGTCCCTACTAAGTGGAAGCTTAGCAAATTGAAATTTATAGGCCATGAGACAAACCAGACACAACTGGCTAGGATACACCACTTGGACAGCAAGGACATGTCTGTCAAATGTTTTTTAACATATAAGACTAAAGGCTATAGTGATCTGCTGTGCATGTCTGAAATTACTTTTTTTATTTTGCATGCAATGTTATGAGTAGTTGCTTTATCTTTGAAATTGATAGCAAATAGAGCAGTGTTGGGCTGGGGTTGTGGCTCAGAGGTAGAGCCCTCATCTGGCATGTGTGAGGCACTGAGTTTGATCCTCAGCACCACATAAAAATGAAATAAAGATATTGTGTGTCCACCTACAACTAAAAAATAAATATTAAAAAAAAAACTATACTGAGATTCCATCTCACTTGAGTCAGAATGGCAATTGTCAAAAATACAAGTAACAATATTGGTGAGGATGTGGGGGAAAAGGTACACTCATACATTGCTGGTGGGGCTACAAATTGGTGCACTCATTGGAACCACCCATTTGACCCAGTTATCCCACTCCTCAGTACATACCCAAAGTACTTAAAATCAGTTTACTATAGAGATGCATCCACATCAGTGTTCATAGCAGCTCAATTCATAATAGCTAAGCTGTGGAACCAACCTAGATGTCTTTCAATGGATGAATGGATAAAGAAAATGTAGTACATATACACAATGGAATATTATTCAGCCACAAAGAAGAAGAATGAAATTTTGGCATTTGCCAATAAATGTATGGAACTGGGACTGTCATGCTAAGTGAAATAAGCCAATCCTAAAAACCAAAGGCTGAATGTTTTTTCTGATATGTGGATGCTGACTCACCATAGGGGTGTGTGTGTGTGTGTGTGGGGGGGGTGTTCCACTAGATTAGGGAAAAAGAGAGGGGATTGCAATGGGAAAAATAGTAGAATGAAATGGGGATAACTTTCTTGTGTTCATATATGAGTAAATGACCAGTGCATCTCTACATCATGTACAAACAGAAGAATAAGTTATGATCATGTATAACTTCTCATTCTTCTGAATAATTACATGTTAAAATACATTCTACTGTCCATGTATAGTTACATGTTAGAATACATTCTGATGTCATGTATAAATAAAAACAAATAAAAGTTAAAAAATAAAATATAAAAAAATAAATAAAATAAGTATCTTTATTTATAGAGAACACAGGGCACGAAGTCCCATCCCCAGCCATTTTTATTTTTTATTTTGAGACAGCATCCAAGTTATTGAGGGGCTAGTTAAATTGCCAAGACTGGCCTCGAATTACAACTTTTCTGCATCAGCCTTCTGGGTTGCTGGTATTACAGGCATGTGCCACATTAAAAACTGCTTTCTTATAAATAAATAATTAAAATTCATAAATGTTGCTAAATTTTATTTATTCTGTGGCTGTACTTTACACTATTAAAATTGATATTCAGTTATACTGTTTACTGCTGCTTTTCTCTGTTATACAGCAACTAACTAACAAGATGTCCTATGAAATCTTTAGTCACCATGTGATTCTTTGGCCTCCATTAATTAGTTCCTCATTCTAGGAACATTAGAGCTGAACAGAACCAAAAGGACAATCTGATAATGTTATTAGTGGCAATCTTTTAGAACATTTTGTATTGAATATGGCAAGAAAATAAGGGGTCCTGTAATCCCAGCGGCTCAGGAGGCTGAGGCAGGAAGATCCTGAGTTCAAACATAGAAAGTTCCTGAGTAATCTGGCGAGGCCCTGTCTCAAAATAAAACATAAAAAGGGCTCAGTTGTTAAGTACCCCTGGGTTCAAGGGTGGGTACAAAGAAAAGAAAACAAGAAAACAGAGGAGATGGTTATCCTTAGAGGGAATCTGAGGGAAACTTGTGGGAAAGGCAGTCTACCACTATAGGAAGTTTCACATTTCATAAACAGAACTGTTTGAAGGCCTGAGGGAAAGCTGGGGAGAAAATTGGGGAGATTTTGAAGGATAAAGGCCTACTGGGGCATGAGAAGCAGCAAGGATACTATTATTTATTAAGCCTGTACTATCCCCCAAGTTCCATATGTGATATTCAAATGCATGCTCTAACATTCCTTTTTGAAGATAACAATTTAAGATGTAGAAAAATAAAATAATTTGCCCAAGGTCACACAATAATTAAGCATCCAAGCCAAATTTAGGAGGTGGTGAATTATGGCTAGTTGCAGATATCCCTTTGGGGTGTTAAAACTAGATGGAATGGTGAAGCTGTAAGGGTAGAAAATTGGTAAGTGACTTTGGAAAAATTCTATTCCTTCAATGACAGGTGTCTATGTGTGATCTGGGTTAGGGAGAAGAGGAGGCCTACTAAGGAATTGTCTGTCCTTGGAAAAAAAGTTGGTAACTGAGGGAACATGACCACATTGAAAGGCTTTAGAAGAAATGGCATGTTGGTTAGCCAATCAGTCAAGGTTTGGAATGTGACTAGTCCTCCAGTACCCCACTATATTTGTGGTAAACACAGACTCTTGATTTTATATACACACCTCCCATAATATAAGCACCATTTAAGTTTCAGTCTCTCAAAAAATCTTATGAAAACAAATTCAAAAGATTTCAGTTCAAGTTTTAGTAAGTTTAGTAAGTTGTGTAAAGATGAGGATATTAAAAAGACCTCTCGAGAAATAATTATGTGATTTAATGGTATCATGATACTTAATTTCATAATTACCAAGTCTGTACTTTTCAACTTGTTCTATTCTCCTTGGAAATTATCTCTTCATTTCACGTGGGACTTTCAAGGATGTAATAACTTTTCTCCAAATATTAACATTTCGCTTACCTCACTGAACTTCTCCATCCATGGGCTTTTTTGTTAATTATGTAGTTAGTTAAAAAAAAGGTACACTGTTCTCTCCCTGGCACGCTATTGATTTTTAGGCACTCAACCTTTCAGTCTATGAGTAGATGGCAGAGTAACAAAGGAGCTACTCTCTGCTGTTCAGAGGTTGTGGGTAGAAGTAAGGGAGTAAGAAGAAGCAATTTCCAAACTTTAAGAGGCTGAGTGTACCATAAATTCACAAAGCTAACTTTTATTCTTGCTGCTGTTTGGAAACCTCCTTGCATTGTCTACTCTGGGTTTTCCCTATTCTGATTTCTTAATTCCTTCTTTTTCCTGTCTCACCTCTCACTTAGCCAACATCAAGACTTTTTGCCCAACTTTCCTCATTTCAGTGGATCATAGTCTCCACATAAAAATCTTTTCATTTTCCTCTGAAGTCTGAGGAAAAGAGGGTATTTAAAAAATGAGTATCATTAAGCTCTATCTCAAACTCTTTTTGATTTTCTTAAAAAGGTAATTGTCAAAATAAAAAAGCTAATTGTCATTAATTTTGTTCCATTATCTTTAATTTCTCCTACTCTATTGACTCTAATGATGGTTAATGTCTTTAAAAAGTTTGGATGAAAATTAGAAGTAACATATTATTGTTCTTAAAATGGACCTTTTTTGAATTGTATGATTGGATAATTAAATGTTGAGATAATTTTATTTATTTCCTGGTGAATTGTCTTTTGGAACTCCATACACCCTTTTTATAGATAAATTAGTATAAATTTTGCATTTTTTATCAAGTTTATGAGTTAATCTTAAAAATTTTTGACAAATATTTTTAGTGAAGTTGAATTTTGGAGACTATTTTTTCCATTCATTGCACTTTTTTTTTTTTTTTTTTTGATACTGGGAATTGAACCCAGGGGCTCTTAACCACTGAGCCATATCCCCAGCCTTCCCAACCCCTTTTTTTTTTTTTCAATTTTATTTTGTGACAGGATCTCACTAAGTTGCTTAGGACCTTGCTAAGTTGTTGAGGCTGGCTTTGAACACACGATTCTCCTGCCTTAACCTCCCAACCCACTGGAATTACAGGCATATGCCGCCATGCCTGGTTCATTCCTTACCTCTTAATAACCTCAAGGAAATGGTGATCTTAAAATAGTTTAATTTCATATATCACATTAGTCAGTATTTCCTTTTGTGATATCTTTAAATGCTTCTATATTTAGAATGGTGTTTACTTTCTATATTTCACTTTAAGCTGTACTTATGTATTTCTAATGTATTGGTTTTTATTTGCTACTTTAAGGTTTTAAATTCATGTAGAATTATTTTATCCTTTCTCATATTAACATTATCTTTGATCATCAAAATAGTCTTAGCATCAGCTTTTTTTTTGAGCGGTCCAGCTTAATTCATACTCTATGACATTAATGTAGAAGGTAAAATTTTCCCAAATTAAATCAAATTTGACAATGTTACTGATTCATTCTAGTAGGTACATAGTAAGACTAAGAATTATGTCATACTCAGAAAGACAAGTACTACATTTTTTTCTCATATTTGGAATCTATAAAGAAAAACAAGAAGATGACATGAAAGAAGGAAGCTGACCATTAATTAATGGGAAAGGGGACCAATGGGAGGTAGAAGGGGAAGCAAAAGAGTATAACAGGCCCGGGTGGATATGATCAAGGTACATTATATGCATGCATGTTAATGTCAACAGAAACCCATTATTTTGTACAATTAATATATAGTAACAATTATAATAAAGAGGAATCATGTCATGGTTGTATTCTCAGGAAATAGTATCATGTTTGATGCATCATTTATTACTATGTAGAATATGTAATAAGTTTTCAATAAATGTTTGTTGAATTGGATTACAAAATTGGGTTATCATATTATATCCATGTCATGATAATTATTTTATTTATGTAATGCTTTGCAGGCTCTTCCTGAAACTATGCTTTTAACCAAGCTGACTCATATATCTCAATTGATCTCATTACTTACTTATGTATTCTTTTTTTCTACCTATCCAGCTTTAGACAATGTTGGCATAATCTCCTCTTCATAGAGTTCAGTTGTCTGATTTCAAAGGGCATGGATGTACCCAGTGACTTTTCTTTCTATATACATTGGATGATGACCCATTTTCAGTCCACAGAATTCCATATCTTTGTGAGCTTTTCTACAGGATTGGCTTTATGGTTTCTCAAACACTGTAGCCTTCACTCCCCCCAAAGTCTGTATAGTTTGAATTTCTTTATTTTACCTGCAGTAAAGAGAATAAGAAGAATAATTTTTTGATTTATTACTTATTGACCCTATACATTATTTTATGTTAATGATTTTGAGTGGTGTTTCTCTAGTCCCAAAAGGTACTCAGAGATTACTAAAGGAAATAATTAAGCATATTGAATTTGCTAATGCATGGTACTCCAAAATGGTCGACAATTATATAAAAAAAATGTTCAAAATCTTTAGCCATCAGGGAAATGCAAATAATTATGTTACAAGTAATCTTAGTATACACATTAATGTTGGTATTACTGGAAAGTTAGAGTTCCTGTGACTAGATAATAGGATTTTATTCTACAGTAATAGGCTCTGTGATCATATCATTAGGTTTAACTGCCAATTCTGCCACTTATTTTTTGCATGGGCTTTCTCTTGTCCAGTGAGGGGTTCCACAGAACAGGGTAGAGGAGAGTGTGACTACAGAGTCAGAATCAAGACCTCCAGAGACCAAGGTGGAAGCAGATCTGATTTTATTGCGTAGTTACCATCTATATATACTCGGCAGTAGCTAAGCAGATTATAGGCAACCACCAATACAATTTCTGGCGAACTGTCCTTGCAGCAACCAATCAAGGAGTGGGCCATGGAATAAGCACTGTGACTGCAACATGTAGTCTTATGCCCAGGGCTGTGCCTACAGGGTAAGCAGTTTGCCACTCACATGCCTAGCACGAGAGGAGTGGTTTGCCACTCAGGCACCCCTAACATATGCCACCTATACAGTACTCCATACACTTGTCCCCAGAATCTTTGCGTGATTTTCGGCATTTATCTGACCTCCTTAAGTCTCAGTCTCCTCATCTATAAACTTTGTATGATATTTGTATTGTCTCATAAGTTTTCTGTTTGGATAAAATGAACATGATTTTTAGAAATTTAGCATAGTGTTCAACATACAGTGAATATTTATAAATATTGTATTATTTTAATTAACAACAGAAATATGAAATAATTATACATCTATAACTGACTTTGTAATAAACACAAAAATATAAAGAACCACATTTTCCATTAAAAAAATAAATGAAATGTTGGGCTGGGATTGTGGCTCAGAGGTGGAGCACTTGCCTAGCATGTGTGAGGCACGGCACCGGGTTCGATCCTCAGCACCATATAAAATAAAGATATTGTGTCCACCTATAACTAAATATATATATATATATATATATATATATATATATATATATATATATATATATATATATATATATATATATGAATGAAAACCTGTCAGCACAAGGCGTTATATGAGACAGGATATACTTCCACACTGCTTTTGTTTACCTGGCACACACATGAAGACAAATGAAGGTGTCTTTAGGAAAAACTGTGAGGTTTTGTATTCCAACTTCTTCCTACAAACCTTATTTTAAAACTTACCCACATTTTTCTAGTCTCTGACTCATTGTTTTTCTTCTTAGCAGTCTTAAAACAACCTGTGTCTCTGTTTCTTCTTTTCATGCACATTTCTTTTTAAAAAAAATTATAGAATGTAACATCATTTGCTTACTTTTACTCCACAAGGTCTTCATGCTGCTTTCTTGTTCAATTTCTTGCATTTTCATTGTCTGTCCCTCATCTCCATCCTCTGTTTCCTTCATGATGGCATATTTTTCTGTATTGCCAACCCTGGCACTTATCTTTTATTTTTTTGATGCGGGGATTGCACCCAGGGTTTTTAACAGGCTCAGCATGTGCTATACCAATGAACGACACACCCAGCCCTAGAAGTTTTAAATTATAAACTATAACTATTTTAAATTATAAATTATAATTTAAATTGTAAAAAAAAGTTTTAGGTTATAAACTCAACCTACATCCTCTTAGAAAGTTTGATCATCCAAAAATATAGCTGTTTTCCAATATTAATAAAAATAATTTTCTTTCAAATCTATTCTTTCTTCCACAGACTGAATAGTGAAGCTTATAAAATATATGTCATATTTTTTGTATTAGTCAGTAGTAATTAATAAAAATTTATGTTTTTATTGTTAACTCTGGGTCATGATGTCCTTCACTTTCCATTTTCTATTATTTTCCAGAACTTCATTGAGTTTGATATTGGGCCTCATGAATCAATATTCTAGGTCTCTCATTCTTTCTCTTATTTTCTATTTTCTTTCAATTATTTTTTTACTCATAGATAGATAATGCATACAGAGATCTAAAAACAAATGTTTATACAGTTCAAAATTTTATCATTAAGTGGATATTCTTGCACTATTCTCTTAAAATAAAAAAGACAACATTACCAAAAGCTTAAAAGCTTTTGATGTTTCACAGAATTTTATGCACTCTAGGTTAAAGGTTAAAGAAATTTGTGTCTGTTTTTAGCTTCTTTATCTTTTTAAAATCTGGATAGTCTATTGAAAGATGTATTTTTTTCTTTTTTAACATGTTAGTTATATGGTTGCTTACTTTTTAAATATTAAAACCCTATTGTATTCATGAGACAAATATAACATGGTCTTTTGACTTAGTAAATGTTCTCCATAGTATCTTTGCTTCAAAAGTCATGGGTGAGATGTTGGTAAATTCTTTCTCATGTTTGAGTTTGAAAACAAATTAAGGAGTCTTTCCTTTTTTCCTATTTTCTGAGGGTGTTAATATAACCTTATGTACAGACTTTTTACTATATCATCTTAAGCTGTAACTACATTTTTTCAGCATTCCCTTCCTCTTCTTATTCCGTGAAAGGTTAGGCTCTGAGAGAAACAGGTGTGAGCTTCAAAGGAAAGCATGATGTAGTAGCCATTACCTTCTGAAGACTATACAGTATGGGACATCACTACAATTCATACCCATTTTGTCACTTGCTCGCCTCTTTTGGTCCTAGATCTTGTAGCTTCTCCTTTCATATTCTGTGACTCTTGAACCAGAAGCATGTAGCTAAGTTCACTAGCTTCATACACAGGAGATGAGAACCAATGAAAATAAGCAAGGATTCTGGTGTAAGCTGTGTCCCTTAGTTTGTTTCAGCAGATTCTAATTGACCCTTGCTCTTTTCTCGGTCATGTCAGGAGTTATCTTTCCAATTGTCACTCCTGGTAATTTAGTGACTTCCAGCTCAAAACAAGATGCAGAGGTAACAGCTTCCCACAGATTTTTGTCCAGCTTCTTCCACAATTGGACGAGGCCTGATTCCATGGTATGTTCCATGGTACACGGACTTGAAGCTAGTGAATCACACAAGGCCCTAATTTCAGAACTATGCTTGAGTGGTAGTTGTCATTTTGAAATTTTTCAGAGTTTTATTTTTAAATTTGTATTGTATAAGCAAAATCTGATGAGACAATGGAGAATGAGATAGGTACTTGGAAACTTGATTAAAGTGTGATTCTGACTTCTTGGGAAGATTTCATCACTATCCACTCCTTAGTCCCTGACCAGCAAATACTGCTAAACTCTGGACCCAGCAAAACCATGGCATGAATTGGAGTAAGTTGGTGTTCAGCTTTTACACCACTTATAAACCTGACCAGAACACATTTAGAGGAGGAAAAGTTTATTTGGTTGCTCAAAGTTTCAGAAGTCTCAGTTCATAGACAATAGACTTCATTCCTTGGGGCTCAAGGTGAGACTGAACATCATTCAGGAAGAGTTTGGCAGAGGGAAACAGCTCACATAACAATCAGAAAGTAGAGGAAGCGACTCCACTTAACAGATACTAAATATATGCAAGAAAGTTATGCTTCAATCATCCACCTTCTCTAGCCACACCTTACCTACCTTGAATCACCACTCAGTTTATCCAATTAGGAGATTAATTTACTGATTGGATTGAAATTCTCATGACTGCATCATTTCTCCTCTGAACGTTCTTGTGTTGTCTCACACATGAGCTTTTGGGGGACACCCCACATCAAAACCATAACAGTTGGGTTTCAATACATGTATCAAGTTATGAGCTGGTCTGTTACATGCAAGGGTCTTAGTACTCACCTACAAGTTTCCCCATGCCTAAGGTGGTGTGATATTAAATTTAAAAAAAAATTAAATCACCATGTAAAAGAGAGAAAAAGGGAGAGGTAGGAGAGAGGAAAAAGTGGGAAAGGGATCAGAGAGCAGGGGAGGGGAGGAGAAAAGAGAGGGGAAGAGAAGAGTTGAGTCTGAGGAATAAAAAGTAAAGGGTTTGTTCCTACTTTATGAACAACAAACTCTACATTTTACTTTTGCTTTGGATAATCCAAATGCTTTAGTTAGCCCAGTCTTAGTCCTATAATTAAACCCTTACTCCTTCTCACTCTTGCTTGTTCTGCCACTCTGATTATATCCAAACTGGTACACCGCAGAATGAATTGCTATTTGAATGTTGATAGAACTCTTCTGTAATTGGGGAGGAGTCAAGGAAAAATGAAGGAACTTTGGATTGTGTGGACAGGAGTAAGGAGGGGGGTAGGGCCCTAGGGATGGGAAGAATGGTAAAATAACACAGATATTATTAGTCTATATACATGTATGTTCATACTACTGGTGTGGCTCAGCACCATGGAATGAGAAGTTATGCTCCATTTGTGTACAATGTGTCAAAATGCATTCTACTGTCATGTACAACAATTAGAATTTTTTTTTTTTTATTTTAAGGGGAAAACTAAAGTAGTCCTGGAAAAAGAACTCTTCTGTAATGTGTTTGGGCTTGGGTCTTTGTTGCAAGAAGACATTTAGTGAATTATATTTTTAAATGGTAATTATTATTTGGAATTTTAATTTCTCCCAAATCAGAATTTGGTAAGTTGCTGTTTTCTTTAGATATGTTAAATTTCACCAATTTTCAAATGTATTGGTATAAACATGTTCCTGAAATGTTCCTAATAGATTATCTCTGTAGCATCTATGATTTTTTCCTCTTTGTCTTCTCTGTTTTCTTTAAGTTAGTTGTGCCAGTGATTTATCTACCTAGCAGTCTTTTCAAAGAGCCAATTTTAATTATTGCTGATCTCTCTTTTTATTTCATTAATTCTGTTCTTACGTCACTGTTTCTATATTGTTTTGGCTTATTTTGTTGCTGTTTTTCTAAGTGGAAAACTTGCAACTTTGAATGTATTTAAAATAACAGCTAAAGACATATGGTTTATTTGACCTTACAAAATTATAATCAATGGGCTGGGGTTGTGGTTCAGTGACAGAGCGCTTGCCTTGCATATGTGAGGCACTGGATTCAATCCTCAGCACCACATAAAAATAAACAAAATAAAGATATTGTGCCCATGTATAACTAAAAAGACTTTTTAAAAATTATAATCAAGATTATTGTATAATTTCTGTAAAATAAAATTTATTTTATTTATTTATTTATTTTATTTATTTATTTTTATTTATTTATTTATTTTATTTAAATAAAATTTATTCTACTTAGTTGTAAGATTTGTTATAATATAACAAAGACATCCATCCAACCACTCATCAAGATGTAAAGTGTCTTTCTCTAGAAGAAGTTCCCGGTGCCACTTTGTATTCAATACATTCCCTAAGCCTAGGTGGCCACTGATCTGCTTCACACTGTTATTGAATAGTTTGGTGTTCTAAAATTTTATATAAATGTTTGCATTGTATTTTGGAGGCTGGCTGCCCAAACTCAGCTTTCCTAACTCCTATAAAAACTTGGAACGACAAGGAATTTCACATTCTACTGGACAAGAAGTCTTAACTAACAGGGCCAACAGTTGGAAGCACTCATTTGCCTCCTCCATTCCTGGAATGTATACATATTAAATATTTTCTGGCGATGCCCTATGGAATCTCCCGCACATGTCCCATTTGATGGCCAACCTTGGATTGCATTTCCTTGTTTGTGTGCTTCACTCTTAACCTTCCCCTGTTCTAATTTTCTGAGAATTATTTTCTAAAATAATCATTCTATGCAAGTTTATCTTAGGTTCTCTTTTGGGAGATAAACCATGATCGACAAAAATTAATAATGGAAATTTGTTGGAATAACCACACAAGAGAATTTAAAGATACACCACATTTTCTAAAACACCTAGAAAATATTGTCATCAAACTTGGGAACCACAGTTTCACAAAGATAGTTCAGAGAATGTCATATATGTAAATAAAATATATGTATGTAATGTATAATGTACATAATGTGTCCTTTGGATTGAGTTCATTGATTTTGATATTAAAATTATATCTGTGTGGGCTGGGGATGTGGCTCAAGTGTTAGCGCGCTTGCCTGGCATGCATGCGGCTCGGGTTCGATCCTCAGCACCACATACAAACAAAGATGTTGTGTCCGCCGAAAACTAAAAAATAAATATTAAAATTCTTTCTCTCTCTCTCTCTCTCTCTCTCTCTAACAAAAAAAAAGAGTGTTAAAAAAAATTATATCTGTGTCACAAGTGAGCTATTCCTATGATTTTTAAAATATGTAGAGGTATTTTAGTAGTTACACATATTGGGAACTTGTTATTCTTATTTAGTTAGCGGGTTCCAGAAGTTCTACATTTCTGCAATATCTTAAACAGTGGCTCAAAAATAATTGAGTACCAAATGTTACATGAATGAACATAGATTCTAACATATATATATATATATATATATATATATATATATATATATATATATATTTTGTAATACATTGAATTTTTGAAGTACACAATCATTATGAACATAAGGGAAGATACAGTCAGTACCAGGGCAGAATGCAGAGAAATGACCTCTGTTGGTGAATTCACTTGGGGATCAATCAACTGATTCATAAGGTGCCTCCACTATATCCCTGTTCTGTTTACTAATAATACATTTTCTCTTGGTAAACAAAAGGAAACATTTTAAAAAAAAATAGTTGTATCCAGAAGCAATCTAAATGTTGAGTCAAGTATTTTTATAGTGGTTATCTTACTGCATTATTGTTGTTAGGATCAATGATCATCATCATTATATAATATACTTGGTAAAAATATATTGTTACATTTATTTTAAATCTAAACTCTGTAATACAATTTCTAAATAAACAAAGCTAAAATTATTTTTTTATTTTCTGGTGGTTTAAGTATATATTTCACTAGTATCTAAAACTGTATACTTGGAATAAGTATTGAAACTATCAAGCACTTATTCTTCATTGACATTATATTTTTTAAAAGACCTTTTCTATTTTTCTTATCTTTAAACCATCTGTGCCTTTTGTCTTACAGGGTCATGGCAACTATCTTTTAATATATTACATTATTTTGTTGATGTCTTTCTTTTTGTTATTTTTAAAATTTATTTTAATAAGACAGTCACATATGAGTTTTATGCGATATTTGTAATATTTGTTAATGGATTGAGTCATTTTTCCTGTTTCTGTATGTCGTAGGAAAATTTACATAGTACCAGAATTTTTAAAGCTGCTTTCAATTATATTCTTTTATAAAAGCCACGTATCATTCATTATTTCACAACTCTATTCTCATGTGTATAATTCTTCATTTTTTTTTAGAGAGAGAGAAGAGACAGAGGATTTTTTAATATTTATTTTTTAGTTTTTGGTGGACACATCATCTTTATATTATTTTTAAGTGGTGCTAAGGATTGAACCCAGCGCCCCACGCATGCCAGGCGAGCGCGTTACGGCTTGAGCCACATCCCCAGCCTAATTCTTCATTTTAATTTCTAATTTTCTCCTGATTATAATTGCCAAAGTTTTTAATATATTATCTATCTTGCATTGTTTTAAATACCTTGTGCTTAAATACATTTACAAATTGTTTCTTCTGTGGTTTCCAAATTTTCTTAACGTTTGTCTTTATTTATTATTTATTAACAGGATATTGTTTTTTGATTTTGACTACTTTCTTTCTTTTTTTTCTGGGGGAGAGGGGATTGTGCATGGGATTGAACCCAGAGACTTGTGCTGTACCAACTGAGCTACATTCCCAGCCCTTGACTAGCATTCTTAATTAGTATACTTTGCATAAATGTGCCATAAGTTGATGTTTTGAATTTTATGTTTTTAATTTTCTCTTTATTTTATTTTTGCTAATACATTTGTTATGGTGAATATCATTATCAATACTTCTTTGTTAATTTCTCTGATTTCTTCTGAAAGATAAATTGTTATTCTAAACTTACAAAGTTGACAATTCTATCTTTTTCATTCTAGTTTTGTTTTACAATTTTAGATGAATTGCCTATTATAAATAAATTTACATATATGGGTTAGTATAAATTTATCATTTGTTTTTGAAGCATATGGAAATACATTAGATAATATTTTATATTTTTTCATCTATTACTCCTATTTAAAAGTGCAAATGGGACTAGGTAACATTTATCTCTTCTTTTTTTTTTTTGGTAGTGTAGGAAATTGAAAAAAAATCTCAAAATATTTTTAATTTTAGAATTTTCCTAATAAAGAAAAAATTTGGAGATATAAAAATAGTAATTTGTCATAGATACTGATGCAGTTCACATGAGAAATAATTTATGCTATTTAGCACTAAGTTATAATCTGAACTCTGGGTATCCTATAAGGTTATGCTTTTGCTTTATTATATAAATAGTAGAAGAAAATTTATCTACAGTATTAATAATCTCCCTGAGATGATTATTAATAGGCAGAAGCAGGACTAGGCTATTCTGTGTACATTTAATAACATCTCCATTTATGAAATTCAGCTTCTTCTAAAACTCTCTGTACTCTCCAGAGATGTTTTTCAGTAGAAAAATACATTCTAACATAATTTTGAATACAAAAACAATTCTCCTGGCTCACTCTGATTTAGGCTTAAAGCTCTGTGTATTAGAATGAGAAAACACATGGTTATGTTATGAAACCCTCAAATACTTGTATTTGTGTATACTGATGAAATATGCAAAGATATGAGATACTGGCTTTGGAGACAGAAATATCTGAGTTCAAATTTGCAATTTATTATTTTAGTGATATTGGGGACATTGGGGACAATTCATTAATATTTCTAAACCTCAGAGAGATGTAATGAGGCTATATAATCTAATTATATTTATACACACATATATATACAAATACACACATATATGTAATTTATAACAATGCATTTGTATTATTTTTGTTAACAATAGGGATTACATAAGTATATGTGTGTGTGTGTGTATATATATATATATATATATATATATATATATAGTACATATCAACTTTCAACCTTTTTTTCCTTTTTAAGTATGCTTTCACTATTTTGATATGTTTGTGTGCATTCACATGTGCAAGTGTCTATGTTGTATGTGTGTGTTTGCATATACAATATAATAGATCTAGAAGCATAAGTGCATACATTAGTCATTTTTTTCTACCAGAGTGAGTATGTTGACAGGAACTTGGATTCAAATTTCATATCCATCATCCATTAGTTACATGACCTTGAATATGTTACTTAATTCTTGTTTTATGCACCACCTATCTGCATTCTCTACTTTGGCCATTTAAAGAAATTACTTGGGTAAAACTAAGTTTCACTCCTATAGCAGATTCTTTATCTCTCCCAGACCTTTTATTATCCCCTAGCTAACCATCTCATTATGCACACTGCTGAGGTCAGGGAAAGGTTGTCAAACAGCAAAAACCTCTTTGTCTTTCAGTGTATCTTTGAGCATAGAATTTGTCCTTTATCATTTTTACTAAACTACTACTTACTTAAATTTCCTTGTTTCAGTCAATAATTCTAAAACAACAGTATAAAGTTTTCAAAGATTTTGTAATGGTCTGCTTAGGGTATGTGTCAAACAATTTCTGCAAAGCACTGGGTGAACCAATCATAAAAGACAACTGTATTGAATCAAAAGACTCCCTGGAGCTATGAATATTTTTTGGTTTGTTTCAGTAGTTTTTGTCTAACTACCCCTCCCCATAATCTTTGCTTGGGAAGAGTTACATAGAACTCGCAATCAGGCTTATTCTACACTTCCCAAAACAATAAGGAAAAATGAAATAAAATGTATAGCCAGCATGGTGTCAATCCACTGTT
Source organism: Marmota monax (assembly GCF_021218885.2). Taxonomy (NCBI): domain Eukaryota; kingdom Metazoa; phylum Chordata; class Mammalia; order Rodentia; family Sciuridae; genus Marmota; species Marmota monax. The sequence continues at coordinate 186,888 of NW_026695246.1, read as the reverse complement.
ACAGCAATGCTTATAGATGTGGCATTGAGATGCCTGACAAATGTTGCCTATGTAATTATTTAAAGTTGTATTTTTCCATTTCTGTTCTGTAATGTCTATTAACAAGAAACTAAGAGCTGAATATTTTTAACTCCAAACCAAATTTTCATGGAAAAAGTGTAAAAAAAAATAATATTTTCATAGTTTTAGCACCAAGTACCTCTGATTCTGATATTAAATAAACCTGCCAGAAAGTTAGGTGTCTGAAGCTGACTCTCCATCACCTTCTAAAACAATTCTTTCACATCTCTCCTTTACCTGCCTCTGCTTATCATACAACTTTTTCTTCTTCCTTCAGTAAATTTCATTTTATGTGGTTATTTACTACCAATCTGTTGCTTATTGCTTATGTAAATATGTTCTTACTGTTCAGTTAGCATATTATTCTGATGAAAATTTATTTGGGTATATTAGCTTGGGGTGGAATACATCATATTTTCCCATTAAAATTAATAAATATTGTGTGTATGTGTATGTAGGTGTATAGGTAAAAGGTTCAGGAAGAATCTAAAATGTTAAATAAGAATGTATATAGATAGGTTCATCTTTGAGATACATATATGCCAGTACAAATTCCATTGTCTCTAATGTACCTTCTTTGTTGAATATTATAAGTATTCAATATTGTAAATAGCTTTTACAGTATTGTAAATAGCCTTTAAAATAAATATCATTAGTTTTAAATTCCATAAATAACATACTACACTTATTTGTATAATTTCTACAAATTCAATATTATCTACATATAAATTAATAGAAAGATAAACATACTATTTTAAAATTCTGTCAATTAGAAGTGCCAAAGTTCTATAATAAAATATCTAAGTTTAATTTTTAATATGTGAAACAGAGGACTATGTCATCTAACATTATAATTATTAATTGTTATAAAGTTTATTTCTTTAGTACTTATTTAATGGTAGGATTTCATCATGAAAAATGGACATATTAATGTGACTTTTAAATAATAGCTTAATTTATTTGAAAATAATAAATTTGTAACATGGCTTAATATATCAATGAAAATTGGGTATAAAGGGCAATGTTAACTTTCAAGGGTCGATAGTACATAGATTCTAAATCATAATTTAAAAATCAATAAGAATCAATTCTAGTCTTAAAAATTTGGGACTTCTAAAATATTTAAATTTAATAGCATATTTTACTTCACTTGAAAAAGACTCCATAGTTCCTCCTGGATGGCTTTATGCATTATTATTGCATAGACTATTTAATTAAAACAGTTTAGTCTGCCAAATAAAAATAGGCAATTTTTTTTTTTTAATCAAATGCTAACTGCATCAACATTTCAGATGGAGACCAACATTGTTAAAATAGAAGTCCTGGTAATAAGTAACTTAATCAGAATTAGAAAATAAGAACAAGGACTCAATATTGACTTTTTTTTTTTACATTTGAAAGAACTATATTTTTAAACACTGAGGCTAATTGCAAAAGTTAAGACTAAAATGGTTTTTGCATTAGAAAAAGCTTATCATCATCATCATCAGCAGCAGCAGCATATCATATAGTAATATTAATGTTAATTACTGCTACTCTTGATGCTTTAGGTCATATTTGCTAACCACTTAAAACTGGGAAACCTTGAGCTAAAAATTTTCCCTTAAAATTTTTATTTTATTTCTACTTGTCCGATGTGTGAAAAATTGTTATATTGTTACCCTATTTTTACTAATGAGAAAATAAGCTAAGTGTTTGGGAAGAACTTGCTAATAGTTCTGCAAAGTCTAACTGCTGACCACAGAATGTGCCTTTTTAATTTTATTTTTTTAATTTGATTGATTTTGAAACAGGGTCTTGGTAAATTGCTTAGGTGGCCTCGTACCTGTGATTCTCTTGCCTCTGTCTGCCAAGTAGTTGGGATTACTGGGGTATACTAACTTGCTCAGCTGAAATGTGCCTTCTTAATCACAATGCCCCATTACTAAGAAAATAACCAGTTTTATAGGACTGCAATTTATTTAGTTGTAAAATGTGAATGTTGGATAAACAATATGCAATTCCTAAGCAAAATCTATAATTGTCTTAAGTGTTGTAATACAATTACACAATATTCTTTGCATACTGGGGATTTAACCCATGGGTGTTTAACAACTCAGCCACTTCCCCAGTCCTTTTTAATTCTCATTATGAGACCAGGTCTCCATAACTTCCTTAGGGCCTTGCAAAATTGCTGAGGCTGGCTTTGAATTTGTGATTCTTCTCCTTCAGCTTCTAGAGCCACTGAGATTACAGGGATGCTCCACCACACCTAGTTATAATTGCACATTATATGGAGACAAATTTCACCAGTTTTTTTTTTTTTTTCAATATTAGGAAGTGAGCAGAGGTGAACTTCACCACTGAACTACATTAATATCCTTTTCAATTTTTTTTTTTTAATTTTGAGACAATTAAAAAGATAATTTTATATTAAGTCTTCTATGTTGGCCTTAAACTTACAATTTTCCTGCTTCAGCCTACCATGTAACTGTGATTACAGGCATGTACTGGCACTTTTTATTCTTTGTTGTAGCCCAGTGTGTAACCTAATTGGACTTAGAGCCAGGCACAGTGGTCCACAACTATAGTTTTAGCTACTGGGATTGTTCAGATAGGTGGATCACTTGAGCCCACAAATTTGAGATCAGCCTAGGCAATATAGTAAGATCTTGTCTCAAAAAAAAAAAAAAAAAAAAAAAAAAAGAAAGAAAGAAAGAAAAAAGCATTGATTTAGCATACATTTGATTGATAAATGTTTGTGGAATATGGGAATCACTTTATAAACATTGCCTGTAGGAGATCTGTTGTTACAACTGAACACGGCAGACTGAGTACTTTAAAAAGAATAAAGGTTTATTAGCTCATGATTCTAATGGCTGGAAACTTCAAGATCATATTGCTGGCATCTGCTCACTACTTGGTGAGGACCTTCCTGGTGGTAGATCATGACATGGTAGACAGAATTATATCATAGAAAAACAACAAAAGTTGCTAGGTAGAGTCTCTCTCTTCCTCTTTTCACAAAGGCCACTAATTGCATCGTGGGGCTTTGCCCTCATCACCTATATAACCCCAATTTCCTCCCAAAGGTCTTACTATCAAATATCACTAATATTTGACTTTGTGGATTATATTCCAGTAAATCAAATTTGGGAGACACAATCAAACCTAGCAAACATTTTAAAGAACATGAAATTCACAAAGTAGCCCTCTTTTCTTTGAATAACACATCTTACTTTTTATTATCTTGTTTGCTTTTTTTAGTCCAATTATTCAATTTAAGATTTTTTTTTGTGGTGCTGGGGATTAGAACCCAGGTCTTTGTGCATGTGAGGCAAGCACTCTAACCAACTGAGCTATATCCCCAGCCCAAGATTTTTTGAAATCTTTTTTTTTTTAATTTATTGTTTATTATGCCATTAACTAACCTGAAATCTTATTAACATTTTTAAAATAGGATTTCCATTATTGATCATTTATTCTTTCTCAGTTTTAACATTCACAGCAAATGTATCACTCTTGTCTCAAATTAGTTTATTATATAAAATAGAATGTCTTTTTTCCATGATTTGGTTCTTAAGAGTTACAAATACTCCTATGGGAATCAGAAAATCTAAGATGTTCTAACAATTTTTTATTCAGTTTGTGTTATAAATTACAAAAAAGGCAGAAAACTCCCAGTTAATTCGTAATACACTCAGGTGTATTAGCTGTCTTTAATTGTCCAAAGAATGTAGACCTCTTACTGATGGCATGAACCATGATTATTTAAAATTTGAAAAAAGTAAAAGAATCACTATATAAGAGTTTTAATCTAGATATTTTGGATTTTCAAGTTCTTCTTTCTACTTGACCATATAATGGCTTCTATTATGGTGTGACTTAAAATCAATCACTGGGTAAGGAATTTAAATCCAGGAGATAAGTTGTAGAAAATACTTTAAAATAGTCCATACTCTAGGTTTAGAATGTTACTTTCTAAAGTAACATGTTAATGTATGATTCAAAGAAACTATATTTAACTACACTATTCTGAGGAACTTCTTGTATTGTTTCTTGCATACTACAAGGTAAATCTTTTTCTATGAAAGCAATGTAGTAACTTTTATTGCTTAAAAACATATAAAATGTATTGGAGTTTTTATTACCCTAGAGCTAAATAGCTAAACTGGGCGAAGCTAAAATGTGGAAGAGCTATAGTCGAGATAACATATTTCAAGTCTGGGATATACTTCCCCTGATCACAGTTAAACAATGCTAGTTTTATGGGAAATCAAAACAATTTCAGTGCATAGTTGTCCCTTTGGGATTCCTTTTTCGTTATTATTTCTTCCATTTCTATGGCCAGAAACACCTTTTAGTAATAAGATATATTCTAAATGTATTGCTCCCTCTCTATTACTGACACAGAATTTTTAAAAATGCACAAATGCATTCAATTGCTACATTATTCAATAATGCATTTAATTTTTAAAATAATATATATTTGTCAAAAAATCACCAAATGTTAAATATAAATACATAAATGAATTAATGTCATTCTTAATTAACATATTTAATCTCATTTTACATAACTCATCATTCAATTTAAATATGTTCTAAGTGTCATTAATTTTATAAAATAATTTTATTAGTAGTATATGTTAAAATATGAATGAATATATATTGCATATGTCCAAGTCAGTGAAAAAGATTGTAATAAGTTCACTTGAGACAAATTTTTAGGAAAATTATTCGTTCTGAACATAATAATTTCATTCACGAAAACTAATGGTTAAAGTAATTAAACACTGTCAAGTTAAAGGCAAAAATGATATAAAACAAATGTAAAGTATCTTTCATTCCTAATACATCCTATGTTTACAATGTGCTCCATGCTACTGTCACAAAGCATTTTAGGTAACATGATTTACCATAAAATAGTAAAGATAATTTCAAGTGTCAATTTTTAAAGGAGGAGAAAAAATACAATGTATATTTTAAGTTAATTGTATATTATATTATTACAAGTAATAATATAACTTTCTAGTTATATTGCAGTATAAATTCTTAATATATTAGGAGTAATTTTAGAATGAATGAGATAATATATTCAGTTTTCTCCTTACAGGTTGAGTTATAATGGATATGTGGAATTGAATCCATAAGAGAATTTCTAAACCTCTTTTTATGAGATATATGATTTTCTGATATAAACTCCACACTGCCTGAAAGATCAAGAAAGGGAAGGGATAAGGGGTGGGGAAAGGAAAGGAGAGGAGATCTACTGAGGTCAGACTAAAAATAAGATATATTCCGTGTTATATAATTATGTCAAAATGGATTCTACTATCATGTATAAATTAAAAGGACCAATCAAATAAATCAATGAAAATTTTAGAAATTTCACACTGCCTATTTTTGCTGCTTAGTTTCTATAACCAGTTACTTTAAAAATTCAGTTATTATAAGAATGAATCAACTAGGCTTACAAACTCTATACTTAAACAGATAATTCAACAAGTAAAGAGTTCCTGAGGATAGATGTGAAATTCATAACTATACGTACACAGAAAGAGAACAGATATATATTCTTCATGAAGAAATTGCCTTCAGTGGGGTAAGGGACACAGATGGTTCAGCATAGTTTGAAGAAGCACAAACATTGGATATCAATGCTGGACAATTTGGGGAGTCACAAATTAAAAGGAAGGAAGAGAAAAGGAAGAAATGTCCCTTAGGTTTCTTCAGCAATGTGAGGGATAGTCTAAATCCTGTGATTTAGGTGCTGATTAAAAAAGAGAGAGAGAAGCAAGGCCAGAAAATATTTGCAAGAGATCTAATACAATTAGTTGGTATTTTTATGACTCCAGTTTAAAAACATTACCTGGAAACCAGTCTAGTGCTCATATCAGAGTGCTTTATAGTCAATCAAGAAGAAAAAACTGTTCATTGGTATTTTGAAGATGTCAACTACTTGAGAATCTTCTGTCTGCAAAGTCATTCGTGGGGTAAATTCCATGAGGTATTGAGGAAGGTGGAACAGGACTTAGTTCTCTTCCATATTCGCCTACTGGCCAGAAGCATGGTAATGAATGCCTCAATTATTTAAATAGGGTTTCCTGGGAATGACTAGATTCACTGGAGGAGTTCCTAAAGGACACATCTAACTGAGGAAAAGCAGATATCCTTCCTAGGAATTTCAGAAATAAATTAAAGAAAGGAGATAGATTAGGTTACGGGCGCATAAGAAAGGGAAAAGGGGGTAGAAAGATAACAATCTGCTCAGAGTACATTGGAAAAATTGTTATTTGGAGCTTATTTTGAGAGGAAAAGAAATTTTAATGAGACTCTGTCCTGCTTTGAGAGGAATTCAAGGTAAGAAGCAGAGATAAAGAAGAATTTCATGAAATCTTGTTTTATATTTAAAGAAAAATTCTATTGGTGCTTTCCTAAGAAATTTCACTGAAAATTTAAGTTGCTTGCAATCACATTTTGGTTATTCAATTGTTGTGTTGTTTTTGTTGCTATTGTATTACTGACTTTGTTGTTGTTCTCATCACAATAATCATCATTATTATTATTTTTAGATAACTATATGTCAGGAAAAGTTACAAATCCAAATTTATAAGTGTTAAACTTTCCCAGGTCCCCCCCACCCCATACTCTGTAACACTTAGAATTGCTCTTTAAGCCATCTTTGGGTTTACTTAAACTTTAAATTTTTGGAAGAAAGAAGAATTTATAATAATAGTAAACTAAAGATAGTATTTTTATAAACTCAAGAAAGTGAAATACACTTATAGAAAACACATATTTAAATGTAGATTATTTAATTTTTCTTCTTTGAGATATTTGAACCAAAATACTGAAGGTAGTATATAGTGGCAAATGATCTGTATTGAAATCTCCTATTGTCATTGGATCTGGGTCCCAAGTAGTTCCAGAGACTCAGGACCAGTGGGTTCCTTAGCATAAATGATGGAAAAGAATTTCAGCATGTGCCAGTAAAGGCACAGAGATTTATTTAGGAAAGCAAGGAATACTCACTTATTCAAGGGAAAATATGGGCCCTAACAAGAGTGAGAGATATTTTGGAGGTTCCTGGCTTTTCTTTTCTTTCTTTCTTCTTCTTCTTCTTTTTTTAATGTTAAGTTTACTTTTTATTTTTTTTCAATAAATATTATTGATTTTCATTTTTTTAAATACACAATAGCGGAATGTATTACAATTATTATTACACATATAGGGCACAATTTTTTATATCTTTGTATGAAGTATGCTCTGGCCAATTCATGTCTTTATACATGTACTTGTATTTTTTTTTTGCATTACAATTCTTATTACACATATATACTACAATTTTTCATATCTCTGTATATAAAGTAGGTTGACACCCAATTCATGTCTCCATACATGTACTTTGGATAATGATGTTCATTACATTCCACCATCCTTGCTAATCCCCTGCTTCCTCCCTTTCCCTCCCTCCCCTCTTCCCTATCTAGAATTCATCTATTCCTCCCATGTTGCCCCTCCCTACCCCACTGTCAAGGATGTGGGGAAAAAAGTACACTCATACATTGCTGGTGGAACTGCAAATTGGTGTAGCCAATATGGAAAGCAGTATGGAGATTCCTTGGAAATCTGAGAATGGAACTACCATTTGACCCAGCTATTCCTCTCCTTGGACTATATCCAAAGGACTTAAAAACAGCATACTACAGGGACACAGTCATATCAATGTTTATAGTAGCACAATTCACAATAGCTAAACCATGGAGCCAATCACAGATGCCCTTCTGTGGATGAATGAATAAAAAAAAAAAGTGGCATATATACGCAATGGAATTTTACTCAGCAATAAAAGAGAATAAAATAATGGTTTTATAGTTAAAGCTTCATCCCAGGGTTTCATAAACCAACTTCAAAACTACTCACATATAATCAAATCAAGCCTTTATTGAAGCACACCAGTGGCGACTGACCAGAACATAAAGCTGATTCCCTGATCAGCCTCAAATAATTTTAAGGGCACTCCTTATAAGCCTGAAAACTGAAAAAGGGATGTTTTTTTGGGGTCCAGCCAATGCAAGCAAGCCAGGTTACAGAAGTGGGAGAGTGCAGTCAGACAGAGGGACCCTTAGCCAATCACAATTAGCCCAGTCACAACAGTTACAGAAACAGAGCCCCTTTGGTTGCCCTAGTTACAGAAACAATGCCCTATTAGGTAGTTCCTGATATGCTTGAGTTTGGGACCCCCAAAAGACCACCAGAGACCAAGATCGATGTAAACAGCAAAGAGCCGTTTATTGCGAGCTAGCTTGGTCCTCTGTGCACACAGCAACTGGTGACACTGAGAGGCTCCAAGCCCAGGGTTTGCAGCAGTTTTATACACTCTTTGGGGAAGGCAGGGACTTTTTACATACATCATAGAATCTCTAAGTAAATCATCACACACCGCGGGAAAATAATAAAACAACTCTAAAACATGAGTAGCACATTCACTGGCGGAAACAAGTTGGGTAAGGGTGATTGGCTAGTACAAGAGGGGGATTCATTTGAACTGATTGCTGAACTACGTGGTTTCCCAACATATTATCAACCACCATAAACTACTGGGAGGGTCATCTGGCATCCCAGGTATTTTCCCTGCCTCATGCTGATTGGTGGCTGCTACGGGGTTGCTATGGGTCCTCACCTAGCCTGACTGAGTCAGGGACACCTGGCACAGCATATCTCTCCTGTTCTTTGTAGATAAACAACTCAGCAGGGTGGATATGTGCCTAGGAGTGCTCTGTGGGTCTTTCCAAGGACAAAGGTCACGCCCCCTTCCTTGGATGGCTTTGCTCTGAGGTAGAAACTGGTTTTTCACAGGTGTAGGTGTATGCCAGGAAATAAGCTTTTGGACAAAAAAATCATAATTTGTAACCCATTAAAATGCATTTCTCTTGAGCTTTCATTCTTAATACATACCTACTAAAAAAGTCTTTTCTACTTTCTTCCTCACTCCGTTTAAAATGTACCTTTTCAATAATCTCTTCCATAAGAAAGAAAACATTAAAGGAATTATGATTAAAAATACTACACCCTTCCTGCCCAGCCACTCAAAAAAAGGCTGTAGTTAACAGTTTTGACTGCTCTCTCAACCTAGGTTGCCTTTTCATTTGGAGAAGCATTCCCCTCCCCTTTACCAGATGAAAGCTTTGCTGTATATCCTGCTTACTTGATTCTGAGTTGGTTTTTATTGACACCAAGTTAAAAGTTCCTCTCTCCAGTATCAAGTTTAGAAATACCTCAATTTTACCAAGTTTTCTTTTTAATTTCTTAGTAGTGACATATTTTACTATTGGCTGTAAATAAATGAATATCAGTATTCCTTGTGGATTATATTTGAAATCATATGCCATGATTCTTTGAATACCCAGTTTTACGTATTTTTGCTGGGAATTAGAAATCTTTATTTTGTCTTTTCATCTTATTTATACTACTGCAGTATTTAGAGATTCCATTCAGTCCAATATGATTCTTCATCTGTCTTCCGGTTTAAAATTAACAGCCAAGAGAAAAATCAAAGCCTCTTAAAAAATAAAAAGGGGTCAAGTGTAGCCATCCCTCTCCTGTAAGAAAAAAAATGAAGTCTTTTCTTAAACAATTATCAGCTGGCAAAGGTAAATCATGCTCCACTGTACTGGTTTGATAGATGCCAATGTTTAGTTCTGTACTAATATTATGTTTTTAGTCAAAACCTTAGTATTAACAAAAATGTCTTCAGACATACAAACTTTCTTCTGGTGCCACCTAATGAAGTCCAAGTACATTAATTATGTACTGAGAGAGAGGGGAACTTTTGCTTTCTACTTCAAGGCAACTCATGACAATGTTCTGCAAAGCCTGTTCCAAGTGGTACCTTCACCAATCATTTGTGAATTATTAACAATTGAACTTCAGTATTTATGACCCAGATTCAACATTTAAAAAACCATTCTCATATACAAACTCCTGGTCTTTATTCCAGAATAGTACATAGTAAATGAAATTAACAATCAAGAATATAGCAATTAATGATAGTGGATGGTTTATAATTGATATTAAATAAAATTTAATTGCTTATATAATTTGATTTTTAAATATGATCTTACTAGTAATTTTAAGAACTATAAACATTTTTCTATATCAATTCAGAAATATATTAGATATTTTATATAATATTTGTGTAATAATTTAAATATAAATTAAACATTTATTGATATTTGAGAAGCTAATTATTTTAAAAGAATAAATGCATATATTATATTTTAAATGTTATTATATTAAATTTAATAATATTCAACATTATAGTAACATTATGTATTCCAAGATAAATAAGTATTTAATTTTATCTGAAGGGTTATGGAAAATGAAATCCCTACAAGACAGCCCCTAACAAAAACAGAAAGCTCAAGAGGAGGGAGAGGAAATTAGCAGCCAAGCATTAAACTCTCAAATAAATCCTTTCCCCAAAACAATGGGCCCTGAAGGAAGGGGATGGATACTGAATCCTGGGCTCTGGACTTTGACCTTCCCCCACTGCAAATTATTCCTAAATGAAGGCACAGTAAATATCTAAATTCTGGGAAACAATGGATACCAATGAATACAGAGAAAGAAAAGCAAAAAGCAGTAAGAGATTTGAGGACTCATCCCTGGGTATCTGGACTCCTATCTTTCCGGTTAACAGTGAGTTTTACCTTTTTACAACTGCCTTCCTGAGTAAAAGTTTTAAATTGCAGGACTAGCCTGACTCTGAAAACGGCTGGACTCCACACTTTCCAATGATTAAACCTCCATCATTATACCCTATAAAACTGAAATCCCCTCTGTAACCGACAGCTGTGTTCACACCCAGAAAAAAACCCTCTGGTGCTGGAGTCCGCGAATGAATAAACGGCTTCTCTAACTGTGTTGAGGTCTACATCCATCATTTTGTGCTTACATTATCTACATAAGATTTGTGTAGATATCAAAAACTCTACCAGATATTTGATATTTTATTTAGCATCTATGTAAACACAATGAAGTAGATTCTGTTTTCTTCCAATATGTTGTGGAAGAATTTATTTTTAAAAAGACAAGAGAGTTTAGGGGGGCATGCTAGCACACAACTGTAATCCCAGTGGCACAGGAGTCTGAGATGGGAGGATCACAAGTTCAAGACCAACCTAATCTACTTAGTGAGCAAAGCCCTAAGAAACTTAGGGAGACCCCCATCTCAAAACAAAACAAATAAAAAGGGCTGGGGATGTGGTTCAGTGGTTAAACCTTTGGTTGCATCCCTGGGAGAGAGAGAGAGAGAGAGAGAGAGAGAGAGAGAGAGAGAGAGAGAGAGAGAGAGAAATAGATTTTACAAAATATTATGTGTTGAAAGTTTATGAATTTTGTAGCCCAATTCTTTTGTTTCATTGATGGGAAAAGAGAAGCCCAAGAGGTGGCAGAGTCAAAGCTGATCTGTTTCCAGAGAGCCTTACTCTGTTATTCTTCCCACTTACAATACAGGTGCATTTCTCATCAGGAAGAAGATAGCAGTAAGGACATAGACTTTGAAGTCAGAGAGACCGGACTTGAATGCTAACTAATCCTCTTTCATTAGAAAAGTTGCTTAAATCCTTGTGTCACAGTTCCACAACATATTGGAAGAAAATAGAATCTGCTTTATTGTGTTTACATAGATGTTAAATAAAATATCAAATGTCTGGTAGAGTTTTTGATATCTAATTTTTGGTATCTAATGCTCATTGAGTGTTAGTTATTGTTATAATAGCAATAAAATAACAATATATAACATGCATGTTACATAATATATAATATTATGAGTACCTAGCACAGTGCCATTGATATATGGCAGTTCTATTTTGGGGCACATGAGCAAATGACTATAATTTCAATTTCCCCTGTCTTTTGTAGTCTCATACAAGTACATTGATTTGTATTATATTATTTTACTGAAACCTATTGCTTTTTCTTTTTTTCTTTTTTTTCTCTTTGGTACTAGGGATTCAACCCGATGTGCTTTAATAATGAGCTACATATGAAGTCCTTTTTATATTTTATTTTGAGTCAGGGTCCTGCTAAGTTCCTAAGGCTGGCCTTGAACTTGGGATCCTCCCTTCTTAGATTTCCAAGTTGCTGGGTTATAAGTGTGCACCTCTGGCCCTGGCCTATTTTAATAACAGTGTAAACAATAAGTTATTGTTTTCTGCCTTATATTTGAATTTAGTATTTTTTTTTCAATAAGTAATGCTTGCATAGTTAAAAATATGTTTTGCATTTATTAAGGAACATATTTTATCATATTCTTCAAAACCATACCAGAAAATGTATATTTATTTCATCTGGTTTATAGATGAAGAAACTATAGGTACATACTTGTCCCAAATTTTCTAAGTTTCAAGGGGTTAATAGGATTTCTAACCAGCAGTCTTGTCACAGTTTTTGCTCAACAATATAATGCATAATTTGTGTAGTCAATGCTTTACTGAACAAAATCATGTTGCTTGTAAACTTTTCATCTTCTTACAATCAAAGCTGCAATAAATAATTTCAAAGAAAAAACATATATGCAAATGTATCTATAATATAAATTCTTGCAAGACAGATTCCTGAATTAAAAAGTAAATGCCTTTGTAATTTTGATATTGCCAAAATTATAGTCTTTGGTAATTTTTAGTTCTACCAGCAATATATAATAATATTTCCTCATAGCCCTTCTTAAAGAATGTATTCTCCCCTGGTGAGGTGGTGCATGCCTGTAATCCCAGCGCGCTGGGGAGTCTAAAGCAGGAGAATACCAAGTTTAAAGCTAGCCTCAGCAAAAACCAGGCGCTAAGCAAATCAATGAGACCCTGTCTCTAAATAAAAATACAAGATAGGGCTGGGGATGTGGTTCAGTGGTTGACTGCCCCTGAATTCAATCCCTGGTATCCACACCCCTCCCCTACCAGAAAAGAAAATGTGTTGTTATTAAGATTTTTGTCTCCAAATAAGGAAAAAGGTGTTATTTCATTTTAGTTCTAATGTTAATTTTTCTTATTATGAATGAGGTTGTATACTTTTACATGACCAATTTGTAATTTGTTTTTTCTGTTTATAGTCTTTGCCAATATTTAGAAATTGTACTATATATATTTTCCTATAAAGATTTAGGAATTCTTTTTAGATATTGATCCTCTAAATGTAACAATATTGAACTTTTTTCGGGTTTTCACTTTTTAAAATAGAATTTATTTTTGTGGATCAGTTTTAAATTTATAGAAAATTTCAGAAGCGAGTACAGATAGTTCTTATATATTTTGTACCCGGTTACTATTATTCCTTATTATTAATATCTTTTATTATTATATACATTTGTTTCAATTGATAAACTAATATTGGGGCATGATTATGAAGTAAAGCTCACACTCTTTTCAGACTTCGTTTATATTTTTCTTTTCTTTTAATGTCTGGGGTATCCTCCAACCTAATACAATACATCAGGATTCTTTAGGCTCTTCTTTGTTATGACAGTTCATAAAATTTTCCTTGTTTTTGATAACATTCATGTTTTGAGCAGTGATATTCAGGAATTTTGTAGGATGCCTCTCAATTGAAATTTGCTATTTTTTTTAATAAAAAAATATGATTAGAATTGGTTTTGGATTGGGGGGAGGAAGATTTTAGAGGGTAAAGAGCTATTTTCATCACATTATATCAAAGATACATACTGTCAATAGTTTCCATCACTGTCAATGGCAACGTTGTTCTCCTGGCCATGGTAGTATTTATAGGTTTTTCCACTGTAAAGTTACTCTCTTCACCTCCTCTTTGCATGCTATACATATCCTTTGGAAGAAAGCTACTATATGCAGTCCCACATTTTAAATTTACAGATATGAGAGTATCTCCATAACTCGAGTTTTTCTGTTAGAGAAATTTATCTAGTACATTCCAGTTATGTCTTTATTCATTTTCGAGTATTAGAATTGAATTAGATGGATTTTTAAAAATACTTTAGGTTATAATCCAGTACAATTTTATTTTGTTGCCTTTATTGAACCCTTGCACATTGGCAACTTTTGAGTGGCTTCTGTGTCCTGTTCACAAAGGCCCATGTGTCTGGTTTGTTGCTGAGCAATATCTTACTTTCCAGCCATACGTGATGCTTAGCCTCAGCTTGTAGGTTCCCTGTCTATTTCTCAAAGAACTCTGTTTTTCTTTTGATATTGTTTTATTAGAGAATGACACTGCATTTGGAACCCAAGAATTGGACACTGTGCTTGTTGCTATCGAGGACTTACTGTTTTCAGGCCCTCTAAGCTGGCAGAACAAGAAAATATATACGTATATAATACTTTATGTGTTGCTGTGCATGTGTTTAATTTAGTTGTAACCATCTGCATCCATAGTAATTAAACATGGGTACATAGTAATGGCTCTATCTGTAATCCATTGTCACATGGATAATGCTAGTCTCACCTTGCTTATCTATAAATTCCCACAATTGTGGAAACTGACTCCTACAATTTAACATTCATTTATCAAATTGTTTGAATTCAATAAAGATGAATGGCAGTATTGGAATTGTTGATATAAAAACAGAAGTATAATGCTCATGAGCACTTCCATTTGTCTTTAACTTTATAGATTCCATTAGTTTCTGGTGTTATAGGTCAGCAACACCCCATTCCTTCTTTAGTGAAGCTATTTCATACTTTTGTAGTAAGGTTAGATTCTCTTATGGTATTTTGTCTTCCTTATTGAGATCCCTTCTACCTCCTAAATAAGTTTTTAAATTTGCATACATTAATACTCACTCTTTGTGTTATAAAGTTGGATGTGTTTTGACAAATACAGAACATTGCATTTACCATTATGATATTATATAGAATATTTTCACTGCCCTAAAAACTTCCCATGTTTCAATTGTTTAGTCTTTCCTCACCCCAAATCTCTGGAGAACACTAATCTTTTAACTGTTTCTATAGTTTTATATTTTCCATAATATTACATAATTGGGCTAAAATAGTATTAGCTTTTCCAAATTAGTGTCTTTCACTTAGAAATATGCATTTAAGGTTTACCTTATTTTTCTGTGACTTGGTAGCTCATTTTAAAGTAATTTTCTATCATGTGAATATACCATAGTACATTTATTTATTCACCTGTTAAAGGCTATCTTGTTTGCTTCCAGTTTTAGGACAATTATGAATAAAACTATTATGTTCATATTATCATGGTTTGGATCTAAATATACCCTCTAAAGAACTCATGTGTTACCCATTATAGCAAAGTTCAGAGTAAAAGTTTGGCTTATGAGAGCTTTTCACTAATGGATTAATTAATTTTTTTTTTTTTTTGGCCTAATAATTTCAATGTACTATTGGGCTGGTAACTATAGGAAAGTGGGGATGGTTGGAGGAAGCAGATCTCTGTGAGTGTGCCCTTGAACTATATATTGGCTCCTTAGTCACGCTCTCTCTTCCTGGTTGTTATAAACTGAGCAGCTTTCTTCCCTTACATACTTTGGAAAGGATGTTCTGCCTTACCTCAGGCCCCAAAAAGTAGAATGTTGACCATGGACTGATACCTCTGAAGTTATAAGCACAAAATAAACTTTTCTGCCTCTAAGTTGGTCTTGTTAGTTATTTTTGTTACAGTGACAAAATGCTGATTAACATACTCATGTTTGTAAATGTTTGTGTTTTCATTCTCATTCAGTTCAACATATTTTTTTCTTTTTATTGCTGCATATTAATTATAATAATGGTGTATTTCATTGTAAAATAGTCATACATGCACAAAATATAATTTAGTGAATTTAATCCTTAGTACCTCCTTTGCTCCCC
This sequence comes from Marmota monax, assembly GCF_021218885.2. Taxonomy (NCBI): domain Eukaryota; kingdom Metazoa; phylum Chordata; class Mammalia; order Rodentia; family Sciuridae; genus Marmota; species Marmota monax. The sequence goes on along the minus strand of NW_026695246.1, from coordinate 171,007 downwards.
TTCCTCCTACTCTAATCCCTTTCTTCTACAATCATGTAATTTTCTTTCTTTCTTTCTTTGGTACCGGGGATCGAACTCAGGGGCACTCAACCACTGAACCACATCCCCAGCCCTATTTTGTATTTTATTTAGAGAAAGGGCCTCACTGAGTTGCTTAGCATCTCACCGCTGCTGAGGCTGGCATTGAACTCTCGAACCTCCTGCCTCAGCCTCCCCAGCCGCTGGGATCGCAGGCATGCACCACTCTGCCCAGTTTCTCCCTTCCATTATCATGAGATAACTTTTTTCTCCTTTTTGTGTCTCTAGCTTTCACATATGAGAGGAAACATATTGCACTTGTCTTTCTGTGTCTGAAATATTTCACTTAACATTAAGAGCTCTAGTTTCACCCATTTTCCTGAAAATGATATAATTTCATTCTTTACAGTTGAATAAAACTCCATTTTGTGTACATAATATATTTTATTTATCCATTTATCTGTTTACAGACGACTAGTTCAACATATATTCTATTTAGCCCCGATTTCTTTATTTGTTTCTTCTTATTTCAAAGTATATTGTTAAATTCAACCTATTTGGGGATTTTCTGTCCTGTTTTTATTGGTTTACAATTTAATTCTATGGTGATGATAGAGCATATTTTATAAGACTTCAGTACATTTCCTTGTGACTGTTTTATGTTCTACCATTGATTGTTCATTGTGGATATTCTATTGTGCTCTTCAAGATGATACATATTCTTCTGGTGTTTGGACATTCTTTATATGCTGTTATTCTGACACTTACGTCAAATGGTTTTATAGTGTCCACAGCATTTTCAATATCCTTGCATACATTTTTTCTATATTGTCTACTGAGAGAGAAATATTAAAAATATCTCAGATTATGGATTTATGGATTTCTATCTTCCATTCTATCTTTAGTTGATTCTCCTTTTTGCATTTTGAATCTTTGTAATTAATTGTTAAAACAATCAGGATCTTTATCAATTTCTCATTGAATTGAATAATTATCATTATAAACATGTTTCTATCTTCATTAGCATTTTTCCCTTAAAATTTACTTTTTTTATTATTATTAAAACCACATATCTATTCTTATGTTTAGTGCTAGCATAGTACAAATTTTCCCATATCATTTTATTCTATACCCATGTCTTTATATTTAGAATTATATCAGGTAAACAATTAATAACTGGGTTTTTATAAAATATAATCTGCTGATATTTTCCTTTTAAATAGATGTTTAGACCACTTAAATTTAATGTAACAATGGGTATGGAAGAGTTTAATTTTACCACATACCTATTTTCTATCTGTCCCACTTTTATTTTACTTCTTATTTTATTTCTATAGTTAATTTATCTACATGACTATCTTTTAACACTCCATTCTATCACTACTTTTGTGTATTTATATTACATATATATAAAATAAATATGTACACATATCCATATGTATATATATGTGTATATATACACACATATCTTTGTGTATATATGAAATATATGCTTGTGCACATATGCATGTTTATATATATATATTATTTAACTCAAATTTTCTTAGAATTAAAATATGTATCTCTAATTCATCATAATCTACTTTGAATTAGTTATTATATGAATCATAGAACAATAATTAATTTTGTTGGCCATCTTTGTGTGCTTGCCTCCCACCCCACTTCCTGTCAAATGTAAGTCAAGCATTAAATAGCAATGGGAAATATACTTTTACATTAAACTGATTTTTATGATGTTGGGAATCAAACCGAGGGACTCATGCATGCTGGACAAACACTTTGTCACTGAACTACAGCCTCAGCCCTTAATTTTATTTTTAATAAGTAGAAGAAGTATATTTCAAAATAATAAAGTATAGTTTATTGCATACATAAAACAGTAACAAAGTCATATGTTATCATTATCAAGTATCATATAGTGTACATATGATGTGTTCTGTATTTTATACAAATGGCAGAACAATAGGTATGTTTACACTAGTATCATGACAAACACTTGAGTAATACATTGTGCTCTGATATGAAAGCTACAGTACCATGATGCAATAGGAATTTTATTAGTTCCCTCATGTTCTTTGTACAGCAAAGTGGCAAATCTTACTGTATGTTAATTGTACCCAATAAAATTGACACAAAAGTTGTTTTCTTAAAAAAAAGTAAAAAAAGAAAAACGTGATAGAAAATAATGTACCCACTACTTAGATTTAATAAATATTATAAATTGCCATATTTATTTCTGTCCTCTTTTCTTTCTTGAGAAACAAAATATTACAAATATATTTATAGCTTGCTCCTTTTCATCCCATGTCTCCTCTCTTTTTTCATACAAATAGTTTCATATAATTGGGTTTTATCTTTTTGGATACTTAAAGGAGGAAAGGTATAGTCTCTAACAATTATGACTTTTAAGTCTAATAGTATGCAATAAGTATTCTGTATCTTATTTGTTAATTCATTTAATCTTTCTGTCTTTAAGATATGGAATAAAAATTTTCCCTATGAATTTGGGCTATAATTTTCTTCTACTTTTACTCATTGTGTCCTATGGTTAAGATTATTGATAATGGAAGATCAGAATAGTTAAATCATAGTTTTGTTTTCCCCTTTTTGGATTATCAGATGACATCCTTATTCTTGGATGCAGTGTAGGGAAAAGTTTTAATTCAGGACTGTCACTAACTTAGGTTATTTGCTTAATGCTTCCATATTAGAGTTTAGTTTTATTTAAATGGTGTCAGTTATATGGCCTTTTAATAAAGCTTAGGATTAAATGAATTAATACACATAAATATTCAGAAAAATGTTTGCTGTATGACAAACACTAGTATCTTTTACATGTAGAATATTAACTGTTCTTTTATATATATCTGAGTTTAGTCAGGGATCTATAAAACCAAGAATAATAATGCTAAGATAGGCCCATCATCCCAAAGCTAGGTGCCAACTCACTTGCACAGGACATGTTTTTTCATAATTTCATCTAGTTTTGACCTTTGCTTACCTTGAAATTATAAAAGGAAGTAAGTTGAAAGACCCATTGGGAATTTTATAGGAAATTATTAGTGTATCCCATTATCAAGAAAGGGTCAGATGAACGTATTTTACGCTAAGATTCAAATAATCAATAAGAATGAAAGTGTTACCACTCCCCACCAAAAAGAGAGTTATCAACATGGCTTAGTTAAAGCACTTTGCCCTTCTCTGCTCTTTAATCCTGGATAGTAGTGAGGGTGAAATAAATTAGAGCAAGAAAAAGGAAAAAAATCAAAAGGAAAGAAAAAGGAAAGGAAAATCACAAAAAGGAAAGAAATCACTCCAGGGTTCCACATCAAAGATTACCTGACCTAAGATAGATAGGTTAGAGTTGACAGAAGCAGCTTTAATTACATGAAAGTTTGGAGATTTTAAAATGCACTGAACTTTTCACTATCTCACTGACTGAAAAATTTCATTTGGGAAAATGGTCATTTAGAAAGCACAAGAAAAATTCACACATACACACACACACACACAAAAAAAAAATCCATGGAGAATAGTGTAAAAGAATAAGTTGCTTTTCCTCACCTCTGAGTCCACTCATCAATAAAATAGATGCTTTTGGAAGACACACCTGGGATCCTGTAGGAATCAAAATCTGCTCTGATGATATTCCCTAGGCTTATCGGGGACCTCTAGACAGAAAACTGGCGTTATGTTCTATTAGTATGAAATGACTACTACAAGATAACTGAAATCAATGGGAGTGTGTTTAAATGCCAAACACAGGAAAGGAGGATCACTTGAGCCCAAGAGTTCAAGACAAGCCTGGGCTACCTAGCTAGAACCTGTCTCCAAAATAAATAAAGGAATAAATAGGTTCTGAGTGAGTCACTTGGAGACTTTTATGTATGTTCACTGAGACGGAGATACTAAGAAATCTAAAGGTGAATAACTGGTGCTGACTGGATTCACTGGATAGGCAGATCAAGTGACCAAGGCACCAGGGACATTCCCCTACTCTTTTATATTTGCCAAAGAAAAGGTTTTATGCAGATGATGTCAAAAGAATGTTGGCACATTGCAAAAAAATTCCAAATTTCCTTCAGACTAGAACCTGGGTGGGGTAAATAACCCAAAAGAGTGTTGCATCTTAAGAAAATAGGCTCATAAAATGAGAGTTTTAAGTAGCCACTGGAAGAATCAACATGCATGAAAGAGACATCTATCTGAGAGCTCTCCAGGGAATAAAGGATCTTCAAGCCCAGTAATAGAAGTGTTCTACTGGGAAAAACACAACATTTGTGCATCTCTTAAGCTAGCATCCAGAAGGACTATGGATTCTGCCTATAGCTCCACCTTTTTTTGAGCGAGAGAGAGAGAGAGAGAGAGAGAGAGAGAGAGAGAGAGAATTTTATATATATATATACACACACACATATATAGTTAAATACACTGCTTTTATTTATTTAAAGAAAATGTCCTATTAAAAATACAGATTTCCATTGGACCTACAAAATAAATATATTTCTGTGAAAAATAATAAGACAGTAAAAAGTTGTATTTCTAAATTCTGAGGAGATTAAGATAATCAGATATCATGCAAAAATATTTCATTTCAGTTTATAAAATTATGGTCAAGTTGAGACAGTGTTTTAGTCAGCTTTTTCACTGCTATGACTAATAAGAACAATGTTACAAGAGGAAAAGTTTATTTGGAGTGCTGAGAGCCATAGCCAAGTAGGAATGATGCATGGCATTTTGGGTTGAAAGGTGACCCCAGCAAGCCATTGAGATGATAATGATTATGTTAAGATGTGCATTCAATTGGAGATTAGACCCCTGCTGTCTGCCTAGGCCTGGTACTTTGGAGCTCTCAGGGACTACCGGAGAGTTCCCATTGGTTGGGGAAGTGCGGTAGGAGGGAATTCCAGAGGAGGGATTTCCTGTTGGAGTAGTGTGTCCCGGGAGGAGCCACGTGGCGTGGCATTCGGCATTTTTCCTGGGAGCGTGTGTGGAGTGTGCTGGTGGGGTTCAGAAATAAAGTTTGTTCCTGCTTCAGTGGCTCATGATTTTGTGCCCAGCCAGACTGCAGCATTGGAGGCTCTTGGTTTCAGAGGTTTCAGTCCATAGACAGCAGGATTCATTTCTCAGGGTTGCAGGCAGAACATCGTGGTGGCAGAGTGTGGTGGAGAGAAACAGCTCACATGATGATCAAGCTGTAAAGAGAGACTCCACTTGACCCATACAAAATAAATAACCTGGGACTGGGGATGTGGCTCAAGGGGTGTTGGGTTTGATATATATATATATATCGATATATATATATATATATATATATATATATATATATATATCCTGAAGCCAGCCCCCAATGGCCCACCTCCTCCAGCCACACCCTACCAGCCTTCAGCTAGTGCTCAGTTAACACCATGGGGATTAATTTTCTGATTGCATTAATACTTTTGTAAGCCAATCATTTCTCCTCTAAACCTTCTTGCATTGTCTTACACATGAGCTTTTGGGGGACACATCACATCCAAACCATAACAGACAGAAAAGAAGAAATTGATAAGACCTTTTCATATATACATAAAAGTATACAAATTATCTGTAATGCTAAAAAATATTCTAAACAAATAATTACAGTAACAGTCCCCTCATTGAGTTATTCAGAGTTGTATTGTTAATTCATATTATACTGAGTCTTGAGTTAGCAGTGAACTTTCATGGAGTATATCATTTTTCACACTGACAAGAGCACAGGGAATTCTGATTTAGTCCACCAATACAGAGTGAAAATTGTCTAAGCAATGTCAATGTGAATCTCTTTACCCAGGAGTATATTCTTTGAACTATAGAAATGTCAGTAGTTCCTTTCTGTGGAATGTTGAAATTGTCATTTGATGGAGACACAATTTCTAGTCTGTAACTTAAAGCAGAACCTTTTAGGAAGATCAGAAAAAAGAAATTCATTTGATAATGAGACTATTAATTTATTATAATAACCAATAATATCAGGAAAAATTCTCTATTGGGTTATATTAAATAACAATTTCATAAGAATTTGATCAATATTTCACTTAAGGATAAGAATATTTTTTGGTTAGTAAGGATATTGATAATTCCCAGGGCATTGTTCAAATGAATTCAATTTCTGTGTATAAGCATTAGTAACATTTTCCCTATAAACTTAACCTAGAATTCAACTATCTCTTGTGATTTGAAAATTCTTCTCATGTAACTTTTATAGTGATATTGAGCTAATTAAGCTATATGAAGTCTTTGTAGACAAACCTAGTCATTTCTCGAGTCAATACTCCTTTCATAAAATGAAATAGCAAATCTTTATCATTTTCCTGGGGGTTTTCTGAGAAGTCTCTAAGAGTTTCAACTGCAAAGGATAACCTTTCATTTTATGACCTGATCTTGGGAAGACACAATGAAAAGTTATTAAAGATTTGGTCATTTAGTAAGACAGGATCGAGGATACATGAGAAACTGCACATATATAACTAGATAAAGTGATAAGCTTATTTGAAATAAATATAGAAGAAAGCAGCAATGCTAGAAGGAACTCTATTCTTTCACAAAAGAGAAATTGTAATTCTTTGTGCTATTGTTTTTCTGTTGTTATTTAAAGTAATCAAGAGAGCTTTGGGTTCAAAGCTTAGTGGTAGAGCTCTGGCCTAATGCCCTGGTTTGATCCCCTGCACCACAACAAACAAACAAACAAACAAATAAATAAATAAATAAAAATTAGGTAACCAAGAATATGATAAATTATCACAAAGCAAGAAAAATTATTTTAGGGAGACTTGAATCCTCATTTCTGTCTAGACAAATACATAGAAAGTAAATAATAATTCTTTTATTATTCATGCTAAAAACATTTAAGACTAATGTATCATTTTAACACAGATAAAGTTAGATATAATATATGCTATTAAATAATATTAGCTCCATTTCTTATGATTAGACACATTGAAATATAGCTGTCAAAATTTGAATACACTCATTGTTTATTTTCAAACATTAAAATATATAGGCACTTTAAACCAAGGCAAATGGGAATTCCCTCTAAAGAAACATTTAACAACTTTCTATCAGTTCCCATTATTTGTTTCACCTTTCTCTTTCCAGTTCTGGACCACAGATTATTCAAGACAAAACTACTCTCTTTACAAATTGATAAACAAGAGCATATTCCATATTTTGCCTTTCTATTCATATGTCACTAGCACCATTGTCCCATCATAGTCTCAACCACTTGTATTGATTATAACTTTAAAAGAACAGTTAGTTACTTTGGTTAAAAGTAAGTGAAGAAGTAGATACATGAATTCTGTCACATATAAACATTTCAATAGGCCCACAAAGTTGACTCATTAAAACCACAGAATTAACTTGGGCAACATTTTAAAATTTGTAAACATGAACACATTTGCTAATGTCACTCAAAGATGTATAAGCATAAGAAATAAAATTATATAAATTAAACTGATTCTGATTAATCAGTGCTTTAATATTCAATCATTATTTTCCTAAATACTCAAATGATTATTAAGTCAATTTCTGATTAATTCAGTCTCAGCTTACATACGATATTGAAAATTATTGTTAGGCTGATGTCCTACAAAGCATAATTGGTATTACTTAAAATGCTTATCATAATTTTGATTCAGTTTGGTTTAATACAAATTTACCATTATTTAAATAGGAGCATTATGAGTTTATTTGTTCTTTGATTCAATATAAAAATTCCAGAAGTTGAGATGAACTATCCTCTTCATGAAAATACAATTTCAAATTAAAAACATATGCTTATTAAAGCCATAGTGTTAAACAAAGGCAATTACACACAGATATGCCCATATTTTTAAACCTGAAATATTAAATAAGCCTTATTTACCCAAATATTCATTTAGTTATTTGAGCTTGAATTGTAAAAATATTTCTAATGTAGCAATTTCTGTATAAAGTATATTTAAATAAAAATATTTCTGGCATCCTTAAAGTTTTAAAAGCTCACTTTTTAAATTTTTTTTTTTTGTAAAATTCAGGAATATTAGCAATATGGTGTAAAGGTATTTATCATTATGGAGTTACTGGAACAAAGCAACTTCTATTTAAGAAACCTGATAATCTAATTCCTTAATGAATGCCCTCTGGCTGTAGATGCCACTCTCACAACCAGGAAAGGTAAACACTTCTCAGAATTACAAACACATGGTATGTAATTCTACTTATACAACTGGAGTCACAGGTCTGAAGCAAACCATTCATTAAAACCTACCAGTTCAGATATCAAAAAGTTGTTTTTCTTAGTGGGTATCCATGTGAGTTAACAAGTAGGCAGTGGAAAAATAGGAAGACTAGCAGATTCTTTGATATGTCTACCCAGCAGAAAAGAGGTCATCATCCATTCTCTTATGGTCATGTTTTAATGGTTGAAGCCAGGAAGCTGAATTCCCAATTACACAGCCACCGACGGGAAAACAACTACTATCCCTGCACACATGAATGCAAAGGACAGAGCACATAATCACTAGGAAAAAAGTTATTTTTTAAAAATCAAAACTGGACTTTCCTGAATTTATATCTGGTCTTCATTCTCAGAGCCAAGAAAAGAATTGTTCAGGATTCACCAATTCAGGAGGTACACTTTTCTAGCAATACAGTTTTCCTCACTTCATCAGATGAGTCTACTTGTACATTAAATCAAAGTAAATGATCTTTCTGACCATTAAAGCTATATACAAAAAAGGTGTATTCTCATGCAAAAATAAAATGACCCTATTTCAGAGATTTTTTGAAAACTCAGTACTAATCAGAGGAGCAGTACCATGTTATCAAGCTTCATACCAAGAAGCATTTAAGAAGCTGGGATTTTTAGGCAATGAAAGCATAAATTTCCTGGATTACATTTAGACTGGTTAATGCCCATAAGCATTTGTAAGCTTTGGGGATATTTAATTTTAGCAAAATGTTATTTGCATTTCTATCAGTCAAAAATTCACACATTAACTTCAATCCCTCTCGAGTTGTAAAGGAGGCCAGTAAATAGAAAGTCAGCCCAGAACTTGACTGAAAAACACTCAGTAATCTCCATGTTTTGCCTAATTTACCCTTCTCAATGTATTAGGTAATTTTCACTATTTTCTTATTTTTCCCTTTCCATTTTTTATTTACTTGCTTTATGAACATATTATTTTAAATATCTTTGGTTGTAGTAATTGCTCATGTTTTATTGTAATTTTGTATCCCGAAGTCTTTCTGTGTCTCTTAATGACATCTATTCCACTTTCTATGTTGGCTCTTGATATTATTTTCTTGATCCCCACCTCACAGTGTCTAGTAATGTTTTTTTTTTTTTTTTTTTTTTTTATTGTGACATCTTTAATAGGCCTTACTCTTGTATGAGATGTGTAATTATATGTTCTGTATAAGTGGACCATGTATTTTGATAAACAAGGTTTTCTGAATAATGCTTTTAAAACAAAGTGGGCAAATAAAGTGATGACTTCCATCATTTCCAAAATAAAGGTGGTTTGTGAAGTTGCTCTTTAATGTAAAGAAAAGTTATTTTTTTTTCATATATAGGTTTATAGCTAACACCCCTTAGAATAAAAGACAGATTAAAAATGGAAATCATACAGATTTATTTAATATTGAAGGGAAAGTGAGGAATGAGAGATGGGTAAATGAGAAGTGAAAGTCAGAGACCAGCAAGATATACACAGGAGAGTTTATTTTTCAGAGCTGATAAATAAAGGCCATCTCTCTGTAGTAGAGAGAGGCAAAACAGGCTTGGGTTCTGGGACTTTTATGGGGCAGACTCAGGAATCAGAGTGGAGGGGTCCTAATGAGGGTGGTTAGGCAAGTGTTGAGCCTTTTTCAGAAAGGCCCTTGGGCAGAAAAGTAAAACTTTTTTTTTTTTCCTTAAAATGGTGGCTGTCATTTAAGATGGCCATCCAGATGCTAAGCAAGGACTTTATAAATACAAGTTTTAAGTGATGTGAGAATCTTCAGAAGGAAATGAATAATACAACAACAACAACAAAAAAAAAAACAGTTAAAGTTAAGTGCTTTTAATTTTAATATAGATTTAATGAAGAGTGGAGATTCATGGAGAAACATGTAAGAGGAAAAAGGTTAGGTTGTTATGACAATAATTTGGGGGAAATTTAGCAAGACCTATTTGTTCAGATTTTTTTCTATGACATTTTGCCCTTTATTCCAGTCATAGGGAGGCATCTCTCACATGAGGGTTTTATGACTTGTTTCAGGGGAAAATCAGAAAAGCTTTGTTCATTTGATGACCAGCTCCAAAGGAGCAGAGCAAGGGAAAGGTTAGAGACTTTCTTGCTTCTGTGGTTTTGGGAAATTCCATCAGCATAACATAGTCAATAAATGACATCACTATCATAAAAGTAGAAATGTAAGTTATAATAGTGTCTTAATTTTTTTTCCCCTTGGTAACAAGTTGAACCATGGGTGCTCAGCCACTGAGCCACATTCCCAGGTGTTTTTATTTTGAGTCAGGGTCTCACTAAGTGGCTAAGACTGGGTTTGACCTTGTGAGCCTCCTGCTTCAGCCACCAGAGCTGTTGGGATTACGGGTGTGTTCCACCTGGCAATATCTCGATTTTTTTAAAGGAATGATTTCTAAGGAAATTTAAGAAATTTTAGTATTTTTTTTTTTAGAGAATGATTGACATGATGAAAATTTGAGTTTAAAACATTCTGCTCATGTTGTAGCAAGAAAAATGGAATAAGGGGATGGGGTTGTGGCTCAGCAGTAGAGTGCCTGCCTACGTGTGGCCCTGGGTTCGATCCTCAGCACCACATAAAAATAAAATAAAGATGTTGTGTCCATCGAAAACTAAAAAATAAAAATAAATAAATAAATGAACGAACAAAGTAAAGGTACTAGGTATAACTAAAAAATAAACATCTAAAAAAAATAAAAAATAATAATAGAATAGTGTAAATTGAACGGGCGGGCGAGATCAGGAACCACAGAACAAGAATGAGGCACCAAAAGAAGGTTTACTGGGGGGCGCTCCCAGGTGAGGTTCACCAGTCCATGAGAGGGTGAGGGCCAGGGAAGACATGGGTGGGACAGGGGAGAACAATGCTAATAAGGGAAATGGGAGATAGGAGGGCCTAGGCCATGTAAATTGCAGATACTGATAGCAGGCTGGCCAAGCCAACTTTAGGGGCTTCATGTCTGTGTCTGTCATGTGTTGGTCAGGGTTCCTCAGCCTGGTGGAAAGTCCCCGACCACAGCCGCCATGAAAGGGGAGGGGGAAGGGAAGCCTGCCAAACCTAACAGATAAATGCTTGTCAAAATATCTGGATATATTACTTGACATTTTTATTATTATTTTAATATAAAAATGTACATTTTGAAAAATGATGAGAGAATTTCAGATAATGAAATACATGCATTTCTGCAGGTTGTATGTTCATCTGCATATCAAAAATAATTTCCTGATACTGCACAAGCATTTGATAATCTAATTCTTTAATTATATTTCACTAAAATTTACCATTATTTTCCATGAGTCATAATCTAAGAGCAAGTGGGATGTTATAATATGTCTTTGTAAACATAAGATAGGTTACCTTAGGTAGTATAATCAATTTGCCTACCCACACGCTGAATTTTATTGAAAAAAAGTAATACCTTGTCTTTATAAAGGTTCAACTGAAATTATGTGCTTCTACTTGCTTTTGCACTAATGTTTAAAATGTGGGAAACAATAGCCAAGTTAATACTTAGAATTTTAATATTTTTTTTCAGATCCCATATGCATAAAATTGAAGGTTTGTAGCATCAAAATACAATGCTGCCTAGCATTGAATCTCTTTTAAGAGATAAGAGTTAAAAGGAAAGGAGAAAGAAGTGAGAAGCATGAGGAAGATGGAGTAATTCCAGAGAAGTAAAAATGTCCTTATAACTCAAAGGCATGTGAAAGTGAAAGTGGCTGATAAAGCAAATACTTGTTAGTTTGATGCAATCTAAAGGAAATTTAACGATAAAAGAGATGAGCCTTTCTTCTGTTCCTATTCATCTTCATCAAGTATTTCCTCTGTGCTTTACCTTTGTCCTGAAAAGACAAAATGAGTCTTATCACTCTCCCATCCACTCTAGTGTGTGTCATGAGAACTTTCAGAGGCAGCATTTGTTGTCATTGATAGATGTACTATTGTCCTTTATTGTTTTTAATCAGATCTTTAGGTAAGTTTTTTTTTCCCACTCTTAGTCTCTAGATCTCCAGCTTCCTTTCATTTTCTCTTCGTAATGTTACTGAAAATTTTCTCTTTTCCCTCCCTTCATTATTTTTGTTTTCTTCCTTGTTTCACTGACCTCTACTCAATCTGAGATTTGTTCCATTATGTTCCACTAATACCTTGGAAATGTATAGGTGTCTCCTCCTTGCCAAGCTTTGAATGGTTTATTGGCAGAATAAAATACGCTCTCTGCATTACTTATCCTTTGTTAACAATATCACATGGTTATTATTTGTGAAAAAAATTGGGGATATTTTTTAAGACAACTTTCCATTTAAAGACCATTGTATTTTTCCATTTTAACTACTGTGTTTGCTAACTCATCAGGTGGAATTCCTCTTGTGCTATTATTACCAACAGTTCAGTCCTTATCCCTGATGCCAGTCTCATAATGAAGATGGTTTTGGAAAAAAAAGAAATATATATATTGCTTTATTGCTTTATTCCAAAGGAGAAACACAGGGGACTCCTTTCCCAGAGGCTGTGAGTTTGCCTGTCAAGGTGAATAGGGTTTTTTTGTTTGTTTGTTTATTTGTTTGTTTTAAAAAGGTGATGCAAAGGCAACATTTCAGGTGTGCCTTGACAGGGATCATAATTAGCTAGTCAATTTGGGAGATTTCTTAAATCTTCTGGTGGCATCCCCAAGTCTGATTTAGTTCATTCTTGAGGTGGGTATGTGCTAAAAACAGACAACTCATGTAAGATGGAGAAGAAGTGTAATCTTGTGTACCCTACCCCCAGATTAGGAGGAGGAGGTTAGGGAGAGGAAGAGGAAGACAAAGAAATATGTTTGTTTTAAAAATAAGTTACACTGGCAGAGCAGCAAGGGTTGTATTCAAAGCGCTGAGTGGACCACTGTTTCACTGTGGGTATTGTGCTTTCAAGTTCTTCAAGTATAGAAAGTCCTGGGGAGAGATAGCTAAGCCATCACTGCTTAAATTACCTTTAAAATTATTTCACACATATTTTTCATTGGGTTATAACCTAGGTCTCAGGCCAGAGGACTAGAACCCAATAAATAAGTTTCACCTACTCATGTAAAAACCAAATGGAAAAAGTAATACCAGTCAGAGGCTTCCTGGGTTATCTTCCTGAATGAAAGATTTTATTTCAAGAGACAAGAAAGCATGAAGGTGTGTTTAGTGAAATGGAACTAATGCTGAGGTATGTGGAGTGGGCTGTCTCCCAGAGTAGAAGCAGCCTGGGGTTTCCCATGTGAGTTTTTACCTTTGATCTGGAAACTGCCCTCTATGTGCATTATGTATTTGTGATGTATTTGCTGTGGTTTCTCACCATGGCTTAGGCTTAGTGTGCCTGTTCCAATTTTTTTCTTGTTGGAAATCTGCATTAGACCATCTCTATTTTCTCCAGATTGAAAGGAAGCTTTTTGACTGCAAGAAGGTGATCCTGAGGCAGTGAAATGGCCAGAGGGGTGCCATCCTGGGCAAAGCCTAGATTTCCACTGCCTATATTTCTTGCTTAAGTCTACTTAATCTCTTCTAACAAAAGAAATGGTGAAAAGTGGGAGACAAACTTTGACAGTATTGCCATACCAGAAAGGTATAGGGACTGGCATTTTCTGCCCAGTCTTAGGGATATTGGCATGAGATCAAAGATGACATAAATAAAGGGGACTAGAAACACATACCATCAAGGAGTCTTGGTCATTGGTCTAGTTGATCACTATCTCCAAATCACTCAGGCAGAACCTTCTAGGAGGAAGTAAGACAGTTGCTTTTGCCTGGGGTTAATTTCAACTCATCACAAGATGTGTATCTTTAGACTTGGTACTCCTGGAATGTAAGGTGACTGCCTCATAATAGCAAAGGAGATAGATTGAAAGTGAAAGCATAGATGCCAAGTTGTTTATTTGCAGACCCAGTTGAAGAGTTTGTGGTTTTTAAAAAAAAAATCTCTAAGTCCTTGTTATAGGATCACTATGATGATTATGTTTGAATTTATGGACTTTTACAATAACCTTTAAAGTCTGTTTGTTACAGAAAGCATGGTCCTTGTCCCCAATGCCAATCCAATAATGAGGAGAGAGTTTAAAAGAGAGAGAGAGAGAGAGAGAGAGAGAGAGAGAGAGAGAGAGAGAGAGAGAGAAAAGAAGTTTTATTGCTTTGCTAGCAAAGGAGAAAACACAGGGGACTACTGTTGCAGTGTTACCAAAATCTCGGTCCTTGTGCCTGATGTCAATCCAATAATGAGGTTCTGAGAAAAAAAGAAAGTTTATTTCTGCTAGCAAAGGAGAAGTACAGAGATGCCTGTCCCAGAGGTTGTGATTCTCTCCATCAAGGGGAACAAGGGACTTTTAAAAAGGTGATTCAAAGGCTACATTCTATGTATTCTGTCCAGAGTTGTATGTAATTCAGTTGTTAATTTGGAAGATAGTCATTTCTGAGATCTTATAGTGTCACCCCCAATGTGTAAATTACTTTGTTCCTGTGGTGTGTGTGTGTGTGTGTGTAATTATGTATACTCAAATACAGTTTACTCTGCCTAGGATGGGAAGAAAAATAATCCCATTTCCCCTGAGATTAGGGAGGGGGAGAGATTAAGGAGAAACCAGAAGAGAGGAAGAGAAAGAAACATGTCCATTTTAAAAATAAGTCATAGTGGCAGAACAGCAAGGGCTATATTCAAAGCATAAAGTGGACCACTGTTACATTTCCCCACTATCCATTTCTACATTACTTTTCTGGGCTGGGGATGTAGTTCAGTAGTTCAGTTGGTAAAGCGCTTGTCTTGCATGCACAAGGCCATGGATTCAATACCCAGCACCACACACACACACACACACATACACACTCACAAAAGTCCTAGATTACTTTTCTATGGAAAAATAGTCAATAACATCTTCAAGTTGCTTTCTTCTGAAAGAGGATAAAGTGGGGGAAGTAACCCAAAGTCCTTGTGAACAATTATAGGCATGGGGCAGTCCACAGGTCCGCAGTGGCAGAAGGTGGGTGACTGGACAAGGCATATGTAGGGCAGGGATCATACTAAGTCAACAATAAACAATTAGCACAAAAGCAATAACTGTTCCAGCTATTCTATGAAAATGGTAACTCATAATCATATCACTGAAAAACCGGAGTTTACGTAGGAAGCTAGGGAGATTTGTAGGTGTATGAGTTCAGGCTCAAATTGACTCAGGACAAATCTGTGACTCTAGAGTCCTTTGTGATGCTTATTAGGCACTCCCATAGGAGAATCCTTTCTTTGTAGTTTTCAACTTTACTTACTTTTGGTAGGGCTGATACAAGTATACATTTTGAGTTACATTAAAAAAAAAATGTCATTTTCCCTTTTAAATGTCCAAGTAAGATTTTGTTTGGCTACACTTTCCTGCCAGGTGTTTAAGACCAAGTTGGTCAAAACCAACCTTGTTGTCCCTATCTAATGTTAAGAGTCAGCTGAGATTTTTCTTGGGAACTAGTGAGAAGCCCCTTGCCTCTTTTAGCTTTCTTCTATCAGTGATGCCATCTGCCAGGATGGTTCAGTCTTGCTGACCATACATGGCTTCTTTCAGAAGCATCAGGGACATTTCCTTCTGCAATTACTTTCCTCTTTGCAGAATGTATGTGGGTTGTCTTTCTGTTGTCTAGATCAACCTGTTGATCACCATTCCACAGATCAGATGACTCATTGGAGTTGCATGGCCCAGAGTCCTGTCACACCCTGTGTCCTGGCTGACCTTAGAGGCAAGGGCCAAAATGTTGGCTGCATTTTCTTGACCCTTTTACTTCCTTGACTCTGGTCTTCAAGATTTTGGTTTTAAACACCCAGAAGGCCAGTTTCACCAGTCTTGAAGTGGGAGTAATGGGTAACTTCCATGTCTGTAATTTTATAGTTAGCAATTCCATTTAATTGAGGTCAGTATTAGTATTGAAAGTCAGCCTTATATACTGTATATTCTATACTTAGGTGATGGCTTAGTATCTCAATTTAACTCAGGTTGTTTTTATTAGAAGCATTACCTCTGCAAAGCACTAATAGGCAACAATGATAAAGTTTACAAGGAAAACACAAAGTGAAATTAACCAAGCAAAAACATTCAGTTTATGTAATAGCTATGAACAAAGAAAGATGATTTTAATAATCTCAAACCTTTGCTTAGTTATGTATAATATCTCTTGTTTGTTTTGAGATCACAGTAATCTTTACAACAAAAATTGATCTTTTGAACACAACTTTAAATGATCTGAAGTCTAGTCTTGGAGCCATTCTAACATGGAGTAAGGTGAGAGACAGAGCCTTATCTCAGATAAGGTGAGGCTCTTAACAAATAACACATTACAACATTACATTGAAACATGAATCAAACAAAGGCTAACAGAGATTTAACTTTTTTATGTGTGTGGAAAAAGTGGCAAAATGCTTCCATGTTTTACAATGTTATCTACAAACAGATCAAGGTCTCTTTATTATCTTCTAAAACAACATTTAAATTCCCATCCCAATGCAAAGTGTAACACAAAATTTTATGTCACTTATCAACAATGGGTTACTTTTATCCAGTTATAAAACATTAAATGACATAAATAAATACCAACCAAATTTGTTATTTCTATATAAAACTGAAGGAGACTCTTGCTGCAAACAATTTTAGTTTGCACAACACCAACTTGGCAACGTGCTCTCCTAAGTTTTACATTTAAAAAAGTTTAATTTTTAAAGTAAAATTTAGAATCTGTAGAATACAGTAGCAAGAGTCAAATGAAAGCTGTAAATCTCATACATTTAGGGAATAGTGTTAATGATCAGTGATAGACTTAGTTAAAGCAAATAAACATAAGACAGGTCTTCAAATGGCAGTGTGGCTTGGCCCTTCTATTTCCTATACAATGTATAAAAGAGAGCACTTACTGGTTACCTTGCCAGTATTGAAAGTAAGCCTTATATACTGTATATAAACCTAGATAAACTTTCATTTTATAAACTTTACATAATACTTAGACAATGCTGAGGCAGTTATAATTCTCAGATGTATACATATATCTAGTCACAAATATTTAGGGTGTCAACTATATTGTTTAACCTAAAATAAAAGTTTTTTTTTAAGCAGTAATAAAATATTCATTTAAAAGTCTAACATAGCCACAAACCCTAATTTATTTAATACTTAGTTTCCCTAAGTAATAAAACCTAACAGATACAAGAAAATTATCTTGGTAGATAAGCAGATCAATGTTTCTGTCTTTGTTTCCTATCAATACATTAAGATTTGAATAACTTCATGCTAATTATAGCCAATTTAATTACAAACTTTTTGAGCTTTACTTTCCACAATCTTTCCACTTACTTAAACATTCTACAACTTGTTTATATTCTCAGTTTTGTCCTTTCTTTCATCTTGGACTTTAGGCAAGAATATTATTTTTTAATTATTATTTTTTGTAGTTGTAGATGGACAGAATACCTTTTATTTTATTTATTCATTTTTATGTGGTGCTAAGAATCAAACCAAGTGCCTCACACATGCTAGGCAAGCTCTCTGCCACTGAGCTACAGCCCCAGCCCAAGAATATTATTTTACAAAATACTTTCTTTCTCATCTGAAAACATTTATTTTCCTTCTAATTTTCTGTACTAAAATATACCTATAAATTTCTTTTATTTTTCCTAGTTTCAGACCCTTTCTTAAATTTATATTCTGAAATTATCCTTATTAATGTTATCTGTGCATTAATTTACACAAAAATTTTTATCCCAGGAGAGGGATTGGGAAATTTTGTATATACAGAAACTATGCCTTAATCTTTTTTCTCCCAGGTTGCATTCAAGGGTTTAGAGCACAGAATATTTTTTGAGTCTGATCTGTGTCTTATCATTATTATGATACCATCAACTTTAAGTGAGTTCTCCCTTGTCAGTTGTCTCCCCTCCCAAAGTCTCCTTTTGGGCTTTTTTTCTTATACTGGGCATATTGATATAGAGTGGAGGGAGCCCTTTCTACCCTTTTCTTTAAGCTTCCTTGAAGACCCTTTTGCAGAGGCTGTCAACAAAACAAGAGTTGGCCTTAGCTTCTGTTTTTTTTTTTTTTTTTCTTTTCTTTTCTGGGTGTGGTTATTTACCCTTCCAGTGTCCCTATGAATTTTGTTTGATGGGATACTGTTATAGGAAGAATTGCTCTTTCCCAGTGATGGATATCTCCTGGACAACTAGAATGTCCTACAAGATCTTAAAAGGGGAGACTATTCCTGTCCCCAGGTCATAAACTAACAGTGCTGAACCTACTGTCAAGTCCTTTGTGGCCAGTAGCCTCTATCCCCTGCCTGGGCAACAGGGGCTAAAAGGCAGGGCAGAGGCCAGCTTCTCTTTGCCTATTTTTCTATAACCCCCATTTCTTGAGATTTCTTTTTTTCCCCCAGCCCAAGCCTAGTGCCCCTGATCCACAGCAATGTGATCTGTGACTGCCTGGGGCCAGGCCGAGAAACAGTGCTGGGAGTGCCAGCACTGGGTTGAAAGGATTTAAATGTATGTGTGTATATATATATATATATATATATATATATATATACATACATATCATTTCTTCTGGTCTCCTGCTATTCTTGCATGCCAGAGGCATTGCTTTTTGGCACCTTCAACTTAATTCCTGACTGTTCAGATGCCTTATCATGCAACTTCATAAATGCCTGTGTATACAGAATCTCTTCCATATACTTTACTCCTGACAGACCAACTTCAATTGCAAAATTGTATAATAGTCCAGAAAACCATTTAAAGGCCACATGTGTCTCTAAGTCAAGCTTATATTTATAGACATTTCTGTCTATTATATTTATGTATTATATTATTATATTATAAATATTATATATTGTATATTATATTATATTATACATTATATTTATAGAATCTTTGTTTCCTATCAATACATTAAGATTTGGGTAACTTCATGATAATTATAGCCAGTTTAATCACAAACTTTTTGAGATTTGCTTTCCACAAACTTTCCATTTACTTAGACATACTACAACTTGTTTATATTCTCAGTTTTGTCCTTTCCTTGGACCACTCAGCCAAGATCTCTTTTTTCAAGGAACTACTGGAAAGATCAACACAATATGGCCTTTGTTTTAAAGGGCCTGTAACAGATACAAAAAACAGAGACAGAAAAGAGAGGATCACTGAAACCATGGCTGACAGATGGGAAACTTCCAAACAGACAGACTTGTACGTACAATTTTTTTCTGCTTATTTTACCTTTGACAGACCAACTCCAACTGCAGTATTTTATAATAATTCAGAAAGCTATTCAAAGGCCAGATCTCAGTGAAGCGTTATATTTTCCTTAGACTGGATTATACCTGCAGGTAGACCTTTTTTCATCTTACTTTACCTCTGACAGATCAACTCCAATTGTAAGATTGTACAAAAAGAAACAGACAATCAGGAAGAATCCTCAAAACCATGGCCAACAGATGGGAACTTTTTTTTTTTTTTTAATGTACTGAACTCTTTTTCTTCTTCTTCTTCTTTAAATGTTTATTTTTTAATTGTAGTTGGACACAATACCTTTATTTTATTTATTTATATGTGGTGCTGAGGATCAAACCCAGGGCCTCATATGTGCTAGGTGAGCACTTTACCACTGAGCCACAACCCCAGCCCTAGATGGGATCTTTTAAACAGACTGTCCAACCAAGATTTTTCCCAAGAGCCTACCTAAAGGATAAACACAGTATTGCCAATGTCTTAGAAGGGTCAGTAACAGATATAAACAAAACAAAAACACAGACAACCTGGGTGAATTCTCAAAACCAAGGACAACAAACAGATGAGAGAAACTAGAACAGACCAGAAAGGAATAAATACCCCTAGGTTCTTAAGTCCCACTTACCCATGCCTCCTACACCAGTAGTGCCAGAAATGTCCCCACAAGAGGGATCAGATGTGTGGAATCAAGGGTCTCCTTGTGCATAACAGGGGACTTACCAGATGGCCAAGGGTGTTGTAATTTTACTAAATTCGGTTGTGTTTTTCTTAAAGTGGACCAAGTTAGAGCAACCTGTACAGTTCAGGGAGAAAAGATGGGAGTTCCCTAAAGGAAAAAGAGCTCAGCAGTTGCTGAGATAGTCCCTCAGTCACTCCCTTAACTCACGGGAACAGCTTCTCTGGTTCAACCTCAGGGAAACTCATCTGTCTTCTAGTTCTCCAGCAGTTGGCTCTTAACAAGCTCACCAGCCACCTTGCATCCTCAGCATGGAAGTGGTGTTGCTTAGAGAGCCAAGCCTACCCAAGAAACCTGGAGTAGGGGCTGCTCTAGGGTCCTACCATGGCTGCCAAATTTGTTACCGAAGCTCAGTCCTTGTTCCCACTGCCAATCCAATAAAGAGGACAATAGTTTCGTGAAAAAGGAAAAAGATTTATGGCTTTGCTAGCAAAGGTGAAGCACAGGGGACTGCTCTCCCAGAGACTATGATTCTCCCTATCAAGGGGAATAGGGGACTTTTAAAGAGGTGATTCAGCAGCCACATTCCATTTGATGTACTGTCCAGAGTTGTAATTGATTTGTTTATTTTGGAGATAGTCATTACTGAGACATTTTGGTGCTATCCCCAAAGTCTGAATTACTTCATCGCTGTGGTGGGTGTGTGCTCAAGAACAGATAACTCCACCTAGAATTCTGAAGAATTATGATCCTGTTTCCCCTGAGATTAGGGAGGGAGAGAGATTAAGGAGAAGCACTGAGAGAGAGAAAGAAAAAAACAAGTTGATTTTAAAAATAAGTCACAGTGGCAAAACAGCAAGGCGATCTATATTCAAAGCATAAAGTGAGCCACTGTTACATCTTCTTTAAAAATAAACAATTGTATTAAACTATAGATTCCAAATTATTGTGCTACTTCAAGTTATTTAATGTATTTAATCTCACACCTATATTTTAAAAAAAATGATCTTCCTGTTTTTAAGAGTATCATGTATATTGTTAAGATTTACCACCTCAAACAATACCAGTTTGTTTTTGACTATTCAAGCTACTTTTAAAAATATCATAGCATAGGAAGCTATAAACAATATAAATTTATTTTACATAGTTCTGGAGGCTGGATAATTCAAGGTTAGGGTGCAGACAGATTTGGTGACAACTGAGTTCTCATTTTTTCTGGTTCATACATAGAACTTTTTACAATGTCCTCATAGGGTGAAAGGGGAAAGGTAGTTCTCTTGGATATCTTTAATAAATTAATTAATACCATGCACAAGAGACATGCCCTTAGATTTCATCACCTCCCAAAGGCTCCTTCTAAAACTGTCACATTAGTCATTAATTTCCAACACATGAATTTTCAAGAAACAAACATTCAGACCATAGAATAGCTTATTAGTTTGTCTTGGAAAAAATAGGGAAAAAAGAAAAGAGAAAACTTTGACTTATTATGCTCGAATTCAGGACCCCCAAAAGACCACCATGTAAGCAGCAAAGAGGTGTTTATTGCAAGCTAGCTGGGTCCTCCTCTTGCACACAGCAACTGGTGACGCTGAGAGGCCCCGAGCCCAGGGTTTGCAGCCATTTTATACATTCTTTGGGGAAGGCAGGGACTTCACATACATCATAGCATCTCTTAGCAAATCATCACACACCGCAGGAAAATCATAAAACAACTCTAAACATGATTAGCACATTCACTGGCAGGAACAAGTTGGGTAAGGGTGATTGGTTAGGACAAGAGGGGGGTTTCTTTAAACTGATTGGTTTAAACCATGAGGGGTGTATGTGCTGAACTACGTGGTTTCCCAACATGTTATCAACCACCATAAACTACTGGGAGGATCATCTTGCATCCCAGATAATTTCCCTGTCTCATTCTGATTGGTGGTTGCTAGGGGATTGCTATGGGTCCTCACCTAGCCTGACTGAGTCAGGGACACCTGGCTCAGCAGATCTCTCCTGTTATTTATAGATAAACAACTTAGCAGAATGGGTATGTGCCTAGGAGTGCTCTGTGGGTCTTTCCAAGGACAAGGGTCAAACCCCCTTCCTTGGACAGGCTTTGCTCTGAGGTAGAGGCTGGTTTCTCAGACTTAAAAAAAAAAAAAAAAAAAGACAAAGCAAAACTATGTCAAAGACTTAAGAATATGTTGAGAGGAAAATCTCTTCTCTTTCAAATCAGTTCCAGAGATTGGGGCCTGAAATTTCACTGATAATAAACAGATTTAGAATAGGAAGAACAATGTTCATTTGTGATAGTAAAGCCAAAGTGACTTCATTTTGTTTATTAACTCCATTTTGTAAAACAACCATGCCAAACAGAAAGGTCATGACTAGGGCAAGTTGTTCTTTTTCTTTTGCTATAGAAACCCTTAAAAACACAGAACTACCTAATGGGGCTCTGTTTCTGTAACTGGGGTGACTGGGCTAATTGTAATTGGCTAAGCCTCCAGCCACCTGACTGCACTCTTCCGCTTCTGTAACTTGGCTTGCTTGCATTGGCTGGACCCCCAAACATCCATTTTGTGGTTTTCAGGCTTATAAGGAGTGTCCTTGCAATTGTTTGGAGCTGATCAGGGAATAGCTTTATGTTCTGGTCAGTCGCCACCGGTGCGCTTCAATAAAGACTTGATTTGATTATACATGAGTGGTCTGGAAGTCAATTTATGAAACCCCGGGACGTTGCTTTAACTATAACACATTTACAGGAAAATATAGGAGCTCCAGATTATAGAAAAAATCATGCAATAGCTGGAAATATAAATTTATATATGTTAATGTATGTATTAATAAATGTCTGATCTATATACATATACTTTTATATAACAAGAATTAGGGGTGTGTGTGTGTGTATGAGTATGATCTTTTATATGGCTTCAATAAAAGAGTATGTGAGAGTCTATTGGACAGTCTATCCTCTTGGTAGATAAACTCATATGGGAATCCTTTGAAGGGAGGTTAATATCAGCTCTTTTTAGGGATGTTCTTCTTTAGTCAAACATAAGTAATTCTGATTAGATTTATTTTGCATTATCTGTTATTTAAATGTCTAGTTAGGGGAGATGGGATCTGTGATACATACCTGTAATCCCAGAAACTTGGAAGGCTGAAGCAGGAGGATTACAAGTTTGAGAACAATCTAGAAAACTTAGTTAGACCCTATTTCAAAATAAAAAGTGCTGGGTATGTAGCTCAGTGGTAGATAGTCCCTGAGTTTAAGCCCCTGTACTGCAAAATAAATAAATGTATAAATATGTGTAAGGAAAAACTAATAACCCCCAAAGGTTCATAGTTGGAATGGGTCCTTTTACAAAAGACAGAGTAAAAGCGAAAAAGATTAATTGATTTTTAAATGATTAGAGGTAGTTTTCCTCTGAATCTTTTAAAATAATAATATATGCCATTTATGTGCCATAGCTTCTGTTCTGTTGTCTAACTATTGGAATATCTCCATTTACTCCCCCAAAATATACTGGTTTGGGAAACAATTTAATGATTCTTCTACCTATATTATCCATGGGGTATATAATTGTCTATGTGGGAGAGAATAGAGAAATGCCTGGGTTGCTATTTTTCTAACTTTCCATTTTCTGTAACTATATGGTCCTGAACTGAATGATTTTGCTGTATGAATATAACAATGTTCTACATTAAATATTTCAGTTGAAAAAAACCTAGTGACAACATTTTTACTTAATTAACTAGAGTAAAATTCCAACATTCTACATGAGATTTTTTGTTATTTCTGACCCATCACCAGTGTAGTTTTTTATTGACATCATTGATGATCCATAAAATAGTGATTTGCAGCTTAAAGAACATCATAGATGGCAATGATGGATGGTCATTACAGGTGTTTTCTAGGTATGTCCGGCTTTCCTTCTTTGTAACATATAATACAGTTTTCCATTGAGGCCCCATTTGAAACCAAAGAAATGGTAAAAGCAGAAAATTTATGGGATAGTTCATGATTTTTCATCTTTCTTTTCAATGAAACTTTGAATCAAGCTTAAGCTTTTGTGTAATCTGGTGTCTAAGTGTCTAGTATACACAGCACCTCTATTGTCATGTGGTAGCTTAAATGAGAAATCAGTTTTATTTTACATTATTTTAATGTACTTTGTTATCATGACATAACCTAGCCTAGCATTTTAGAGCAACTGCTAAATTAATATTCTTAAGTAGTACCAATCTGCTGTCTGTGAAAAGCAATGGCCCTATTTGCTTTCAGACCTATTTCCCAAGTCCAACTCCTCTCAGCATTTCAGGTCTCAAATGCTGAAGTCACAGTACATTTTGAGTACATGTCTACAATCCCTTAATAATTAAAAATTTTGTGGCTTTTTGGAGATGGAAGAGATTTTAGGGATTATGTAGCTAAACTCCACCATTTTTTTGATGAATTTTATGGCACAGCATCATCTAAATAGGCTCTGGAAGTCATTCCTTATATGAACTCAGCCACAGTACTTAACCTTTCTGAATTGACTTCCCTTAACTGTAAAAATGTGATAATTGTATCTTCCTGGTAGGTTTATTTAAAAGATGAAGTTAATTTAAATGAACCCACCAGCATATTATGGTCACAAGATGTTCACATATTCAAACTTCTTCATTCCTAATATGTTACATCATGTTAGAAAAGAGTGGTAAGATGTACTTACAAATAACATACAGAGTTTTATAATTTTATATTTAGAGCATCACATATTTCACGTAAACTTGACAACCTACTTGTTATTCCAACAAAACAGGAATTATTTAACAAGCATTTGTGTGCACACTCTATATATGTGCATCCATACTTTGTTTTGAATTTATACTGGCAATTGGTTAGATTTTATATATATTTGACAGCAGTCAATTGACATGCAAAGAGGCTCTGTTTGTCCAACATCACTATCAACATACAGCAAAATTAGAGCACAATCCATGGCCTGTCTTGAACTAGTCTCTTTCATTTCTACCACCTGGAAGCAAAAACAGTGCTGTGGAATTTCTCAAGGATTTTAACTATATATATCCTTTATGAAATAGATATTTCTGATTTTCTCAATACTCAATCCAAAATAATATTAGTTAAGATAGTATGAAATACCTATTAACATGTTTTAGAATATATTAGTTGAAGGAAAAAAAATTCAAAATAAACTCCCTATGTTAAAGAGTCTGACCTTTTCTCCTAGTTTCTGACAGGTAGCCTCTAAATCTTTAGAATTTCTTCAAAGAAAAGCCTTTATTAGTACTGATGATACATTTATGCTTAGATGGTAATTTATGGGTGTCTTTTAGTTCATGCTAATAAAATACTATAGAATAGGGACCGTTTATGCCTGAGCAAACTACTATATGATTAGAGGTTTAGGGGATTTGAACCATGTGACATCAATCCAAAATGCTGGGTAGGAAAGAGGGGTTGAACACTGAATACCAATTATTTGGTAGGAAATAATTGAATCAATCACATCTATGTCATGAAACCCCCATAAACATTCTGGGCATAAATAAAGCTCAGGTGATCTTCCCTGGTTAGAAATAATCTTATCTATTGTCGCACACGGGTGTTCCAGGAGTTTGGCAATCCTTGACTCCATTAGAAAAGGGCAGTAGAAGCTTTTCATCTGGATCCCTTGCAATTCAGCCCTGGGTATCTTTTCTTTTGGTTAGACTTATTTTTATTCTTTAGCTATTCCAAAAACTATACTCATAAGTATAGCATTTCCCTGAGTTATATTATTTGTTCTAGTGAGTTTTTGAACCTGAGGGTAGTAGATATCTTGAATTATTAGTCAGCCAGTAAGAAGATAGGTGGCCTGGAAATCATTAAACTTGAAGTGGAAGTTATCATATTGTTTCAGAGGACTGTTCCCTTAACCTGTGATGTTTGGTCCAAATTTAGGTAGTCTATGTCAGGACTTATTACATAAAGCATACTGCAGATTCAAGAATATAAATACTACATATCATGTAGAACATACATTTTTCTAATATTTGACTCATAGATAAAGATCAGCATTTATATCTTAACAATATTTATAATATTTACACTCAATAATCAAGGGCATTTCCAAATTTTTAGAATTTTGTCCTAATTTCAAAATGTTGTACTACTAATTTATGTCATTCTGAAAGTTCTTTAACTATTTTATTTATTTTATGAGAACATAGTTTTCAAAATGTAAGGTATTCTTATCTGATACAAGTGTACCAGAAAGTTAATATTTTCCTTCCTGTACCATGGATATGGGTATTTATTCTTTTTAATCTATGTGTGAAGTATTTTCTTCAATTTAGTTTTATTTCAATATTAGTTTGGCTTCCTTCCCTGGCAATACTGAATAAAAAAGGTATGCAATAATTGAACAGCACAATATAAGAGCATCACAGAATTTTGCAAATGCTATAAATCAAGACTTTTCCCACTTGGAGAGCTGGTACTGGGCAACCTACGATTGCCAATAGTTTATTTCAATTTCCTGGACAAAAACTAATACAATTTCTACCAGAAACGCATCCTCTTAGTAATTTGTTCTGCAGAATTGGAATCCTGCTGGATGCAATGTTACGCTGCCTGCATTGTTGCTGATTGGCAGTCTCACCATGCATTCTGCCCAGTCCTTACCAGCCAACTTCATAATGAGAAAAAGTTTCCATCCACAAAGTTCTCAGTTGGTGAAATACTTTAATGCTGTTTAAATTCAAAATGTAGAAACTTGGTTTTTGATGCACTCACATAACTCTTGCTTTGTACTAATACCATAATAAAGTTTGAATAGATATTATTTTATGACTAATAAACTATTTTATCCTGAGGACACAACGATATTAGAAGTACAATTTCCTCTTGAAAATAAAACATGTTTAATCTATTTAAAGATTTCTTTTTTGCCATTATTTAATGAACATCAGCTTCATGACAGATAATATGCTAAGTATTGTGTACATATTCATTTTCCTATTTCTTTTTCTAAATTTCCATCTAGGAGATAGGATTTGCACATGACTTGCATTGTAATATAAATATCGCTATGGCAGGGGCATTGTCTAGTTTTCAAATCAAATCTAAAAAGCTTAGAGCAATGCCAAGAACATAGTAGATACTTAATAAATATTAGTTGAATAAACACATTTTATGTTTGTTCATTTTACCATTGGGTGAACTGAAATTAAAATTTAACTCTTCTCCATCTCAACATTTATAATCCTAAGATTATAATTTAAATTAGTGCTTTTTTTTGGTAATATAACATATTGATTAACACTGTATTCGCCAACTAAGTACTCTCTGTCTTGAACCCTTTTCTAATTCTAGTGTTGGCAGAAAGCATGGTAAGATGTACAAGCAACCAGGAATAGGGAAGGTATGTACTATCAAGTAAGATAAGTACACAACAGGAAACTTGTCTATTTTGTTTGATGCTATATTTAAAACTTCTAGGACTGAGACTGAAACATAGATGGCAATTTACTCAATAAATACTTATTGAGTAAGTTACTTGTTTTGTTTGTGAATCCTAAGAGTAATTAAATATAAGGTACTTTAAACTGAAAGCTGCTATGGAAATCTTTTACATTACAGTGTATTTTGTAAGACTTTTCAGTACTTTTTCCTACATTTTATTGGATCCAACAATGTTTCTGAAAACATTGTTTAAATAAATATCACTATTATGTTTAAATAAATGTGGATGCTAAATTTTCCAAATTCAAACATTGAAGACAATGTCTCAGGACCACTGTTGGTAATGCTCAGTTAAACAGATTAAAAAAAAATATATATATATATAGTTTTGCTTTACTTTGTCTTTAATATAGACCAGCTTAGCATATTTGACAGTTCAAGGTGCTGTGTGCTTTCTTAATATTGGAGGTGCAGTAGCCTGAAGAAAAATAGTTTCTTCCTTACAGATAATCTGGTAGGATTACTATACTGTGAATCACATGCAATAAGGGAGTATTTTTTATTAGTTAACTCTTCTGATTGATAGTAATAATACAGGTTTCTAAAATTCATGATTTTACTCTAGATTGTCACAATTATAAAGGATTAAACTGATAACTTCTGTACTTACTTATGCTATACTTCAGAAATAAAATGGAAATAGAAAACTAAAAAGAATGCTAATATTATATAATCTGTTCCATTATGAGCTATTGCAAAATACCCTAAAACTTAACATGATGCACATACTTATTTTTTGCAGTTCAGTTGCCTATTTCATATTTCTTCAAATTCAGAATTACATTGAATATTTCATATTGATGTAATTGATGTTTTGGGAAATCCTATGTCTTTTCTATGTGTATCCACACTATATTGTTAGAACATTTATGTATAAAATATGACTTTAATGGACAAATAACAGGTGGAGCCAAGCTGCATGTACTGACAATTAGTTTATTGAAAGAAAATGAAATAAAGGGTGACAACCAAACTTCATAGATAATGGTCAACGTTTGAAGGGACATGGTTATGGAATGTAAACCTATCAAGGACATTGTTTGACATAAAAATTACTCTGCCTAATGAAAAAAAAGGAAGCAAAAATGATGATGTCTGGTACAGAAGGCAGAACAAGCTAACATGGACACAGAGGACAGGAGAGAGTAAGAAGATATGTTAAACCTGAATCTTGAAAGATTCCAAGTTGAGTAGCAATGTTTTAAGAATGTCAGATTATATTTTTTCCTTATAGATCCAATCTGACTGCTTGATTATATATATGTACTTGTTTATATGGCTTTACGTTTCCTTAAATTTATTTTTCACTGATATTTAAAAACAAAAATACACATATTAATGGGATATTTTGTATTATTTAAAAACATGTACTATTGTGTAAGGTTTAAATCTTGTCAAACATATCCATCTCCTCAAATATTTATGATTTCTTTATGGTTAAAACATTTAAAAGTTTTACTTATGGTTTTTCTGAACATGCAGTACATAATTATTATCAATAATTACCCTATAGTGTGTAATAAGAGCACACTATAGCTCTACTCCTATTTAATGGTAACTTAGATCTCATTGATTAAGTTTTCCCCCTAGCTCATCCTTGATACTCTTATTACCCTCTAGCAATCACAGTTCTACTTTTGAAATCTATATAATCAATTTTTAAAATTCATATGAGTAAGATCATGTGATACTTGTCTTTCAGTGCCTGGTTTATCTATTTAAAACATTTATCATTTTTTGTGCTAAAAACATTTGATATCTTCTTCTTTTAAAATTTGGACCATGGATTGAACACAAGTGTGCTTAAACAATGAGCCACATCCTTTATCATTTTTTTTTGTAAGAGAGGGACCCACTAGGTTGCTTATACCCCTGTTAAGTTGCTGAGACTGACTTTGAAACTGTTATCCTCCTGCCTCAGCTTCACAGAGTCTGTAGGATTAAAAGTGTGGGCCATTACTCTCCGCTACTCTTTTAGTTTTTTTTAATGTATACAATATTACCTCCAGTTCTGTTCATGGTGTTACAAATGGCTGAATACCATGCCATTGGACATATGTATCAGATTTTCTTGACCCATGCATGCATCAGTTGGTTGACATTTGGTGGTTTTCATTTTTTGGGTATTGGAATAGTACTGCAATGAACATGTGATAGAGATGTTTCTTCAACATACTGATCTCATTTTCCTTGAGTATATACCCAGAAGTAGAATCATTGTATCATATGGTTGCTCTTTTTTTTTTTTTTAATGTTTTGAAAGAACTTCATACTGTTTTACATGACGACTGTACTAATTAACATTCCCCAATCATTTCCAGAGTTTTTTTCTGAACATCCTTGCCATGGTATTTTGTTGAGGAATTTTGAATCTATGTTTACATCTATGTTTATCAAGGAGATCTATAGTTTACTTTTCTTTTTGTGTCCTTGTCTGTTTTTCATATACAGGTAATGCTGGTTTAATAGAACTTTGTTTTGAATATAAAGGGTCCCCCCAAATCTCTTAGTGCAGGAATGTTTGTAAGTAAAATGATTGGATTGTAAGAACTGTAACTTAATTGGTTCATGCTAGTTTGAATAACTGAGTGGGAACTATAGGCAGATTGGGCATGCTTGGAGGAAGTAGGTCACTGGAGGTGTGTTCTGGAAGGGTTCACATTTTCTGTGGCTTTCTCTGCTTCCTAGTCATCATTAGGTGATTAGGTTTCCTACAAAATTTCTCCTCTGCCATGATATTCTGCCTTATGTCAGGTCCAAAGCAACGGATTTGGCTAACCATGGACTGAACTTCTGAAATTGTAAGCCCAAAATATTTTTTTTTTCTCCTCTAAGTTGGTCTTGTCATGTATGTGGTCACAGTCACATAAAGTTGACTAACACAAATACGTTTTGAAGAATTCCTTTCACTTTAATTTTTTAGTGTAATTTAAGGTGAATGGGTAATTTGAGGTAAATGGGTATTGTTGTTATTATTATTATTATTTTAATATTTTATAGCACTTAGCAATGAGTGTATATGGTCCTAAGCTATTCTTTGATATGAAACTTTATGTTACTGATTCAATCTTGTTATGAATTATTGGTATACTTAGGTTTTTATTTATTCATGCTTTATTCATTGTAAGGAATTTGCCTATTTCTTCTAGGTTATCAAATTTGTTGACATATATTTGTTCATAATAGTCTCTAATGATCCTTTGCATTTCTTTGAAGTGAATTGTAATGTCTCCCTTTCATCACTGATCTTTATCATGTAAGCATTCTATATTTCTTAGTCCAGCTACGGATTTATTTATTATGTTTAGTTTTTTTCAAAAAATCAGCTCATTTCATTAAGCTTTTGTGCATTTTATATTATTCTTTCTTCTCTGATCTTTATTATTTCTTTCCTTCTACAAATTTGGGGTTTGGTATGATCTTGTTTTTTTTTTTTTAATTCCTTGAGATACTATGATAGGTGGTTTATTTTAGATCTTTCTGCTTTTGATTTTTGTATTGCGTGTTATAAAACTTCTCCTTAGTACTGCTTTTAAAGTATTTCATAGCTTTTGGTATGTTGTATCTCCATTTTCATTTGTTCCAAGAAATTTTTAAATTCCTTTCTTGATGTTTTCCTTGATCTATTCATAAATTAAAAGATAAATTGTTCAATTTCTAGGTATTTGTATAGTTTCCAAAGTTTTTCCTGTTAATAATTTCTAGTTTTATAATATTGTGGTCATAAAAGATATTCAATATGGTTTTATTTTTTTGAAATTTATTAAAACATGTTTTGTGGAATATCATATAATTTATCCTTGAAAATGCTCTGTGTGCTCATGACAAGAATATGTATACATCAGCTGTTAGAATGGAATGTTCTGTAGATTTCTGCTAGTTTTTTTTAGTCTAGTATGCAATTTAACTTTTTTTTTTTGAATTTTTTTTTTTAATATTTATTTTTCAGTTCTCGGCAGACACAACATCTTTGTTTGTATGTGGTGCTGAGGATCGAACCCAGGCCGCACGCATGGTAGGCGAGCGCGCTACTGCTTGAGCCACATCCCCAGCCCCAATTTAACTCTTGTTTTGTGTTGATTTTCTATTTGGATGATTTTTCCATAGGGTAAAAAATTCTCATGTATTATTGTATTGAAATCTAATTCCAATTAGTTCTATTAATACTTGTTTTCTATGTTTGGATACTCCAATATTGGATGCATACATATTTAGAATTTTTTCCTCTTAATGAATTAACTCCATTACCCCATTATAAATATATAATGACTCCCTGTTTATTGCATTTTTTTTTTATGGTTGGAGTGGGCTGCTGGGGATTGAACTCAGTGACACTCAACCAATGAGCTACATCCCCAGCCCTATTTTGTATTTTAAGACAGGGTCTCCCTGAGTTGCATAACATCTTGCTTTTGCTGAGGCTGGCTTTGAACTCACGATCCTCCTGCCTCAGCCTACTTAGCCACTAGGATTACAGGCTTGCGCCACTGCACCTGGTTTATGGCTTTTTATTTAAAGTAAATTTTGTCTTATAAGCACAGCTGTTCCTGCTCTCTTTTGGATTCCAGTAGCATGGAATATCTTATTCTATCCCTTCACTTTCCAACATATGCATGTCCTCAGAGGTCATGGGAATTTCTTGTAAACAATATGTATTTTGATATTTTTATCAATTCAATCATTCCATGTTTTTTAATTGAAGAATTTAGTCCATTTATACTCAAGGTAATTTCTACAATCATTTTTGTAATTTGTTTTCTAATTTTATTGTAGCTCTTTTCTTTCTTTTTCATTTTTTTAGTCATCCTTTGTGATTAAATGATTTACTTCAGTATTGTGTTTTGATTCCTTGCTGATTATTTTTTGTTTTTCTATTATAGCTTTATGTTTTGTGACTACCATGAGATTTACAAAAAGCATCTTTTTGGGAAAGGGTACTGGGGATTGAACTCAGGGGCACTCAGCCACTTAGCCACATCTCCAGCCTTAGTTTGTATTTTATTTAGAGACAGGGTCTCAATAAGTTTTGCTTAGCATCTCACTTTTGCTGAGGCTGGTTTTGAACTCCTGATTCTCCTGCCTTAACCTCCTTAGCCACTGGAATTACAGGCATGCACCACTGTGCCAAACTAAAAAAAAGCATCTTGTGATGATAATCATCTATTTTGAAATGATAGCAGCTTAATTACAAAGATGAGAAAATAATCAAAAAAAGACAAAATATATTAAAAAAATTCTATCCTTGTGTGCCATTACTCCCCATATTTTGAACTTTTGAAGTCCCATTTTTTTCTAGTTCTGTATTAACTTTTCTTGTCAGAGTAGTATAGTTAACATCATTTTAAATCATTTTATTTCTTAGGCTTCATACTAAATATATAAGTGGCTTATATAGGAAGTTCACAATATGGTAGAATACTGAATTTGTCTGTTTGGTTTCTCTGTAAATTTTATACTTTCTAATGTTTCCTTCTTACATATTACTGTCTAATTCAGTTTAAAGAACTCCTATCAGCATTTCTTATAGAATAAATCTAGTGAAAATCTATTATCTAATCATATTCTTATCTGAGAAGATTTTAATCTCTCATTTCTAAGGAATAACTTTTCTGTGCACAGTATTCTTGTTAGTAAGTTTGATATTTTTGGTTGGTTTGTGTTTGTTTATTCCTTCAGTATTATGAAAATATCTCACCACTCTCTCTTGACTTATTAGGTTTTTGCTGAGAAGTCTGTCATCAGGAAATTTGGGACATGCTTATGTGTTATTCATGTCTTTTCTCTTGCAGCCTTAGAATATTTTTATTTTTTTTCCTTTGGAGTATTTCATTGCAAGATGTCTTGGTATAGAATTGGTTGAGTTAAATCTTACTGCTGATATTGACCTATCTATGCTTAGATATTTGTATCCTTCTACAGGTTTGAAAATGTTTCTACTATTATCTCAGTGAATAAAGTTTCTACCTATTTGGCATTCTCAAGTCCCTCTTAAACCCCCAAATCTAAATGTTTGCTATTTTAATGCTATCCCCAAATTCTCATAGGTTTTCTTCATTCCTCTTCTTACTTTTAAAATTTTTAACCTCCAACAGTATGTGTTTTTTTAATATTTTTTTAGTTGTAGGTAAACACAATGTCTTTATTTTTATTTATTTATTTTTATGTGGTTCTGAGGATCGAACCCAGTGCCTCACTAGCGCTAGGCAAGCACTCTACTACTGAACCACAACTCCAGCCCCAACAATATGTTTTAAAATAGATTGACTTTGAGCTTACTCATCATTCTTTTTCTGATATTCTTTATCCTGATATGAATGTCTTCTAACATTTTAAATTTTACATGGTATATTATTTACTTGTTTCTCTCTTAGAGGACTAAGTTTTTTTTTTTTTTTTTTCCCTGCATTTTCTCTAAGGTCTTGAGGCTTTTTAAACAGATGTTTTGAATTCTCTAAGGGTTTGGTCATATTGATTCATATCTTTTTTGTGTGTTTGTGCACATTAGGGATTGATTCCAGTACCTTGTGTGTTCTAGTCAAACACTCAGCCACTGAGCTCCATTCCAAACTGCCTTGGTGCCTTGTTTTGACCAGAAGGTGAAGTTATGCTTTTCTGTAAGCTCTTGATGGTATGTGACATCATCTGGGCATTGATAGATTCAATATTTATTCCATTTTTTCTAATCTATCTTTGTTTCTCTTGTTATAGGAATTTCTAAGCGGACTGCTTATTTTCTCCGAGTCTTTAGATACTTCCATTATTTTAACACTATGTGGCACCCTAAGAGTAAGTTTTCTGTGAGTGTACTCACAGAAAGACTCCATTACAAAAAGACTCCATGGCAAGACTCCATTTAGTAGGACAAGGTAGTTAGCTAGGTAGGTTGCCTTGTACCTCAGGACAAGGATGGTGAAACCCAGTACTGGGCAAATCCTAATGACCTAAATTTCCATGCCAGTGCCCACAGATAAAAGAGTCCCAATGCCAAACAGATCTATGTTAACTAGTCTAGTAAACTTATATTCTGGCCACCATCACTGGTGGCTGTTTGCAGTAGTCTTGGTCCCTGAGTTTACCTCAACAGTAGGCAGTGCATAGCAGTGTACGGCTTGGTCTTAAAACAGAAATGAGCTGGACTTAGGACTTAGTGGGCTTATGGCTTAGGATGTGACATAGCTATGTGGTATTGATGGCCAATGGGATAGAAACCTAATCCTGGGTTCTCCAGAATGATTCTGTTTAGAGCCAGACAGAATTATACAGTGTCTATCTGTCTATCCACAAGTCAGCAACTATGGATATGGTATCTGTACTTAACCCAGTCCCAAGAAAAGGCTTGGGAAGATGGATGACACTTTTTAGCTATTACTTCAGCTGATGCCAAACACATCTATAGATATGGGACAAATCTGAAATCAGATCACCCTCGAGTCATAAAATAGTGAAAACACATCAAAAGTATACTCACAGAAAACTTACTTTTAGGGTGCCACATAGTGTTAAAATAATGGAAATATCTAAAGACTCAGAGAAAATAAACAGTCCATTTAGAATTTCTATAACAATAGAAACAAAGATAGATTAGGAAGAATGGAATAAATATTGAATCTATCAATGCCCAGATGATGTCACATACCATCAAGAGCTTACAGAAAAGCATAACTTCACCTTCTGGTCAAAACAAGGCACCAAGGCAGTTTGGAATGGAGCTCAGTGGCTGAGTGTTTGACTAGAACACACAAGGCACTGGAATCAATCCCTAATGTGTACAAACACACACAAAGACACCATGGTCTTAAAGTCACAGTGGTGGTGGTGAACGGAATCCCTATGCTGTTGCAGAATTTGCACACAGTGAAACAGAGTTCAACAGGAAGCAGTCTTTATTTTGTGCCAGCACAGACTCAGCAGATTCTTGTCCAAAGGCCAAGCACTAAATGTTTCACCTTATATATCCCCTAATAGTCTCCCTCTCCTGCCTCCCTCATAACATATTAGCCCCTTTGTCTCCCCTGTATGGAAAAAAAAAAAAAAACATTTCATGTGGATATTCTATAGTATAAAATCAATAGGAAGTTATGACACAGCTGTGAAGGTGTACTGTGGGGCAGGGGTTGACAGGGTCATACATGTGTCCTGTCAGTGGAGTTGCACTTGCACACTCAATCTACCACATTGTCTCTCATTTGTCTGGGAAAATCATGTGTACATGGTTACTGAAGGTGCCACATTATCCTACAGGGTTGCACGTATGTGTGTGCACAGATAATACCCAAGCTGTGCCATCTTGTCTTTGTTTGAAGAGAGCTTCTACCACAATGCCACCAAGTCTAATGCCAAGTTTGGTCTCACCTGAAATGTGTAGCTGCAGGTAATTGCACTATACAGGGAAAATACCCCAGGCTCATCCATGGCTGTCAATATCACAGACCAAAAGTTAAGTGTATTCCAATAAGGTGCTTGTCTCTGCCTCATGTTGGGTCCTCTTACATGCTCCATCTGCAAGTGTGGGCTGGGTGTGTGGTCTTTGGTTTGTACCTCATTTTCAGTCTCTCTGTGGTGGGCTCAGCACTGAACTTTAAGACCAATTTCTGTGTTAGCTTTTGTATCCTGCTACCTAGCAGTTGGAGTCTTGTTCCCCACTATGTTGCCTAGGGTAGAGAGGATGTGGTGAAAGCCACCGGTTTCCTGGTGATTACAGTCCCCACAACTCAGTCTGAAGGTATTGTCCCGGTGGTAGCAGTCACTGACACTGTATAGCATGGGTTTTTAACATGGTGAGCCTGGTATTGGATTTCAAATTTTAGTTCTGCATTAATTCCCTCCCTATACCCCAAGGCTCCATGCTGCTTACAGCCGGGGGAGGGGTGATGCTATACTGGTATCGTTTTCTTTCCTGCTTTTCTGAATTTATCTTTCTATACTCTATTATAGCAGGCACTATGATCTGTCACCTGGCTTCCTTAGGTTCTGTGTAGATAGTTTGATGAATGTATAGTTATTTAAAATGTTGTATTTGTGGAAAGGTGATTACTGGAGGATCTTGGCCACTGTCTTGCTCTACCTCCACATTTTAAATGCTATTTAAAGAACTTCTACAGTTAAGAAAGAGATAGACAATGTTATAGCCATCTGTTTTGGTGCTGCCACCAAAAGACCTGACAAGAACAATTTTAGAGGAAATAAAATGTATTTGGTGCTCATGGTTTCAGAGGTCTCCGTCCATAGGTGGCCAGTTCCATTTCTCTGGGCCCAAGGTAGGGCAGAATATAATGATGGAAGACGGTGGAAAAGGAAAGCAGCACAGTATATGGCAATGAAGAAGCAGAAAAAGTGCTCCATTCACTAGGAACAAAACATAGACCCTCTAGCCACACCACACCTTACCTTCCTACAGATACTGGCCAATTAATCCATATCTATGGAGTAAGCCATCGATTCTGTTACAATTTATAACCTAATCATTTCACCTCAGGACATTCTTGAATTGCCTCATACTTGAGCTTTTGGGGGACACCACATATCCAATTCATAACTTATGATACAGAGAAAAGTATAGCTATAAACTAGAATATAAAATTAAGTAATAATTTATAGTAGTGATTGTTAAATACTTAAATACTTGTTGTTATATATATGATACATATATACACATTCATAAAAATTAGTTTATTAGTTCCTTGTGTGTGTGTGTGTGTGTGGTGCTGGGGATTGAACCCAGGGCCTTGTGCATGCAAGGCAAGCACTGTACCAACTGAGCTACATCCCCAGGCCCATAAAATTAGTTTATAAATATGAAAATTGGCAGGTAAAGATCAGAAGAGGAGAGGCCCGCAGGGTGAGCAGACCAGTGATCAACCTGCAGATCAGGCCCAGGGGTCCGCAGACGTGATAGGAGGGGCAGGGCAGATCCGCCGCCCGCACCTCTAAGGTAGGCAGACCTACAACAGACCGGCGGATCAGGCCCAGGAGCCTGCCGGCGTGGTACAAACACCACCCTAATTGGAGTAGTGACAGAGCAGAGTCGCCTCCCTTGCCAGGAACAGGCCCAGCGTCCTGCAGGCGGGGTAGTCACGACACCCCAATTGGAGTAGGGGCAGAGCAGAGCCTCCACCCATGCCCGAAAGGTGGGCAGATCTGCGACCGACCAGCGGGACAGGCCCAGTGGCCTGCCGGTACGACAGACACGTCACCCCATTTGGAGTAGGGGCAGAGTAGAGCTGCCGCCCGCGCCTGCAGGGTAGGCAAACCTGCAACCGACCGGCGGATCAGGCCCGGTGGCCTGCCGGCGGGGTACACTCGTCATCCCAATTGGAGTAGGGGCAGAACAGAGCCGCCGCCAGCTCTCAGAACAGGCCCAGTGACCTGCCGGCGTGGTAGCCACGACACCCCAATTGGAATAAGGAGAGAGCAGAGCCGCCGCCAGCACCTGCAGGAAAGATACGCAAGCAGTATGAAAAGACAAGGAAAGAAAGGACCACAAGCAATGCAGGTCAACCCAACTTTAGAAGAGGTAACAGCTGCAGCAGATGGAATTTCAGATAAAGAATTCAGGATATACATGCTTCAGATATCTGGAGTATCAAGGAAGACATTAAACAGCAAAATCAGACAATGAAAGATCACTTCGACAACGAATTACGCAAACAAATCCAGGAAGCAAAGGATCAACTATACAGGGAGATAGAGGTTATAAAAAACAAGCAATCAGAAATCCTAGAAATGCAGGAAGCAATAAACCAACTTAAAAACTCAATGGAGAATACTACCAGCAGAGTAGAACACTTAGAAGATAGAACATCAGACAATGAAGACAAAGTATTTCAACTTGAAAAGAACATAGACAGCTCAGCAAGACTGTTAAGAAACCATGAGCAGAACATCCAAGAAATATGGGATAACATTAAGAGACCAAACTTAAGAGTCATTGGGATACAGGAAGGTACAGAGCTCCAAACCAAAGGAATGAGCAGTCTATTCAATGAAATAATACAAGAAAACTTCCCAGACTTGAAGAATGAGACAGAATCCCAAATCCTAGAAGCCTACAGGACACCGAATGTGCAAAATCATAAGAGATCCACACCTAGACACATTATAGTGAAGATGCCCAACATACACAATAAGGAGAGAATTTTAAAAGCTACAAGAGAAAGGAAGCAGATTACATTTAGGGGTAAGCCAATCAGGATAACAGCTGATCTTTCAACACAGACTCTGAAAGCTAGAAGATCCTGGAATAACATATTTCAAACACTGAAAGAAAATGGGTTCCAACCAAGAATTGTGTATCCAGCGAAATTAAGCTTCAGGATGGAGGATGAAATTAAAACCTTCCACGATAAACAAAAGTTTAAAGAATTCGCAGCTAGAAAACCATCTCTTCAAAACATCCTCGCCAAAGCATTACAGGAAGAGGAAATGGAAAATAACAATGAAAACCAACAGTGGGAGTTAGGACAGTAAAGGGGGGGGGAAATAATCAAAGAGGAAAACAAACCATGTTTAGTAACAGAAATAAACAAATATGGCTGGAAGAACAACCAATATCTCAATAATAACCCTAAATGTTAATGGCTTAAACTCACCAATTAAGAGACACAGGCTAGTAGAATGGATCACAAAACAAGACCCAACAATATGCTGCCTACAGGAGACGCATTTGATAGGAAAAGACATACATAGGCTGAAGGTGAAAGGTTGGGAAAAATCATATCACTCATATGGACTTCGGAAACAAACAGGAGTGTCCATACTCATATCAAATAAAATAGATTTCAAGCCAAAGTTAATCAAAAGAGATAAAGAGGGACACTACATACTGCTTAAGGGAACCATACACCAACAAGACATAACAATCATAAATATTTATGCCCCAAACAATGGTGCAGCTATGTTTGTCAAACAAACTCTTCTCAAGTTCAAGAGTCTAATAGACCACCACACCATAATCATGGGAGACTTCAACACACCTCTCTCGCCACTGGACAGATCTTCCAAACAAAAGTTGAATAAGGAAACTATAGAACTCAATAACACAATTAATAACCTAGACTTAATTGACATATATAGAATATACCACCCAACATCAAGCAGTTATACTTTTTTTCTCAGCAGCACATGGATCCTTCTCAAAAATAGATCATTTATTATGTCACAGGGCAACTCTCAGACAATATAAAGGAGTAGAGATAATACCATGCATATTATCTGATCATAATGGAAGGAAACTGAAAATCAACGATAAAAGAAGGAAGGAAAAATCATGCATCACTTGGAGAATGAACAATAGGTTACTGAATGATCAATGGGTTATAGAAGTCATCAAGGAGGAAATTAAAAAATTCTTAGAGATACATGAAAACACAGACACAACATATCGGAATCTATGGGACACATTGAAAGCAGTTCTGAGAGGAAAATTCATTGCTTGGAGTTCATTCCTTAAAAAAAGAAAAAACCAACAAATAAATGATCTCATACTTCATCTCAAAATCCTTGAAAAAGAAGAGCAAAACAACAGCAAAAGAAGTAGAAGGCAAGAAATAATGAAAATCAGAGCTGAAATTAATGAAATTGAAACAAAAGAAACAATTGAAAAAATTGACAAAACTAAAAGTTGGTTCTTTGAAAAAATAAACAAAATCGACAGACCCTTAGCGATGCTAGCGAAGAGAAGAAGAGAGAGAACTCAAATTACTAGCATACGGGATGAAAAAGGCAATATCACAGCAGACACTTCAGAAATACAGAAGATAATCAAAAACTATTTTGAATCCTTATACTCCAATAAATTAGAAGATAGTGAAGGCATAGATAAATTTCTTAAGTCATATGATCTGACCAGATTGAGTCAGGAGGATATAGACAACCTAAACAGACCAATATCAATTGAGGAAATAGAAGAAACCATAAAAAGACTACCAACTAAGAAAAGCCCAGGTCTGGATGGGTATACAGCAGAATTTTACAAAACCTTTAAAGAAGAACTAATACCAATACTTTTCAAGCTACTTCAGGAAATAGAAAAGGAGGGAGAACTTCCAAATTCATTCTATGAGGCCAACATTACCCTGATACCTAAACCAGACAAAGACACTTCAAAGAAAGAAAACTACAGACCAATATCTCTAATGAACCCAGATGCAAAAATCCTCAATAAAATTCTGGCGAATCGGATACAAAACATATCAAAAAAATTGTACACCATGATCAAGTAGGATTCATCCCTGGGATGCAAGGCTGGTTCAATATACGGAAATCAATAAATGTTATTCACCACATCAATAGACTTAAAAATAAGAACCATATGATCATCTCGATAGATGCGGAAAAAGCATTCGAAAAAGTACAGCATCCCTTTATGTTCAAAACTCTAGAAAAACTAGGGATAACAGGAACATACCTCAATATTGTAAAAGCAATCTATGCTAAGTCTCAGGCTAGCATCATACTGAATGGAGAAAAACTGAAGGCATTCCCTCTAAAATCTGGAACAAGACAGGGATGCCCTCTCTCACCACTTCTGTTCAACATAGTTCTTGAAACACTGGCCAGAGCAATTAGACAGACGAAAGAAATTAAAGGCATAAAAATAGGAAAAGAAGAACTTAAATTATCACTATTTGCAGATGATATGATTCTATACCTAGCAGACCCAAAAGGCTCTACAAAGAAACTATTAGAGCTAATAAATGAATTCAGCAAAGTGGCAGGATATAAAATCAACATGCATAAATCAAAGGCATTCCTGTATATCAGAGACAAATCCTCTGAAATGGAAATGAGGACAACCACTCCATTCACAATATCTTCAAAAAAAATAAAATACTTGGGAATCAACCTAACAAAAGAGGTGAAAGACTTATACAATGAAAACTACAGAACCCTAAAGAGAGAAATAGAAGAAGATCTTAGAAGATGGAAAAATATACCCTGTTCATGGATAGGCAGAACTAACATCATCAAAATGGCGATATTACCAAAAGTTCTCTATAGGTTTCATGCAATGCCAATCAGAATCCCAACGGCATTTCTTGTAGAAATAGAGAAAGCAATCATGAAATTCGTATGGAAAAATAAAAGACCCAGAATAGCAAAAACAATGCTAAGCAGGAAGTGTGAATCAGGCGGTATAGCGATACCAGACTTCAAACTATACTACAGAGCAATAGTAACAAAAACAGCATGGTACTGGTACCAAAACAGGCGGGTGGACCAATGGTACAGAATAGAGGACACAGAAACCAATCCACAAAACTACAACTATCTTATATTTGATAATGGGGCTAAAAGCATGCAATGGAGGAAGGATAGCATCTTCAACAAATGGTGCTGGGAAAACTGGAAATCCATATGCAACAAAATGAAACTGAATCCCTTTCTCTCGCCATGCACAAAAGTTAATTCAAAATGGATCAAGGAGCTTGATATGAAATCAGAGACGCGCCGTCTGATAGAAGAAAAAGTTGGCTATGATCTACAGTCGGTGGGGTCAGGCTCCAAATTCCTCAATAGGACACCCATAGCACAAAAGTTAATAACTAGAATCAACAAATGGGACTTACTCAAACTAAAAAGTTTTTTCTCAGCAAAAGAAACAATAAGAGAGGTAAATAGGGAGCCTACACCCTGGGAACAAATCTTTACTCC
The DNA here is from genome assembly GCF_021218885.2 of Marmota monax. Classification (NCBI taxonomy): domain Eukaryota; kingdom Metazoa; phylum Chordata; class Mammalia; order Rodentia; family Sciuridae; genus Marmota; species Marmota monax. The sequence continues at coordinate 128,657 of NW_026695246.1, read as the reverse complement.
TCACACTTCAGATAGAGCCCTAATATCCAGAGTATACAAAGAACTCAAAAAATTAGACAATAAGAGAACAAACAACCCAATCAACAAATGGGCCAAGGACCTGAACAGACACTTCTCAGAGGAGGACATACAGTCAATCAACAAGTACATGAAAAAATGCTCAACATCTCTAGCTGTCAGAGAAATGCAAATCAAAACCACCCTAAGATACCATCTCACTCCAGTAAGATTGGCAGCCATTATGAAGTCAAACAACAACAAGTGCTGGCGAGGATGTGGGGAAAAGGGTACACTTGTACATTGCTGGTGGGACTGCAGATTGGTGCAGCCAATTTGGAAAGCAGTATGGAGATTTCTTGGAAAGCTGGGAATGGAGCCACCATTTGACCCAGCTATTGCCCTTCTTGGTCTATTCCCTAAAGACCTAAAAAGAGCATGCTACAGGGACACTGCTACATCGATGTTCATAGCAGCACAGTTCACAATAGCAAGACTGTGGAACCACCCCAGATGCCCTTCAATAGATGAATGGATAAAAAAAATGTGGCATTTATACACAATGGAGTATTACTCTGCATTAAAAAATGACAAAATCATAGAATTTACAGGGAAATGGATGGCATTAGAGCAGATTATGCTAAGTGAAGCTAGCCAATCCCTAAAAAACAAATGCCAAATGTCTTCTTTGATATAAGGAGAGTAACTAAGAACAGAGTAGGGACGAAGAGCAGGAGAAGAAGATTAACATTTAACAGGGATGAGAGGTGGGAGGGAAAGGGAAAGAGAAGGGAAATTGCATGGTAATGGAAGGAGACCCTCAGGGTTATACAGTGGAGGAGGTAGAGAGAGAGGAGGGGAGGGGAGGGGAGAGGTGGGGAGGGGGGAGGGTGGAGGATGGGAAATGCAGCGGAGCACAACAGACACTAGTATGGCAATTTGTAAATCAATGGATGTGTAACTGATGTGATTCTGCAATCTGTGTATGGGGTGAAGGTGGGAGTTCATAACCCACTAGAATCAAAGTGTGGAATATGATATGTCAAGAAATTTGTAATGTTTTGAACAACCCACAATAAAAAATTAAAAAAATCAAACAAACAAACAAAAAAAATAAATAAATAAAGCACTTGGATACACGTTTAATAATGTTAATACCTTTCTGAAGGGGTTTATTGGAATTAAATATTTTTTTACTCCTTTTCTTGCTTATTCTATGAATATTAAATAATGGACAGTGGTTAGGGTAAGCTAGTGATCAAATGGGAAATTATGCGCTTTAGTACAACTCTTGAACATTGAATGTAGTTTGCTCTTCAGTAAGAAGATAATTGGTCTTGATCCATTGACAAAGGGCACAATGGTAGGGTTGATTATGCAGCAAATAAAGGTTTACATAGGCTAGAATCATCGTTCTTATGAGAAAGTGCAATGACACAAAAGTCAGGGGCCTGTGGTTTAATTTATGCTTTATCAGTAGCTACTTGGCTTTAGACAGGTCATTTAATTCTATGAGAATCATTTTCCTCTCCTTTAAACTGAGGCAATTGAAATTTTGACCCAGATCAACTTGAAGATTCCCTCTAGGACTCTTCTAAAATTTAATGATTTTATGACTTAGACCTCATTGATAATATGCTAATATTCATAATTAGATGCTAATGAAATATGATAGTTTGCTTTTTTTTCTCTCTGATAGGTACAGGTTGGATTTGAGAATCTCCTCTTTTTTCTCAAGGCTTTTTCAGAAACAGTTGTTTTTAGAAAAGAGCCAAGGTGCATGGAGTGGATAAAGATAATTTTAGAATTTATAAATTATTTAACTAGTTAAATGATAAGGATTAAAAATGATTAATAAGTGGAATATCTAAATTATAAAAACAAAGTTAAATAAACTAGTTTATCAGTTTGTCTTTGCCTGAAACAGAAAGACAAATAAAAAAAATTATCATACTTTATCTGTGTAGAGAAGTTATGTAAAATGTAAGGAGAGAATGACTTTGAATTTACCTTCTGTAAAAGATGCCCTTACTTAGCATTCTTTTATCGTGAAACTTGAATGCAGTGCTTAAGCAGTAGGAAACCCATTGGAACAACTGTGAAACACTGAATTAGAGGTAGTTAAGGGAAGTATCTGCAACAGCTGAAGCAAAAGGAACTTTTTTAGTTGAGAAAAGCAGCTTAGTTAAAACTGTCTAAGCTCAGATGTCAATCATCCCCATGCAGGACAAGTGTGGGTGATACATGGAAAGGGTATTTTAAAATCTGTTCAAGGTTGCCAATCTGGAGGTTTGCCCAGAAAAAAGGGCTTTAGAAAAATCATGAAGGAAACAAGTAAATTTTACCAAGTGTATGCAGACCTCGAGAGACATAGAAAGTAATTGGATAGAAGCCATCAGTAAGCAGATGAAGAGTTCATCATTAATAATTATGACAACAGTTGTTTTAACTGTCTTTTGTCTCATGTCTTTTGCAATGACTAAATACGGATTAGTTTTGTGCAAAATCATAATGGAAAAAATACTTTCCTCATGTTTTTATGAAGCTAATTCTAGCTGAATCTAGATCATTTTTCAAACGTGGCTATGTTGTCAAATAGAGGCTATACAACCACTTACTTTTTCTGTAGTCAGAAGAATTTCATTTTGAATGCTCAAGAAAATTACAAAAATCAAATATCATATTCCTTTAAAATAAATATATGATTTACAACTTGAGTTTGCAAAATATTTAAGTGATACTAAGTTATAATAATCCATCTTTTTTTATTATAAGCAATCTTTTTGTCAGCAAAGTGTTGTCAAAATGTTGGATTGAGATTATGGATAATAGTTATGCTCATTGGCTGTGTGCATTGTTGTCTTTTGCAATTAAAATTTTGCAAACAACAAATTTGAAATTTGTCAGTTCAATCATTGTGATTCATTCTAAATGAGATATTTTTAACAAAAATGTATCATATAGACATGCTAAACCATTTTCAGTAATATTGTAACAGCTTCAAAATGAGACACTGGTGTTAGAGAGAAGCATATGATCCTTTGGATCAGTGCCAGAGCACTATAGTTTTAATATGTTGAATCACCCAAGTGATGACATGAATGATTAGATTTTATAATACCAGACTAATTTGAAAGGAGACATTTTGTTTTCATAAGCTTAACTAAAATTTCTCAACAGAGTTATAGAGAATGAAAATATAAAAAGTTTTTGAATAACATGTTTTTAACAAAAAAGAACTTTACATAGTAATGATGACTTTTATAGGTATAAGATAGTTTTGAGTTAATGAAAGCACTCCAGATGGGATATAATTAACATATTTATTTCTGTAAAAAACATTTAATATTTAGTTATTAAGAGTGTCACATTCAATATTTATAATTTAAACTAGTAAATTCTAGCATCTCAAATTACAGTACTGTTTGACAACTGCCAGATCAACACGATAAGGTTATATGTGTTAAAAACTGAAAAATCAAAACATAAGGAACCCAGAACAATCAAAACAGAGTAAAATTCACTAAAGTTTTAATTGTACTTTTTTGGAATATATTATTATTGATGCTCATTTTATTTTACTTTTTGCCTTCTTATTTTTATCCTTTATTTTATCTTTTAAAAACATTTATTTTTAGAACAGTTTTAGATTTAGAGAAAATGAGAAGATGGTGCAGACAGTTCCCGTGTATGCCATAGGCAGCTTCTTCCTTTCTTAACAGTTTTTATTAGTATATCTGTTACAATTAACAGATCAACATCAATAGTGTATTAGCTAAATTTTAAATTTCATTTAGATTTTCTCAGTTTTTCCCTGGTGTTCTTTTTCTGATCCAGAATCCAATTCTGGGTACCATATTTAGTTATGTCTTCTTAGGTTCTTTTTGGCCTAGGCAATTTCTCAGATTTTTTTTTTTTAAAGACCAACACTATCAGCTCATCCATTTTAGATCACTGCTGACAGACAGCAGTTATTGCTACAGATTGTCAAAGAAGCTGTTCTTTTAAATTATATGGTGACACAGCTTGGAAGATTTCTGACCAAATTTAAGAAATTCAGAGAAGCAATATTCAAAATAAAAGTGATATTTAAGAAAAGGGCATTACACAGTAAAATGCTAAAATGTTTTCTCTTTTTCTTATATTTGACAAACACCTCTAAGCGTAATATACTTTATTCTTTTTACAGTAAGTGGTATAGGACATAATTTGCTTTTGGTGAAATCGTATTTTGTGAAGTTTATAGTTAGTAATAGATTTATAGATAGTATATTATTACACTCGAAAACTGTAATGAAATCATTGTGTAATTGTTATTTAATGGCAATCATTAAGCAACTGCTGTTTCCAAGATTATAAACTCTGTTGGGACTGGGATGATATTTGACTTGTGAACCATAGCCTTGATATTAGCATAGGGCCTTATATCACAAGCAGCTCCTCAATAAGAACTTGTTGATTAATTGAATGACTGCATTGGCTCATAGCTAGTAAGTGGGTGGGAAGGGAATTCAAGCCAAGCTACTGACTTCGTGCTCAGGGACTAATTTGAATTTGTAAGTGACAGAGTACAACCATCAAATTCATGAATATATTTCTCAGTGAATTCAAACATTACTATTGAATAAACACCATGTTTAGAGTGAGTAGCTTTTCTAAATCACTTGGTCATTGTTTAGCAATATTTCATGGTTTGCTGTATATGGAAATGCTTTAAGTTTCAGTTTATACTGCATATCATGATCCTAGGCAGTTCATGACTAGTGCTATTCATTCCATTTGCTGAGGAAAATTGAGATTTTTCCAGGAAAACTGAATTTTTCCACAGTAACCTTGGCTCTATATGAAAATGTCTGTCTTGTCCTAGAGAAAAAGTTCTGGGTCAAGTATGAGCAACTTCAAACTCTGAAACTTCATTTGACTGATTCTCTTTTTGATTCTGTATTTATACTGAACTAGAGCAATCAAGTGATGCATGTTTTGTTTTATTTTATTTTATATTTTGGTTACTGGGGATTGAATTCAGGGGCACTCAAACACTGAGCCACATCAGCAGCCCTATTATTGTATTTTAGATAGAGACAGGGTCTCATTGAATTGCTTGGTGCCTTGGCTTTGCTGAGGCTGACTTTGAACTCTGGATCATCCTGCTGGGATTAAAGGCATACACCATAGTGCCCAGCTGTGATGCATGTTTTATATCTTACAATTCTGAGAACAATTCTATGAAATTAACATCTTAATTTCAGAGATAAGACAAATAAATAAGACAGAGAAGAAATTTAAACTGAGGTCTTCCAAAATTAAATACCTAATTATCTAAGTGATTACTTCACAGAAAAATATACTAGTGTTTATTTCATAGCATATTATGAATATAAAATATGATGAAATTGCTGTTTAATACGATCAGTAATCTAAAAATAATGTACAACACAGATTATTATTAGTGTCATTTAATATAGGCTTTGGAGAGCTACAATTGGAGAAAGACATTTTGAGTTGATACAAAATTATACAAATATCAAAAATATCTAAATTATAAGAATACTAAAGAAATATTAGACTTAGATTTTATGATTTTTATGAGTTGATTCATTAAATGTCATAATCTTTTCAAAATACAAGCATGAGTATTACTATATTAAACAACAACATGTAGGTGGAATTCTCTGTGGGTGTTTTGTGAGGCCTAGATAAGCATTCTCATTCCAATGTGGAGCTGAGGAGTAGCCAGGCTGATATTGCCTTCTTAGAGCTTCCTCTGAGAAGGAAGGTCATTTGGACATAGTGTCATACTTGTGGTCTAGCATTTAATTTTTTTTCTATATATTTGGAAAACTAATACCAAAGAAAAAATCAGAATTAAATTTTCCAGTTTACTTGGTAGAAAAAAGACAGCCATTTAACCATGTTTCCTCCACGGTTTCTCTAATATTTTAACTCAGCAAGAAAATATCAGAGGGACCTGGCTTTCTGAGGAATTCATTCTTGGTGAATATGGCAGAGGTTGGCATAGACACTGAGTCTGAGAAGTAAATAAGATGAATTGCTGGTTCTAAGATGCTGTGCTCATGTTGTACAACACCTATTAGTGGTGTGGGTATTATTCCTGGCTGCATAATCCCAATTTTCTTGTCTTCCTGAGACTTATGAGGGCTTGTGTGGGCTCTCTCTCGTTGGGAGAGGAGGCCCATGGAACAGGGTAGAGGACAGTGTGGCTGTGGAGTCCCTATTCAAGACCTCCGGAGACCAAGCAGGAGGAAGCAGGTCTGATTTTATTGCACAGTTACCATGTGTGTATACTCAGGCAGTAGCTAAACAGATTACAGGCAGCCACCAGTGCAATTTCTGCTAACTGTCCCTGCAGTGACCAAACTAGGAGTGGGTCATGGAGCAACCACAGGGACTGCAACACCCATCCTCATGCCCAGGGCTGTGCCTACAGGGTAAGTGGTTTGCTGCTTCTGCTCCTAGCACGGGGGAGTGGCCTGCCACTCAGATGCCCTTAACGTATTCCGTGTATGTAGTATTCCATGCACTTGTCCCCACAAGGGCTAGCTTCTATTTAATAAATTCCTATTCTGTTTAACTTAGGTTTTCATTCATAATAGTTAATATACAAAGCTGCACTGTATAAAAAGGGTTTTTGTAGATGTGGATTAAGATTACAGACCTTGGGCTAGGGAGATAGCTCAGTTGGTAGAATGCTTGCCTTGCATGCACAAGGCCCTGGGTTGGATCCCCAGTACCACATTAAAAAAAAAAAAAAAAGATTACAGACCTCGACATGAGGAAGTTATACTGGATTATCTAGGTGGACTGAATTCACTCTTGTAAATCCTTAATAGTATTAAACTTTTCCTTTAATGAATCAGTGAGAGACAGAGAGACAGATGTAATAGAGAGGCAGGAAAGATTTTATGTGTGATAAAGATTCTTTCAGTTCTTTCCAGCTTTGATGATAATGATAGGGGATGAGGTGAGAGATAGGAGTTCCCTAAGCAGGGAACAGCCCTCAGCTGATAACCAGCAAGAAAACAGAGACCTCAGTGCTACCAACTGAAAAGAAATGAATTTTGCCATTAACCTGTATGATCACTAAAAAAAGCCTCCCCTAGAGTCCATTTGTAGTGTTTAAAGCCACTAAATTTGTAGTTAGAAAGAAAAAATTGAAGGTTAGAACAAACTCAGTAGTTCTTGTACTAGGGTCTCCATAGAAATATTGTCCAACAATTACAGAAAACCAGGAAACTTGAACCAGCCTCTGGAGAAACTATGGGACATTTAATCAAATGCATAGTCATAAAGTAAAAAGTCTACTACCATCTCTTCTTGCATAGTCTAAGTTATCAATTATCAGGTGTGCATTTTATTATGGCCTTTATTTATTAAATTTAAATATTAGTATCAATTTACTTTTTAGCTACCATAAAATCCCCTTAGAAATGGGACTGAGCTTGATGGAAAAATCAATGATCTAAAGTCTTATTTTTCAAAGTATGACCTATAGGAGCTTGTTTGAGTACAGACTCTTAGATGTGATCTAAAACCTACTGATGCAGAATCAGAATCTTGATGAGATTCCCCAGGTGATTCAAGTGCAACCTGAGTTTTGGGATTCATTGATCTGAAGCATAAACAACAAAAATTAGAAAGGCAACAAAATAAAAATTTTAAATTACATAATGTTATCACTACAGTAAAATTATTCTTAGGTATTTTCCATTTTTTTAGCCTATATAAAATAGAGAGAATACATCATCTACTTCACAGGGTTATGATGAAGACTTAATGACCTGTAGCAATATGTGTCAGGTAATACATGCCAAGCTTTCTGTTAGGTGCCAACAAAAAATGTTTATAAAATGTAAATGTGATCAATACTATTATTTGCTATTCTGTTCCTCTACGCAAGCTGTTTTCTTTCTGTTTGTCCAACAATCTGACTTAAATATCATTCATACAATAACTTGGAAACTCTTATATTACATTGAATCATTTGAAATTAAACCCACAGTGGATCAGGAGGAGAATCAAACCCGCCACCCCCCCCATCTCACTCCTTTGTCTATAGCACAGGAAAGAGAATAAGGAAAAAAAGAATCTACCTTAACTTATATTTATTGTATTTATTAAGTTTATTTTTTTTTAAATCCAAGGATTGAATCCAGGGGCACTATTTTAATTTTTAATTTTTATTTTTAAAAAATATCTATTTTTTAGTTGTAGTTGGACATAAAACCTTTATTTATTTCTATGTGGTGCTGAGGATAGAACACAGGACCTCACTAGGTGAGCTAGGCGAGTGCTCTACTGCTGAGCCACAACCATAGCCCCACCCTTTTTATTTTGAGACAGTTTCTCCCTAAATTACTTAGGGCCTTGCTAAGCTGCTAAGGCCACCTCAAACGTGTGGTCCTTCTGCCTTAACCTCCTGAGTGGCTGGGATTCTGTAATCCCATGTGCCACCATGCCTGGCTATTTATTAAGTTTTACAGATTAATTTGTTGCCTATAAAAATTCTTCAGTTATAGATATTTCGTTAAACCAGTAAAAAATGACGTTTGTCTGTGGGAAGTCACATATAAATTCTAAAATAATAAAAGACATATTTAGATGTAGATCATTATAACTTCTACAGAAGTTTAAAGATAAAATGGAAAACTGTAGGCCTACATTAGGCCTACTGTAGGCCTACATTACTTTTCTGACTATTTAACATTTAATTATCTTACTATGTATCACTTAACTATTTTGAAGTTTAATTTCCTTATCTATAAACATCTACTATAAAGTAATGTAATTCTAATTAAATATGAACATTGCTTCCATTCCTTCTAGGGTAGAGTAGGCATAAAATAAATCTGTATTTTTCTCTTTTCAGATATAAATATGATAAAGCATTTACAAGAATTATATTTCTAAATATTACTCTGCATGTTTTCTGTCTATTTTCCTCACTCTCTTCACATCATTTTCCAAGGCCATTTTTTCTCTGCTCAACTAGCTCATGATAAAGCATCAGCAAACACTCACATAAAAGTATGTGAGAGAAAGATTCACCACATTAGTCTCAGACTAGATAAGGATGGAGCTGCATACAGACTAGAAGGAGATGGAGGGGTAATGGTAACTAATTAGGAAAAAGGAGCAAAGGAACCCTAGACATTGAGTGGAAAAAAGATGATAGATGTTGCTTTACAAAGCTAGAGTCACAAGCTAAAGGGGATAAGCACTAATATGTCTTTAAGGATGAACGCGTAACCAAGCCATTAATAGACCCCGAAGGGCATAGCTCAATAGTCCTCAACCACTGAGGACAACCTGAACATAGATTGAGAGTCAATTGTCGACCAACTGTAATCAACACAAGCAAAACTCATTTCATTATGAACCCTAGCAGCACTGTGTACACTGGCAGGGATAATTGCTATCTGATTCTTCACTCTCTAATTTTGGAGAGGATTAGACCCAGGGTCTCAAGCATGTTAGACAAGCACTCTACCACTGAGCTACTCCCCACAGCCCCTGATTCTTCACTCAAAAATAGAAGAGACAGACCAGGGGTCTTAAAAGAGAAAACAAGACAAGTATTGAAGCTACATTTTCAAATGACCATGAACCTAGATATGAAAAACCTGAAACTTGTTTATTTCATTAATTTGAAAAACTACTGGAGCTCAAGGGAATGTTGAAGAGACTGAAAAATAAAAATAAAAATTGCTTTCATTTAGTATCTCCAATGCAAATATTATTTATAGACTGCTCAAGGGAATGTTGAAGAGACTGAAAAATAAAAATAAATATTGCATTCATTTAGTATCTCCAATGCAAGTATTATTTATAGATTATTGAAAAGGAATTGTTACACTTTTATTAACGCACATGCACATGGGTATTTTTTTTTGACAAGACAAATAATAGGTTTATGGAAACAGAATGAACGCTTTTCCCAAATACACATGTCAATGGAAAAGTAAAGAGAATTAGTAAATCATCATTTCAGATAATTATTGTTCTACAGCTTATTTTTCAAATTGTGTCTTTTTTTAAATTTTTTATTCTTGGTTATTCAAAACATTACATAGTTCTTGATATATCATATTTCACACTTTGATTCAAGTGGGTTATAAACTCCCATTTTTACCCCATATACAGATTGCAGAATCACATCAGTTACACATCCATTGATTTACATATTGCCATACTAGTGTCTGTTGTATTCTGCTGCCTTTCCTATCCTCTACTATCCCCCCTCCCCTCCCCTCCCCTCCCCTCTTTTCTCTCTACCCCCTCTACTGTCATTCATTTCTCCCCCTTGTATTATTTTTCCCTTTCCCCTCACTTCCTCTTGTATGTACTTTTGTATAATCCTGAGGGTCTCCTTCCATTTCCAAGCAATTTCCCTTCTCTCTCCCTTTCCCTCCCACCTCTCATCCCTGTTTAATGTTAATCTTCTTCTCATGCTCTTCGTCCCTACTCTGTTCTTAGTTACTCTCCTTATATCAAAGAAGACATTTGGCATTTGTTTTTTAGGGATTGGCTAGCTTCACTTAGCATAATCTGCTCTAATGCCATCCATTTCCCTGCAAATTCTATGATTTTGTCATTTTTTAATGCAGAGTAATACTCCATTGTGTATAAATGCCACATTTTTTTTATCCATTCGTCTATTGAAGGGCATCTGGGGTGGTTCCACAGTCTTGCTATTGTGAACTGTGCTGCTATGAACATCGATGTAGCAGTGTCCCTGTAGCATGCTCTTTTTAGGTCTTTAGGGAATAGACCAAGAAGGGCAATAGCTGGGTCAAATGGTGGCTCCATTCCCAGCTTTCCAAGAAATCTCCATACTGCTTTCCAAATTGGCTGCACCAATCTGCAGTCCCACCAGCAATGTACAAGTGTACCCTTTTCCCCACATCCTTGCCAGCACTTGTTGTTGTTTGACTTCATAATGGCTGCCAATCTTACTGGAGTGAGATGGTATCTTAGGGTGGTTTTGATTTGCATTTCTCTGACAGCTAGAGATGTTGAGCATTTTTCCATGTACTTGTTGATTGACTGTATGTCCTCCTCTGAGAAGTGTCTGTTCAGGTCCTTGGCCCATTTGTTGATTGGGTTGTTTGTTCTCTTATTGTCTAATTTTTTGAGTTCTTTGTATACTCTGGATATTAGGGCTCTATCTGAAGTGTGAGGAGTAAAGATTTGTTCCCAGGGTGTAGGCTCCCTATTTACCTCTCTTATTGTTTCTTTTGCTGAGAAAAAACTTTTTAGTTTGAGTAAGTCCCATTTGTTGATTCTAGTTATTAACTTTTGTGCTATGGGTGTCCTATTGAGGAATTTGGAGCCTGACCCCACCGACTGTAGATCGTAGCCAACTTTTTCTTCTATCAGACGGCGTGTCTCTGATTTGATATCAAGCTCCTTGATCCATTTTGAATTCACTTTTGTGCATGGCGAGAGAAAGGGATTCAGTTTCATTTTGTTGCATATGGATTTCCAGTTTTCCCAGCACCATTTGTTGAAGATGCTATCCTTCCTCCATTGCATGCTTTTAGCCCCTTTATCAAATATAAGATAGTTGTAGTTTTGTGGATTGGTTTCTGTGTCCTCTATTCTGCACCATTGGTCCACCCTCCTGTTTTGGTACCAGTACCATGCTGTTTTTGTTACTGTTGCTCTGTAGTATAGTTTGAAGTCTGGTATCCCTATACCGCCTGATTCACACTTCCTGCTTAGCATTGTTTTTGCTATTCTGGGTCTTTTATTTTTCCATATGAATTTCATGATTGCTTTTTCTATTTTTACAAGAAATGCCATTGGGATTCTGATTGGCATTGCATGAAACCTATAGAGAACTTTTGGTAATATCGCCATTTTGATGATGTTAGTTCTGCCTATCCATGAACAGGGTATATTTTTCCGTCTTCTAAGATCTTCTTCTATTTCTCTCTTTAGGATTCTGTAGTTTTCATTGTATAAGTCTTTCACTTCTTTTGTTTGGTTGATTATCAAGTATTTTATTTTTTTTGAGGATATTGTAAATGGAGTGGTTGTCCTCATTTCCATTTCAGAGGATTTGTCACTGATATACAGGAATGCCTTTGATTTATGCATGTTGATTTTATATCCTGCCACTTTGCTGAATTCATTTATTAGCTCTAATAATTTCTTTGTAGACCCTTTTGGGTCTGCTAGGTATAGAATCAAGTCATCAGCAAATAGTGATAATTTAAGTTGTTCTTTTCCTATTTTTATGCCTTTAATTTCTTTCGTCTGTCTAATTGCTCTCGCCAGTGTTTCGAGAACTATGTTGAACAGAAGTGGTGAGAGAGGGCATCCCTGTCTTGTTCCAGATTTTAGAGGGAATGCATTCAATTTTTCTCCATTCAGAATGATGCTAGCCTGAGACTTAGCATAGATTGCTTTTACAATATTGAGGTATGTTCCTGTTATCCCTAGTTTTTCTAGAGTTTTGAACATAAAGGGATGCTGTACTTTGTCGAATGCTTTTTCCGCATCTATCAAGATGATCATATGGTTCTTATTTTTAAGTCTATTGATGTGGTGAATAACATTTATTGATTTCCGTATATTGAACCAGCCTTGCATCCCAGGGATGAATCCTACTTGATCATGGTGCACAATTTTGTTGATGTTTTTGTATCCGATTCGCCAGAATTTTATTGAGGATTTTTGCATCTAGGTTCATTAGAGATATTGGTCTGTAGTTTTCTTTCTTTGAAGTGTCTTTGTCTGGTTTAGGTATCAAGGTGATGTTGGCCTCGTAGAATGAATTTGGAAGTTCTCCCTCTTTTTCTATTTCCTGAAGTAGCTTGAAAAGTATTAGTATTAGTTCCTCTTTAAAGGTTTTGTAAAACTCTGCTGTATACCCATCCGGTCCTGGGCTTTTCTTAGTTGGTAGTCTTTTTATGGTTTCTTCTATTTCCTCAATTGATATTGGTCTGTTTAGGTTGTCTATATCCTCCTGACTCAATCTGGTCAGATCATATGACTTAAGAAATTTATCTATGCCTTCACTATCTTCTGATTTATTGGAGTATAAGGATTCAAAATAGTTTTTGATTATCTTATGTATTTCTGAAGTGTCTGTTTTGATATTGTCTTTTTCATCCCGTATGGTAGTAATTTGAGTTCTCTCTCTTCTTCTCTTCGTTAGCATGGCTAAGGGTCTGTTGATTTTATTTATTTTTTCAAAGAACCAACTTTTAGTTTTGTCAATTTTTTCAATTGTTTCTTTTGTTTCGATTTCATTAATTTCAGCTCTGATTTTCTTTGTTTCTTGCCTTTTACTTCTTTTGCTGTTGTTTTGTTCTTCTTTTTCTAGGATTTTGAGATGAAGTATGAGATCATTTATTTGTTGGTTTTTTTCTTTTTTTAAAGAATGAACTCCAAGCAATGAATTTTCCTCTCAGAACTGCTTTCAATGTGTCCCATAGATTCCGATATGTTGTGTCTGTGTTTTCATGTATCTCTAAGAATTTTTTAATTTCCTCCTTGATGACTTCTATAACCCATTGATCATTCAGTAACCTATTGTTCATTCTCCAAGTGATGCATGATTTTTCCTTCCTTCTTTTATCGTTGATTTTCAGTTTCCTTCCATTATGATCAGATAATATGCATGGTATTATCTCTACTCCTTTATATTGTCTGAGAGTTGCCCTGTGACATAATATATGATCTATTTTTGAGAAGGATCCATGTGCTGCTGAGAAAAAAAGTATAACTGCTTGATGTTGGGTGGTATATTCTATATATGTCAATTAAGTCTAGGTTATTAATTGTGTTATTGAGTTCTATAGTTTCCTTATTCAACTTTTGTTTGGAAGATCTGTCCAGTGGCGAGAGAGGTGTGTTGAAGTCTCCCATGATTATTGTATGGTGGTCTATTAGACTCTTGAACTTGAGAAGAGTTTGTTTGATGAACATAGCTGCATCATTGTTTGGGGCATATATATTTATGATTGTTATGTCTTGTTGGTGTATGGTTCCCTTGAGCAGTATGTAGTGTCCCTCTTTATCCCTTTGATTAACTTTGGCTTGAAATCTATTTTATTTGATATGAGTGTGGACACTCCTGCTTGTTTCCAAAGTCCATATGAGTGATATGATTTTTCCCAACCTTTCACCTTCAGCCTATGTATGTCTTTTCCTATCAAATGGGTCTCCTGTAGGCAGCATATTGTTGGGTCTTGTTTTGTGATCCATTCTACTAGCCTGTGTCTCTTAATTTGTGAGTTTAAGCCATTAACATTTAGGGTTATCATTGAGATATGGGTTGTTCTTCCAGCCATATTTGTTTATTTCTGTTGCTAAACATGGTTTGTTTTCCTCTTTGATTATCCCCCCCCCCCTTTACTGTCCTACCTCCCACTGTTGGTTTTCATTGTTATTTTCCATTTCCTCTTCTTGTAATGTTTTGCCGAGGATGTTTTGAAGAGATGGATTTCTAGCTGCAAATTCTTTTAACTTTTGTTTATCGTGGAAGGTTTTAATTTTATCTTCCATCCTGAAGCTTAATTTCACTGGATACAGAATTCTTGGTTGGAACCCATTTTCTTTCAGTGTTTGAAATATGTTATTCCAGGATCTTCTAGCTTTCATAGTCTGTGTTGAAAGATCAGCTGTTATCCTGATTGGCTTACCCCTAAATGTAATCTGTTTCCTTTCTCTTGTAGCTTTTAAAATTCTCTCCTTATTCTGTATGTTGGGCATCTTCATTACAAAGTGTCTAGGTGTGGATCTCTTATGATTTTTCACATTCCGCGTCCTGTAGGCTTCTAGGATTTGGGATTCTGTCTCATTCTTCAAGTCTGGGAAGTTTTCTTGTATTATTTCATTGAATAGACTGCTCATTCCTTTGGTTTGGAGCTCTGTACCTTCCTGTATCTCAATGACTCTTACGTTTGGTTTCTTTATGTTATCCCGTATTTCTTGCATGTTCTGCTCATGGTTTGTTAACAGTCTTGCTGAGCTGTCTATGTTCTTTTCAAGTTGAAATACTTTGTCTTCATTGTCTGATGTTCTATCTTCTAAGTGTTCTACTCTGCTGGTAGTATTCTCAATTGAGTTTTTAAGTTGGTTTATTGCTTCCTGCATTTCTAGGATTTCTGTTTGTTTGTTTTTTATAACCTCTATCTCCCTGTATAGTTGATCTTTTGCTTCCTGGATTTGTTTGTGTAATTCATTGTCGAAGTGATTTTTCATTGTCTGATTTTGCTGTCTAATGTCTTCCTTGAGACTCCAGATCATCTGAAGCATGTATATCCTGAATTCTTTATCTGACATTCCATCTGCTGCAGCTGTTACCTCTTCTAAAGTTGAGTTGAACTGCATTGCTTATGGTCCTTTCTTTCCTTGTCTTTTCATACTGCTTGCGTTTCTTTCTGCTTGGTGAAACTGTTGTGTTTTTGAAAATTTTTCCCCCTATATATTTATATTGCTCTTGTATAGTTGAAAAGTCTCGCTTGCAGGGTCAGGCGGCGGTCTGCCTACCTTGCAGGCACGGGCGTCGGCTCTCCTCTGCCCCTCCTCCAATTGGTGTGAGGTGTCTACCACGCCCGCGGACCCCTGGGGCTGTTCTGCCGGTCGGTCTCAGGTCTGCCTACCTTGCAGGTGCGGGCGAAAGCTCTACTCTGCCCCTCCTCCAATTGGTGTGACTTGTCTACCACACCCGCGGACCGCTGGGCCTGTTCCGGGTGCGGGCGAAGGCTCTGCTCTGCTCCTACTCCAATTGGGGTGATGTGCCTACCACCCTGGCCGGCCCCTGGGCGTGTTCCACCGGTCTGTCGCAGGTCTGACTACCTTGCAGGCATGGGCGGCGGCCCTGCCCTGCCCCTCCTACCACGCCTGCGGACCGCTGGGCCTGTCCTGCTGGTCAGTCGCAGGTCTGCCTACCTTGTGGGCGCGGGTGGCGGCTCTGCTCTGCCCCTACACCAATTGGGGTTACGTGACTACCACGCTGGTGGGCTGCTGGGCCTGTTCCGGGCACGGGCAGCGGCTCTGCTCTGCCCCTCTGGCTTGATGACAAAGTGAGAGAGTCTAGGGTGTTTGTGACTCACTTTCTTTACCAGGAGACCAACTGTTTTTGTCGCCACTGGTATTGATGAAGTTCTTTCCTCCGCTGCTTTCTGATGACATCAGATCTCTGCCATGTTGGTATCCCATGCGAACAGCAGCATTTCGTTCCCTGTTCTATGGCTGAATCGGTATTTTTTTAATATAGACAAATTTTAAGTTTCTTTGTGTTGTTATTTTGACTTTTTAGGCCTTACAACTATTGAGACAAAGATGTACTTTATGTTTAGTTGAATACAATATGCATCTTTGTGGAAGGTGAGAGTCATTTTTAAATAGTCACTAAATTATTTGAAAGAAACTCTTTTAAGTTTTATTGAATACATTAAAATTTCAGATTGAGTACTTACTATATGCCACACGCTAGCCACTGTGCCAAAATGGTAATGATGAGAGACAAATGCTTGTTCAAGAATTTTATTTAATCTTACAGGAATATGTGTAAAAATAACAAGGAAAATTTTATGGAGATGAATGTTTCTATTCTCATGTATTACATGTTAAAAAATCATATTTTGATTCAGGTTCTGTGGAAATGTTCTTTCTGTATTTTAGTGTATGAATTCTGAAAATTGTAAAGACTTATAAAGATCTTTCCTTCTGATGTTATTCTTCAGAGATTGTAAAAAACTGATTATTCAGACTTACATTTTTCACAGTGGAAGATGAGGTAATTTGGACTAAAGTTCATATTGACGACAACTTAAGAAGCCTGATAAAGTTAAAAAAAAATTTCCTGAAAGCACTGCAGAGCTAACAAAGCTGTGAAAAGTCACAATGTCAAGAATTTAAAAGTAGAAATCTAAAGATGGTTGGTTAGTCTTCAGTTCCATTTTCTCCCAAATAGCAGGGGTGGATTCTTAAAGAGGAAGCTCGCTATTTGAGAAATTGAGCAGTGCTTTTGAAGTCCTCTCAAGGTCAAGGGGAAAACATGAGTAAACAACAACTAGTTTGTGGGAAATTTATAGATTTAAACTGGTATCTCAAAGAAGAACATCTCAAATTCAATTATCTAAGCGTCTTTATCAATAAGCTTTAAAAGGAATAAACAAAACCTACTTTTAAAAAATTTTAGAATTTTAAAATATAGGCAAAATGGATAAATCTAGGGAAAAAAACATCAAATTTGACAAAAGTTGGAATAGAATAATTGAATAATTTTATGATTATTAAAGAGTTGGATATGTATTGTAAAATATTCCCCACTAAATATCCCAGTTACACAGAACATGACCAATGAAACCAACCAAATATTTAAAAAAAATAAATAATGCCTGTCTTATGCAATTGTTTCCAAGTAAAATAAAATAGGAATAGGCCTCAATAACATATTCTAGCATGGATATTATCAAATACATATAACAAAATGTGTGTGTGTGTGTGTGTGTGTGTATATATATATATATATATATATATACACACGTACTTATATGTGTATGTATATATACACACAAACACATGTACATACATACCTTTATATATATATATATGTATATATATATATATATATATATATATATATATATATATATATATATAATGTACATTACATATATATGTGTGTATATATAGGTGTGTGCATGTATATGTACACATATAGATGATTTAGAGAATTCTACCAATTCAAAAAAGTAGTAATTCACTTGCTTAGTTATGTGTTCTGCTTGTTGTACTTACAGAAATCCATAGCAAAGCTCTTGTTTGTTCTGGCATAATTATGTCACTGAGAAAAGACAAGGCTACTTGCCTGGTGGTAACTTAACTGTTTCAGATCAATAGAGGTTATTTAGAAAATTGTCTCTTTCAATGAACTAAATGAACCAAATGGATTTGCATAGCCTTCCATGACAAATGTATGTGATAAATCTATCCCTGCATTTAGGATAGAATGGTAGAGATTGACTCATTTGAAGAATGTCTTTATGACTGGTAGAACTTAAGAGTTACATACTAGAATATCTGGCGGAAGAAATTTTTTTTTCTCTCTCTCTCTCTGTCACTTTCTCTCTCTCTCTCTCTTTTTTGTGGTGCTGGGGGTTGAACCTGGGCCCTTGTGCCTGGTAGGCACACACTCTACCAACTGATCTATATTCCCAGCCCTGGCAGAAGAAATTTCTAAACAAAATATTGAAGGAGCTTCTTGAGACAAACAGCTTAAATAAGAAATCTGTATTTAAAAGGGAGAGAGGAAATATTTGGAAAATTTGCAACATTGCCACGTGAAGAATGAAGAGACCTCTTTAGGGAAGCAAACCAAGAGTGTGGCCAACTGCATGTATGCTAAAGATATTAGCATTGTTTACATAGATTAGTACAGACAGAAATCAGATGCTATTTATCAAAAAGAAAGAAAGAAAGGGAGGGAGGGAGGGAGGGAGGGAGTGAAAGGAAAGGGAAGGAAGGAAGGAAGGAAGGAAGGAAGGAAGGAAAGAAAGAAAGAAGGAAGGAAGGAAGGAAGGAAGGAAGGAAGGAAGGAAGGAAGGAAGGAAGGAAGAGGATTTCCAAAAGCATTTCAGTGATTTTGAAGTCAGCCTAAGACCTTGGGCACAGGGTTTCTGGACAAGTACATTCAAGAACTCAGCTTCTCCTGCTGTGCACAGTCCCAGGTCTCTACTCCCTACATTCTGGAACAATCCTCCACAGCCACACTAGATTGGCCCAGCTGCAACTTGAGCCACCCCTGGGAAGGACATATTTGGTGGACTTTTGCAGTATTCAGGTGGTGTTACTTCTGTAGGCTCATAGAGATTGCAAGCAGTAGCGTCGTACAGGTCCCTTTCTGAGGACCTTTCAGAGATTTGCCACAAGAGTGGAGCTGCTACAGTGAGTCATAGAAACAAGGCTCAAACTGTCTTCACTAGGGTAACTCCTAATGGATACGTGGGCGTGGAGCTACCTCCAATGCTTCACAATCTACCAGTGTGGAACTCTAACCTGGGAAAGCTGCTTGTTGTAGACTCCAACCAATGAGAGGCGAGGCATGACCTATTCGGAGCAAAACTGTAGGGATGGGGCTACCCAAGACCTAGGGACCACCCAGCATGTCTAGGATTCTATATGTGGAGTTACACAAGGTTATTCTGGCATCTTAAGATTTAATATTGTTTTCCTTCTTGGGTTTTGAACTTAGGTAGAAAAGTTATCATCTTCTTCTTACCTAGTTCTTTGGAAATGGGAATATCTATACTGTGCCTGTCCTAAAACTGTATTTTAGAGGTATAGAGCTTAAATTCCTAGGTTATCAATTGAAGGGAAGCTGGCTTCAGCATGAGTTATGCCTTGAGTATCATTCATGTAAGTGAGAGTCTAGACTTTGAATTCATACATTGTGCTGTAATAGGTTTAAATTTTGAGGACAATTGGGATAAAATTAGTGTTCTGTATATATAAAAAGAACATGAGTTTGGGGGGCTGTAGTGGAATCCAATGGTTTTAAAGAGTTCTCCAAAAAGTATGTGTTGGCAACAATTGCCAATGCAACAGTGCTAGGAGGCAGACTCTTTGAGTGATGATTCACTCATAAGGGATCCACCTTTCTGAATAGATTAATGCCTATTATAACTGACTTAAGGCTGTGAGGTTGATATTTCTGTGACTCAATATCTGTTTCTGTCTCTCTTTTTCTCTTATCTTTCTTCCTTCCATTATGGGATGATATAGCATGGAAGCCCTCACCAGATGCAAATCTCCTCACCTTTAGACTTTCCAGCTCATAGAATTGCAAGAAATGTGTTCCCTTCATAAATTACCCAGTCTGCAGTATTCTGTTATAGCAACGCAAAGTGCACTAAGACAACTTCCAATTATTTTTATCTTTAACTGGCTTTAGAGACAATTTATTTGGTTACTAAATAAATGCACCCCTATACTATTCAGCAGATTATCAAATAATTTTATTTAAGAAATTATGGAAATTAAGATAATTTAAAATTTATAGATTGAGACTAAGATTTCAAATGCCTTGATATGTATTAACCTTAATATTTAAGAATTCAGTAAGTATTAAATAAAACTTCTAATAACTATATATACACTCATATTCTTTTTAAAGAATTCTACGTATTTCCTGAGTCCTCTTCACAAGAGTTAATACAGTGGGAACAGCCACTGTAGAAGGAGTGGGAAGCCAATGACATAGAGTAGTCCAAAATATCAGTTAAAGGATATTGTGGCCAAATTGACACTGCTGAGAAGTTAAACCTTTGCAGTTAGCTCAGATGCTGCACCACACTATATGCAAGAAATGAGTGCAAGCAAGGTGTGGTGGTATACACCTATAATCTCAGTAGCCCAGGAGGCTGAGGCTGGAAGATCAGAAGTTTAAGGCCAACCTCAAGAACTTTGCTAGGCCCTAAGCAACTTAAGAGAGAATGTCTGAAAAATATATTTTTTTAAAAGGCTGGGTTTTTGGCTTAGTGGTTAAGTATCCCTGAGTTGAGTCCCCACTATCAAAGAGAGAGAGAGAGAGAGAGGAAGAAGATGGCAAAACTAAATATAGATGAACAATGTCCTCTCCTGACTTTTTGAAGCACTGACCATAAAAGTTCCAGACCATAAAGAAGCAAAGCAATTTTGAAGGATGCCAGCAAAAGACAAACAATACCTTTCAGTCCAGAGACATTTTGCCTTTACCTTCTACCAAAAACTCTGAATAAACATACATTTAATTGTGTATGTGGAAGCCATAAAACATTAAGGAGAAGAAATTAGAATAAAATTTGCAGTCATCTTTAATGTTCAGAGCATTTATGGCTTAACTTCTTTCAAATATTTTGTTACTCGGGTTGTTTAGTTTGTTAAGACATTAGGATTCGATAGATATTAATGACCCATACTTCGTTTTGATTAATACCTTTGCTCAAAAATGCTGCATCTTCTTAACTAAAGACTAAACTGCCATCCCTTCCATATTTGCTTCCCTCATTCTCATATTGGATTTCCATATAATATTTACTAATTTTTGTTCCAAAATGTGAAGCCAAAACGTGACTTCATGGGTGGAGGATTGTTTGAGGAACACACAGGAAGTTTACTGAGAGCAGAAGCAGAGATGCAGTAACAGCAAGATCCAGGAAATTAGGATACTTGAGATCATTGATATGATGTGAGTTATCTTGGATTTTAAATCAGGCAGACCTCAAACCTCTCAATATCCATGGTTTTATTGTTTGGAGCAAAAGCTGTAGTACTGAATACAAGTGATTTATCAATTCTAAGAAAGATACAACACAAAATAAACTGGCATTAATGGTACATTTGTTCTTACACTAAAACCTCTCCTGGTGGTGGTGTATAATTATTTTTACATACTGTTGAATTGGATTTGCAAACACTTCTCTAGAAATACTTCTTTCCATGTTTGCAAAAGATAATGATGTGTAGTTATTTTATAAATTAATGTCTTTATAATGTTTTGGCCTTAGGATAATGCTGATTTCATAGAATCAGGAAGTATTCCTTTCCCTCATTTTGAAGGGATGATAATGGTTGATAAAATTTTCTTTTCTTTTTTGTAATACTGGAAATTAAACCTTGGGGTGCTCTATCTACTACTGTACAATATTCCTAGCCCATTTTTATTTTTAGTTTTGAGACAGGAACTTTCAATTTTGCAAAGGCTGGTCTCAAACTTTTGTTTCTCCTGCCTCAGCCTCCCAAGTAGCTGGAATTACAGGTGTGTAATCCAGCAGCATAATTTCTTCTTAATGCATAATACAACTTACTAATGAAATTTTTGGGTGCTTTCTGCTTTGGAAAATTATTAATTATTGATTCAACATGTTTAACAAATAATTATCTATTCAGATTTCCTATTTCTTGTATAAGTTTTGGCAAGCTGTGTCTTTTAAGAAATTGGTGCAATTATCTAGTTTATCAAAGGTATGCTATGTCAAAGCCCATTGAGGGTGATGTATAAAGTTGTGAGAAGGAATTGAAATTGCAGTGGAGAGCCTAGGAAGTTGTGGATGCCAGGAATGTGGAATGTCTACCAAAGAATGCTATAGATAGTACCAGAGTCAGCCCAAGTGAATGCCCTATGGGTCACATCTGGCAAGGCCTTAGGGGTGGGACTGCCCAAGACTTTTAGTGTTTACATCAACCTGTGCTCTGGATAGCAGACAAATATCTCCGGGTTTTAATGTTTGCCTTCTTGGATTTTGTTCTTGCTTTGTTCCAGTCTTTTCTTGGTATTGTCCTATTCCTCCTTTTTGGAATGGAAATATTTATGCTGTATAACCGTATGTTGGAAGTATGTTATTTGCTTTTGACTTCCACAGAGCCTCATGGCTAAGTTTGCCTTGTGTCTCAGAGTAGACTTTGGACTTGGATATTTGAGCAATGCTAAAACTGTTCAGTTTATGAGGACTCATGGAGATGGAGTGAATGCATCTTGTGCTGTTAAATGAGCATGATCATTTTGGGGTAAGGAACAGAAAGCTGTGGTTTGGAATTGGAATGTCTCCTAAAGGCTCATGTGTTGAAGGCTTGGGCCCCAACTGGTGGCACTAAAGGAAGGTAGTGGAAAAATTATGAAGTTGGGCCAGTTGGAGGAAGTAGGTCATTAGGGGTATGCCTTTGAATAGTATATATTATCCCCGTCCATTTCATTCTCTCTCTGTTTCCTGGACACTAAGAGGTGGTGGCTTTCTTCCTTTACACACTTTTGCTTTGATATTCTGCATTGCCACAAGGTCATAGCAATTGAGTAAAACGACCATAAGGTGCAATTTTTGAAACCATGAACCAAAATAAAACTTTTTTTTTCTGTATGTTGATGGTCTCAGGTGTTTTGTCAGAGTGACAAAGAGATAAGTAAGAGCATGTGATAATTGAAAATATTTATGGGAAATAATGTGACAACTTAAAACATATATACAATATGTACCAATCAAATCAGGATACTTAGCATTTTAACAGTATGTACATCATGTGCTTTGATGCTTTGTTGTTATGGAATACACATCAAAGATTGTAAAGTGTTCTTGAAGTATTGACCCTTTTATCATTATGCAATGCTCCTATTTATACCTGATTGCTTTCCTTGTACTGAATTTTGTTGTCTGTGAAATTAATGTAGCTACTTCCAAAAAAGTAAATATTTCCTCCTCAAAGTTGTTTTTGTCTGGCATTTTGGTCTGAGCAATGATATGATGATTAACAGAGATGAGAACTTATGTTTTTGTAACATGAATATGGTCAATATCTTGAGATGGCCCAAATGAATCCTACCTCCTGTATTTGTGATTTTGTATAATTTCTTTTCCTCTAGTGAGGCTGATTTTTTTAAAAAATTTTTTATGTGAGGCAGATTTTTTGACTTGGTTGTAACAAACACAATATGGAAAAAAGAAAGAGTTGTCATTTCTGAAAATAGGTTATAAAAGATTGCAGTCTACATTGAGTGTCTGCTCCTATGATCTCAGTCACTTGCTCTGAGGAAATCCAGCTTGCATGTTTGAGGAATTCATATGGAGAACTGATATTTTCAGGCCAGAGCCAGTGAGAACCTGGTACCTGCTATCAACCACATGCATGAGTTTTGAAGGACTCATTTCTCCAGTGAACTCAATATGATTACAACGTTAATATACAAATTTTTGAGGGATACTAATCCAGAATCATGAAACAGAGGAGCACATTTTTTTTGACCCAAAAGAACTATGAGATAATAAATGATTTGTTTAAAACCATGAAGATTTGAGAAATTGTACAGTAGCTCTCAAATACAATGGGAAACAGTGGATTGGGGAGGGTGGCTAGTGAGAGATTTTCTGTCATCAGAAGTCAGAATAAGGAAGGAAAATTAAAACAAACAAACAAAAACAAACATGATTCAGAGACAGCCACAGGATAGAAAATCACTAAGGAAACATATATTTATTTCACCTAATTCTAATATTTTTCTTATTCTACCATTTCTTAGCTGCCAAGATCTTAAAATGATACCTTTCAGGTTCTCTTTCTCCAACCACTTACTTAGTTGTAAATGTAATAGAGACACAGGGATACTGGGATTTGAGCCTGAATCATAATAAATGACTCTATACATAAAAACAGAAACAAAACAAATTTCTTTTCAGAGTTGAGGAAGCAACAAACATTTATCAGATAAGCCAATAAATAGTAATTTACTTTCACATAGAAAAAACTGGTCTGCCTAGGCTAGGTTTCTGATAACATTACACAGCTCTGACTCACAAAGAGGTATTGTCATGGGATCAGGAGTAATTATAGCTGTTGATACCAGAAAGAACTAACTGAGAAATTTCAGTTGGACTTCAAATGTTGATATAAACCTGTTTTATTTATTTATTTTTTGTAAGTAAGAGAATGGTTTTATGCTTTGCCAAGATTACTGTTTAAAAAGTTAGGTGTTTTAAAATATTGATGTGTGTATAGTGCAAGAGCATTCAATTATGAAGCTGAAATTGTATTACTTAGTTCATTATGCTAGAAAAATTTGAAAGTTGAATTAGATATTATAAAAAAAATACTAGATGTACTATGTATTCAACACACTTTGATATACTTCAAGTATATGAAGAGAAAAAAAAATCATTTTAATTTTCTGTCTCCAAAACACAATTTTATTCTTTGGCTAGTTCTGCAGAGTAGAAATAATTTTGACATTTGTATGTCCTAGATGGAGTTTAATATATGAATAAAAGTTCTTGTGGGAAATGTATTTGTAGATTTAAAAATTTATTTTGAAGTTTCAAAGAATGAAAACTGCTTTTTCTTTTAGACCAAGTTAATCCTTGTCTTAATGTGAAATGCATTTAGTATTTCACTATTAGAAAATGATTATGGATTTATATATGAAAATTGTATGTGTGTGTATATTTGTAATATACATTATTGCTATGTGATACTGAAGGCAATTTTACAACCAATAAAAAGACTAAATGAGCAGAATAGAAACTTCTCAAATTATCAATATAGACTTTTCTATGGTATTACTTGTTAACACAGAAATAACATGCTATTATGCATACAAAACCTTTTATATCATAGGTCAATAACAATGGAGACTGTGAGATTGCTGCACTGTCATCATAGTGGCAAGTTTTATTGAAAGTTTTGAACAAAATTATCTGTAGATCTTTCTTAGAATTTTGATAGTATTTATTTATAGGCTCTTTTCTGGCAACTCTTAAAGCAGCAATTCTTGTAAATGGTTAAATATAATTTTTTATGTAAAGAAAAATAAAGGTCTTGTCTGTATTAACAATCTTGTAAGTAATTTAATTTTTAATAATAATTTTATAACCTTTATTGTGTGCAACTTTATTTTTAAAATTGCACACTTGCACAAATACATACGTACGTGTGTGTGTGTGTGTGTGTGTGTGTATTGCTGGGGATCAAAGTATTTAGTATTTCACTATTAGAAAATGATTATGGATTTAGTATGATACCCCAAGGCCTACCTTTCAGATTTCCTGTATCTGGCTATGTATTGGTTAATATTAGGAATAGTATATCAATTTTACTTAGGATTATATAATGATTGATGCTATATAATAAATATTTCAATTTATTTGTTCTTTATATGACCAGAAATTTGTGCATAGGGGTTTAAATTTAAAATAATTTAAAAAAAAAATCTTATTTTACTTATTTCTTTTTATTTGGTGCTGAGGATCGAACCCAGGGCCTTGCACATACTCAGCGCTCTACCACTGAGCCACAACCCTAGTCCTAAAATATTTTTTTACTGAAATAAATCTTGGGGAATTATAGCAGAGAAAATATAAATACCAATTTTGTTAATCTGCATTATTTACTGTGCATTTAATGTTTAGATTTTTTTTTTTTTTTTTTTTTTTTTTTTTTTAGTACTGGGGATTGAACTCAGGGGTACTTGACAACTGAGCCACACCCCCAGCCCTATTTTGTATTTTATTTAGAGACAGGGTCTCACTGAGTTGCCTTAGTGCCTCCTTTTTGCTGAGGCTGGCTTTGAACTTGCAATGCTCCTGCCTCAGCCTCCCAAGCTGCTGGGATTACAGAGTGTGCCACTGTACCTGCCTTAATGTTTAGAATATTTTTAAACTGAAAATATATATTACATAAAATTTAATCTATTTCATGTATTTCTATTATGTACTTAAAATAATTAGAATTTTGTTTGGTTATTATAATCATAATTTTAGGTATTTCAGTATTATTATCTATCAAGAAGTTAACAGTGTTAAAATCTGTCAAAAATAACTAAATACATCAACTAGTTATTGGATTAAAAATCTAACTTTAAATACCAAATAATTGACACCTTGTTAATAATATTTTTCTCTTTCTGTGCCTGTGTAGTCCAAATCTCTTGCTTACTTGGTTGGCAGTTTCCAGTCCTACTATACCAATCCTTGATGCAAAATCCCATAATTGGTTTTTATTTCTTGGTTTCAGGATACCTTACTTCTGTTTTGAAATTTGGTGAGAACAGCTATACAGTGTCTCTTTAAATAAGAATAAACAGGTGTAATAAGTTTTATTGAAAGTTTTGAACAAAATTATCTGTAGATCTTTCTTACAAACTTTTTCATTAATGCCTTTTCTATCTTCATCATCTGTTTCCATAGATATTTGCTAACTTATTGTTACAATCAAAGTAATTATTGTAGTTATCACCTTTTTTATCACTAACTACTTTATCTTGAAGTTAAAAATACATAACTCATGCTGGGTACCATGGTGCATGTCTGTAATCCCAGTGGCTTAGAAGGCTGAGACCGGAGGATTGTGAGTTCAAAGTTAG
This sequence comes from Marmota monax, assembly GCF_021218885.2. NCBI lineage: Eukaryota > Metazoa > Chordata > Mammalia > Rodentia > Sciuridae > Marmota > Marmota monax. The sequence goes on along the minus strand of NW_026695246.1, from coordinate 101,797 downwards.
CCCCAGCAATTTAGAGAAGCCCTAAGCAATTAAATGGAGCACTTCTCCTAAATAATAATAATTATATATGATATATATAATATATTATGTGTGTATTTGTATACATAGAGAGAGAGAGGGGGAGGAGGGAGGGAGAACAGAGGCAGCTAGGGATGTGGCTCAGTAGTTAAACACCCTTAATTCAATCCCTAGTACCCCCCAAATATATATATATATATATATATATATATATATATATATATATATATATATATATATATATATAATATGTAAATATTAAATATATGATAAATATCAAAACAACCACAAATTACTATTAAAAGTTATAGCATTATCTCTACTAGTAAATCAGCTCCTAGTATAACCTCAAGCTAGGATTTAATTCTGCTTTAGATTTTTTGGTTCCTATTGTGTTTCTTTCTTTTTTCCCAGTCAATTCTCAAGAATGTTTCTTTCTTTGAAGTGTTATTAGACACAAGGACTACTTATCCAGGAGAGAGTCTGTAAGTAGAAACATTTGAATCCATTTTTATGATTATATTTTAATAACTATTGAGAACCTATGGCATACCAAAAATCTATTAAATGCTTTCTTATGCTATAAGTAGGGAGTATATTATAATCTCTTATTTTTCTTCATTATTTTATTATTAATTAATATACTACATTATTAAAAATTTAGTTGATAAAACTATTCTTATATTTATTCTCCTGTTTAAATATAGCTCAGAGGAATTCCTATACATAAAGAGAAACAAACTTCTGAAATTTAAGTGAAATGTGTAGTTCACTGTATTAGTTAGGCTTCTCCAGATGACAGAATAAAAGAGAGAGGAGAGAGAGAGAGAGGGAGAGAGAGAGAGAGAGAGAGAGAGAGAGAGAGAGGGGAATAAACTTATGAGAGGGAATTTATTAGGGAAATCAATTTACATGGTTATGGAGAAGTTCTTGGGCATCTTGTCTTCTAGCTGGAGACCCAGGAATTCCTGTAGCATGGCTCAGTCCAAATCCAAAGAGCAGAGAAATGGGGAGGGAGCTTCAGTCCAGGGGCACTGAGGTAGGTTCCAGAGTCCAAATCTTGAGAGCCTGAGACTCTGATGTTCAAGGACAAGAGAAGAACAATATTTTCCAATACTGGAGAATGAGAAAGAGAGCCGTTTCCTCTGTTTTGTTCTGTTGAACCACCAGCCAACAAGCTAGTAAGTATCACCACTGAGGACAAATATTCTCCATTTAGTCCTCTCAGACTCATGCGGTAACCTCTTCTGGAAATACCCTTACAGAAAAAACAACAATAATGTTCTACTTGTTCTCTAAGAATTTCTGAATCCAGTTAAGTCAACACCCTATCATATTCATCTTAAAAATATGTTTTACTGCCAAATAGCATCATCTGAAAATTAATTGCTTTTCTGCTCTTTATGACTATGTTCTAGTTGCAAAAGGAACATTTAAAAATATTCTGTGAATAGGTTGACCCATCTGCAAAAATTATAGAAAAGAACTTACATAATCAGTTATTATAATCTCTCACTATAACTGACTAATAAACTATTTCGTGTAAAACTTTTTTTTATAGAGCAAACCAGTAGTATTGCATATATTTTCTGAAATAGTATAATCTTCAGTTTCACTTAAATTTAATAGGACATAAGGCTCTTTGAAGAATAACTTGGGAGGACTCCCCAGCTAAGATGGCCGCTGCGTACGGGGGTTGCTGAAGTGCTGAGAGTGGTGCTCAGAGCAGTGGCTTTAATAGAGATTTCGCACAGTCTGTTAGAGCTCCTTTCACCGTTAATCTGTAGCGGACCACTTTGCCAAGCAGCAGGAAAAACAAAGAAATCGAAAAAGAGACGCTTGGCTCCCGGACGCTTGGCTGCTCAGAGCCACGGGCGCTTTGCTCCCATCTGCTTCCTCTTTCGCTTTGCTCCGGGCAGAGAAGCTGAATGTGTAATCAGCAGTGGATTGTAAGTACCCGAGGCAAAGAAAGCTCAGTGCGCCCCGCCTTTTTTTTCTTTTTTTTTTTTTTGAATATTTTTTATACAGGGAGAGTTTGTGGATTGGGATTGTTGGCGGGGCTGTGGTTTCTGTGCCGAAAATCCACTCCGCGGGAGCCGCCATTTGCTTTCTGCTTGCTGTCTTGATGGCTCTGTATACACTGTCCGGCAGCAGCATCTAGAGGTTGGAGATGGGCTGCGTGCCGAGCCCTGTCCTCTGAAGGCTGGACTGCAGCCTCGAGCGCCTCGGTGGCCTGTTCGCCGCTGCACCTTCAGGCAGAGCCTGCTCTGGGGTCGTTCTGCACCCCCCTGCCAGGGGACCCGTGCTCCGGAGGAGGGGGATGGAGAGCCGCGGCAGCAGCCGCTTGGGCCCCTGGCGCCGGGCACCGGGCTGAAGAGCTGCGGAGGCCAGGGCGGCTCTGCTACGGTCGCAGACGAGCGCAGCGCTCGTGAGCGTGGCCCAGAGACGGAGGCGACTGCGGCAGGGTTTCATTTCTAGAAATCTGGACTGGAAACAGAAGAAGCAGTTTGTATAATCCCCAGAACTTGCTTATGCCAGGAAGCTGTAAGGGCAACATGAATATCATTGAGGAGATCTAACATGGTGGCAGGCGCAGAGAGATCAAGTCTCTGAAATCTTCAACTGTGCAGGCATAGGGAGCCGTAAACTGTCTAAATGCTGTTTGCTCAGCATCACTAGGCAATGCTGAACTGACGTGGATCTGGGGTGTACAGGCTGGGCCCCTCAGAACACACACACAGAGCCCGAATCGGAGGCAATTAAGCTCCGGTTCGCCTGCTTCGTGTGACTCAGCACTAACGATCCCGCTGAAATAATTGGCCGGCCCTTAGGAACTTACAGAGGTAAAAGCCAACCGAGCCTTCATAGGCAGTGGCCACAGGACTGAAACGGGGATTGGGAGAGACAGTCAGGACCCACCCGTTGCATTGGTCACCCGGCAAAGGGAACAAACGGTCACCATTTGCATGGGATACCACCATGGCAGAGAAATGGCGTCACGGGCGGAGGAGATAACTGCATTGAAACCAGCGCGACAGGTGTGTAATCCCCTAGTCATCTCTCTCCACACAGCGGGGAAACCTTAAGGGCCACTCCCAGCTCTCCTGTAAACGCAATAACCAGACCGAGGGAATCAGGAGTGGCGTGGGACTCGAGGCGCATAACTCCCGGCTACCGCTCCCACCAGTGCTGACAACTGAGGTCTCTTGCACCAGCAACCGGGGGCGTGGCTACAGGAGGGCAAGCAAATTCGCTGGGGGATCTCAGCCCCAAGCTCTACAAACATAGGGTCTGAGGGAGGCAAACAGGGAGAGTGAGCCCAGGTGTTCATGAAAACAGGGCTCCCAGGAGCAGCAGACCTGGCGTGTAGCCAGTATTGTGGTGAGCGCCACAGGTGAGCACGGCCTGGCTTGAGGAAACACAAGACAAGGCCCTAGACACTCAGGATTGGAGACCCGCCCAGTCTAGGAGAAAGAGCTGCTGCACAGTGAATGGTTCCCACCTATTGAGAGGAGAAGCTTGGCCCAGTGGGCACAACTCCACCTACTGGAAGAGAAGTTAATAGAACTCTAGGACTGCATTTATTATTATTATTATTATTATCATTTTTTTTCTTTTCTTTTTCTTTTTTTTCTTCTTTTTCTTTCATTTTCAATTTTTATTTGTTGTTGTTCTTTAACTTTTTTCAATGTTTCTAATTTTTTTTAATTTTTTTATTTTATTGTTATTATTATTTTTTAAATTTTAATTTTCATTTTTTTATTATCATTATTATTTTTGTTAAAATTTTTTTCGTCTCTTCTTTCTTTCTTTATTATCTAATCTTTGTTATTTTTGTTTCTTTTGTCTTTTCATTTCTTTTCAATTTTCTTATTCCCCCTTCCTTGAATTCTATCTGCCTACTCTCATTCTCTTTAGTGACTTCTTCCCTTCCCTTCTAATATCTTTCCTCGCAAGCATCAAATAAATCTATAAGAGTAAACAGTAACTCAGCAGTCAAACAGAACAAGAAGTAACATGAGCAGCATAAAAAAGCAAGGAAGAAAAGGAGTACAAACAATGCAGGACAGCCTAAATATTCAGGAGGACCTAGAGTCAGCAGAAAAATGGTCATATAAAGAACTCAAGGAATACCTTAGACAGATGGAATGGAACCTTAAAGAAGATAGGAGACAGCAAATCCAAACAGTGAAAGAACACTTTGAAAATGAATTACATAAACAGATAAAAGAAGAAGTTAAGCATATTTATCAGGAGATAGAGATTATAAAAAAAAAAAAAAACAATAATTCTAGAAATGAAGGAAAAAATAAACCAAATTAAAAACTCAATTGAGAGTATCACTGACAGAGTGGAGCAAGTAGAAGCCAGAACATCAGATAATGAAGACAAAATATATCATCTTGAAAAGAGCCTAGCCAACTCAGAAAGGCTGGTTAAAAACCATGAGAAAAACATCCAAGAGATATGGGATAACATAAAAAAACCAAACCTACGAGTCATCAGGATAGAAGAAGGTACCGAGATTCAAACCAAGGGAATGAGTAACTTGCTGAAAGAAATAATTACACAAAACTTTCCAGAAATAAAAAAGGAAACAGATATACAAATTGTAGATGCATACAGGACACCGAGCACACAAAATCACAGTAGACCAACACCAAGACACATTGTTATGAAGATATCCAATATACAGAACAAAGAGAAAATATTAAAAGCTACAAGAGAAAGGAGGCAGATTACATTCAGGGGTAAACCAATAAGGTTAACAACGGATTTTTCATCACAGACACTGAAAGCAAGAAGATCCTGGAACAACATATTTCAAACACTGAAAGACAATGGATGCCAACAAAGAAATCTGTATCCAGCAAAATTAAGCTTCAGGTACGATAACGAAATAAGAATCTTTCATGATAAACAAAAGCTAAAAGAATTTGCAGCCAGAAAACCAGCATTGCAAAGCATCTTGAGCAAAACACTACACGAGGAAGAAATGAAAAACAATAACCAAAACCATCAGTAGGAAGTGCCTCTATAAAGACAGAGGGCGGGGGGAAAGCTAACCATGGAGAAACAAACTAAATTAAAAAAAAAAGATAAATAATCAAACATGGCTGGTAGTACAAACCATATATCAATAGTAACTCTAAACATTAATGGCTTAAATTCTCCAATAAAGCGACATAGGCTGGTAACATGGATTAAAAAAAAAAATCCAACAATATGCTGCCTCCAGGAGACACATCTGATTGCAAAAGACATACACAGGCTGAAGGTGAAAGGTTGGGAAAAAATATACCACGTACACGGTCCTCGTAAGCAAGCAGGGATGGCCATCCTCATATCGAATAAAATTGACTTCAAGACTAAATTAATCAAAAGGGATAAGGAAGGACATTATATACTGTTAAAAGGAACCATTCACCAACAAGACATAACAATTATCAATATTTATGCACCAAATAATGGTGCTGCGACGTTCATAAAACAAATTCTCCTCAAGTTCAAGAATCAAATAGACCACAACACAATAATTATGGGTGACTTCAACACACATCTCTCACAATTGGACAGATCCTCCAAACAAAAGCTGAATAAAGAAACTATAGAACTCAATATCACAATCAACAACCTAGATTTAACTGACATAAAGAGAATATATCAACCATCATCAAGTGGATATACTTTTTTCTCAGCAGCACATGGATCCTCCTCAAAAATAGACCATATATTATGCCATAGGGCAACCCTCAGTAAATATACAGGGGTGGAGATAATACCATGCATTTTATCTGATCATAATGGAATGAAACTGGAAATCAATGATAAAAGAAGGAAGGAAAAATCCTACATCACATGGAAAATGAACAATATGTTACTGAATGATCAATGGGTTACAGAAGACATAAAGGAGGAAATCAAAAAATTCTTAGAGATAAATGAAAATACAGACACAACATATCGGAGTCTATGGGACACAATGAAAGCAGTTTTAAGAGGGAAATTCATCGCTTGGAGGTCATTCCTCAAAAAAAGGAAAAACCAACAAATAAATGAGCTCACACTTCATCTCAAAGCCCTAGAAAAGGAAGAGCAAAACAACAGCAAATGTAGCAGAAGGCAAGAAATAATTAAAATCAGAGCGGAAATCAACGAAATTGAAACAAAAGAAACTATTGAAAAAATTAACAAAACTAAAAGTTGGTTCTTTGAAAAAATAAATAAGATCGACAGACCCTTAGCCATGCTAACGAAGAGAAGAAGAGAGAGAACTCAAATTACTAACATACGGGATGAAAAAGGCAATATCACAACAGACGCTACAGAAATACAGAAGACAATTAGAAATTATTTTGAAAACCTATATTCCAATAAAATAGAAGATAGTGAAGACATCGATAAATTTCTTAAGTCATATGATTTGCCCAGACTGAGTCAGGAGGATACACACAATTTGAACAGACCAATATCAATGGATGATATAGAAGAAGCAATCAAAAGACTACCAACCAAGAAAAGCCCAGGATCGGATGGGTATACAGCAGAGTTTTACAAAAACTTTAAAGAAGAATTAATACCAATACTTTTCAAGTTATTTCAGGAAATAGAAAAAGAGGGAGCTCTTCCAAATTCATTCTATGAGGCCAACATCACCCTGATTCTGAAACAAGACAAAGACACCTCAAAGAAAGAAAACTATAGACCAATATCTCTAATGAACCTAGATGCAAAAATCCTCAATAAAATTCTGGTGAATCGGAAACAAAAACACACCAAAAAAATTGTGCACCATGATCAAGTAGGATTCATCCCTGGGATGCAAGGCTGATTCAATATACGGAAATCAATAAATGTTATTCACTACATAAATAGACTTAAAAATAAGAACCATATGATCATCTCAATAGACGCAGAAAAAGCATTCGAAAAAGTACAGCATCCCTTTATGTTCAAAACATTACAAAAACTAGGGATAACAGGAACTTACCTCAACATTGTAAAAGCTATCTATGCTAAGCCTCAGGCTAGCATCATTCTCAATGGAGAAAAATTGAAGGCATTCCCCCTAAAATCTGGAACAAGGCAGGGATGCCCTCTATCACCACTTCTATTCAATATAGTTCTCGAAACACTGGCCAGAGCAATTAGACAGACAAAAGAAATTAAAGGCATAAAAATAGGAAAGGAAGAACTTAAATTATCACTATTTGCAGATGACACGATTCTATACCTAGAAGACCCAAAAGGGTCTACAAAAAAACTACTAGAACTAATAAATGAATTCAGCAAAGTAGCAGGATATAAAATCAACACGCATAAATCAAAGGCATTTCTGTATAGCAGCGACAAAACTTCTGAAACGGAAATGAGGACAAACACTCCATTCACAATATCTTCAAAAAAAATAAAATACTTGGGAATCAACCTAACAAAAGAGGTGAAAGATTTATATAATGAAAACTACAAAACCCTAAAAAGAGAAGTAGAAGAAGATTTTAGAAGATGGAAAAATATACCCTGTTCATGGATAGGCAGAACTAACATCATCAAAATGGCGATATTACCAAAAGTTCTCTATAGGTTTCATGCAATGCCAATCAAAATCCCAACGGCATTTCTTGTAGAAATGGATAAAACAATCATGAAATTCATATGGAAAAATAAAAGACCCAGAATAGCAAAAGCAATTCTAAGCAGGAAGTGCGAATCAGGCGGTATAGCGATACCAGACTTAAAACTATATTACAGAGCAATAGTAACAAAAACAGCATGGTACTGGTACCAAAACAGGAGGGTGGACCAATGGTACAGAATAGAGGACACAGAGACTAATCCACAAAGCTACAACTATCTTATATTTGATAAAGGAGCTAAAAGCATGCAATGGAGGAAGGATAGCATCTTCAACAAATGGTGCTGGGAAAACTGGAAATCCATATGCAACAAAATGAAACTGAATCCCCTCCTCTCGCCATGCACAAAAGTTAACTCAAAGTGGATCAAGGAGCTAGATATCAAATCAGAGACTCTGCGTCTGATAGAAGAAAAAGTTGGCGCCGATCTACATATTGTAGGGTTGGGCTCCAAATTCCTCAATAGGACACCCATAGCACAAAAGTTGATAACAAAAATCAACAAATGGGACTTACTTAAACTGAAAAGTTTTCTCTCAGCAAGAGAAACAATAAAAGAGGTAAATAGGGAGCCTACATCATGGGAACAAATTTTTACTCCTCACACTTCAGATAGAGCCCTAATATCCAGAGTATACAAAGAACTCAAAAAATTAAACAATAAGAAAACAAATAACCCAATCAACAAATGGGCCAAAGACCTGAACAGACACTTCTCAGAGGAGGACATACAATCAATCAACAAGTACATGAAAAAATGCTCACCATCTCTAGCAGTCAGAGAAATGCAAATCAAAACCACCCTAAGATACCATCTCACTCCAGTAAGATTGGCAGCCATTATGAAGTCAAACAACAACAAGTGCTGGAGAGGATGTGGGGAAAAGGGTACTCTTGTTCATTGCTGGTGGGACTGCAAACTGGTGCGGCCAATCTGGAAAGCAGTATGGAGATTCCTGGGAAAGCTGGGAATGGATCCACCATTTGACCCAGCTATTGCCCTTCTTGGACTATTCCCTGAAGACCTTAAAAGAGCGTATTACAGGGATACTGCTACATCGATGTTCATAGCAGCACAATTCACAATTGCTAGACTGTGGAACCAACCCAGATGCCCTTCAATAGATGAATGGATAAAAAAAATGTGGCATTTATACACCATGGAGTATTACGCAACACTAAAAAATGACAAAATCATAGAATTTGCAGGGAAATGGATGGCACTAGAGCAGATTATGCTTAGTGAAGCTAGCCAATCCCTAAAAAACAAATACCAAATGTCTTCTTTGATATAATGAGAGCAACTAAGAACAGAGTAGGGAGGAAGAGCAGGAAGAAAAGATTAACATTAAACAGATACATGAGGTGGGATGGAAAGGGAGAAAAAAGGGAAATTGCATGGTAATGGAGGGAGACCCTCATTTTTATACAAAATTTCATATAAGAGGTTGTGAGGGGAATGGGAAAATAAACAAGGAGAGAAATGAATTACAGTGAGTGGGATAGAGAGAGAAGATTGGAGGGGAGGGAGGGGGGATGGTAGAGGATAGGAACGGTAGCAGAATACAACAGTTACTAATAGGGCATTATGTAAAAATGTGGATGTGTAACTGATGTGATTCTGCAATCTGTATTTGGGGTAAAATTGGGAGTTCATAACCAACTTGAATCTAATGTATGAAATATGATATGTCAAGAGCTTTATAATGTTTTGAACAACCAATAAAAAAAAAGAAAAAAAAAGAGAATAACTTGGTTTTAGGTTTATGCTAAATAAAGGTATCTCACTTGTTCTGCAAACTAGAATCTTTGATCTTTCCAATTGTGACTCTTTGGTGCACTATATAAATATTCTAAGATTTGGATTTTAATAGGTAAAAAAAAAGTTGATGTTATGTAAGTTGATTTTTCCACACTAATTTGCTGAAGATATACTTTCTTCTTAACATATATAGTAATTTTAATTCATGATGTTTAAACTAAACTGAAATATACTAGTGATAAAAAGGATCTCTAGAGGTCATGATTCAGTGTCTAGAAAGTATTGTCCCTAAGTAATCTCAGGCAGATTGATCTGTTTTCTACTTTTATAGACCTCTGGAGAGAGAGATTTTGTATAATTTTTCATTGTTAGGAATGTTTATTCCTTGTCTAAAATGTTCATGTTTCAGTTTTAGATTGCTATTATTTTTGTTCTGATCTCAGTAAATACAAAGAATAATCTTTCTCCAACTTTTATTGATAATGCTTCATATTTATAAAATCATTATTAGTTTATATCTAGCTTTCTCATGTTTTAAATCTTTTTTATCTCATCACAGTTTTGACACCAGTAATTACTTCTACAAAGTGACTTCTATTGTACAGATATCATAGGTTTAATAAAAATTTTATAAATCGCATCTGTAAACTTCAGCCTATTTGTCTATTATTACCTAATTAGAAACCAAGTTAAAGCATGCTTGGGAATGAGTTACTTGAAAAATTAGCTCTTTTAAATTATGCTTTGAGAGCTAAGAGGCATCATTATAAAAGACAAGAAGTTATATTCCAAAAACATTGAGAAATAATTTTGAATTCTTTACAAATTAGTCAGTATATCTGAAATGATATAAATAAACATTTGTTATGTGCATTATGTAAAAGGTTGTCTGATCTCTGTTTTATTTTTAGGGAACTGAAATACGGAGAGTTTAAGAAAGAAGCAGTAGAAAATGGGAGATCTGGCATATCAGACTAGACATTCTCTACAGTTCTATACCTTTTGGGTTTAACATATACCTCATTATTTACATAGCTTTAGTATATAAAACAGTTAATTTATCTAATTTATAGTTTTATCATAGATAACAATCAGCTTACCATCAGGATGTCCCAGTGTATTTATTTGTTCATTTATTTATTTATTGGGATTGGGAATTGAATCCAGGAGTGCTTACCACCATCTTTAGTCTCAGTCCTTTCTTTTATTATTATGATTTTATTTTGAGACCCAGTGTAGTTAATTCCTTGAACTTGCAATCCTCATTCCTCAGCCTCCAGTCACTGGGATTACAGGCATGCACAATGGCCCTGACTCCAGTGCATATGTTTACAAATTCACACTTATATTACAGGTTATTACCAATCCATCATCTACTGTTTTTAGACAATATTTTACACCACTTTTTGCTGGTCTCTAAGTATCTTTTCTTTTATTCAAATCTTACTTTTCCTTACAGGAGAATTCTTTTCATAATAAAACGATTATAAGCAGAGCAATTTATGAAATAGAGACATTAGTTGAAAAGGAGAAAGACAAAATAAATGTTTTCAGAGAAGTTATTCAGGGTAGTTTCTTGAAGTACAGAAAACATTTTGCTGGAATCATGCAGACATATGTATGCCTCTGGGAAAACCCACTAACCTCTCTAGACCAACTTATACAAACAAATATAATCAAAGCCAAGACTTTCACAAAATCAAGGGGAGTAAGTTAAAGGATCTCAGTGGTTGAAATATGTGTCTCTGCCAGGATGTCCAGGAAACTCAGTGGTTACTTTCTACATCTCTACTGATAGTCTTTGTTGACTCTGTTTTCTTCAAACAACCTTCTTTGACATATCACCCTACCTGATGAAGTACAGATGACTGCATTAGAGAAATAAAGAAATATTTTTGAATTGAAAGATGAGCTATTAATTTACAAATGATACTGTTTAAAATATGCTAGTGTTTTTATAATGGAAAAGGATTTTATTTTGTTGAATAATAACTAGAAAATATTTTTAAAATACACAAAGTGAAAAATAAAGTTGTTTTTTTATATTTTTATTTTATTATTTTTATTTTTTTAATTTTTTATTGTTGGCTGTTCAAAACATTACATAGTTTTTGATATATCATATTTCACACTTTGATTCAAGTGGGTTATGAGCTCCCATTTTTACCCCATATACAGATTGCAGAATCACATCAGTTACACATCCATTGATTTACATATTTCCATACTAGTGTCTGTTGTGTTCTGCTGCCTTTCCTATCCTCTACTATCCCCCCTCCCCTCCCCTCCCCTCTTCTCTCTCTGCCCCATTTACTGACATTCATTTGTCCCCCTTGTATTATTTTTCCCTTTCCCTTCACTTCCTCTTGTATGTACTTTTGTATAACTCTGAGGGTCTCCTTCCATTTCCATGCAATTTCCCTTCTCTCTCCCTTTCCCTCCCACCTCTCATCCCTGTTTAATGTTAATCTTCTTCTCATGCTCTTCGACCCTACTCTGTTCTTAGTTACTCTCCTTATATCAAAGAAGACATTTGGCATTTGTTTTTTAGGGATTGGCTAGCTTCACTTAGCATAATCTGCTGTAATGCCATCCATTTCCCTGTAAATTCTATGATTTTGTCATTTTTTAATGCAGAGTAATACTCCATTGTGTATAAATGCCACATTTTTTCTATCCATTCGTCTATTGAAGGGCATCTGGGGTGGTTCCACAGTCTTGCTATTGTGAATTGTGCTGCTATGAACATCGATGTAGCAGTGTCCCTATAGCATGCTCTTTTTAGGTCTTTAGGGAATATACCGAGAAGGGGAATAGCTGGGTCAAATGGTGGCTCCATTCCCAGCTTTCCAAGAAATCTCCATACTGCTTTCCAAATTGGCTGCACCAATTTGCAGTCCCACCAGCAATGTACAAGTGTACCCTTTTCCCCACATCCTCGCCAGCACTTGTTGTATTTGACTTCATAATGGCTGCCAATCTAACTGGAGTGAGATGGTATCTTAGGGTGGTTTTGATTTGCATTTCTCTGATTGCTAGAGATGGTGAGCATTTTTTCATGTACTTGTTGATTGATTGTATGTCCTCCTCTGAGAAGTGTCTGTTCAGGACCTTGGCCCATTTGTTGATTGGGTTGTTTGTTATCTTATTGTCTAATTTTTTGAGTTCTTTGTATACTCTGGATATTAGGGCTCTATCTGAAGTGTGAGGAGTAAAGATTTGTTCCCAGGATGTAGGCTCTCTATTTACCTCTCTTATTGTTTCTTTTGCTGAGAAAAAACTTTTTAGTTTGAGTAAGTCCCATTTGTTGATTCTAGTTATTAATTTTTGTGCTATGGGTGTCCTATTAAGGAATTTGGAGCCTGACCCCACAGTATGTAGATCATAGCCACCTTTTTCTTCTATCAGACGGCGTGTCTCTGATTTGATATCAAGCTCCTTGATCCATTATGAATTCACTTTTGTGCATGGCGAGAGAAAGGGATTCAGTTTCATTTTGTTGCATATGGATTTCCAGTTTTCCCAGCACCATTTGTTGAAGATGCTATCCTTCCTCCATTGCATGCTTTTAGCCCCTTTATCAAATATAAGATAGTTGTAGTTTTGTGGATTGGTTTCTGTGTCCTCTATTCTGTACCATTGGTCCACCCGCCTGTTTTGGTACCAGTACCATGCTGTTTTTGTTACTATTGCTCTGTAGTATAGTTTGAAGTCTGGTATCGCTATACCGCCTGATTCACACTTCCTGCTTAGCATTGTTTTTGCTATTCTGGGTCTTTTATTTTTCCATATGAATTTCATGATTGCTTTCTCTGTTTCTACAAGAAATGCCGTTGGGATTTTGATTGGCATTGCATTAAACCTATAGAGAACTTTGGTAATATCGCCATTTTGATGATGTTAGTTCTGCCTATCCATGATCAGGGTATATTTTTCCATCTTCTAAGATCTTCTTCTATTTCTCTCTTTAGGGTTCTGTAGTTTCCATTGTATAAGTCTTTCACCTCTTTTGTTAGGTTGATTCCCAAGTATTTTATTTTTTTTGAAGATATTGTGAATGGAGTGGTTGTCCTCATTTCCATTTCAGAGGATTTGTCTCTGATATACAGGAATGCCTTGGATTTATGCGTGTTGATTTTCTATCCTGCCACTTTGCTGAATTCATTTATTAGCTCTAATAGCTTCTTTGTAGAGCCTTTTGGGTCTGCTAGGTATAGAATCATGTCATCTGCAAATAGTGATAATTTAAGTTCTTCTTTTCCTATTTTGATGCCTTTAATTTCTTTCGTCTGTCTAATTGCTCTGTCCAGTGTTTCGAGAACTATGTTGAACAGAAGTGGTGAGAGAGGGCATCCCTGTCTTGTTCCAGATTTTAGAGGGAATGCATTCAATTTTTCTCCATTCAGAATGATGCTAGCCTGAGACTTAGCATAGATTGCTTTTACAATATTGAGGTATGTTCCTGTTATCCCTAGTTTTTCTAGAGTTTTGAACATAAAGGGATGCTGTACTTTGTCGAATGCTTTTTCCACATCTATCGAGATGATCATATGGTTCTTATTTTTAAGTCTATTGATGTGGTGAATAACATTTATTGATTTCCGTATATTGAACCAGCCTTGCATCCCAGGGATGAATCCTACTTGATCATGGTGCACAATTTTTTTGATATGTTTTTGTATCCGATTTGCCAGAATTTTATTGAGGATTTTTGCATCTAGGTTCATTAGAGATATTGTTCTATAGTTTTCTTTCTTTGAAGTGTCTTTGTCTGGTTTAGGTATCAGAGTGATGTTGGCCTCGTAGAATGAATTTGGAAGTTCTCCCTCCTTTTCTATTTCCTGAAGTAGGTTGAAAAGTAGTGGTATTAGTTCTTCTTTAAAGGTTTTGTAAAACTCTGCTGTATACCCATCCGGACCTGGGCTTTTCTTAGTTGGTAGTCTTTTGATGGTTTCTTCTATTTCCTCAATTGATATTGGTCTGTTTAGGTTGTCTATATCCTCCTGACTCAGTCTGGTCAGATCATATGACTTATTAAATTTATCGATGCCTTCACTATCTTCTAATTTATTGGAGTATAAGGATTCAAAATAATTTTTGATTATCTTCTCTATATCTGAAGTGTCTGTTGTGATATTGCTTTTTCATCCCGTATGCTAGTATTTGAGTTCTCTCTCTTCTTCTCTTCGCTAGCATTGCTAAGGGTCTGTCGATTTTGTTTATTTTTTCAAAGAACAAACTTTTAGTTTCGTCAATTTTTTCAATTGTTTCTTTTGTTTCGATTTCATTAATTTCAGCTCTGATTTTCATTATTTCTTGCCTTCTACTTCTTTTGTTGTTGTTTTGCTCTTCTTTTTCTAGGATTTTGAGATGAAGTATGAGATCATTTATTTGTTGGTTTTTTCTTTTTTTAAGGAATGAACTCCAAGCAATGAATTTTCCTCTAGAACTGCTTTCAATGTGTCCCATAGATTCTGATATGTTGTGTCTGTGTTTTCATTTATCTCTAAGAATTTTTTAATTTCCTCCTGATGTCTTCTATAACCCATTGATCATTCAGTAACCCATTGTTCATTCTCCAAGTGATGTATTCTTTTTCCTTCCTTCTTTTATCGTTGATTTTCAGTTCCATTCCATTATGATCAAATAGGATGCATGGTATTATCTCTACTCCTTTATATTGTCTAAGAGTTGCCCTGTGACATAATATATGATCTATTTTTGAGAAGGATCCATGTGCTGCTGAGAAAAAAGTGTAACTGCTTGATGTTGGGTGGTATATTCTATATATGTCAATTAAGTCTAGGTTATTAATTGTGTTATTGAGTTCTATAGTTTCCTTATTCAACTTTTGTTTGGAAGATCTGTCCAGTGGCGAGAGAGGTGTGTTGAAGTCTCCCATGATTATTGTATGGTGGTCTATTAGACTCTTGAACTTGAGAAGAGTTTGTTTGATGAACATAGCTGCACCATTGTTTGGGGCATATATATTTATGATTGTTATGTCTTGTTGGTGTATGGTTCCCTTAAGCAGTATGTAGTGTCCCTCTTTATCCCTTTTGATTAACTTTGGCTTGAAATCTATTTTATTTGATATGAGTATGGACACTCCTGCTTGTTTCCGAAGTCCATATGAGTGATATGATTTTTCCCAACCTTTCACCTTCAGCCTATGTATGTCTTTTCCTATCAAATGTGTCTCCTGTAGGCAGCATATTGTTGGTTCTTGTTTTGTTATCCATTCTACTAGCCTGTGTCTCTTGATTGGTGAGTTAAAGCCATTAACATTTAGGGTTATTATTGAGATATGGGTTGTTCTTCCAGCCATATTTGTTTATTTATGTTACTAAACATGGTTTGTTTTCCTCTTTCATTATTTTTCCCCCGTTTACTGTCCTACCTCCCACTGTTGGTTTTCATTGTTATTTTCCATTTCCTCTTCTTGTAATGTTTTGCCAAGGATGTTTTGAAGAGGTGGTTTTCTAGCTGCAAATTCTTTTAACTTTTGTTTATCGTGGAAGGTTTTAATTTCATCTTCCATCCTGAAGCTTAATTTCGCTGGAAACACAATTCTTGGTTGGAACCCATTTTCTTTCAGTGTTTGAAATATGTTATTCCAGGATCTTCTAGCTTTCAGAGTCTGTGTTGAAAGATCAGCTGTTATCCTGATTGGCTTACCCCTAAATGTGATCTGCTTCCTTTCTCTTGTAGCTTTTAAAATTCACTCCTTATTCTGTATGTTGGGCATCTTCATTATAATGTGTCTAGGTGTGGGTCTCTTTTGATTTTGCACATTCGGCGTCCTGTAGGCTTCTAGGATTTGGGATTCTGTCTCATTCTTCAAGTCTGGGAAGTTTTCTTGTATTATTTCATTGAATAGACTGCTCATTCCTTTGGTTTGGAGCTCTGTACCTTCCTGTATCCCAATGACTCTTAAGTTTGGTCTCTTGATGTTATCCCGTATTTCTTGGATGTTCTGCTCATGGTTTGTTAACAGTCTTGCTGAGCTGTCTATGTTCTTTTCAAGTTGAAATACTTTATCTTCATTGTCTGATGTTCTATATTCTAAGTGTTCTACTCTGCTGGTAGTATTCTCAATTGAGTTTTTAAGTTGGTTTATTGCTTCCTGCATTTCTAGGATTTCTGTTTGTTTGTGTTTTATAACCTCTATCTCCCTGTATAGTTGATCTTTTGCTTCTTGGATTTGTTTATGTAATTCATTGTTGAAGTGATCTTTCATTGTCTGATTTTGCTGTCTGATGTCTTCCTTGAGACTCCAGATCATCTGAAGCATGTATATCCTGAATTCTTTATCTGACATTCCATCTGCTGCAGCTATTACCTCTTCTAACGTTGAGTTGACCTGCATTGCTTGTGGTCCTTTCTTTCCTTGTCTCTTCATACTGTTCGCGTTCCTTTCTAATTGGTGAAACTGTTGTGCTATTGAAATTTCCCCCTATATATTTATATTGGTCTTGTATAATTGCAAAGTCTCCCTCGCAGGCGCGGGCGGTGGCTCTGCCCCTCCTCTAATTGGGGCAATGTACCTACCACGCCAGCAGGCCTCTGGGCCTGCTCTGCCGGTCGGTAGCAGGTCCGCCTACCTTGCAGGCGCGGGCGGCAGCTCTGTCCCTCTGCGGGCCGCTAGGCTTGTTCTGTCGGTGGTCGCAGTTCTGCCTACTTCGCAGGCGCAGGCAGCGGCACTGCCCCTCTGCAGTCCTCTGGGGCTCTTCTGCGAGTGGGTCGCAGGTCCGCCTACCTTGCAGGCGCCCAAAAAGAGAATCTTGTGATCAACCTGCAACTTGTTCTTTTTCATTGAGCTTCATGTTTTGGAGCAGTTGTCCTCCATGCGTGGACCCCAGACCAGCAGCATCATTATCACCTGAGACCTTTTTCTTTGGGGGTCGCTGTGACGGCTCCTCTGACCTTAAGGGTCCGAAGAAAGAGAGGAAAAATAAAGTTTTAATAATAAGTGTAAAATTAAATGCTTTTGGGGAAAAATGTTTTACAATGAAGAACTCTGGGAAATATAGTACATTTTTGGTTACTTAAGAAAACAAAATTGTCACCTATAAAAATATGCACATATTTAATGTAAAAAAAAAAAACAAGCCTCAAACTTGGTGACACTTGTCTGAAAAAGACAAAAAAAAAAAAAAAAAAAAAAAAAAAAAAAAAAAAGCTGGGCTGGATCTCAGAGGGTAAGTACCTGTAGGCTCAATATCTGGTACTTTTGCCCCCCTCCAAAAAAGGGGAAAAAAGCCTTGGAATTAGAGATTTTTCTAAGTTGTTTACAAATTATCAAAAATAAACATAATTGGTTTTAAGAAAAAACTTCTTTAACATATCAAATACAACCTATTAGTGTGCAAAAGAATAATAAAAAGTAAAACTAATAAAGATCAGAAAAGGTGAAGTTTCTAGACAATATACCATAGAAAGTTAGCGAATTGTAAGGTGTGATTTAGAAAATGGTAGCATAATTCCTTAAGGCTTTACCCTTTAAGAAACTCTAAAACAGATTTTGTGTGTTTTCGAAGCATAAAAATAATCATTTAGAAACTCCAAGATGAATTTCAGGAGAAATCAAGAAGAATTTATATCTATGCATCCTTAATTTATACTTATTTTCTAATTAATTCATAACAATAATCTCTACAGATAGCTATTATTTATATTTGAAACATGTAGTAGTTAAATATCACTGATGTTACTAGGTTTTTATTACTAATTATATTATTTTTATAATTTGAAGAATTTACAATTATTTTGTAAACCACATTATTATAAAGTGCTCATTATTTTATTAACCCTTCAATATACTTAGCACCAAGATAATACATGGAATGAGTTAACATTAAATTATGTAGCCTCTGGCTGACATTAATATGTAAAGCAAAGGAATATAATTCCCCTACCCATATACATCAATTCCCAGATGGGGACAAATTAGAAAAATATAAGATATTGGCATAAAAATAAGTATTTATATTGTTCTAATATTCTTCCCATTCTGGGGGATATATTATTTTTTTGTAAACTGTTATGGGTATTCTGAATTCTGCTGAATGAGTCTATTGCTGGCTGTTTGTAGGAAATAAGATGACGACAGGAATTCAAATAGGGTTGTATCATTGCACTTTATAGAATGTCTACTATTTAATAAGACGGTTGTAGTCACTACTTTCTTCTAGAATTGGGCAGATATTTGTCTCATTACAGTGGATGGGCTATTACAGATAGTCTTTATCTTCCTATTCTTAAGCACTTATTTTGGTTTGGCAACCAGTTCCTCCATTTGTGTTCGGTTTCAATAATTGTGCCTGTATCTTCTTGTGAAACAAATCTCATTTGATTACTAGACCAATTCAGCCTATTTGTGTACAGAACTCCAAAAGACTAGAATTTAATCCCTTGAGCACTTAACATTCTTGTGAGTCAGGAACAAAGCTAAGGCAAATTGATGATCACAGGCACGAATGCCTAAATTCGAGGGCAGAGCTGACAGATACACTCCTTGTTCTATTAAAAGCTTGTAGACACATTGTTTTCTCCAATAACCTCCAAGAAGTAGTGAAAGTGAACACATTTCAAAATGACAATAGAAGCATTTTGAGCCATTAGCAAGAACAAATTGAGGGCTTCTCTCAATTCTTAAAAACCCTAAATTTAAATGAAAGATGCTCAGCTGGAATTTCAACTTGCTGTGCTTATTTTGTAACAAAAAAACCAGCATGAATTGTCTCTGTGGCTGTCTTCACTACACAGTCTCATTTGTGTCCTTTTGATTTTTCTTTGTCAATTCTCCAGCTATTGTCTGAGAGAGTAAATGTTGTCTTATTTGCAAAATCTTTAGTTCTAGTTTTTTTTTTATTGTGCTGACATTGTTTGGTAAGATTTAATCCACAGTTTTCCATCTCCTTCCCCTCTTGAATTGCTAAGGAAAAAAATAAGAGAGAGTGAGAGCAATGAGTTATTGTAGATGGGGTAGAGGGAGGGGAGGGGAGGGGAGGAGAGAGGAGGGGAGGGGGGATAGGAAGGGGATAGGAAGGGCAGCAGAATACAACAGACACTTGTTTGGCAGTACGTATGAATGTGGCTGTATAATCAATGTGATTCTGCAATCTGTACACGGGGGAATAATAAGAATTCATACCCCATTTGACACAAATGTATGATATATGATATGTCAAGATCAATGTAATGTTTTGAGCAACCAATAAATTTCTGATGCTTAAAAAAAAAAAAGAATGCTGATGAACCAATTGAGAGGGCATGCTATGGGGTTGGCAAGTCCTGTGCATATGAAAGGTAACTAAAGTAAACACTGCCCATAATATCCAAATGGGCCAAAGTAAGAAAAGAGAGCCAAGAGGAAAAGGCCAGGCATATAGAAGACCTATATGTGGGAAGGGTTCAAATAGAAAAAAAAGGCAGAAATTTGAAAGTACTGGCTGGCAGCTGGGTCTGAAATATTTTTAATGTCATCTCCATGATCTATAGGTTTGTACCAGATAAGTTCAGGAGCGTTTATTATTTATTTTCAACTGGTTTCTATAATACTCAGAAATTTTTCTTTTAAAATTAGGTCAATGATGGTTCCTGTTGCTTTTAGTTTTTAAATGATAAGCAATCTTATTATGCTAATATATAACATTCAATTATCTGCTTCAACTATTCCCCAAAGTACATACAAGTATTTTCTGATAGTGCTAGACCTCTTCTTCACAATGAATTCAATTGTATTATTTTTATGTAATTTCATATCCTTCCTCATTTCTCAGGATCAATCTCCTGTGGAATTGATGGGTGGCTGTGAAAACAGCCTCTTCTCTCAGATTCTGGACACCTATACATAGGCTTTCCCTTTTGCCCTCTGCTGACTAATGCCTCAGGGCAGTGCTGTGACTTTCAAGCCCCAGGAATATATTGGCTAATTCCATGAGGGATGCAGTCCTACTTTGAATTATTAGAGCTCTGATATGGTCCTGTAAACTAGATCCTTATAGGATTCTGTGTTTGGTTAGTGACTAGATTTTTCATCTTTATACCAATTAGTTTTATGCTAGGACTGTCAGTATTCTTCCTGGGGTCTCAGCTTTTCTAATTTTCCACTGTTTTAATCAGTACCATGGCAATGTTTAAGTTCCAAAATATAATAGCATAAACTAAACTTAAAAAATAGTGTGGAAGCCAGGGCTTCCACAACTCCCCACCTTCCCAATTTTTTACTTTTCTCCATAAATCTTTTATTACATCTTAAAGATAGGCACTCTCAGAACACTTTGAAGGAAAGTGAGCTCCTGGGTCATGTGCTCACGATGGACCATTTACTGAATCTGAAAAGCCTGAGCCATGTGCATATTCCTGTAGTAACAGAAAAAGACAGCCTGATGTCAGAAAAAGAGAGATGGGAAAATTTGCAGACAAATAAAAATCTGCATATTTTCCTTGATCTAGGATGTTTCTTCTTCTTAAACTGTATTATAGAATAAAATTTATCCCGTAGGTTTAGTTCTCTTTCAACTTCAGGTTAAGTGGGTGTACATAATATACTATTTCTCTCCTGGGACTAAATCAGTGATCAGAAGACAAAGATCAAAATGTAGGATATTGTAAAAAAATTACTTGACTGAAAATCATGCCTGGGCTTCAATATCAGTTCATTAGAAAGTCAATGTGAGATTAAGTGAACTCAGTTTCTTTATCTCCAAAATATGATGATAAAGTTATTACTGCTATAGTAAGGATGTAGTTTATTCTCCAAAAAGCCCATGTGTTGGAGGCACGGTCCTCAGGGTAAAATTTCAGGAAATGGTGTGGGACTTTGAAGAGGTGGGACCTTAGAGGGAGGTCATTAGGTCAATTGGGGATGTTCCTTCAGAAGCAATTGTGGGAAGCCCGTCTCTTCCCTTCATATTTGGTGATGTGATTTCTCCCTCTTGCATGCACTGCTGTTGTCCCCCCATGAGGTTCTCACTGAAGCCCAGCAAATGTTCCTGAACTTATCTTGTACAGTAAACCTATAGGTTGTGGATATGGCATTAAAAATCTCCAAGACTGTTAGTTAAATAAACCTCATTAACTTGTCTTAGATATTTCATCATAGTTACAGAAAGGAAATACACTATCTATAAGGTCAATTTGAAGGCCACATTAGTTAGCATATATTGATCCCTTAGATAAGTGCCTGATATAGTAAAAGTACAGCATTAGCTATAATAATAATGATGATGACATTAATAATAATGATGATGACATTAATAACAATAATAATGACATAAATCTCTCTAGTATTCTAGTTTTCCTCTATGTAAAACCATGAGTATACTTTAGATGAATCTCACAAATGCCTGAATAACCTAGCAGTATGACATAAATTAGTGAAAAAGAATCAGGAAATGGGCCTGCTTGAGAAAAAGAATATGAAGGCACTTGCTCACTCCTGGTATAAAAAGCACCGCATTATTATTAGGTCTTACAAATTTTCAAGGGGGCTAGATCAGGATTTTTATCTTAAATATCCTAAGTTTTAAATTTGAAAATTAAAAAAAAAATTGTTAAACACTGTGCAAGTGAAACAGTATGCCTGTAGTAAATCAATTAGAAAATCCCTCCTAATTTTACATTGCAAGTGAAGATCATGTCATCAATTTCATTTTAAACTAGCTAACCAGAGCTGAGTCATTTGATTTTTGTACAGCCACAATTTTTGTGCAAATTTTGACCTAACGTTTGAGAGGTTAAAAAATTACTCTGAAGAACATCTAAAGCCCATACATATTTCTTTTAGTCTTCTCTGACAGAATTCTGACCCTAATGTATTATCCTGGTTCACAAATTGACTCCCTTTCAGGTTTGTCTTTTTTGTGTTAATGAGAGAACATCTTCAACCACAAGTCATCAAAAGGTGATATGGTTTGAGTCAGCAGGGATGTACCAATTAAAATTTAAGAAAAACCTTTAAGACCTGGAAAAGACCCTTGTTTTCAATAAATAATTACAATTAAAAATTTTTTAAACTTTCATTTTTCTAGTGAGGAGCAAAAGGTATCTAGGGCACATTCTACTAAAACAATGAAGGGACGAAAAAAAAGTAAGAGAAATAAGATGGAAGGAAGGAAGGAAGGGAGGGGAACAAGAAGGAAGGGAGAAAGAAGTAGGAAGAAAATAAGGAAGAAAGGTCAGTAGGAAGGAGAAAGTCAAGAAAGCAGGAGGGAAGGAAGAGGAGAGAAAGACAAAAATATAGTTGAAGGCCTCAAACATGTAACCTAAGTTATGAATGAATCCATGACTACATAATTTCACATTTACATTTTAAATTTTCAAGATCTTCATTCTTAGTTAAAAAAAACCCACATATGTAATTGGGGAAATTGCTACTAGGAATTTCAAATCCTGCTTCATGCCAATCAAACACATCAACAGAACTATTTGGTTTATTGGTATACAATTATTTAACTAAAATTCAATACCATTTCATGCTCAGTCAAGTGGCTAACGTAAAATGCTGATGTCAATTTTTGGTTAGATGTGAAGTGTTTAGAATGCTTATTTATGGTTGGTAGACATTTAATTGTTACTTTGTATTTCCATTTAGAGTTAATATGTGTAGAATAATATGATCTAGCAACTCAATTCCTATTTACCCAGGAGAAATGTAAACATATAAAAGAAGCCTGTTCAAAAAAAAATTATAGCAGTTTTATTTTTTCATAGTTTCCCCAAACTAGCAAACCTAATGATCCATCAACTGATAAATGGAAAAATAAAATGCCACATATTATTACAAAGGAATATTCAGAAATGATAAAGATATTCCACAATCTAGAAGAATCCACAAATATATTAAAAGAAAAAAGCTAACCAGATGCCACGACACACACTTAAAATCCCAGCAAGTCAGGAGGCAAGGCAGGAGGATTGCAAGTTCAAAGCCAGTTTCAGCAATTTAGTGAAACCCTCAGCACTTACAATAACCTATCTCAAAATAAAATAAAATGGACTAGGGATGTAGCTCAGTGATATAGCATCTCTGCGTTAAATCTCCATTACAGAAAAAAAAATCCATTCACTGAAAAGTATATATTGTATAATTTCATTACATAAAGTTCAAAAACAGGTAAAATGGGCTGGGGATGTGGCTCAAGCGGTAGCATGCTTGCCTGGCATGCACAGGGCGCTGGGTTCATCCTCAGCACCACATAAAAATAAAATAAAGATGTTGTGTCCACCGAAAACTAAAAAATAAATATTAAAAAAATTCTCTCTCTCTCTCTCCCCCCAAAACAAAACAACAACAACAAAAAACAGGTAAAATACATCTGTGATGATAGAAATGAGAAAATTGGTTGCCTAGGGGTACAGAAACTACACGAGAAGCCTGAGTGAACACTTTGGAATGATGGAATTGTTCTTTTTCTTTACTCCGATAGTGATTTTATACTTGTATACAGTGAGTGAACATTTAAGATACATATATTTAACTGAATAATTTTCTTCAATAAATCAGCAAATACACATATATCAGTATTATATATGCAGAATTATAGTGAAAATATCCTTGTCAAAATTTTTAATAAAACCATCAGATTATTTTGATGATTAATTTTATGTGTCAGCTGAATTAGGCTGTAGGTTGCCATGCATTTGTCTACACATTATTCTAGGTATATCTGCAAGAGCATTTCTGGGTAAGATCAGCATTTGAATCAACATATTGAGTAAAGCAGATTGCCTTTCCTAATGTGGTGGGCTTCATCTGATCAGTTAAGGAACTATATAGAACAAAATGCTGAGTAAGAGAAAACTCCTCTGGCTTGATTGCTTTAACTTCAACAGTGGACTCCTCTGGCATTAGAACTTGGACTAAAGCATTGGATTTTCTTGCATCTGGAACCTGCTGGTCTTTGAACTGGAACTCACCATTCTCTCCTTGCTCCCAGGCCTTCAAACTCCAAATGGAAGTACACATTACACGTTGTTTTGAAGGCCTCAAATATGTAACCTAAGTTATCCCCAGCTTTTTAACATCACATTTGGGACTATTCAGTCTACATGATTGCTTTATCCAAGTCTTCATTGTGGGGGGTGTGTGTGTGTGTGTGTGTGTGCACGCTATTAGCTCTGGTCTTTGGACTACTCTAATACCATTACACATTTATATTTTTGCTCATAAATTCAATCAACATAACTTTGGGTCTTGAATAAATGTGAATTCATAAATATCAAAGAGTTAGATTTTGTTTAATAATCAAATTTTGATGGGTTATACAATATTAATACAATGAAAGAGATCATATTTTAGACTTTCACTTTAGAAAACTGGTCATTTAATCTCATCCCCTGTCACTCTCCCTATGATATGAAAGCACTGGGCATTTGCAATCCAGTATCCTCTGCATAACTCACATTTACCTCATTTTAAGCATTTTATTCTTAGAATTAAAACTTATTTATTTAAATCTCAGCCACACAATCTTCAACATCATTTTCTTAGCCATAATCATTAATACCTACCACTATCAGAGAGGTAGATTAGGTTAGTGTTTTACATCTTGAATTTTGCAAAAAGAAAAAAATTAGTTGTTGGATCTTAGTTAACCTTTGTACCTTAGTTTCAATTACTGCAGAAATATTAAATATTACCTATATTATCTATTACCTATTGTTGTTAGGGTATAATGACAATAAAATTTAAATTCTAGTAAGAGTGTTGGACATTGCAAAATTATATTATCAATATACAAAGAACCTGAGGCTGGGGTTGTGGCTTAGTGTCAGAGTGCTTCCCTAGCACATGTAAGGCACTGAGTTCAGTCCTCAGCACCATGTAAAAATAAATAAATAAAATAAAGACATTGTGTCTATCTACAACTAAAAATTAAAAAAAAAAGAAAGAAAGAACTCTGTATATTGACATATTGCCCTCAGTACCATAATTAAGAAGCATGTTTCTGCTAAGGACTTTCAGGGTGTTAAAGTAAAAAAAAAAATAGAGAAAAAATTAGAGGGAAGATTTTTCAGTTTTATGAAGCTCACATTCCAATGTTGAAAGTTAAATATTCACATAAAAACACAAGATTAATTCACATATTACATATGAGGTTAAAATATAAAGTACTGAGAAATATGAATTTAGTATTATCTTAAATTTTCTCAAATTTCAAAGAGAATGCTCTCTGAGCCTAATAATTTGGATCAAAAAAGGGATATATCTTAAAATATTTTTTAAAATGTTCTGTTGTTATATAAATGTAAGATATTATCATCATCATTATCATGAAATCTAAAAATTCCATCCAAAATTATGAAAAAACTAAGATGAGTAAAATTGAGTTGTCAATGCTAACTAAATCAGTAACTGACTAAAGACTGAAATCAAATTTGACTGACTCTCAATTAGTATTCTTCCAGCTAAAATCTTTCAGAAATGCAGGTTTAGAGAGTTAGCAGAGTGCAGATGAGTTAAATTAAAGAAGAGATGAGTTTAATTTCAGATCATTAAGGAGGAAGACATGATTAAGATGAAGGGATAACTGTATGATCTTGCCTGTGATGGCTATTACCTTAATTTTAAGCTTAAAAACACATAAATCAAAAATGGTGCCAATTTCTTGGACTTATATTCAGAAAAGCACAGTTTTATTTTTGTTGAATAGTGAATAGCACCTCTTTATTCAGACCCTGCAGCTTTGCTCAGGGGCCCATCAATAGAGTCCACTATCTGAATATAAATCCAATTACTTCAACTGTACTCTGAATCTCTGTTTCACTTTTCTTCTCGAAGACTTTGTGTCCATTAATTCTCTTTTGCCTTATCTTAGCATCACCAGTAGCTCTCCTAAATTATTTCCATGACCATACAAATATTTTCTATTTTTTAAAACAACTTCTCTTGAATTTGTGTATTTTTCTATTTTCCACTTTATTTCCTTGGTCCCTTGCAAAGTTAACTATATTCATGACTCTCATGCTCTCATTACCCAATTTTTTTTTTAATTCTTTGGGTATTAGTCAGCTTTTTATTACTGTGACAAAATATCTGAAATAATCAACTTAGAAGGAGGACAGGTTTATTTTAGCTCTCAGTTTGGAGGTTTCAGTTCATGGTCAATTGACCCCTTTGATTTTGGTCCTGTGGTAAGGCAGCACATCATTGTGGAAACACATGGAGGAGAAAGCATCTCATCTCATGGTGTCAGGAAGTAAATAGAGGGAGGAAGAGCCCACAAATTACAATTCCTTTCAAAGGCCTCCAGTTACTTAAGAACTCCTGCTGGAATCCACACTTAATGGTTCCATAACCTTCCAGTAGTACAAGATGAGAATCAAACAGTTAACACATGAGTCATTGAGGAAAACTCCAGATCCCGACTATAGCATTTCTCCAATGTGACTTTGATCCCTTAACATCCTCTAAAATTGCCAGAATTTATCAGTGACTTCAAATAGCTGGCAAGTCCAATGCTCACTTTTATGGACTCAACCTACTAGTTATCTTAAGAGGATCCAATACTGCTAATTTTTTTGTGATATACTTTACTTGTTGTGGCAGATGATATTTTCCAAAGATAACTGCACCAATATATTCTTCATGCTATTTCAACAAAGTAACATTGGGAGATGGGGGTCTATGTTTCTTCCATTCAGAGAGAGGTGTTTGTTTACCACTGCCCTTGATTTCTTAGTGATTTTTAAATTGCACTGGCCAATAATGTAATGGATTTAATGTTGCATGGCCTGTGAAGCTGGGTAATCAAAGTTGATAGGACTTCCATCTTGCTCTGTGTTTTACACACATATTTTGTAATCCCTGAGATGATACATAAGAAGTCCAGCTTCTTTAGAAGCACCATTCTGGAGTATTTAGGTGGAGGCATGACTCAGTGATAAAGACATTTTAGAAACTTCCCGGGTCCAGCTCAGAGGTGTGATTTTTACTGTAAAAGAACCAGATATTTAAGTAAAGAAGTAAACTTTCACTTGGTTGCAGTTTATGCCTTCAACCTGAATCTGCTGATAATTAAATTAGTGCCCTCCTCAGGTTGCTGATTCAAAACAAAATATATTTTTTAGGTGACCTGAATTTTGGAGTGTTTTTTAAATTATTATACACTGATAGTTCTTTATCACTTACCTTAGCTTCTCCAATAATAGGTATCTTGATTCCCCCCAACTTCCACAGGTTGCTCCTTCTCAATTTCTTCCATTGGCTCCTGTTTCTGTGGCCAACATCCTACTATTATAGTTAAGTTGATCCTGGTCTTCACATTTTTTTTTTTTTTTTAGGAACATTAACTGAACTGATTAATTCCATCATTACCCATGAAGTGTATATGTGGATGATCCCATCTGCCCCACTGCATTACATTTCTACCCCTGATAACTCCTTTGGATTCTCTGAATTCTAGGCATATTTATGTAATGGTTTATACTATCTCCACTGGAATGTTTAAGAAGAAATGAAAACTCAGCACATACAAAGCTGAGCTCTTGATCTCTTCTCACTGTGAAACAGAACATAAAAATTGTTCCTTCCCTAGTCTTCCTCATCTGAATAAATAAGATTACAATTCACAGTTTCTCAGTGTACAATTGTTCTTAAAGGAGAGAGTGAGAGAATCTTTTTTTGTAGATGGACACAGCACAATGCCTTTTTATTTATTTATTTTTTATGTGGTGCTGAGAATCGAACCCGGGTCCCGCCCATGCTAGACGAGTGCTCTACTGCTAAGCCACAATCCCAGCCCTCAGTGTACAATTTTAAAGTAAATTAATTCCTCTCTCAATGATTGCATCCAATCTATTTCCACTGATTATACTTCTACAACATATCTCCAATCTTTTCTCCATTTCTATTAATTCCTATGGAGGCTGCCATCAACTATTGGCTAAACAGTGGCAAGAACTTCTTGAATAGTCCACTAATTCCAGTTTTGACTCATGTCTTTAAACCACATAGTAACAAGAGGATTCGTTTTTGACAAAAATCAGATGACATTACTAATCTAGCTCAAAGCTATTCATTGTTGTTTTTTTGTTTTGTTTTTTTTAATTTGTGCCAAATTTATTTTTCCAAAGATGGCTTATAGGAGTCTCACATCCCACGTTTTCCTCTTAATGTAAATTGATGTTCCTATCTACCAATTGAAAGTTGTGAGTTTATATCCTCACCTTTTAAATATGTGTGGCCCTTGATTACAGTAGATGTGACATTCTAGGTGATAAAGTCAGATAAAGCGATGCCTGGTTCTCTTGAATACTTGGTTTTGACTCCCATCCCTATGCCTGAATCAGCCTGTGTAACCTGTGGAGGGGTCCATATGGAAACGACCTAAACCTTCCAGGAAAACCTAAGTTCCCAGCCAGTAGCCCGTATTAACTTGCCAGCCATGAAAGTGAGCCATCATGAGAGCTTTAAACTGGATGAGTTATCCTCCCAAGATCTGCCTAGGTCACAGAACTATAAGCAATAGAAATTTTTGTCGCTTTAAGTTGTTAAGTGTTAGGCTAGATTATTCTTTATAGCTGTAAATATCTAAGAAGGATTTTGGTACCTGAAAATCGATACCTGAAAAACCTGTAGTACTGGCCTTGAGACAGATTATTTAAAGAAACCAGAAAGGCTTTGGCAAAGTGTTACCAGAAGCCTAAAGAATCTTGAGGAAGCTGCTTCCAACAGTTCAAAGAAAAATAAATGTGATTTTAGATGTGTGTAGTGATTGAAATTTTGATAATACTATGACCTCTAGTATCAAAGAAGATAGGAAATATGCCAATAATTTAATGATGGAACTAAAGGAGATTTCAGGAAGAATATTGAAAATGTCACCTGGATCTTTCCCCTGTCTGTAATAAAATGTGAGAGGAGAGGATGAATTAAAAATGTACTTTTACATAAAAAAGATCTATAACTTTCTTAGTTTGAAAATAAATAGGTTTCTCTTTCCTAGTCTGTTTAGATTATAAATGATGATTAAATTTTGGTCTGGTTTAAGGAAGAAGACCGATTATTTGTAAAACACATTCTTAACACCTCAGGGAGGCCTAAGATGGTTCCTCATAGAATCTTTAAGATAATTACCCTTCAAAGGATGTACCCTAAGGCTTATGAGAATATTAAAGATGTTGTCACATACAGTCTCATGGTGAGGATGAGGGAGAAAAGAGTTTAGCTTGACAGAATTAGTGGTATGATATTGTGCGGTAGACTGAATTATACATGGATACACAGAAAACCTACAAAGAACAACAATTAAAAATGGCATTGACTCTTAAAAATAAAAAGAATGGGTCGGGAAAGAGCAGAACAAAATGAGGAAAGGTTCTGAGTCCTTGAACATTTGCAAGCAGGAAACCAGCCTATGAAAGCTTAGGGGAAAGGAATGTGGACTAAAAAGGCAGAACCAAGAGCTCATGTGGTTTAACAAAGGGCCATGAACAGCATCCAAGTAGAAGGACTGACCTACACTGAAAGAACTAGCAGCATTTACATGCACGTGGCATTTCAGAATTGATATGAACCAGAGATTACTATGTGGCTTCCCTTTCCCAATCATTACGAATGGGAGTAGCTATAGAAGTTATCTAATGTCTACATTTGGGTATTTGGAGAAGTACAAAAATGGTCTCTTTTGAGTATTTGGAGAAATAGAAAAATTTTCTATTTTGGTCAGACATATCATGTCATCCTGCTGCAAAAAAATAATACTCAATAAGCTATATTTGATGAAGTGTCCACAAGGAGTTTCATCTATACCTACATCTCCCTTAGATGATAAGATTATTTACTTTGAGCTATTGTAATTATAGAATGAAAGTTTCAGTCTTAGGGAAGTGAATGAATGTATTCAGCATGTGGAAAGATATAAATTATTACAGCCTGAACAATAGGATGTAGCAGACTGTGTTTTTTCTAAGAAGACTATCACAAGACCACCATCTCACTTTTTTCTTACGTTATAACCTTGATATCCCTTCCGTTAAGAGTGTTCCTTTCCTTATATGTGAACAGAATTGTGACTATTAATGCTACATAAGTTTTGAGAATGTCATGAAGTGAAAGACATCTTTTCAGCTCATTTAGGATGCTTGATCTTAAAACCTTGCTACTGTGCTTATGTAAACTAAAGTGACCTGCTATGGTGAGTCCAATATGAAGAAGAACATAGGCCCATGGCCTGCAGTCAGATTATGCTTCCATCTGATAGCCAATACCAACTTGCAGTCACACAAGGAAGCCCTCTTGAATCTTTCACCCCTTGTTGTACCACTGCAGTGGGGGCTGTATGGATTATTACAGATTTTTGTACAATGCTGCAGTCCGGCTGCAGCAAAATAACCGGGGCGGGGGGGGGAGGGTTGACGAGCAACTTGTGAACATTGATACAGCAGGAGTGGGAACCCTTTATTGTAGGACAGGAGGGGTATATACACATTACACACAGCTTATCTTAATTAACATAAACTCAATACAGCAGTCAACCAATAAGGAATCTCCACACTTAATGGCTTGCTGGCATTACTTCACAAACCACTCCCTCTGGCAAAATGCCAGGTGCCATCTTGACTTGTTTACAGACCTTAACAGTTCAAAATAAGTTAATTTTGTTTAAGTACTTATGCTTTTAAGGGTTTTGTCATACAGTAATTACAATTGATAAAACCCTGAATTTGGAATAAAATCAAATTGCAAGTCTATCCTATGCGGCCTTGTATGTTCGAGTTTCTACAAACCTACAAACTCAGATCAGATCGATCTTTTGTTATTATTTTGTTCCAAGCATGCTGATTGTTCTCCTGTTTTCTAAATTCTGGCTAGTTTCTGGCTTTAGGCTTTGTCACTGTCCCTGGCTAAAAAGAATATTCTTTGTCTTGACCTTGCAATTCAGATTGAAGTATATGGATTTTGTTCTCAGAAATAGTTTCTCTGACTTTCAATGCAACAAAACCCACCAAGAACTCCAGTCAATCTCCATTTGTATTTTTATCACGACATTTATATCTGTCTGTCATCTCTCTCTCTTTTTGTCGATTATGGTTTGGATATGAAATGTCACTTAAAAGGCTCATATGTTGAGCGATTGGTCCCCTGTGCAGCAATGTTCAGAGGTGGGGATTTGGTGACATGATTGACTCAAGAGAGCTCTGAGTCTATCAACTACTCATCCCAAGAGACATTTGTGCAAGAGCCAACTGTAGAGATTGTTCAGGATAAACACGGATAACCTAGAGTAGAAGACTGTGTCCCTGCCCAGTGCTATGCTTTCTTCATGTTTCTCAAACCAGAAGTACTTACACCACAGCAGGATTTATTTTAGGAAATTCCAAGGAAAATCATGAAACACTGCAAATACCAGTTTGTGACTTAAACAAATATCCTGATTCTGTCAGAATTAGATGCTAATGAGACTTCAGGCTATTGTTCCTCCTCAGGAAGAAAATCACTAGGACAATTCCTCTGGCTTATTTTAGAACTAAGAACAGGTAGCCGATTCTTACTGAGAAGGGAATTTCCCACTATATTTATATACTCTCTTTGCTACCCAGTCTTCAAGGTTCAAAGAAGCAAATTCTAAGGAAATAAAATCATTTTATTGTTTTACAAACTAGATAAAAAAATCTCTACCTCTAGTATGCTAAATATCCACATTCCAAATTCTTAGAAATTGAAGTCATCTCTTTCATTGGCTATTATCAGTAAATAGTTCAAGTAGTTTTAATACTAAGCTTAAAACATGGCAGTATATGCTGAAAATTTAAAAAATAAGTTTGATTTTTTTGTACAAAGTGGAAAATACATGCAAACAGAAAAAAATAACTAATATGTCAATTTTTTTTTCTAAATTGTCTAATTTTATTCTGTACTATTTGTTGATTAGGGGAAACTTCTAAAGATAATCTAAATGGCATAAAAATCATTTTTTTTAATGTCACAGATTGTGAAAGCTTTTCTAAGTCAATTTAATTGATTCAATGAAAATAAAATATTATATAGTGGATTAAGACTAGAACTTATATGTTGATTTATAATGTAAAACAATAAAAATATATTGCCATTGGTTCATTCATTCAACAAATACTCACAGAGTCCCACTCTATGACAGGTACTGTTTTAGGTAATAGGACTAGAGAAGAAAACACAATGACCAATGTTTCTTTTCTATTCTCATAGAACTTATGTGCTAGTGGTGAGAGGTATAAAATTTAGTGTTAGTCAGGTTTTTTTTTTAATTGTCAGGACAAAATACTTGAGGAAAACAAGTTAGAAAAGGAAAGGCTTATTTTGGCTCTTGGGTCAGAGATTTCATTCCATGGCTAGTTGGTTCCATTTATTTGGGCCTGAGGTGAAATAGAACTTTGCAGTGGAATATCATGACAGAGCAAAGCTGCTCACCTGGTGACATTCTGGATGCAGAGATTTAAGAGAAAAGGGCTGAGGACAATATATACCCTTTCCTAGGCCCTACCTTGTACAGTGTCCATCAGCTCTCAAAGATGCCATCCAATCTTTAATCCACAAATGGATTAATCCACTGATTTATTTTGCTTAAGCACAAACACAACAACAACAATCATTACTTAATTCTAATTCTTAAATCAGTGTAAATAAACCAACGCATGATTTTACAAACCAGTTTCCAATGCATATAAATAAATATATTTAGCTTCTTGCAGAGCCCGATTCTCTCTGAAGAGCAAAACAATTAGAACTATTTGTGCTTATCTTGTAGTTTCAAAAAAAAATGTCCCATTTATTTCCATAAGGTATTTCATGGAGGCACTTCGCTACCACCTACTTCCCACTATCAGCCTTTTTTTTTCCTTAGTCTCCTGCTTGTCAGTGGCAGGTTCTTTTGTAATCTGGTTTCCCCCTGGCTTTTCTTGCTTTCTGATAGTCTGAAAACACTTTTCATCATTCTCCACTTTTATTATTTACTTTATGCCATACTATATTTGTAAAATACATAAAAGATTGGTAGTATTTTTATTTTATAGGTGATGAAACTGAAGTATGGAAGATAAACGATTGCCCAGAGGCCATAATTTGTGGGCCTTGCAATGGGTTTAATGGAAGGAAAGCAGAGGTAAAGTGACAGAATAGAGAACTTAGAGGGAGCTGAGATGAATGATAGAGATCTAAGAAAGTGGGAGTTAAATGGTCCAGGGCATAAAATAACCTGAGGATCAGTAGGAAAAAAAAAGAGGGAAAGACCCTAAAATTGAAGACTCCTCTGTCCTGATTACTTCCAAGTGCATTTCAATTTGAAATCTCTATCACCCCATTGCCATTGCTGGGAGCAGATGAAGGAAATACATACAGATCATCTATCTCTTCTGAAGCTTTCCCCATTTACAACATTCCTAACATATTGGAATATTCCTAAGAAATATTATGAACACATGTACTTTTTTGTCAGCTATTGCCATTTCACATATCTCTAAATATATTTCATAAGTTCAATTACTCTATCATTTAACCTTATTCACCTCATGTTGTATTGTTCTTTTGATGCATTCTATTTATTATATATTAATCATACAATTTTATTGTCTAAAAGTTATGCATTTATGATATGATGCCTATAGGGGAAAAAAAGTGACTTCCAATAAGGTCATGGTCACCTGCAAGATGATATCATCAACATTAGCTGTAAGGACACTATTGGCTCTACTTGCTGTTAATTTACTGCTTCCCCTGGTCTTCTTTATTAGCCTTAAGGTTGGGTCCCTGTCCAATCCTTTCTTTTTTTCTTGTTGACAGGGCCAATGTGAACAGCTGTGGAGTTTGTACATGATACAAATCCAAGGGGTGCCTCTGGCATTCTGAAGTGCTCAAGCTGCAAAATATATCTAATGACCCTGCACCAGCTCTATATAAGATTTCCCCTCAGAAGAGCACACTCCAATTACTGCAAAGAGAAAACAACCTAAGCCAAGTAATAAACAGAAGATTCATTTGATGAGTGTCTACAATGAAGCAGATTGTTATCAGTGTTGGGAACTCAAAAATGAATAGTAAGAAGCCAACCTCTCACAATTCCTATATTCCAGTATAAGAAGGAACAAATAAAAAATCAAACAAAATAAGATAAAATAAGATATTGGACAGTAATAAACGCTAGGAAGGAAAATAATGCAGGTCAACGGGATAGAGACCTATGGGTACTAATTTAGGGGACAAATCTTATCATCTGAGTGGATATATAAGAAGAATTGATTTTATAGTCAGATGATATATGAACAGAAATCTGAGGAAATTCAATAAGTGAGGCTGCCAAGCAAATATATGGGTGAATAGAATTTATATATATATATATATATATATATATATATATATATATATATATAGTAGATATATATATATATAGTAGATGGACACAATACCTTTATTTTATTTTATTTTTATGTGGTGTTGGGGAACAAATTCAGTGCCTCCCACATGATAGCAAGCATTCTACCACTGAGCCACAACCCCTGCATATTGGTGAAGAGAATTACAAGGTAGCAGAATAGCAAGTTTAAATGCCCTGAGACAGGAGTGTGCTCAGAATGCTTAAGGAATAGTAAGGGAGCAATTGTACCTGGAATAAAGTAAAATGATAGGTAATGAAGACACAGAGGAAACTAGAGCTAAGAGCTAAGACTTAAAAGCCATGATAAGAACTTAGAAATTTACGCTAAGTATGAAGAGAAATCATTGACATATTTCTAGCCGGGGTAACATTATTTTATTTGCTTTACTATTTAGAAGTCAAGAAATCCTGTATTTATTGGAGAGTAGATTGTAAGCATTGAGTAAGCATTTAGGCTAACTTGAAATCTACAAAAGTTTCTATGTCAGATATGAGAGTGACTTCAGTTGGGGTGGTATTTGGAGTAGAGGTAGCAAGACGAGTGAAAATAAGAAAAAAGTGTAGCTTTGGTTACCTATGCCTTGATTAATATTAAATCAGGGATTACATATGAAGTTTAGGAGAAAGGGAGTGATGAAATATGATTGTAAGTTATTAATCCTAAACAATTAGATAAATGATGGTGCCATTTTCTTTCAGAGAGAACATTGGATGACAAGAAAATGTAAGGGCAGAAGATCATAGGAATCAAGCAGGATTCTGTGGCAAATGCCTGTTATCCCAATGACTTGGAAGGCTGAGACAGGAGGATCATGAGTTCAAAGCCAGCATCAGCAATTTAATAAGGCCCTAAGCAACTTAGCAAGACCCTGTCTGGAAGAAAAAAAAAATAAAGGGTTGGGGATGTGATTCAATGGTTAAGCACTTCTGGGTTCAATCCTGGGTAACAAAAAAAAAGAACAGAAAAAAAAAAGAAGATAATAGAAATTGAGAGAGAATGTTTGAAGATGTTGAATCTGAGTATTTAAAAGTCATCAAATTAGAGATTGTGGTTTGTATTGTGTGAATAGAGTGAATCTGAAATTATGTTTTCTAAAATTCCTTTTCCTAAATAGTTCTAGGGCTGGGTATGTAACTCAGTGCTAGAGCCCTTGATGAGCAAGGCCCTGGGTTTGATCCCCAGTATTGTAGGGAGAGGGAGAGGGAGAGATGAAAGAAAAAAAAGGGGGGGGAAATGTCTTCATTTCAGATGAGTCATAAGAGATATTTTGTGTCAGATTTTGGAGACAAAGTGAAGCATCAGTAATATTCTTTTTATTTTCAGAAGGATAACAGGGAATGAGGTACTTTTACACTGTAAGTATGTGGTCACTTATCTGCTGGCTCAACTTGCTGGTGTGAGGCAGATGCTAATTTCCTGAAATTTAAGAATTAAAAAAAATAATCAAATGTTTAGTGTGAAAAATTTATTTTTCACTGTTTGCATTATAATTGATAGATTTATAGTGAGGATGAAGCATATTTTAAAATATGTGACAAGGGATTTCAATTATAATTAAAGCAAAACCTTGGCTAAAGAGGATAACAAATACAATTGCACAGAGTTCCCATTGGTCCTGAAGCCTGGCAGGTGCTGGCAGTGCCTTTAAGAGGCTACAGACTATGATCTGCTACAGATTTGATGGGCCTGTTAAAAATAGCCCAAAGCCAGACACATGCCATCCATCAGAATTAAGTGGATCACTCAGCACCTGCTTCCTGTACGCTGTCTTCTGTTACCCCACGTGTTTTTCCAAATACTGATGGGTCCTTGGCCCTTGCCTGTAGGTATAATAGTGATCTCTGCCCAGAAAAAAAAGGTAATGATGCCTGAAACAAAATATGCAAGCCAGGCATTTATTTATCACTCAGGTCTGAGCTTCTATTTCTAAGAATAGCTGTCTTGCATTGAATCCTCACTCTGTGCCAAGCTCTTGCAAAACATATTTCAGATCTTATCTCATTTAATCCTGGCAAGAGTGGTATAAGGCAAGACCTAGTATCATTCCCATTTTGTAGTTAAATAAATTTGATTGTAAAGAAATCAAGTAAATTGCTCATATAAGTGACAATACAATACTAACTGTGTGCCACCTGCGTTTAACGCCGGACTTTACATACTATATTGAATTGCTTCCATGAGTTTCAGAGAAGTTTAAAACATGCTTTTTTTTTTACATATTTTTGGAGATCTGTGACTGGTCCCCTTGAAGTTGAACTCGGATATAGACCCTAGATGATTTAGCCTCTCAGTTATCTTAAATCTTAAAGACTAGAACTCACGATAATTCTTGTGAGGCTTCATAGGAAATTCAGGCACTTACTTTCAAAATAAAAGCAATGAATATATATTTTAGGACAATAAAAAAATGACTTAGAAGTGCTATATGACTAGGCAAATAAGAAGCAGAATTCAGTGTCAGAAAGGGTATTTCAGGCTCTTCACTGTAAGAAATATAAAAGCTTTGCATAATAATTGAAAATGCAGTTACTGTGGTATATCTCTGCACAATGTTTACATGATTATTAGTGCTGCTGCTGCTGCTGCTAACAAGATGAGATTTGGCTGTTCTAGAAAACTACAGTTTCTCCTGTAGAGAATTCCATGTATTTGCTGCGGGAGAAGTAAAGGCTACACACTAAAGGTCAAAAGAGCTCTTTTCCTGAGAATTCTTTAGAGACCCTGAAGTACTTATCCCTTTGGTGATCAGGAAGAAGAGATGAATAAAGCATGAAATTAGGAAGAAGCGATAGTTAGAACAAAAAGGCAAAGAAGTGCAATCTACAATGAAGGGGCAGCCATTGGAGGCATATATGTATTGAATTATAGTCACATATCATATAAAGAAAACTATCAGAAACCAAAGAATTTCACAAAATGTAAATCAAACAATTTCCAGTAAACAGATGATATAGGGGTTTTTAAAAATTTATAATTATTTATATTATTTTTAAAAACCAATAAAATGTAAGCAGAAAATTCATTTATGTTATATTAGTGGAAGATAGAATAAAACTAGAAGTTAAAAGCAAAAGTTACTGAAATGGATAAATCTTTTGAAAAGATAAGTATTTTATTTATGTTAAGGTAGAAATCAAAACTAAAAATCACAGATTATTTATAAATCTCTCTATGTACCTATATCGTGCTTTAAAAAATTTTGCAACACTGAATGCATTTTTAAAGCCTAAATTGAAATTTGCATTCATCTTAAAACGCTTGCAAAATAACAATATTGAAGATCAAAATAACTTCTGATCACCATGTTAGGTGGAAGTGGACCAAACACATTTTCTTGTCCCTCCCTTAAATAATACTGACAGCAAGCAAAAATAAGGCAATTACTTGCTATAGGAAATACTTTTGGAACAAAAGACTGTGAACCAACCAAAATAGCTTTTATATCAAGATTAACAACTTGTTCATCAATTCTCATTTCAAAACCTTGGCTTCAGAGTGCCCTATCAATCCAAAACAATTTCCCTGATCCTTCCAAATTCTGAACAGTTTTCTTCCTGGCAAGACTTAACTTTTAAAATCAACCAGTCCATCCACTAAAACTTAATACAAACTTTGGTCCTGGCAGAGCCCCAGGACTCTGCTCCCAGGTAAATGCCCCAAGACCAAGCCTCTGGATCTAACATTAGTGTGACAGCCAAGGAACTGCCTCAAACACCCCTTTTCCTTCCTTGAGTAGCACAGTGTGAAGAAAGACTCTGTTCATTGGAGTCGGGGCAGAAGAGGAAAGTAAGCATGGAACTTTGCCTTGGAAGTCAGTGCAAGGCTGGTGAAATCTGAAACCCAGTAGATGCCTTCCTCCCTGTCCCCAGCCCAGCGTCCTTGAATGAAGTATCTGGACTCAAACAGTTGCCAAGAGCAAACCTAGAGCTTTGGTGGAATTAACTTGTTCTCTGACCAGGATCATTTTTGGCTGGCTGCAGTGGTCTGAGGCCATGAGAACGTAGAAGGCAGTGTGAAGCTGTGTCCTGCCCTAGCTGGACCTGGTGGGCTACGAACATGGGTGTGCTTCAGAATTTTAACATTGATGACCATGGATCTGCCACATCATCTCTCTTCTAACACCAGGCACAAAAACATGGAGAGAGTCATTGGCCACTTGGGGGAAGAAGAGGAAAGTTGGTATCAATTCATTTCATAGGAGCACAAGGCCATTTCTTTTATGGGGAATCTCAGTGTAGGGTAGAATCCTGTGGCATCTGATCATAAGCTAGTGAATATGAACAAGTATAGGGCCTTCCCAGGCTGGGGGATACACTACCATTTTTAAGCATACCCCTGTTCATCCTGAATAACATACCAACTGCAGATCTGGGACAGACTTGGACTTGGGGCACCTCTGGATCTGAAATGGTAACAACACAAATCACAGATTTATGGAAAATCTGGATGGAGATCACCATCCAGAACTGAAATAGCAGCAGTGATTACAGGCTCACAGCAAACCAGCAACCTGCATAGAGTTTCTGGAAGGATGGGCACAAACAAAATCTGATTACAGACTGGAATAAATACCTAACCCTTCAATACATAAACATAAGCATTTAAAAATATCAAGAAATTTCAAGGAGCTATGATCTCACCTAATGGGTAAAATAAAGCCCCAGAAATATAAAGCAGATGAAATATCCTCTAAAATAAGGAATTAAAAATAACCTTTTAAAATTTTGTTCTAATTAGTTCTACATGGCAGTAGAATGCATTTGGATACATCATACATAAATGGACTTCTCATTCTTCTGGTTGTACATAATGTAGAGTAATACCAGTCATGTAATCATATATGAACATAGGGTAATACTGTCTGATGCATTCTACTATCCTTCTTACCCTCAAGTCTTCTCCCTTCCCTTCACTCCTCTCTGTCTAATCCAAAGTAACTCTATTCTTCCCTAGCCCATACCTACCGTACTGTGAATTAGTGTCTGCAGAAAAACATTCTCCCTTTGGTTCTTTTGGGTTGGCTTATTTTGCTTAGCATGATATTCTCCGGTTCCAACCATTTATCAGCAAATGCCATAATTTCATTCTTCTTTAAGGCTGAGTAATATTCCATTGTGTATATTTTCCACATTTTCTCTTCTATTCCTCTGTTGAAGGGCACCAATGTTGATTCCATAGTTTAACTAATGTGAATTGAGTTGCTATAAACATTGATGTGGCTGTGTCACTGTAGTATGCTGATTTTAAGTCCTTTGGATATAAACCATGGAATGGGAAAACTGGGTCAAATAGTGGTTCCATTCCAA
Organism: Marmota monax; assembly: GCF_021218885.2. Lineage (NCBI taxonomy): Eukaryota > Metazoa > Chordata > Mammalia > Rodentia > Sciuridae > Marmota > Marmota monax. The sequence continues at coordinate 61,715 of NW_026695246.1, read as the reverse complement.
GTTTTCTGAGGAACCTACATACTGCTTTCCAGAGTGGTTCCACCAATTTACAGTCCCACCATCAATGTATGAGTGTACCTTTTCCCCCATATCCTTGCCAATGTTTAGAGTTGTTTCTATTCTTGATAGTTGCCATTCTGACTGGAGTGAGGTGGAATCTGAGGCGAGGTTTAATTTGCATTTTTCTAATTGCTAGAGATACTGAAATTTTTTTCATATGTTTGTTCTGTTCAGTTCCTTTGCCTATTTATTGATTGGGTTATTTGGATTTTTTTTTGGTGTGTGTGTGTTTGTGTGTGTGTGTGCTTTGAGTTCTTCATGTATCCTGGAGATTAATGCCCGATCTGAGGTGCATGTGGTAAAGATTTTCTCCCATTCCGTAGGCTCTCTCTTCATGCTCTTGATTGTTTCCTTTGCTGTGAAGAAGCTTTTCAACTTGATGCCATCCCATTTATTGATTTTACTTCTTGTGTTTTAGCAGTTATAAAAATAGCCATTTTAAGGAAACTAAATGGTCTCCAACTAAATATCAAGAAATAATTTAACACTTTATCAGTGAAAAAATAAAAATTGAAGTAATTTTAAGAATCAATGAAATGTTAGAGCTATAATAAGCTAAATAAAATGAAAAATATACTAGAAGTCTTCAATAGCAGAATAAAGAGGAAAAAATCAGTGAATTTGAAAACAGGCTATTTGAAATTGTAGTCACAGGAGGAAAAAAAGTCAAAAGAATGAAGAGGAATGGAGACCTAGCTTATGGAAACATTGGGGTAACATTAAAAGAGTAACTATTTGGGTGACTAGGGTTCAAAAGTTTTAAAAAGGACTTAAGAATACTAAAAGTTATAAAGCCTTTTCAAGTTAACAGAGAAAACTTCCCCAAACTGGACATAGATACAAATATCTACCTACAGGAATGGCAAAAGTTACTAGTAAGATTCAACTCAAGCAAGTCTATCCCAGGTCTAATCAATTTCTCAAAGGTTAAGATAAAAAAAATTCTCAGAGCAGCAAGAGGAAAGAAAGAAAAAATAAACAGTTTGCTTAACTGAAGTTTGCTGTTAAGCGAACTTCTTGGCAAAACCCCTATAAGTCAGGATGGAGTGGGAAGAGATTTTAACAGTACTGAAATGGAAAAAAATAAGTAAATATTTCCAACCAAGAGAACTTTTGCCTACAAAGCTATCCTTTAGAAATTAAGAAAAAAGACATTACCAGTCAAACAATAGCTGAAATATTTCATCACTATTAGACTTGTCCTATAAGAATCCTAAGGGGAGTTCTTCAAACCTAGAGAGAAACTAATGAGTATGAAGAAAACATTGAAAGTAAAACTCATCAATAATTTTAACTATTCAGACAAATTCAGAATGTTCTACTTCATAAATATGTATATAAGGCATTGTTATGTCTGTTATGAAGATTAAAAATAACTCAAAATATCAACTACATTAATATGTTAAGAGCTGGGCAGTACAAAAAGATGTAGAATGGATCTAAAAATTCAATGTGTGAGGAGTTATTGAGAGCAAGTTAACAGTTTTTTATTTGTATTTTCTCTCCCACCCCCCATCTTGACAATGGATGTTAAGTTGCTTTTACTTCAAAATAGCTTTTATAATCCAAAAATGTTTCTTGTAAGCCTCATGGCAATAACAAGGAAAATAAATTAGACACACCAAAAATTACATGCCAGGAGTTAAAGTATCAGGTTTTCCTTCAATCACTTAAGTGAATCATGAGTAAAAGAGATACTATTTTGCTAAATAGCTTAATAATTTTTTTATAATTGACATGAACTAATGATATTTAACAAGAGACCTTGATATTACAGATTATGTACTATTTTTGTTCTTCAACTAATAGCTTTGAGTTGACAAAAAGGGAAATTGCCAGATATGTTAAGTTTATTACTTCTAAATGCAATTGTTGATCAAAAGATGTAAAACTTTTGTTTCCCAATCCAGGGTATTTAAAATGCATTACATACATTCCTGCAGAACCTGGCAGGTTGCTTTGTTTCCATTACTAAAATATGTTATCTTACTATTTATAAAAACATAAACTTAAAGCTTTCAGAAAAATTGTGCTTAAGAGAGAAAAATAAAATATTGGCATTTGGAGTAGTGATATTTTTAGTATTTAGAAAGGCAGAAAATTATGCCCTTGTCAAGTTTTTTTTTTTTTTTAATCTGTACAAAGCTTATCTTTTAAAAATATTTCAGGTAGATTTCATTTAGTGTCTGTAAATAACAATCCATTTCTAAGTTAAAGTTAGAAATAATTGGAAACATTTTGCAACGTTGCAGTTTTCTTTGGAGAGCTATGCTAGGAATACTAGGGTATCCTTTTTAGGATTTGGGGTAGTTGGTGATTTACTCTTAAATATTTCACTAGTGCATCTCCTGAGAGTCCACTTAGCTAACTCAGGGGTCAGAAAACTAATTTATGGATGCAATTTGACTTGCCACTTGTTTGTATAAATAAAGTCCTATTGAAAGATAGATATGTCCAATTCATTTATGTGTTATCTATGGTAACAGTTTTACTAGAACAACAGAATGTGATTCTGTGATCTGCAAAGCCTAATGCATCGACTATTCAGCTCTTCATAGAAAACATTTACTAAATCCTGAACTAAACAAATTGAGAATTATGTCATACCCCATTAATATAATAACTCCCAGAAAGCATAGAGATTATACATATTGCAGCACCATTTTTGATACTTAATATACATAATTCCTATGAAAAATGAAAAGTATTGTCCTAGACCAATAGAAATGACTTAAATTACTATTATTACATGGTTTTTTAAATCTGAATAAACATATTTGTTTCTACTTATAGTTTAAGTTTATTCCAAAACACATTTAAAGTATCATTAAACAAGGAAATTAACATTAAGAGATTTAGTGATGATGTTATGGTATACAAACTACATCAGTACTTGAGGCATGGAGATAGATGGCACTACCTTATGTGACAGGGGTTCTTTTGTGTTTGACACATAGACCTTACTGCTCTCCATGTGATAATACAGTTCTTCCATTTATCTCTGTTCACATTACCATTGAATCTCCATTGGCAAAAAAAAAAAATTAAAATCATTTGTATTTTTCTTTTTAAGGGAGCACATCATAAATAAATGTCACATAATTTAAATATTGAAGCTCTAATATAATATGTGTTCTTTTTCTTATTTTCTCAGAAAAACATTCCCTCATGAATCAATTCATTTCCAAACTGATATGTAATATGTGGACTTGAGTCCATCAGAAGTCTTTATAATGATGACCCAAATTATATGACATGAGAATGTATATACATGTATTGTAATATATGTGGTTATAAATAAATAAATAAATATAAATAAGTAAATAAGCATAAAAAGATGTCCAACTAACTTGTATAAGAATATATAACCAATGTGTAATATATATATATATATATATATATATATATATATATATATATGTATAACCAATATGTAAAATATATAACCAGTATGTAAAAAAATAAATAAATATACATATATTCAAATATCAGTTCAATCAAGAGAATAAACTATTCTGAGAATTTATAGATTACCTATATACATTTGCCCATATCTATTATGCCTGTAAATCACTAACCCATAGCAATAGTGGTAATATTAAAAAAAAAAAAAAGAAAAGAAAATATATGATAATGGTCACTTAATTCACCAGGTAAGGCAAATGATTAAAGATACTGTAATATTACTGAATGCTGGAGAAGTGTTGAACAGTCTTAAAACTTGAGCACAGAGTCAAAATCAGCTATCCCACTTTCAAAATAGAATTCTTCCTCCTATAACTTTGACTTGCCACTTGTTTGTATAAATAAAGTCCTATTGGAAGATACATATGTCCAATTCATTTATGTGTTATCTATGGTAACACATAATTTTAATTTCAATTAAGTAAATTTTAATTTTAATTAAGTAAATACATTAATAGTTTATCTTGCTTAATGTGAAATTATCAAAGAATTGAACAAGATAAGGAAGGTATATGTTTACTGCAATAAAAAAGTTTACAACTGACGTAAAAAACAGCAATAACCACCACCCCTTAAAACAGGACACAATACTTTGAATAGTTAACTGTTGTAGAGTTTCAAGTCTTTGTAAGAAACTACTAACACGAGTGATAAAAATCATCGATATTGGCTGGGGATGCAGCTCAGCAGTTATGGCACTTGCCTAGCATATGTAAAACCTGGAGTTTGAGTTCCAATACCATGAAAAAACTTTAATACTTTGTAAATTTTGAATGAACTTGATTAGTTAGAGGAAATAAGGTATAAGAATTCGCTTAGTAGAGAGGCTTAAAAATGAACCATAAAAAATTCTGTTTATTATACTGACAAATTCATGTATGAAATAAACTGATCATATATATATATATATATATATATATATATATATATATATATATATATATATATATATATATATGAGATTTTGAGTTTTAACTTACTTATAGTTGGACATAGTTTGATGCTTACTGAACATATTTAGAGAGGATTCCTTTGAATAATTATATTTCTCACTATAGAAACCTAAGTTCATTAACATTTTAACTAGTTTAAAAATTAGGAAATTAAAATTCTTCTGGATAATACATCTCTGATTTGAATTTGTTCCAAGTACCAACAGTCTCTACTATTTAACCAACTGTTCTAGAATAGGCCGTGGAATTTGCCTGGGGTGAGGATGAGTGAGAATGATGATTTGGACTCATTTCTAGGTTACTTTTACTTTCATTTGCTTCTAAAGCAGCAAACAAGCAGAGCAGCTGATGCAAATGAGATAAGAAAGTAGGTGGGTGGTGTAAATGAGAGAAGAAAATGCACAGGGCTCACACCTTAATACCTCACCAACATGCATCACAGCTTGATGGTTTTGGCAGACCACGGGGCACTAGTGTGCGTAGATGGGCTCACCTCATTTTACATACCCAGTACTCATGTCTGTGCTCAGAAACAACTATACTCGTTGAAGGCAACAACCTCATTATACTCAATAACCTACATTCCCTTGCCATCTCTACTGAGACTATGAGTTTCTCTCTTATGCACACATAGAAATGACTTGGCCTACCTTACCAATAACATTTTGCTTCCCTTATTACAAGTGCATATGAAAATTGTTTCTTCAAACAAAAGACAATACAGGTGCACAGAGTAAGGGCAAAGAAAAAGAACAATGATATATATTTCAGCAAAAATAATTCTTAATTATTTTGATAAAAATTAAATATGCTTTGTTACTTTCCCACCATATATCTACCTGTAAATCTTTTTGATTGAGAAACTTTATTAATTTTCTCTATAATATACTTAGGAAATTTAGAACACAGATATATTTGTTACCACAAATGTAATAATGGTCACATTCACATTAAGAAACAATATATGAACCCCATATAATACAGCACCATTTTTTATATCAACTCTTCTCCTCAGAATATACTGTGGCACATTGCAAAATAGATTCCCTTTAGTTCATGACTTGTTCAGTTGCAAATTCATGTAAACTACAGAACCAGTTTGGCACCTGCTGTGATCATGAGTCTACTGCTGTTTCTCTAATCAGAAAACATTCCTATTAGATAAACCATCTGGCTTGAAAAGCATCCCTTTTGCATTCAAAATGGTTTTGTTAGAATTCAGCCAAAGTATATTTTAAAAGGAAAGATGTGTCAGCAAGACTACTCTGTTTACTTATAGAACAGTCCTCTATTTAAAAAATAATTTGTGAGATAAAAATCTGTAAAATGAAAATATTACTGAACAAGAATGTTCTGTATTTACATGTGAAAATGTCAATGGCAACGGATCTTTTCTAAGGCCATAGACTAAAATCTGTTGAAACTTAGATAGTCATAGTCATCATCTGATCAGAGCCAATTGCACGTTATTCTGATTGCAATCATTTCCATTGAAGTGTGACTTATGGTTGTTGTTGCTTCGTGACCATCGGTATTACCTGTGGGTACTAGTGTACTTCTTGCTGTCCACTGAATCATGTTTATTCTTGTGTATGTGAGTCATTTTTATTTTTTCCCTTATTCTTCAGGCTATTTATATTTTGTATCATTAATCAAATGAAAACAATATGATGCTATTTTAGGAATAACTCATAGGAAGCCCAGAGTATCTAGTATTAAAATTTTGATTGAATTTGGACAATATGATGATGATAAATGCTTAATTTTCTGACCAGGTGTTGTTAACAGGAAAAAATAGCTAAGGCATATTGACTCTTAAAGCTTAATGATTGTTGGGAAAAATAGGGACTCTGAAATAAATGCTGCTCACTGAATTCTTTTCTTCAATTATTGTGTCAATCAAAATTCTATCATATTTTGCTAAGATGTTCTTAATGATATCACTGATAAATAGCAGTGAGCTAGGCCTACACTTTGGGGTTTACTGAAATCTTTGAAATTGGGTCCTCGTACTCCAAGTGGCAATACTTCTTTGTTTTCCATCACAATAACTTTACTGGTATTGTGATCTGGATGTCAGCTAAATCTGGAAACCAACCATAAAAACAACAAAATAATCACTAGAACTCACTTCCTCTTTTGTTTCTTCACCAGTTTCATTATGCATCTGATTCAAAAGACTGCTACAGAAAACAGCTGCCTGTTGTGAAAAAGAACCTGTGGATCTCTGAAAATATCATTGAGATCAGAAAAAGGCAAATTAAAATAGAAGAGGGAGAATTTGGTGGGCAAGTTAGTGTTAGAAACATGGTAAAAAGCAAGACAGTTGGAGAGATAAAAAGAACAACAGAAATGTAGGGCACAGAAAAAAATTTCCTTTTATATAGCATGTAGCACATATAGATTTGGATATATCAAACCTAAGGTATCAGTATCTATCCCAAATTTTGTAATGTGAATAACATCATTTAATACTTGCATATACAAATAAATACTGTCATTCTGATTTTATTTTTTTCAATTGGACTCTAATCTCATTATACATTATATTCTGGAGCATACCTTATATATTGTAATACTGATGTGAAATTGTTTTTGAATAATAAATGTTTGAATGGATACAAAATACATACCTGTTATGTGATTGCTTTTAATGATTAAGATCAACTACTGTCAATTGTAGGCTTTACATCCAAAATGTGTTACTGTTAATGCCTGAAATGACTGAAATAACTTTGTTAAATCAATTTGAAAATATCATTATTTCTAAATAAATGATAACAATGAGATTAGAGATTCTCAGGGAATCTTAACAACTGACTCCAACCCAAAGTGCAAAAGTAGGAATTAAAGGAATAATAATAATACTAAAAATATAAATATTTTCTATTAAGGAGTATCAAAAGAATGAATACTCAATAAAATTACCTTGTTATTATTTCCTCTTTATCTGGCTGTAAATTTCCAGCATTAAAATCACTCTTGGATTTTCAGCAGGCCTGGGATCATTTTCTCTGGGAGGCTGTGAGATCAGGGTAGGTATTATCTGGAAATGTGATATATTATCTGCATAATATATCACAAAAATGAATATACATATTCAAAAATAGGTGCTGGAATATTTTGCTATGAAACTATTAGCTCAACATTTTCATGATATTTGATCACTACCAACTTTGAAAACAGAATAGTTTTATTCTGAAAGAAAATGATAAAGTACAGTCAAATTTCAGTAGACAGTGAAAAAAATTTCTGTAGCTTGGAAAGGTGCATGATAATTAATAAAACAGAGAAAGACAAGCTGTGCTAAAATAGGTATACCTACATAGTCTGTGTGGGTTTGTGTGTGTGTGTGTGTGTGTGTTAATGTATGGATGTGTGTATATGTATATTTGTGTGTGTATGTATTACAGAAAGTTTTGTCACCTATAAATGAGGTCTAAAAAAATGCAAAAGTAGGAATTAAAAGAATAAATAGTAATAATAAAACATATAAGCATTTTCTATTAAGGAGTATCATAACAGTGAATACTCAATAAAATTACCTAGCCAAAAACTCCTATTTCTGATGAATATTTATTTATTTATTTTTTTAAAGAGAGAGTGAGAGAGAGGGAGAGAGATAGAGAATTTTAATATTTATTTGTTTGTATGTGGAGCTGAGGATCGAACCCAGGCCGCACACATGCCAGGCAAGCGTGCTACTGCTTGAGCCACATCCCCAGCCCCTGATGAATATTTATATTAATAAAACTTATTAATACTATTCAGTGAGCTTTTGTATATGCCAGGCTCATATTTTATAGTTTATTTCTCACCTTACTTGTAAATGATTTCCATAGATGGGGCAACCGCAGCACAGATCTCCAGGAATTTCTGCAATGTCATTGAAGAAGGTGTATCCCAGATGCATAATGATTTCTGTCAAGAAACAAAGGAGGGGACTAGGGTGTAGCTCATTAGTAGAGGGCTTACTTAGCAAGTGCAAGGTCTTGTGTCCAAACTGGCACAACAAATATAACAAAAGTTGTGTATGATTTCAATGTGGCTAATGAGACCTAACTAGCCCAGCTCTAACTTCTTTAAAACAAAAACAAAACAAAACAAAACAAAAACAGAATGAAAGAAGAAAGAAAAGAGAAAGTGGCTGATGTTTCTAGTGTTTTGTTTTTGTTATGGTTGTTATTTTCCAGATCTAACAGACTTCCAGATCAAAATACCAGTAAAGTTGTTTTGGGCAGGGAATAAATATTGCCACTGGAAGTGTAAAGACCAGTTTAAAATATTTCAGTAAACTCAGAAGTGTAGCACTGGCTCACAGATATTAATGAGAGATATTAAGGCTTCAGGGACTTGCTGAATTCCTATTCTGTCCAATTTTTTTTTTTGGCATAATCAGAAGAATCCAGCATTAGATTCTGATCATAGACTAAATGCAAAAGTGTTCATGAATAAGCAATTAAATAATCATATATATTAACCAAACATATGTATTTAAGCTTTTTAGGGTAGTGTTTACTATCACAGTTGCTGATATTTATGCTTGATTTTGACTCTCAAACCTGTCATTTACTAGCTATGTGACTTAGAATAAATCCCTTGCCTTTTCTGTACTTCAATTTTCTCATCAAGGGTGGGTTTAGTGATTAAATGTGTTAAGTACTGAAACACTTAAAACAGCTTGCACATAGTAGACACAGGGTAAGTAAATCACATTTTCTAATACTTATTCTGGTTAAATGTAGATACTCTTAGATAACAAAATACATGAGTACATTGATAATTTTAAATCACTGATTTTTAACTGTGTAAAGGTAACATGCTAGAAAGCAGAGGAACTTTCATTTTCCATCTAAACATCTATGGAACTTCTGAAATGCCTCTTTCCCATGGCATGTTCAAGGTTCTGTGATTCAGGAGAACACCTTGAAAATCTTACATACTGTAAATACCACACACCAATCATCATGCTTACCACTCTCCCAGTTGAGAATCTTAAATTCTATTGAGAGAGCTTCTTTACAGGACTGTCTTGGGAATGGAAAAGGTGCCATGGCAGAAAAAGATTGAGATGCATTGATTTAGATAGAGTGGGATCATATGATCTCAACAACCTAAAAAATAGCTTTCACTTTATTTGGCTTTTGTGGCATGCATAAGGAACAAGCTCTGAACTATGTTTTAGAATGTAATCCTCTATAGTGCGTATAATATCCACTCCAAGTGCCCTACATGAATCTCCAAAGAAGAAACGGCATGTCTAGCAAAGTGACAAAAAAAAAAAGAAAAAGAAAAAGAAAAGAAAAGAAAGAAAAAGAGTGACTCCATTGAACAGTAGGAATATTCTCTCTGTTTTTGTAGGCTTAGTTATTTTCTTGTAGATTTGTTCTTTTTTTTCCTCCCCTACTAGAATATAGACTCTAAGAGAAACAACAATTTTGCTATTTAATATGCTTGCTCAGTACATTCAACAGATATTCATGAATGAAAGAAATAAAACATTATATAAACATGTCACAGAACAAGTTCCTGAAACGTATTTGTTGTTTCAATTTGGTAAACATTTATTGTGTGCATGACCTTTATGGTATTTTAGTTTTTTAATTCTAGTTAGCAAACTAGAGCTTACAACAGATTATTTCATGGATATTCTTTTACTTCCTCTTAATAATTTTTTTTTTCAGATGTTACCACAGTATCAGTAACTGAAAAGTGCATTTTCTGCTATGTAGTTTTCATTTGTCCATCCTAGCCACTGACAGGGAAATAAGCTTTTAGCAAAATTTCCTTCTCTTCGCCAACACTTTCTTGAAGGTGGTAGTTGAATTATTCTGCCAGAGTTCAGTTAATTTGTCATGAATACAAAGTACAATCTGATTTATTCTTTCTTAATAATTTTAATGTAGGCATAATTCATCAATATATCATAGTGTTCTTATGAAGAAAGATGATGGGTTGCATGGAACAGAAAACCTCTCTAATTTCCTCTTCAGGAAGTATTTTCCATAAAGATTTCCAACACAAATGGCTTCCTCTGTTTGGTAACTGGTGAAATTCTCGATTACAGTTTCATAGAATATGGCATTATAAACTCTGTAAAATGAATGTTCATCATTAATAATTTCCAGAGGCATTTTAGTTCTGAGGCTACCATCAAAACTTGCTGCTATTGTCTTTGTCATTCCTCAATATTTATTGTTTGGATTGATTTTTTTAAAAAATTTCCATTTCAGCCAGACTCAGTGTAACATGCCTGCAGTCCCAGCTATATGGGAAGCTGAAGCTGGAGGACTGTTTGAGTGCAGGTGCTCAAGGCTAGCCTAAGAAACATAATAAGTCCTTGTCTCCAAATTTTAAGAAAATTATAATTCAAATTCATAGTAACTAGAGTCATGTCTGTTTCCTCTTCATGCTGCATAGTTTTATTTACATGCACTACTTACATTATATCGTGCAGCTAATGCCTTGAGAACTTCCTCCAATTTTAACTTTATTTTTTCCAAAAAAAAACCCTATTTCTGACTTTATTCTTTTGTGATTCTATAATTCAGTCACACTATCCCATGTACATTCAATTGTTCATTGCCTTAAATAAAAGAGGCTTCCTTTCTTTTTCTCACCCTTTCTTTGTTTTTCTATTCTTCTCCCATATACAATTTACCAGCAAAATCTACAAGTTTTATTTTAAAATTCATATAATCTTTTTTCTTCTCCAACCCTTTCACAGAGTTGAATGAGTAACTTGCCACGGAACCCCCTCTTTTCACTTAAGTCCTCTATACAACTGAATGATTAGGAAAAAAAAAATCATATCATGATGCTTCATATGGGTGAATAGCATGCTATGGCCCTTGGTTCAGGCTAAGGGATTTGCTAGTACCCTAAGGCAATACAAGAACCAAACACTAACTTTACTAACATATGTTTTTTTTTTTTTTTTTTTTGTCTTCTTATATACTTAGTTATTAGTTTTTTTTTACTTTGCCCAGATCTGGCTGGCTATCTTCTGAGCAGTAGTTTTCATATAATTTATCACCTCCTCAGAAAAACAACTCTTTAACTTCCTGTCTAAAATATTTTGCCCAATTATTCTCTGTAAGAGACCACTCTTTGCCCCTTATTCATTTCTAACAACTCTGCCTTCACAACTGTGTTCATAACCAGAGGATGTAAAGACTGGTCCTACTATTCTTAATCTGATGAGTTTCACTCTTCATTAGTCTTACTGTGAAGTTTTCAACCAATGTCAGAGCCACACTCACAAAGTTTCTACTTATTGGTTTGAGGTTGAAAAACAATTTTTTTTCTAAACCATTTATAGTATTTTGCATCAGCTTTGAGTGATTTGATGTAGGAATGGGAATATGTTGCAATTTGGCGAGAGATAAAAAAGATTGCTGATGGAATTCTGAGAAATGTTCTTTGCCTTAAAAGCATTGGGGTGTCAAAGAAGAACTAACCTCTCAACTATCTGCTGGAAATTGATATGTAAGAATGTAAAGCTAGAGATTACTCTGTCTTGCACCCTGTAAGGGTAAAAGTCTAAAGGTAAAAGCCAACATCCTGAGGAAGCAGAGAAGTAAAACAAAACAAAACAGAACCAGAATTTGAATGACACTATTGCAATTACGTAACACTTGCACTCTATGAACTCTAGTCTCCTTCTTATGTGTGACTACAAATTATTTACCTGCGTCACTTGAAGTTGTGTTGCAAGTTTATTTCAGGCCAAAATAGCTTTAATGATGTATTTTCAATTTTATCACCCTGTCCAGCTGTCTTTATGCAGGCAAATTACCTTGATTCTTTGTGCATTTACTTGTTTTGTATGTCCTTTCTTGCTTTTTAAGAAGAAGAAGAAGAAAAAAAAACTTTTGTCTATTTTATAATTGTTTCTAACCCAATGTCTAGAATGACATCTGGAACATAGTAGTGAATTTGTAAACATATATGATGAATACATATGATTTATAAAAACTAGTTACTTATTGTTTAAAGATAAGGTTGTCTATGTTCATATAGTGCAAAATCTTTAGTTTATTAGCTCTCTCCAGGAATACTTTAATATTTTCTATCAAAATATGCCTTTCCATAGTTTCTTACTCCTATGGTTTATTTTTTATACTACTCCAGCAGCAAAGATCTTTATTGTTTAAAATCTCTCCTATTTCTTATAAAAGTGAGTTCCAATCTGTTGCTTTGGGCTCCTTCCTGTATATCCAACTTATCTTCTTCTTTAATATACTATGGAGATAGCTGAGAACTCCAGCCTTTTCCAATATACTGTAGTAAGTAAAATTCCTACCACAATAAAATACCTTAAAATATTTTTATTTCTTTTTAAATTTATATATGACAGTGAATGCATTACAATTTATATTACACATATAGAGCATAAATTTTTCATATTTCTGGTTGTAAACAAAGTATATTCACACCAATTTGTATCTTCATACATGTAGTTTGGATAACGATGTTCATCACATTCCACCATCATTTCTAACCCCACACCCCTTTCCTTCCCCTCCCAGCCTTCTGCCTTATCTAGAATTTGTCTATTCCTCTCATGCTCCTGGTCCCTACCCCACTATGAATTGGCCTCCTTATATCAGAGAAAACATTTGGCATTTTTTTGGGGGGCGGGGGGATTGGGTAAATTCAATTAGCAGTATCTTCTCTAACTCTATCCATTTACTTACAAGTGCCATGATTTTATTCTCTGTTATTGCTGAGTAATATTCCATGTGTATATACAACACAATTTTTTTTTGTCCATTCATTTACTGAAGGGTATCTAGGTTGGTTCCACAGTTTAGCTATTGTGAACTGTGCTACTATAAACATTGATGTGGCTGCGTCCCTGTAGTATGCTATTTTTAAGTCCTTTGGATATAGACTGAGTAGAGGGATAGCTTGGTCAAATGGTGGTACCATTCCCAATTTTCTAAGAAATCTCCATACTGCTTCCCATATTGGCTGCACCAATTTGCAGTCCCACCAAGAGTGTATGAGTGTACCTTTTCCCCCACATCCTTGCCAACACTTATTGTTGTTTGTCTTCATAATAGTTGCCATTCTGACTGGAGTGAGATGAAATCTTAGAGTAGTTTTGATTTCCATTTCTCTAATTGCTAGCAATGATGAACAACATTTTTTCATATATTTGTTGACTGATTATATATCATCTTCTGAGAAGTGTCTGTTCAGATCCTTGACCAATTGATTGGTTGAGTTATTTTATTTTATTTTTTGGTGTTTAGCTTTTTGAGTTCTTTATATACCCTAGAGATTAGTGCTCTACCTGATGTGTGAGGGTTAAAAATTTGCTCCCAAGATGTAGGCTCTCTCTATTCACCTCACAGATTGTTTATTTTTCTGAGAAGAAACTTTTTTAGTTTGAATCCATCCCATTTATTTATTCTTGATTTTAATTCTTGTGCTTTAGGAGTCTTATTAAGGAAGTTGGGGCATAATCCCAAAGTGATTAGGTAGGCCATAATCACCTTAAAATATTTTTACCTCCTGATATGCACTTTCTATATTACCGCCTCCCCTCAGTGTGAGTTGATTTTACTCAATCAAGTAAGCCTCTTTATTTTATTATTTATTTATTTGTACTGGGATTTGAACCCAGGGGTGCTTTCACATTGATATACATGGCCAGTTCTTTTTATTTTTTTTGTAGAGAAGTTCTTATTAAGTAGCCAAGACTGCCTTAGCATCTAGAGTAACTGGAATTACAGTCATGCATCACCACTTCTGGCAGTCTCTTCAGTTATTTATTAATTAATTGGTTAATAAATTATTTAAGTTTTAGAAACTGAAACATAAAGATATAAAAGTTGCACATATTAATAGAATACCATATATTTTTCAATATCTATACACACTACTATATTTAAATAATATAGACATATTGATCTCAAACATTCATAATTTTATAGCAAAAATATTTACAATCATTTCTACTTATTTTTTGAAATAGATAGTATATTATCATCAATACTCATCATACTTTGTAGTCTCCCAGAGCTTCTTGCTCCTATCTAATTATGAATTAGTATAGATTGTTCAGCATTTCCCTATCCTTTTCTCTCTATTCTTTTTGGCCTCTAGTTACCACCATTCTACTCTGAAATTCCATGCAATCATTTTTTTTTTCTTTTTAGATTGTGCATGTAGGTGAGATCATGTGGTCACTTGTCTTTCTGTGCCTAAGTTATCTCACTTAACATAATCATCTTCACTTACATTCATGGTGTGTAACAATGACAGAAGTTCATTCTTTTTTTGTGGTGGAATAGTTTTCCACTGTGTACATTTACCACATTTTATTATCCATACATCAGCTGATGGGCAGTTATGTTGTTTTCATTTCTTGGCTCTTGTGAATAATGCTGAAATGAACACAGGAATGCAGGTGTGTCTTTGACATACCAATTTCATTTCCTTTGGATAAATACCCAGAAGTGGAATTGCTGGCTCATATGGTAGTTCAGTTTTTATTTTCTTGAAGAATCTCTCTACTAATTTAAATTCTCACCAATTCCCCTTCTTACACATCCTCATCAGTACATTTTATGTTTTGTCTTTTTGATATTAGCCATTTTTACTGAAATGAGATGATATCTCATTGTGGCTTTGACTTGTATTTCTTTGATGATTATTAATGTTGAGCATTTTTTCATGTACCTGTTGGCCATTTGTATGACTTCATTTTAGAAATGTGTTTTTAAGTCTATTACCCTTTTTTTTTCAAGTCAGGTAATTTGTTTTTATGCTATTAAGGTTTTGGAGTTATTGTTTATACTGGATATCAACCCCTTGTCAGATACTTGCATTTCTCAAATGGGAGAATTACATTCTGTAGGTTGTGGAGGAGCTTTTCACTTTTATATAATCACATTTGTCTATTTTGGCTTTTGTTTGGGGACTTTTGTTCAAAAAAGAAAAGAAAAGAAAAATTTTGCTAATTCCAATATCCTGAAGCATTCTCCCCAAATTTCTTTAGAAAATTCATTTTCAAATCTTACATTTAAATCTTTAATCCATGTGATTTAATTTTTGTAACTAGTGAGAGATACAAATCTAGTTTAATTCTACATGTGAAGAGAAACCATTTTAAAAGATGATGTGGACTCAGAGATGGAAGATGCCAGAGTTATTTGAAACTACTGCAGACAATCTATAGGCTACAGGAGATCTCAGTCTTAAGTGGTTACAAGGCACTGACCTCATCCCACAACATGAATAAGTTTGAAATCCAAGCACAAACTCCCATTCTGGATCATATTTTGATTGTAAGCTTTGTGAAATACTCAACTGACAACTCAGCCAGGATATGTCTAGATTTTGCCCCATGCAACTATAAAATAATATAGACAGATTTTATTGAAAGGCAAAATTTGAAATTATGTATTATGCAGCAGTAGACTACTACAATATCATGCTTTCTCAATTCTATTTGCCTTTTGCTAGCAGAATTTTATCCATCCCTTAAGAACGAACTCATGTATTACTTTCTTCAGTAATCCTTTGTCTACAAAACTTTCTTCCACAACTAGTTAGTTTGCTTCCCCATGCTTCATTCTCCCCTACCTTTTTGTAGTTGTTGCTCTTCTTCTTCTTCTAACATTCCTCCTTGCATATGTCTGTTACGTCAGAGTAAGCATTTTCTCATCTTGAGCTGAAGCTATGACCCTTGTCTTGGGACTCCTTGGCAGGATTGATATTCTACTGTAGCCAGGTTATCAGGAATCTCCTAATGGAAGCAAAACCCAAGTATTTCATTGTCTCAATAGCCCTTTATCAATGCACCAGGATTGTGTGAGGGTGTGGTACTGGTGCCGCTACTATTGGTGGGTTAACTGCTGGTTTACAGTAGAATAATAAAAACATCTGTAATATCTTTTCCTATTCTTTCTTATGTCATTCCAAACAACGAAACATGCAAGAAAGAAATGTGAAACACAGCTTCATCTTTGATGAAATTTTAGAAACTACCTTCAAATCTGAAATAAGACTAATTAAGAACTACTAAATCCAATGTCAATAATAATATCACCCTGTGAAAGCGTCTCTAGGCTTTTCTTTTTCTTATTCTTTTTCTTTTTTTTAAGCATCACAGAGAAGCAAGAAAATGAGACCAAAGAAGAAACCATACAGACCTGAAGAATGTGGAGGAGGCAATCTGCCAGGAATGTCAATTAAAGGAAGGACTCTAATATTTGAGCAGCTTTGCAATTTCTAATTTCCTTTAGCTTGGAGAATTAAAAGATAAATATTCCCTCTCTGTGTGCTTCTTTATGTATGTATATGTAAATTTTTTTTTGTAAATTACATAAACATGCACATTGTTAAAGAAAAATAAAAAAATATGGAGGCCAGAGTTTAGATATACCATAATGTCAACTCTCTATACCCTAACCAAAACTTAGGTTATTCTGATTTCCTGGAAACTCCTTACACTACAAACTAAAGAAAAGACATAAACTTTATTATATTTTTCCCAATCAAATCTTCTTTTATTTTTATTATTTTAAAAAAATTATTGGTTCTTTTTAAAACATAATCCATATTGTTATAATTATAAAAGTGTGGAATGTATATTAGTCTAGTTAGGATTCTATTCTTGTAGATGTACATGATGGTGGGATTCACTGTGTTGTTTTCATACATGTACATGGGAAAATTATTTCAGATTTATTCTACCATCTTCCCTTATCCAGTGAAATTGAACGAGATCTAGAGAAATCACTTTAAACTTCTCTTTTACCTTAAAAATAATGTTAATGTGTAATAGCCAATCATGACAATAAGTTTAAATACTACCTTTTTTATGCTTTGTAAACTGTGCTTATTATTGTTCAAATTATTAAAAGGATAAAACAATGAATTTAAGTTTATATTATATGATTGTTATAAAGTGAAATTTTTACCACCTGGTTTGAGGTCTGCCATTTTGTGAGCTGTTCTTTTATATGCACAATAAACTTATACAAATTTTAAATTTGATTTGGACAGAAGACAACATATATTCAAAGACTCCCAAAACTTGGTGTCGTAAGAAATTTCTGCATGATTCAGAGAGATATTCTGGTGACCTACAAACAGTACTCAGTCTTACACCACAGAAACCTTCAACCCAGAGATGGTATAAGCAGAATTCACCTTATTCAGAAATAATTAAAACTCTTAAATATTCCATTCATAATTTCTATAATCATTGTCTAAGTTAAAGAATAAGGAAGACAGAAAAGTGTAAATGGAAAATAAGGAAGATAAAGTTGGAAAAAATATCACAGTGAAGATACAAAAACTTGAAGAAAATTGTATAGTAAACATACTAATTGGAAATATAAAATAAAAGGACTATATTAGTCAGGTTTATCTTTTTCCCTCCCACTGTGACCAAAAGAGCTTACAAGAACACTGGAGAGCAAAAATAATTTATTTTGATTCATAGTTTCAGAGGTTAAGTTCACCATCAGTTGATTCTCTTTTCCATAGTTCTAAGCCTAAGTTGAGGCAAAATCCTCACGGCAGATGGGTACAGTGGAAGGAAGTAGCTCAGGACATGACAGCAGAGTGAGAGAGTTCCACTCAATAGGGACAAAATGTATACTGAAAGTTAGGTCCCCTGTGACCTCATTCTCCAGCCACTCCCATCTGTCTATAGTTACTACAGAGTTAATCCTTATCACTGAATTAATCTGCTAATCAGGTTATAACTCTAATACATGAATCATTTAACCCCTGAAAATTCTTGCATAGTCTCACATATGAACTTTTGAGGGACACATGATTTCTAAACTATCGCAAAGGCAAAGAAGAGATACAAGAGAATGAGGAAGATATTAGTAAAATAAAGAAATAAATTAAGAACTGGCAGAACTCAGAAGGTAAGATAAGAAAAAATTCACAGAAACAAAGACACACAGAATTCAACAAAGGAATGTAGTTTGCTGCAAATGGAGTGGAAAGCCAGAATGGGAAAATAGACTAAAATGGAACTAAAGTAAATAGACACTGAAGAGACTTAAAGAGATTGGAGAAAGCTGACTTGTATATAAGATACCTAAAGTTGGATCAAAATAGGTAAAATTAGTATCATTAAATAAAAGAACCAAATAAAAACATAATTTCAAGATACAGTTTAAAGATTTTAGATTATAAAACCCCTCTAATGCGTAGATTGTTAAAAAAAACAAACTAATATATAGAGTGAATGAGAAAATTATGTCTAGGTAGAACTACAGTGATGCCTACTTTATTTTTCTGGTGTTCAAAGTTAAAAAAAAAACACTTTGTATTTTAAAAGAAAGAGGATAAAGATGCCTGTACTGGTTAAAAAATAGAAGCCCTCATATAAACTGATATCTTTTCAATTTCTCAATCAAAGAAGACCCTGAGTAGTTTACACTCAGTCAGTATAAACTACTTTAAACAAATTTTTAAACAAATAATAATACAGTAGAATATTCTTCATGAGGCCTCTGGAGGAAATAGCCACAAAACAAATTGGCCAATACAGTAGTAAATATACTCAGCCAAGGATTACAATGGTAATTATTTCCATTTGAGAGCAGAGATCCACTACTTTAAGTAATAGACTATACATATTATAAAATATCTCAATACAAAACAAAATCATAATCACTATAAAAAGTAAAGAGTATAAGTGGAGGGCTGGAGGTATAGTTCAGTAGTAAAGTACAGGCTTAGCATGTATGCATCCCTAGGTTTAATTCAGGGCAGCAAAAATATTAAAAATAAAAATGAATAAGATAAATGAAAAAGAAGAAAGATATATTTTTAATGACTTTAATGACAATAATCTCCTCTAGTTTTGTAGTTAAGGGTCAAATCTTTTTTTTTAAATATTGACATATGAAGATGTATACACACACATATGAAAATTTTGAGTAAGTTAATATAAAGAATTTAGAAAATTGTATTTAGATGACAAACTAAAATCAAAACTAACATTTTATATGAAGATATGTTTAAAACAATTGAGAAAGTAGAAATAAGAAGGATAGACAAAATTATGAGACATTACAACAAATACAAAGATAGAAAACATGTTCTCTATATCTGGCTAGGCTGCATTCAAGGCAAATACATCATAATGATGAAAGTGCATACAAATTTTATAGTCACATACAACGCTGTATAAAATAGTATAGAGACAAAATTCATGAAATAAAGCAAAAACATGTTCAGTAACATTTCAGAAGTAGTATATTATAATTATTTAAGATTTTTGCCTATGGCATTTCAAAGCCACCAAAAGTAAAGCTATGGAATCCATACATATATCAATGTCTCAAGAACATCTACTTAATATATATCTTGATAAATAAATTTCAGGTATTTTGAGAAGATAGTGTTTCTCAGAAATTTAGGTCCTATTATTACAGATTCTCAGTAAATACCCAGAAAAGTTTATGGAATGTCATTTATTACTTGCACATTAGAAACAGGTATATTCAAACCACCATCTCCAGAAGTACATGAAGAAGTCAGGAAAAGATAAAGTTTTACTTGAGATCTAGGAGAGGAAGTTTCTCAGAAGAACCAGGCAGAATCTACACCGTGAAAGACAGTATCATTAGCAAACCATTTCTACCACAGTAAGGACCATTCTATGTAGCTATCCCTGTTAGGGTTAAGTCCCTTCTCTTATTGAGGTCTTTAGGCAATTCAATATCAGGAAGTCAATAAAGGCTACTTGTTATAATTATAGATACAACTTATCCCTATGAAAAATATGTTATTATGCATTGTTACTATAATTATAAATTATTAAAAAGATAAAACAATCAATTTAAATTTATATTACAAATTCAAGATAATTCAATATCAGAAAATCAATAAATGCTACTTGTTACAATTATAGTGAATAAATGCAAACTATTGATATTGAGAATTCGTTCAACCAAAGATTATATTGACACTGGATACTGCTAATAAGGTATATCTTTCTATAGTTTGGATGTTCAACATCCCACAAAGGCTCATGAGTTAAAGGTTTGGTCCCCAGACTGGCATTATGGAGGGATGGGATTTTTAAGAGATGGGTCTGGTGGGAGGTTTCTAGGTCACTGAGGACATGCCCTCAAAGAGGATTATGGGATCTCAGCATCTTTCTTTACTTGTCTTCTCCTTTCTGGAAATGAGGTGAGAAGCTGGGTACTCCATGTGTTTCCCACCATTGACATCCAGCATCACATCAGAGGCCCAAAGCAAAGCAGGCCTTGAACTTGAATTGTAATTTCCAAAACTGTGAGAAAAATTTTTTCTTTATAAGTTAATATTTATTTTGTCATAGTGACAGAAAGCTAACTTGCTTCTTTAATATGTCAATAAAGGCCATTCTGTTCTTTATGTATAGATTTTGCATACATATGCACATATACTAATATGTGCATATGCATATGTCTAATTTGTAAATATATCAATATGTGCATAGTATATAAGCCATTTATGAAACATCATAAGATGATTCATCTTCAAGTTGAGAGTAAAATAAGAAAATTGGCTCTCATTTTTAACATATTTAACATACTGTATTTAACGTGTGAAGATGCTATTTAATTATTATTAATTATATAAGAGAAGAAGTATAAATATTAGAAAGGAGGGACAAAGTTAAAACTAGGTATAATGATATGATAGAATACCTAAAAAACCAAAGAAACCACCTAAAAGCTACCACAAGGAATGGGAGATTTTGATAAGCTGATTGGTAGGAAAACAATATACCAAAATCAAAGCCTTAATATGTGACAAAAAATGTTACAAAAGACAATAGAACATATTATTTTGCAGTAACTATAAGATCATATGATACCTGTGGATAATCTAAATAAGAAATTGTAGCAGTTTTAAAATAAAGAGACTTTCATAATGGAACTTAAAATGAAACTTGAATTTTTAAAAAGGAATGATTTGTATTTGAACAGAAACTTAGCGTTAGAAGAGTCATTACTAATCCCAAATCAATGTGCAAATTGTGATCTTTGCAAGCTACCAAAATGATTTTCAATAATAATCAGCATGCTGATTCTACAATTCATGTGTATAAATGAATGTTTAGCTAGGAAATTCTATAAAATAAGAACAACTGGGTATATCTGAAGGACCTAAAGATATTCCAGAATATTATGAAATATTATAAACCTTAGCAATTAATATAATGTAGTACCGACTCATAAATAGAACAAATGTAAAGAAGAAAAGTCCAGGTATAAATGATAATATGTATAATTCAGTACACAATAAATGTTAGTTTATGTCAAAGGAAAAAATATAGCTTAATTCATAAATGGTCTTGGGGTAACTTATTAGTTACCAAAAAAAAAAAATTGTACCACAACCTAGTTTCTTACAACATAATTCTGGTCACACTTAATAAACTAGGAAGGAGAAATAAGGATAAAAGAAGAAAAAGGAATAAATGTAATATTAGAAGCAAACATATTTCATTTTTTATATTTCTAAAATTAGCTTTGAAATGGGAAAGACCTGTATAAATATTAAACAAAACCACAAGAACTAAGACCACCTGCATCAATATAATTAATGGTTAGGACTGAGAAGTGGGACCACCTGTGTCAACATAATTTAACTGTTTGCTCCTGAAAACTCTTGTGCAGGAAGATAAGACTGATAATCAATAAATAACTTGACTGTTTGCTGTAGGAAATTCTTGCAAATCAATTCATCTGGGCAAATAATTTGCTCACCTGCATGAACAACTCACTTATCAGGACAACCATTTGCTCATGAAGAATTGCTTCAATAATTTTGCTTCTCTGTGTCACCAATTCTACACCATTGTGTCATAAACTTTGCCCAGTTCCAATCAGTTCTCCATGTTGATCTTAAACCATTTGAGCAAAGACACAAAATCTTTGATCACCACTTCCTAACATCCTCCTTTTAAGACACTATTAATATTCTTTCAAGGTAGTGTTATGCCTTGCCATACTAAGTTTGTTGATTCAGTTTTATTTGAACAAGAAGTTTTCTGGTAGTCCATTTTGAACTGCTGATGACCCAAAACCACTTAAAGACGTAATACAGAAAGCAATAAGTAAAATGAAAGGAAAAATGATAAAGTGGAAAAAATACCTAAATATTCATTCTAGACAATTTTTTATTTTCTTAAATATTTTACAATCTTAACAATTTTTTAAAAAAATATAATGGGTAACATAGACACAGGAAAAATCATATTAAATTAAATAAAAGTGCTCCAATGTATACAAAAATAAACTTAGTGTGAATCATATGTCAAGAAATGCATATCAAAATTACAAGAAAAAAATTTTTAACCTATAAAACTAAAAAAATTGGGAAGGTATGTAGAAACCACATATTATTGTTGGGCTTATTTGGGTACAGCTTTATGGAGCATTGTTGGGGTCTGTAAACAAGTCAAGATGGTGCCTGGCATTTTGCCAGAGGGAGTGGTTTGTGAGGTAACTCCATCGAGCCATTAAGTGTGGAGATTCCTTATTGGTTGACTGCTGTATCTAGTTTATGTTAATTAAGATAAGCTGTGTGTAATGTATATATACCCCTCCTGTCCTACAATAAATGACTCCCACTCCTGCTGTATCAATGTACACAAGTTCCTCGTCCCCCCCGACCCCCCCCCCCCCCGGGCTATTTTGCCCAGCCAGCCGGGCTGTGGCAGAGCATAACAAGGTAATATTTATCACAATTTTAAAAACGTGAACTATGGTCAAGGAATTCTACTTCTTAAGAATTTTTCCTCTAGACATATTACCCAATATATGTTTAATTATTTTTGGAAATAGTGAAGAATTAAAATGTGTTTGTCATTATGGTACAATAAACATGACATTTTAGGTAGTTTTTATAAGTAATTAGAATTCTTTTTTGTACAAATATCCAAGTTAGGTTAAGTTTTAAAAAGAACGATTGCACAGAAGTCCAGGCATGGTGGTGCATACCTGTAATCCCAGTGGCTTGGGAGGCTGATACAGGAGAAATGTATGAAAGCCAGCCTCAGCAAAAGCAAAGTGCTAAACAACTCAGTGAAACACTGTCTCTAAATAAAATACAAAATAGGGCTGGGAATGTGGCCCAGTGGTTGAGTGTCCCTGAGTTCAATCCCCAAAAGTGCAAAAAAAGATTTCACAGAAATATGATTTTTATTCTATGATTTCAATGTCAAAGTATAACAATATAATATCATTCAGATGATTTACATAAAAACTCTTGATACTGAAGTTAACTAAATGGTTTAGGGAGGGAAATACTTTCTATTGAAATGTTTTTAAATTCTTTGTCAAAAAATGTACATTTATTAACTATTAATCCCCTTTTAACCTTTTTTATCCTCTTTTAATCGTTTTTTAAATTAAAAGAGAGGCTTTTTTCAATAAAAAAAATTTATAAGGTGTTACAATATTGGGCAGCACTATTTTAGAAAAAAAATGCCATACAATAACATAAAAATGAATGAGAGTTCTGTTTTCTAATTTTCATTTGGTGGATAGTGGGAACAAGGGCAGTGGGACTGTAGAAAACAGAGATGCTTCCAATCCAGTGCTACATCTGGACAGAGACAGAGAAGGTCCCCAGATAGAGAATTATGGACTAATGTTGTTGGAAGCTCTGGTAGATAAGCTTCATTCCAGCAGCAAAAAAATTGGGTGGATACAAAAAAAGATAAATCCCAGCAGGCAAATGATAAGGTGAACTCACCTAAAAGCTATTAAAACACAGAGCAAAGGTAACATTTTTCTCTAATCCTGCCCTTGCAGCCTCTGAAATTGGGGAAAACTTGGCAGAAAATGAGGTTTTGCAAAAGCAAGTTGAGATGTAGTATTAATTCTTGTGAAACTCAAGGTGTTGTGTCAGGAGACAGAGTTATAGCTTGGCTACAGAGAGGAGCAAATTCCCTAGGAGCTAATGCTTTGAACATTATGAATATAAATGGATTTTATATCATTAATAAGAAATTCTTCTACAAGTAAAAGAAACACCTGATCAAATTAATGATATTCTTACTCCTAACTCAAATACTCAGAATTTAAGTTTCAAAGTGTCTCTGAATAGCTCTCCTTCATCAAGCAAGGAGTAGCTAGCAGTGGGAGTGATAGAAAACAGGTGGCATATAAATATTTCATCAGTTCCCTCACTCACACCTGCTTATTCAGATACATTTTACTTTCATCTTCACTGTTCTAATGGAGCACAATACTCCTTGCTTTGGTCATACTATTCTTTGGAGTCCTTGTTCAAAGTCATTTTACCCAGTCAACTGTAGGGAATGTGTTTGGCAGGAGCCACTGGAGCCTTTCTTCCCAGTCCTGCTGTGCACTGGAGGACCAGGCCAAGCAGCTGGAGACATCTTTTCAAAGCAGCCCAGCACCAGAGGAAGCAGAAGCAGCACATTCCTCGGCTGCCTTCACTTTCTGTGCACAAGTTCTGCAGAATGTCAAAGCTTAAAATGACTATACCTAAGGAGGATGATTATTAATTTGGAAAAATCAAGAATAAACAATTTGAAAGTAAGACCCTGTCATGTAAACATTTACATTACAGCTGAAATAGAACCATAAGAAAAATAGAATGGAGTGATTATTTAAGCCTTTAGTTGATTTTTATTTCTTAAATTTCTTTAGAATTTATTTGCCTTTATCTCTTTGGAATTAAGGGCAGGAAAATGCTTTTAATTTTTTACTGTCTTGCATTTCCTCAGTACACATTCTTGGCTATCAACTCCAGTTTTCTGTGGAAACTTAAAAATATTTTGAACCCAGATTAAATATTTCTATCAAAGCATATGGTATTCATACTTACCTGGCAGGGGAGAGACCATGTTCACGAAGGTGGTTTTCCGAGGGTGAGGCTTATCTATGTGCTTGACCCCTGTGATTTCCCCAAATGTTGGAAACTTGACTGCATAATTTGTGGTACTGGGGGACTCTGCACTTAAAAAAAAAGCATATGGTATTAAATAAAATAATGCTTTTATGCAGGAAGAGAAAGGAGGGGAATAATGTTTTCTATTGATGTGTTTTGCCCTATCCCATACTTTACAAAGTATTCCCAATTCATCATAGATACTACATTAACTCCTGAATCTAGTTACTGATTTGAAACATGTATCTTCCCTATATGGGGTTGTATAGTATCCCACCAAGATCAAGTCCACTAAGAACCTCAGAATGTGACTTCATTCTTAAAAAGCCTTCTTTATGGGTACATTTTTTTTAAATGAGTCATTTGGATTAAAATGCCTCCTATATTCAGTGACTGGTTAAAAGAAGGGCATGTGAAAACACATAGGAAAGAAAGCCATGTGAAGTTTGAGGTGGAAATCAGAATGACTTATCCATAATGCAAGTGACATCAAACATTACCTGTGGCCACCAGAAGCTGAGAGAGTGGAGGGGAGTCATGAGGCAGTTTCTCCTTCAGAGCAGACTGCAGAAGAACCACATGCCATACCACCTTGAATTCAGAATCCTAGCCTCCAGAACCATGAGACAAGATGAAAAGACTGGTGTTTTCAACTGGAGTTTGTGGTAGACTTTATGGCAGCTCTAAGAAACTAATACAGATTTGGGCACTGAGGACTGAGGTTATATTACAATAAATAACCTAAATCCACAGAAATAGATTTGAATTTGGGAAGTGTGTGGAGGCACCTGTCAGGAAAAAAAAAATCAAAAGACCTAGATTGCATTGAGAAAAAGTTTGGTTGAAGTAGCGACATTAATTTTGTATGTGTGACAAAAGCGGGAGGAGTTCTATAGTATTAGGTAGGACAACCCACATTTTAACTAATCTGTTTTAGTTCAGTTCATAGTCTATTAATTTATAATGAGAGAAAAGTAAATTATTTTAACATATAACACATTTTTAAATTATGCTGAGCAATGGAAAAAGCACTCACCCTTTATCAGTATGCAATCTGTTTGTATTTAATTTTCTTCTCCAAGCCTGCAGGATGTTGTCCAATGGGTCACCCATCAGTATGGGCTTATAAATTCATCTAGAAGTACAAGCACATTCAAGTGTGCTATATAGTCAATTCCTTTTTTCAATGAGCATTCACTTTGATACCTCAATGCTTTTATGTTTAAGCAAGTCTAATGACAAGACTATTACTTAGGATATTGATCAAAACTTGCAAACAGAAGAGCAATGGAGAAGTTCACGTAAAGATGCAATTATAAAGTGCAAGAAGTTGGACAAATGCATTGCACTATCTTTGAAATACAACCTTCCCTTTACCCTACATTAGTCTGTGCCTGTGAAACTTAAGGATAGGCTGATTTATAGCAAAGCAATTCTTACCTTTAAAGAGCATAATTTATCATGATGGGGCAGGCAATAGTGGTGTGGCACTTCATTAAGTGTATATTTAAAGTGTATTGTGAGAGAACAGGGTGTGTGACTCATCTAAAACTTAAGCAGCATCCAACACTGGGATTCATATCTAGTAGATAAGTCAGGGGCAGTTGTGAGACAAAGAGCTGCAGAGAATTCAGGGAGAATTTATTTTAAGGTTCAAGGAGGACATGGCAGCAGACCCCCTCTATTAACAAAATTTTAGATCTTAGAGGGGAGGTGAATTAATTTGCTGTAGCTACCATAAAAATGTATTGCAGTCTCGGTGGCTTACACAAAAGAATCACATTTTCTCACAGTTGTGGAGACTAGAAATCTTTAACATATTGCTCTGTCTGTCCATGTTTGTGTTCAAATTTCCTCTTCCAGGGATACAAATCATATTGAATTAGGGTCCACCGTAGTCACCTAATTTTAAATTAATGATCTCTTTTATGACCTTGTTTCTAAATACAGTCCTGTCACAGATACTGGAATTTAGAACTTTAACATACAAATTTAGGGAAAATACAATACAGCCTATTACAAAAAGAATGATTCTAAGTATAACACTGTACGTATAAGAGAGGTTCATGGTTCAGGTATTCATAAATTCATTTCTATTTCCTCTGGAGAGTTTAAATAATGAAGACTAGAAAGCACTATAAAAACTCTGAGCTAAAACAAAACAGCAAAAGCCTGGACATATTTATCACTTCTGCATTGACTATGGTGTTGGTTGGAGAATCCACTTGATTCAGAACTTTCAAAATGCTGTAGGAATAAAAATTTCCACTGACACTAGCAAGAGCTTGTTCACAACTGTTTCTCCTTGTACCTCTTCCACAGTTGATCAATAGCTGCTAAATCATGAACTCAGCTCTGTTGTTTCTACATCTTAACCCATGACTAACACAACTTCAATTTTTTTATAACATTCTCAGAATTTGAACAATGAAAATTCACTGGGGAAAAAAATGGACTATGCCCAGACATCCTCAGCTTTTCTTATAACCTCTTTAACATTCTTGCTTTTCACAAATCAGTCAGAAGCTGTTCCCATTTTTCCAGGTCTTAATAAAGGTTTTGGTTAATGACTTTTTCAATTTTTATATATTTATATATTTTTTTCTTCCAAGAGTCACAATGCACTTTTTAAAAACCTGTTTTATCAGGAACAGAAGTGCCCAACAGAGCAACAGACAAAGAAAACTCTGAGAAAAGATGACATTGTCAGTGGTAGCAGTAGAGATCAATAACAAGTATGCCAGTATCTGGTGGAAACATTACAATTATGGAGGAAAGGATGTAAAGTAAAGTATTTTGTTGCAAGTTTGAAATAGAGTAATCCCAGTAAGAGACATCTGTATGAGAAACTGAAACTGGAGATGGCAAAGTAGGATCCATTTAATTCATGATTATACAAAGCTACCTTTGTAAATATATGATTTAGGATACTTTAATAGGCACAGAAGTTTTAGTGATAGCAAGTGAGGAACTATTGAAATAAAGAGGTCATTATTACTGATTTGACCAAAAATAACTACTGGGTGTGATATCCTCTGGAACCATGTTCCAGGTGCTTTGGGAGAATTCAAACCACATTCTGTAGGAACAGCCCTCTTGACAAGTGCAAATGTTCATGTCCATGAAATATGGCTTAGTTTTAAGTCCTAATGTAAGTAGATGTGCCAAAGCAATTAGATTTACATATTAATAGTAGTTTAGAAAAAATTTGCTCATGCATAATTATCTTTTTACTCCTTTTATCCTCAAAAACCCTATTAGGTAAAATTTATATTTTTCATCCCTAATGGCTAATGAAATTGAAGAGTCATTTTGGTATTTCTACTATAACATATTAGAATAGAATTAGTTTTAGCATATAATAAGTACTCAATAAATATTTGATAACCACAGAATTAATTATTCATGCATATATAATCCTTTGGAAATATGTGTTCAAGTGAAAGTCTAATTGTGATAAAATACATGTTTTAGAGCTTCATACATATGATAACTTTATTCATGTTAAGTCATACCAGCAATGACAATAAAGTTTGCCTCTTTTTTATGTTTACATGAAGCCAAGACAGTTCCATGTTCCCAGACTGCTTATGGAAGCCTGATAGTCAATTAAATATATAAATTAATATAGTACACATTTAATTATAAATAAATGGTATTATATTTTTTCCTGTCATTAGAATTATAAAGGGAAAGAGAAAAAAAAATCATCCCCAACTTAAGATGAAAATACATGCATTCATTTAGCAAATGTGTATTAAGCATCTACTGTGTACCAAGTAATATTCTTGGTGCTGATGAATCAGCAATAGGACAAACATTCTGCATTTAGAGAACCTAGATTCTGTATTTAAGTACTTTATCTTAAAGTTTACGTTACAAGAATTTATCTTTGGAAATGATTTTGTAGTGGAAGATACTATGTGGGTCATGTGTTGTCTTATTGGAAATGACAGAATTCCAACTCAAATGGGCTTAAAAATGTATTGGGCAAAAGTCATCTAATAAAGGAACTGATATTGAACATAGACATTGCTGTCTTTATCAATATCTGTTCTCTTTTCCTCTGCATTGACCTTATTTATTGGCAAGATGTTCATATCGAAGCTTCCAAACCTCTCTGATTTTGCATTCTAGCAGCTAAATTACCCCATGGTAAAAAACATTTCTTGTCTATAGCTTCCAAAATTGTTTCTGGTATGACTGTTCCAGATTATAACTGATTAATTTGTCCACTTATGACCAAAGACTAAATCAGCCTACAGCTATATCTTTTCATTTGGTGGAAAAACCTGTTTCCACTTTAATGATGTAAAGTCCTACTAGATTAGAGATTATTTCTCCAAAGAAAAAATCACATATGTATTCAAAATAAATGGAATTGGATGTTGGACAGGCAAAACAGAAGAACTATATTCTAGCTTTCAGTGTATATTGAAATTAAGTCAACTTTTCAATCAAAGTTTATTGGCTTTGAAAATAAAGTCTTGCCTTCTCATGTACAATATTCCAAAGTACTTCGTGAGTTTATTAGAGTCTATGTAAGATTGTGAGCTTAATTGGGTGTGTAAAAGTAATAATGTGCTGAACAAATGGCAGAGTACATGATCCACCATCTTTGTGAAATACTCTTGAAAGTTCTGGATGTCTGGATTTCATTTGTGTATTTAAAATTCATTCATTCAGGAGGAACATATTATATACATTATTTGGAAAATATTCTATAAATATTACCAAATTTTACCAGTATAAACTCCTTGACTTGAGAATGAGATCTCTCCCAAAATCTCTGACATACTTCTTTCATGGAGGGAACTTATTCCTTCTTTATTTTTCTCAGAAGAATCACATCTCTTATCTATTCTACAAATATAATTTCTTCTTATCTGGAAAGAAGCAATTATGGATTATTAAAGTCAAATTTAGAAATATTGACAACCTTAAATCCAGTTCTTCCTCGATCAATATAGAGTGCTTAATATTTAAATTTATGTATAAGTAAGGATAAATTTTGTGTTCCATCATTTTAGTATGGCAAATCAAAGAAAAGGTAATTCCATTTTTATATTTAAATATTCAGGCACAAATTCACTTTATAATTTTTGGAAAATTTAATTGATTTTTCACTACAAATTAAGATTTTAGAAAATATGATGAGACTTAATATTTTAACATTAATATTCTCTTTTACAAACAGTTACATAATGAAAATTAATCAAAAGAGAATACCTACATGAACAATCAATCTATCATACTGTAACTACACCCTGACAAGCCAAAGTTTAATAGAGTTAAAGTCTTAAATACTTAGAATTAGAAATGCTTTAGAAATTGTCAGAACCATTAACAACAACAAAAAACCTGGAATACTTATCTAATTATGTATTACAGATGATCTTTTTTCAAGTATATAACCAAATATGTACTGTTTAAATTTGTTTTCAAATATGCAATAATTATACAAGGATTATTTTACTTATTTAGGTTTTTTCCTATAAACTAACTATTCAATTTTTTTTTACTTTATAAATAGTGTATATTTCATATTGTTTTAGTCAGTTTTTATTTTATTAGTGTGATCAATATATCTGAGAAGGCCAACTTAGAGGAGGAAGTTTATTTCGGCTCACAGTTTCAGAGCTTTACTTCATGGTCTCTATTGCTCTGGCATGGAGCGGGAATAGAACATGCTCATAAAAGTGTGTGGCAGAGGAAAGCAGCTCAGGACTTGGCAATCTGGAAGCAGAGGGAGAGCTCTGTTCACCAGGGATAAAAATATAAAATCCCCAAATCATGCCCACAATGACCTACTTTTTCAGCCACATACTACCTGCCTATAGTTACTACCCAGTCAACCTATATCAGTGTATAATCCACTGATCAGGTTAAAGTTTTCATAATATAATCATGTCACCCCTGAACATTCTTTCACTGTCTCATACATGAACTTTTGGGGGAATATTTCTTATCTAAATCACAGCATTCCTCCTTTGGCTCCCCAAAGCTCATGCCCATCTCACAAAGCAAAACACATTTAGTCCATTTCCCTGAGTCCCTTAACAGTTTTAGAACTGATCAAAAATCCAAATCCAAAATCTCACATCAACATACTCAAGGAAAACTCTTATGTTTTACTCTATAAGATCAAAGCATGACAAACCTGTAGGCCGTGGCTCCTATCTCATTGTCTTGAGGATCCTGAGCCTCATTTGTAGCAGATAGCAAGTCAAGCATTATGTTAAATTAATGAAACATGAAGCTTATGTTTGTTGCAAAAGCATCTGGACATTGAGAGGAATTGTGCACTAGGCCCATCTCTGTGTGTTTGTATCCAACTGCAATGAGACTATGTATGTCAAATTGGTAGTGTCCCTTTGTGCTGAGCACCGAATCAACCTAATTAAGGTGGATGACAACAAAAAACTAGGAGAATGGGTAGGCCTTTGTAAAATTGACTGAGAAGGCAAACCTACTAAAGTGGTTGGTTGCAATTGTGTAGTCGTTAAGGACTTTGGCAAAGAATCTCAGTCTAAGGATGTCATCAAAGAATAATTCAAATGCAAGAAATGAGCAAATAAATTTTTCACTCACACACACATGCACAAAAGATCAAAGCAATTATACACATCCAATATATAGGGGCTTATTTAGAAAAAAATAAAAGGGGTAGTACTAGCAAATTAAGACCAAAATCCGGTTAGGCAAACAAATCGTATTACTTCATATCCAACATCTGCAGCACATGGCGTTATGACATGGGCTCATGTAGCTCCACTCCTAGGGAGCTGGTTGTAATCAACATGGCTTCTCTCTTGGCTTTTTTTGTGCCTGATTCCTACAGCTTTCCTCAGCAGACATTCACATTACTGGCATCTATTAGTGTTAGGCACTCCACCACAGCTTTGGCTTTCAACTCACATCATCACACATTGCCCTCTCAGGAGATGCCTGAAGAAATTCCAATCCTACTACACTTTGCCTGTCTTCCCAGGCCTGTCTTCGAAATCTTGGTGAAAGCCTTCATGACCCTTTAACTCCAACACCCTGCATCCCTGCAGAACCAGTACAATATGGCAAATACCAAAGTCTGTTGCCATCTCACTAAATAGGCAAGCTTCCTGGGACATTGGAAGCAGAGGACTCTGAGTGTCTGGGTAGATAAAAATCGTGAAAATAACTTGCCTCCGTGAAACTGGAGTGTTCACATGGTCCCTTCTCAAGGAAATTTTTACTTTTATACTCTTGAACCTGTGGTAGGTGTGGTCTTGTGAATTCTTGATATACCCTCCAGCCATCTTCCCTATGGTCTCTCTTTAAAGTACTTAGCACCTCTTTAGGATGTAAAAATCTCTTTAATGACCACACCTTCCTTAACCCCAGTTTTACTTGCACTTTTCTGACCAAATTGCAATTTTTCAAATATATCAGCTACTGATTATCAAAGTTAACCTGGCTAAAAACTGCCAGCAACATTCATACCACCATCTGAATTCTGTGTTTCCTTGAAATTTTCTCTGTCTGATGAATTGGTCTATCACTTTTAAATTCAGCCTCATAAAAAGTCTCAGGACAGGGAATTTCCTCATAGAAAATATATATTCTTAGAGAGTATTTACTTAATCATAGGTCTTAAATTATTTATACATTTTTGCAAACTTAATATTGAATACAAAGTAAAAATAATTAATTAGCTAAACAAGGATACAAAATATAAAGTTAAACAAGAAAAGAAAAAAAAGAAAGAAAGAAAAAAGAGACTCCACATATAACGAAATTATCAGAGGAAGACACTGAAAAGCAAGACTGATAATTATTATGTAGAACAAGTATAGAAAATGAAATAAAATTATAGAACTGAAAAACTAATGAAATAAATTAAGAACTAACTAGTTTTGATACTTTAGATGTTAACTCATTCAGCTAAATCCTGTAAGAAAATATAAAATTCATTTAAGATTAAAGAATTCCAAGCAAAAAATAAAAATAAACAATAAATAAAAGTTTTCTTATTCTGATAAGATGTATTTGCAACAATCTTAATGTAAAATATTTAGTGCTTTATTTTAGATGGGGAACAAGAAAAGAATATTTGCTATCATCCTTCCTCTTTTCATTATCCTAAGGTCCTGGATATGCTGTAAAACAAAGAAATGAAAATAAATAATGGTTTAAGGCATTGGAAGGGACATAACTATTTAAGGTGACTAATTTGTTATGTTGGTGGGAAAGAGCACAAATCAACTATCAGAAAAAAAATTAACATTTAAGTTTGTTAAATTCCAAATCAATATAAAATTTTTATATATCCATTATTATTGACTGAATTATATTCACCCTTAAATTTGTATATTGAATCCTTAACCCCTAATATTATTATATTTGGAGATCACTTCTTTACTAGGGTAACTATGTGTGAAAAATCCTAAGGGTGGATCTCTAATCCAATATGACTGGAGCTCTTGAAAGAAAAGAAAGAGATACCAAAGAGTCAGTAGCCAAAGGAGAGGCCATAAGAGGACACAGGAAGAGAGTGTCAGTTTGCTCCCCTAGGAGAGAACTCAGGAGAAACCAAACTGTGCTGCTCCTTTCAAAACTGTGAGAGGACTGGGGTTGTGGCTCAGCAGTAGAGCTCTTGCCTAGGCCTGTGAGGCCCTGGGTTCGATCCTCATGCACCACATAAAATTAAATAAATAAAGGTATTAGAAAAAAAAAAAACTCTGAGAAATAGTTTTATGGTTTAAACCATTCTGTTGGTGATTTTATTTTTTATGGTAGCCAAACTAATACATCAGCTGAAAAATTAGATCACAGTATATAAAACTATATTACTTACATTAGCATCAAAACTCTCGTAAATAAATAAACACTGTAAATAAATCTTGTGAAAGATGTCTATTTTAGACAATTTTATAGCTTTTCTGGAAGAAACCATGGTGTATGGGAGTTAATTGTACAGAAAAAAAAAACACAATCTTTTCTATACATTTTGTCTTTTGCTACTTTTCAAGTGGTTAGTGATGGGAATGTAGTATTTTTTCCAGAAAAATGGCTACATTAGTTTGCTTCTTTTAAAATAAATTTTAGTAAAATTTGACTTGTAGAAAATTTTTGATAACTAGAAATTTACAAGTCTTTCTGCTATTATTACTTAGCAAAACAATGAGGAAAGAAGTAATCACCAAAGTGATTTTCTTGCTTTAACAAAGATTATATTCAAAGTTACTATAATAAGCATCTTCATATTGTCAATTTTATTTAAAATATTGTCATTTCTTTTTCATTTATAAAAGAGTCAATGCTCCTTAACTTATATCTCTATACTTTTCTCATATGGGGATTAATCAATGAATGAGAGATTTTATTCCTTTGAAAAAATTTCCTTAAAATTTTTCATCTGCACAAGAAAAATGATACTGTTGTGATTAATATACTACAGAAAAAGCTTTTCAGGTTTATATTCTTTCTTTTTGGAAAAAACAATGTGAGTACATTTTTACAGGTATCATTGTAAATTATACCTTTTGTATTTCTATGGAGATCTGTAATAGCATGTATGTTATATTGTGTTGTGAAAGTTGAACCAGTAATGTAAAATAGGAAAGAAGATAGTTAATAACTTCCTTAGGTTAACCTAACATGAGATAATTGTTTAATGTTAAAATATTTCTAAAATAAATAAATATTGCTGATTTGTTTTTATATTAGTTCAGTGATAATTCTATTTGTTACTGGTGTTGATCTAGTCAACAATTGTTGATTTGGTTAGCATTTGTTATCATATTTTTGCTCCAGACAGGAGCAAATGAAACAATATTCTTTCTTGCGCATTTATGGATTTGTTGGGACAGTAGACAATTCCAACTATAATTACTGTTTAATATTGTGAGTGTATAAAGGATATACATACTAACAATGTTGAAAGATTGTGAATGGGAGGTTTAATTATTTATATTATTCTGAAACAACAGGAAATAATTCTAAATTGTTTCATTGGTACCAGCAAATTGACATTTTTCATTAAACTTGAAAGATTAATAAACATTATATATTTAAATATTTTTACTCTCTGATATCTTTCTGTTCTCATCTTGGGATACAGATACACATTTTTTTTTATAACTTAGTATTATCCCACAAGTCAGACACATTGTTTATTGTGTTTTCTTCTTTCTCTTTAGCTTAGGTTTTCTTAATTTGAAAAAATAAAAAAAAAACATGTAACTCAATTTTTAAAAAAATAAACAAAACACTAATGAAAAATCTCTCCAGAGGAGATGTACCAATTGCAAATAAGTTTATGAAAAATTGCTCAATGTCTTTTCCCAATGGATAATTACAAACTTTAAAAAAACGTAGAAACACCGATACATTTCTGTTAGAAGGACTAAAATTCCCAAACCCGACAACTACAAATATTGGAAAGCATAGGGAACAAAAAGGACTTTCATTCATTGCTGGCTGGAATATAAAATGATACAACTACTATGTATGAGATTTGGCAGTTTCTAAAAAAACTAAATGTAGTATTACCCCACAATCCAGCAATTGAGCTGCATGGTATTTACTCAAATGAGTTTAAAACTCATATCCACACAAAAAAGCAACATACAGTTGTTTATAGGAAGTAAATTCATAATCGGTCCAAACTGTAAGCCCCAAAGATGCTCTTAAAATGCAAATAGAATATTATAAAAGGATAAGAAGAAATAAACTATCAAGACACAGAAAGTTGGGCTGGGGATGTGGCTCAAGCGGTAGCGCGCTTGCCTGGCCTGCCTGTGGCGCTGGGTTCATACTTAGCACCACATGCAAATAAAGATATTGTGTCCACCAAAAACTAAAAAATAAATATTAAAAAATTCTCTCTCTCTCTCTTAAAAAAAAAGACACAGAAAGTCATGAGAACACCTTAAATAAGCATTGCTAACTTAAAGATACAAGTCTGAAATCCAGTCTGAAAGGATTATTCTAACTTTATGGAATTCTGAAAAGCTCAAAACTATCAAACATTAGATCAGTTATCCCAGAGGGTGTGAGCTTTGGTCAGCACACTTAGAATTATATACACAAAGAGTGAACCCTGATCCAAACTATGCAAAATGCTTAATAACATGTTGATACTGTTGTTTTTTTTTTAATTTTAAGAAATGTTTTAAACTAAGACAATGTGTTAGTAATAAGGGAAACTAAGCAGAGATTAGAAGGAGATTAAGTAAACTCTACACAATTTGTTCAATTTATTTTTGTATATTAAAACTTTTAATAACTAAAATCTACTAATTAAGAAAAAAATGAAGGTAGAGAAAAACTTCAGTTCTGGTAATGGTGAAATAGTTTATACATAAGTAAATCTTCCAGAGACCATAATGATAAATTATGGACAAAATATATTTAAAAAGAAAATTTAAAGGTACTCTAGAAAAAAAACCAGAAAAGCTAAAAATAGACGGATCTGACCTCTGAAAGAAGACAGACGTGCTAACTGGGCCCTTGTTAATATGACATTTTCTGTGAAATGACTCCTTTGTCCATATAGCTAGTGGTGGCTAACATATGTGTAGAAATGATTCATCTTACTATGTCATCAGAGGACTGAGTTCAAGTTTTTCAAACCAGATAGAAATTAAGAGTTTGGGAAATGAACAGTCCTGTACTGAAAATAAATGAACCACAGAGAAGCAAGTTCAGAATTTTAAGGAAAATCTTCCCTTAAATCAACATTTGACATTTTCATTGATCTTCTGCTGGGGAGACTTTGCAAAGCCTAATGGAGAACAACAGCTGGCAGGTTAAAACAAAACAAAACAAAGCAAAACTCTAAGACTAGATTCTACTTCTACTCACCACATGGTTGAAAGAGTTTCAGGATTAAATCTTAAGCTACTGGGGAACTGTAAACATGAGAGATTGTCCAATAAACTTCAAGAATGACAATGGAAAGACTATATTCCAGATATAAGAAATTTGCATTGAGAAAAAAAAAACTAAACAAACCCCTTTTTAAGATATAAACATTAAGCTTATACAAGTTCAGAGTCATTAGCTAATAACTTCCCTTCTATCCATAAAAGCATAGTATTTTAAGGGAAAAAGACAGAATAAGGATCTTATGACATATATTACAAAGTGTCTAGCATCCAACAATCACTAGACATGTGCAGAATAAGGAAAATATTAGCTAAAGTCAGTAGATAAACAGTCAACCAGAGCCAAAACGTTGGGACTATAAGTAGGGTTTTACAATATGTTCAAAAACTTAATGAAACAAAATAATCATGTAATTGAATATATTGGGCACATCATCGTGTAAAGTCAACTTCAAAAAGAATCATGTGAAAACTGTAGAACTGAAAAGAATAACTTCTGAAAGGAAAATATGTTATATTACACTACAGAAGAGATGACCAGTGATGCTCAATATAGATTAAAAATATGTTGAATATAAAGAAAAAAAATTCAGAGATTTGAGGCAATATAAATGTGAGCATTATGTGTAACTAAAGTATGACTTTCTATGGAAAGACAGAACAAAAAAAATGGAACAGAAAAAAATTGCTTGAATAAATGATGATTACAATTTCCCAGAGTATGGTGAAGACATTATTTTTCAGACGTTGATGATCATAAAAAGTACAAAGAAAAGCTACATGCAGGCCCATTATAATCAAACTGTTAATTCAAATCTATAGAAAACTCTTTGAAAACAAGAAAAGTACCTTATATATTGAATAACAATCAGGAAAAAAATAAGAAACAAATTAATGAAAGCCACAAGATTATAAACAAATTATGAATAGGAAGCAATAGAAAAGGAAGCAACAGATTTTTACACCCAGAAAAAAACTGTAAAAAATAAAAATTTAATACCAAAATTAATTTTTCATATATATTAAAGCTCAGAGACAAAGGCAAATAACAAAAGATAGAACTTAGATTTAAGGGAAAGAGCACTTACACCTAAAATGGTAGATATATGGCTTAGTATTACTTTTATTTTTGTTTTTTAAAATTGAATTATATCATAACTGACTCATTTAAGAATATTTATAAGATTGTATATGATATTTACTTCAAAAATAAAGCAAACCATTATCAGTGATAGAATATTTTGAATTGAATTATAATGAATTTCAATGTATCAAAATATGTCAGATTTTATTATAACCTATTTTTAGAGCAATAGTTTAAGATTAAATTTAAATGCCTCTTAAGAAAAAAGTTTCTTGAAAAATTTTAGCAAAATCATAAAAGAATGAATTAAACCCAAGATAAGTAGAAAAAAATAAAATTATTAAGATAAAACAGAAAGAATAAAAAATAATTTGTAAAGAACATTAACAAAGTCATACTTGTTTTACTGAGAATATTACTAAAACTTATTTTTGAAAAACACAATCTTGAAAGTATAATTAGGCATTTTATGAGCAACTTCATGTGCAGAAAAAATATCTACTCAAGAATCATTGGACAAAACATTAAGTACTAGTGTACTCATATACATAAAGTCAATTCTGGGAAAAGGTGATAAGTAGTTTTCTCCAATGCATAAAAATATACTACTAAGTGAGCTTTACTTCAGGAATGTGAGGGAAGTTTAAAACAAATAAATACAACTTGTTAATAAATTAAAAAGGAGAAAATATGACAAAATTCTGCATAGAATATTTCATAAAATTCACCATTCAGTTTATGGAACACTTAGCAATCTAGAAAGAATTAGATATTATAAGACAATGAAAAATGCCTACAAAGAATCGCAACAAATCTACCACTTCATT
Source organism: Marmota monax (assembly GCF_021218885.2). Classification (NCBI taxonomy): domain Eukaryota; kingdom Metazoa; phylum Chordata; class Mammalia; order Rodentia; family Sciuridae; genus Marmota; species Marmota monax. The sequence continues at coordinate 22,552 of NW_026695246.1, read as the reverse complement.
GTAAATTCATTAGTTGGCCTTCCTAATCAGGCTGCTCCCTCACCTATATTTAATTTTCGCTGAGGAGATGAATTTAGCAAACTTAATAAGAAAAAATAAAGCACATAAAAGTGAAATAAATAAAAACAAAATAAAACTGTGATTATCTGCACAATACAAATAAGCTTATTTATGTAGAAAATTCAAATATATACACAGACATACTATCAGAATTAACAAGAAAATTTTAGAAAATGTTCAGTGCAAAGGCAATATGTAAAAGTAATTATACTTTTATATGCCAGTAATAAACAGTAAAATTTTAAAGAACACTATTTACGTAGCATTAAAACATTAAATATCAGGTCATAAGCTTTATAAAACTTGTCTGAAACTTCTGTTAGATACTGTAAAACAATGAGAAGCATCAAAGGATTAAATAAAACCAACATAGATGATAATGTGCATTAATTATAAAATATAATTTTATTTATATATTAAGTTCCATCTCAATCAGATTCTCAGCAGGTATAACTTTTTCTGAAAATTGTCAAGATTTTTCTAAAATTAATAAGGATATGCAAATGACCTTCACTCCATATGACAATAAATTTTAAAGAAGAAAACTAAGAATTATTGAGTAATCTAATAGATACTAAGATGTACTTATAAAAGTATATACAGAGAATAAATTAGTACTTATAATCTTGGGGCAAAGACATGCAAATAAACCAATAATACAGAATATAGACTCCAGAAATAAACCCTCATATATTTTCCTGGCTAATGACAATGCAATGGGATGGAATTTTCATTTGTATCAATAGGCACTATGTAAATTGTTTATTCACATGGAAATAAAATAATTTCAAGAACTTCCTGACACCACAGAGAATCCAATTCCACATGGATTATAGATTTAATATAGAGGCAATATTTATAGAAGACAATTTATGATATATTTATCATAATACTTTAAACAAGATTCATTTAAATGGGACACAGAGTACTATTGAGGGAAAATTACCAAATTAGGTGAAACTTATAAAAAAGAATATGTATATATATATTCATCAAAAGATTATAATCGGACATCCAATGGTCAGTAATGAACTAAGGAAATTTGCAACTTTATTCATTATCTAAGAACATAAAATTAAATGAAAACAAAGTATCAGACTTTTCCCAAGGAAGGTAAAAAGAGAAAAGACAGATAAAAAAGTTGAGCAAGATAATGAATCTAAGGGAAACTTTTCATATACTGCCACTGGAATTTAAATTGGTATAGTTATACCGGAAAAATTTTGGTAGTTTCTACCAGTACTAAATATAAATTTCTTACTCAATTAGGACTGCTATAAGAAAATACTATGTATGAAGTATCTTTCAAGTAACAGAAATTTGTTTCTCACCATTCTGGAGGCTAGGAAGTCAAGATAAAGGGACAGCAGATTCAGTGCCTAGTGAGAATCTGCATTCTTCTAGTTCACAGGTGGTGCTTTCTACATGTATTCACACATAGTGGAAGTAACAAGGCAACTCTTGCCAATGGAGTGGACACTAATCCCCTTCATGAGAGCTCTGCCTCATTACCTAATAACTTTCCATCAGCCCTACCTCCTACCATCTCATGAAGGACTAAATTTCAACATACAAATTTTGATGGAATACAGACATTCAGACAATGGCAATGGTAATACAATTGCCCTATAATTCAAATCCTTCCACAATCATGCATGAAGAAAAATGAATAAATAAATTGCAAAGAAAAGAGACACATACAAGGGTTTTACAGCAGTGGTCACTTATCAGTCTTCTCCATTTAGAAACATTCAAATTTCCATTGAATATTAGCACTTATAAATTGAAGTATATTCAGAGCTGGAATATATACCAACTAAAAAAAATGAGCTACATATACACTATAAAATGCATGAATTCACAAATATAATGCTGGACTAAAACCACATATATGACTGCATTTTTAAAATGAGTAAAAAACATGAAGAATCAGTATGGATGTTAGGTGAGTTTGGAGGGTTATGAATTGGAGTGGCATGGTAAGCACTTTTGGATAGTTAATAAGACTGTTTCTCGATTGAGATGATGTAATGAACATTTTATTTTGTGAAAAATTTTTAAATACTTTACACTTAGTATTTGTAGAATTTTCTTGATATATGCTATGCATTAAAATATCATGTAGGAAAGATTATTCATAATGCAGATTTTGTATTTTTTTTAATTTTTGAAAGTAGTAAAGTCTATTTAAATGTACATATGCCCATATTTTTCAGCTGACACCAGTAACCAGTACTTTTTTATTTAAAAATAACACATTTTCCATTACATAAAACTCATGTTCTCTGAAATAACTTACAAAATATATCATATTATTGGGTCATTTATTCTAAAATATGGTTTACAATTCTCATTGTTTAAATTAGATTTGAAATCTGCCATGTAAGTTTGCTATTCAACTCGTTACTTATTATCTGAGATATTGCCACAAAAGTTATTAAAAGTTTGGGTCTCAAAGGCTCCTTTAAAAAGTAGTCATAATAATAAGTACCTCAAAAAGTTTTTGAATAAAGAGACATTGTGTCGGTATAGTTATTATTACTATAAATGATGAATCAATCCTAAAAGTAGTATCTTGGAATAATTTTTCTCATGAATAAAAGAACTCTGGGGCTGATTATGTTGCTCAGTGGTAGCACTACCAAAAAAGAAAAAAGGAAGAAAAGGAAAAAAAAAATGCTAAGGAAAATAGGTTACTGTCACTTTCAAAACAATCTTCATAAATAGTGTTAAATTTATGTTCCAAAGACATATTCATGAAGATCAGAAGACACTGAAGAATCATTCATACATTGGCTATTGGTTTCAAAACATAACGAAACACCCTCCTCCAGCACTTATATGGGCTTCCAGTCTTATCACCCTCCACTACCCTATTGGCTTAAATCCTTATATATAGGGATTAAGACTTAATTTCAACACTGTTAACATTCTGATTACTGGCAAGAGAATTTGGAATCGTCTGCTTGATTTTTTTTAATGATTTTTCTCTAGCTGGCTCTTTAATTATTGATAGAACTTAAAAAAACAAAACCCAAGGTGAAAGAAATATAAAATATATTTATAAAATTCAGGTCCTACACTGAGAAAACCCACTTTAGTTCCTATAGTAATAGTATGTAACAAATTTCCTGGAAACTCTTCAATTTAAACAAACAGGTGCTTATTATCTTATAATTTCTGAAAGTTAGATATATGGATATGGTTTAGCCAAGAACTATTAATTCAAGTATATTGCAAGCTTGCTCTCAAGCCATCTGCTGTGACTTATTTTCATCCAAAAGATCATTGCAGGGAGGAAGATTTGCCTCTAAGTATCCTTATGTGTGTGTTTTTATTTTTTTTGATAGGACTTGACTTCTTCCTAAGTAAGCCTATCTACAAGAATACCAATATGAAGTAGCAACTCATTTTCCTGAGGAAGCAATCCAAGAGAAAGTGCAAGAGTATGCCCAAGACATAAAGCACAGTCCTTTTATATCCTAATCCTAGAAGTAACATTTCATTGCCTCTACTTTGTTTTATTCAGTGAATCAGTAACTCCAGTTTACACTCAAGCTGAAGGGCTTAAACCAGGGCATGGATGGATAGTGAGAGGCAGGCCTCTGGCAGGGTGGGGATAGCTTACAAGCTGCTTAGCCTCCTGATTTTCCATATCTCCTTAGGTGAAACTTGGAAAGATGTCCTATTAAGTCATACTGAGAAATTGCAAATGTTCAAATAGAATGAAAGAAGAATACAAAATTGTAAGCTCCTTTATATATTACAAAGAAGTTCACTCAAAGGCTTAAAAGGTAAGTAAAAAATTATTTTTTGTTTGCTTATTTTTTTTTTGTTTGTGTTTTTCAACAATCCTTAAGGAATAAAAGAAAAATAGGTTTTGGAAAGTAGGATATGAAGAAATATTCTATTTTTTAAGGCTATACAGAGAGTATAGAAGTTTCCTGGAAAGGATATACTGAAATTGACATTAATCCTCCACAAATGTTATAAAAGCTCAGGAATGATAGCATCAGCATCACACCACAGGATCACTGAAGAGCAAGCAAAGCAAACCCAAAGATCGGCTTTCAGACCAGTAGGTCACACAACATTTTGAATCAGAAAAAACAAACAAACAAACAAAAAAACTAATAATGTTTGACTGAGTCTCTCTTTTCTTCTTCTTTTCTGATAAGATGATGGGATACACTGCTAATAACCATATTGTTTTGGTTCTCCATGCTTGGTTAGAAAAAAAAATAAGACAAGTATAAGGAAAATTACATTATTGAACCATAACTCAGAAACTAAAAAGCACCTCTAGAGGAAAGAGTAAAAATAGTTTAAAATCATGTGCAGTATGTCCAAAAGGAAACTTTCTCCCCTGAAACTGCTGCAGAAAACTAGTAAAATATCCAATCAAAAGAGAAAAAACCCAGATGTAAGGGCTGAGAAAGTGACTGATCATGGTATTCATGTAAACCAACAGTACTCAAACATTTTAGTTTCTGGGTTTCTTTATACTCTTAGAAATTATTAAGAATACCTAAGAGCTTTTGTTTATAAGGAGTACATCTATTGTATTTTATGCCATCAGAACTTTAGAAATATTATAATTGAGTTTAGAATAACAATAATAAATCTAATAACAATAATAAAAATAATGATGAAATATATGTCCAAGGGTTAAGCATCTAAAAGGCCAGAATGAATCAGCCTTCCCTGAAAAAGAGGGTGTAAATGAAAGAGAGGAACAGTGGGATCATTAATACCAGTATGCAGCAAGAAAGCTTCCTGGGAATAACCAAAATTTTCTGGATATGCAATGGAACCCCACTGCTTGACTTCCAGAAGCATCCTCCAGCTCTGCACTGTAAATCTCATGAACAAATGCACCACCTGGAAGCCCCCACAACTGAACCATAGAACCAAGTACAAGTTGATCCATGTCACAATTAAATGATGAGCATTTATTTTCCAGTGATTTTTCTTTTGAATTACATAGAAATTTGTGAACATGTGACTGTTCTAACTTTAAAACTGCCAGAGCTTGATCCCTCCTATCCTACTGATATAATTTGCATTCTAAAGTGAAATGTAAATAGCATCACTTTAAGAGTAAAAACTAAATATTAGATACACTTAAAAAATAAATTTGTTACTTTTTTTTTGTTTTGTTTTGGTATGGTGCTGGAGGTTAAACCCAGGTCCTTCTAAATGGTAGGCAAGTGCTCTGCTATTAAGCATCACTCCTACCCCTAAAAAAGATTTCCAAACTGCAAAGTAATTCTGTGTTTTCAAAAAAACAAAATTAAGATTGGCATTGGTTTTATTGTTTCACAAATCTATTCAACATCTGCTCTGTACTCAATGTATGTCAGAGTTTTACTTTGGTTTAAATATGAAGAAAATCCAGTCTGGGGAAAATTGTATATAAATGTCTTAATTCTGTAGTGCTTTTAATCTTATCTTCATTATATCATTCGTCTATATAGACAGCTTTAGAACAAGTTAGTTTTTTTTAATGTACAGGAATTTTTTTTCAACTTATATTGAATAATTAATTTATAGATATAATTTCTAGACCTAGAATTATAATTGCCTTGGTTTTGATCTGTATTCTGATTTAAAGGGCTTTGGTGATGATATGAAAACTGTTCAATATCTCACAGTTTCTACAGGATGATGAAATTCTGTCCTATTGATTAGATTATGTAAACACTAATTCACTTGAGCCATGGAATATTCATCTGTAGTGCAAAGGAGAATATAAGAACAAAATGTATTTTTTGTCATAATATGTTTTGTATATTCATATGTATTACTTGATTTTATACATTAAGAACTAGTAAATATTTTATACATTTACATAAAATTATATAAAATAAAAACTAATAGCTACCTAATTTAAACTATTTCATGACTTCTCGCCTTAGTTTTCCTGCTAATAAACAATCATTATCTTGATGCTTGTATGTACCTCATGCAATGTAGGTGTGAATCAGTATCAGGACATCCAGCTAGTACAGAGTGGATAAGCTTGTGATCTATCAATCAGTAGATAAGCTGAAATCATCACAAGAGAATACCTAAAGTAAATGTCTTGAATTGTGCACATAGAAAAATAAAAGGACACATTTTCATCTTTAAAAAATCAAAATATTTGAGGTTTTGTGGTATTCTAGAGATCATATATGAAACCATAGTAAAATTTAAAAGATATACTTTGAGTTCTTCTATTAGATATTATGAATATATATGAAAAATATTATGATCAGCTCATGTTTCAAAAATCACTTTCTATCTGCTGTATACTCTGTATATTAACATATTTAACTCACTAATTTTACAAGTTAAGTGTTTGGTCCCATTTTTCAGATGAGGGCATGAGATACAGAAGTAATCACTAATTGCTTGAGAACAGGTAGTTAGGAAAAGGTGTAACCAGACTTTGGTTCCAGGCAATCTGGCATAAATTCAAGCACTTCTTGAATGAAAAATTGTCTGGAAGTAACAATAAAATATTGGGAGTATGTTAAAATTATTCCTTGTCCAGAGGGACCGATAATAGGAAATAAATACCCTCTTTCTCTCTAGAGAGATTAGAGGACTAGGGCAGGCAAGTTTTAGCCTCAGGAAAGATCAGAGAGGGGAAATTCTCGTGAAGAGTTTCAGGTTAAAGGGGATCTCTTTTAATGAACAGTGGTTTAATGATCACTGTGAAAATACTTGAGAGGAAATACAGGTATACAAATATTAGTTATATAAGATTGACAAAGATGTGAAGCATGATGTTATTTACTGTTATTACAGTGTCAGATTGAGTGGAGATCTGCTGACACCTAGCAGTATACACAGCACCTGTTTGGATCGTAAGTGAATTACTGAAGATGTGCTAGTGACTCTCAATCACACCTCCTCTGATAACTGAAGAGAATCTCTCAAGGAGTTAAAAAAAAAGGCAATAGCTAATATACTTTTCGCATATTTCGTTTTTAACTATTCATTTTTCTACTTATTTTATCATGTTAATATTTTAAAGCTCTGTCCTATACTTCTTTTTTATCTTAAAATCAAAGATATAATAATTACACATATGCCTGTTACTCAAAAGTTTTAAAATTATATTTATGTCAAATCATTTATTTTAAGGAATACTAAGATGTAGATGAAACCTTAACTATCTATGTTCTCCATCTTCATGTTTTTCCCCCCTTTTCCCCAGTGGAAATCATGAATTTAAAATCTGATGTAAATTCAAACTGTGTTCAGTCATTAACTTTATGAGTACTATAAACTTCACTAAAAACCACTAAATATTTCATTAACATTTCTACATATTTTATATATACATTATGTTTTCACATATATAAAATTAATTGGATAAGCAGTATAATAAACAATGGTTTTTAAATGTTAAATTAAGCAAGAGAACTCAAGAGAAATCTGTAAAATATCATTGAAAGCCATTGAAGGTGTGAGTAAAAGAAAATAAGTGTGTTTGAGAACATAAAAAATCAATATTAAAAATGTTAAATTTCTCCAAATTAAAATATAAAGGTAATACGATTACATTTAAAATCCCAATAAATTATTTTAGTTAGAGAAATCTTGATTCATTGATTCTAAAATAATTACAAAAATTTAAAAGTTCAAGATTTCCCAAGATACTTTTGAAAAAAGAAAACAAGTTGAGAGGGGTGGGACATTCATAAGGAATCACAGAATATGATTATTTTGTACCTTCTTAAACATCGCTGGTGTTTTCCAGAGAATTATTTTTTTCCAGGTATTGGTTAAAGAGAGAGAGAGAGAGAGAGAGAGAGAGAGAGAGAGAGAGAGAGAGAGAGAGAGAGAGAAAGGGAAAAGAAACAAAGAAAATCAGTGAAGAAAGAATAATTATTTAAAGCAAGGGAGAAACAAAAACTAATTCCTACCTTATTATTAGCTATAAGTTCCAGTTGTAATAAACATCTAAAATAAACAGACACAATCAGAAACTTATCCTAAAGTCTAATCTGTAAGTAAAAATACAAAACAGAAATCATTAGAAAACATTAAGATGCTTTTTACCAAAATTATACTTTTTACAATAACATACCAAATATGCAAATATGAATAAACGGAGACACATGAGTAAGTTATTTTCCATATCTCTCACAGAGAAAATATTAACATCAAAAAACATTTACAGAATATTTACAATTCAATAATAATAGGAAAAGAGTAAGCTGGCATGGTGATGCACACCTATAATCCCAGTGGCTTCTGCGTCTAAGGATTTTGAGTTCAAAGCCAACCTCAGCAAATTTGAGGTGCTAAATAACACAATGAGACCCTGTCTTTAAATAAAATATACAATAGGGCTAGGGATGTGGCTCAGTGGCTGAGTGCCCCTGAATTCAATACCCGGTAAAAAAAAGAAAAGAGTAAGTGATAGGACAAGTATATGTATATATATTTCAAATAAGATAAAATATGTGTTTAATTAACACCTTAGGAGCTATTCCCACCTACTAGTAATCAGAAATATGCAAATTAATATAAGATAGAATTTTAATCCTATCAGATGAGCAAAATAATTAAGGATTTAATAATATAAACTATTTATGACTATGAAGAAATGGAAAGTCTTAAGTGCTATTAAGCACAGTATAAATCATGGCAACAGCTTTGGAAAGCAATCAACAAATGTTTAACCATGTTGAAAATAAGCATACTGTATGACTCAGAAATTCCATCTTGATTTATAATCTAAAGAAATCCTCTACTTGAGTACAGAGAGAATATATAATAGTCTTCTGTTCTTCTCGCTCTCTCTCTTTCTCTCTCTCTTCCCCTCTATTCCACTGGGGCCTAAGTGCTTAGGTCATCAAATAAACAAAGGTTTGATGGAATCAAGATCACTGTTACTTGTATCTGGACTCATAAAACTCTACAATCTCCAATCCACTGCTGGTCTATGATGACTTTAATCTTATTCTTGAGATTAATATGTATACATACTTAAAATACTTGAAGCCATTGTTGTTATCTTGCAATAGCATGGATTTACAGTGTGTTATTTTGAATGGAAGTTCAAGAAATCAGATTTCATTTAATCTTAATGAAATATTTTATTTTATTAACAGAGCATATTGCCAAATAGATCTGTAATTGATAATCTTTACACAGAAATTGTAGCATGATATGATGGAGATTAATTGCTCTGTATGAATTCAGTGACTATGAATTCAGTAACAAAAACTTGATTAATATTAGTTTAACCAGGCAGATATTTTGATATGCAATGCCCCCAAATCCAGAGATATCCAGCTGGTAACTCTGATGCAAGGGATAGGCAATATCACGAGCAGCACATTTCTAAGTATCTTAGTCTTTTATCCCATTTGTGTCTTCATTATTAGAGCATGACCTTTTTACCTGAAAATATTCTAGCAACATTTCAAAGAGAAAATAGTTTTAATGATTCAAAGACACAAGGGGCAGTGCCCATTGGTTGTTTCTCTTTCCATCAGAAATCCAAAAGTTTTCCTACACAGCCCATCTGGATTACTTTTGCTTAGAACTCATTAGTACTACCATGGCCTAATAAAGGCCTAACAATAATCAAAGAATTCCGACTATAATTATGGAGAAAGCCTGCCCAGCTATTTCTTGTAGAAATCCTTGAGGTTAAAGATTTCCAATATTAGCTGAAGAAAGTTGAGTCTTTATTGCAAAGACAAAGGGAAAGGAAGAATTGTCCAGTATATATCTTTTCCTCTCTCATAAATTTTATACTTAAATTTAAATGATTTATCTGCTTGAAACTCTGTCTTAGACTTTTGCAAATTAGAGGAAAACATAAACTATAATTATTTTTGTTCCAATATTTAAAAAAATACAATACAAAACAAGTATTTGATAAATATTTATATATGGATAAAGGTTGAAGAGATAATTAATTATCTGTAGATGTGTCAATCAGAGAGCCTTTAAATAATAGTTTATTTAAGTTTTCTTTCAAATGTAATCTTTTTGTTTTAGTAAGATATTTATTTTCAAGATTAGAAGTCTAATAAAAATAATTTCATGTATATTGATTTGTTTCACTTCTGATTCCCCCACCCAAAGGCAAATATTTGTAAAGAACGAACAAATTTTAGAGGATATTTTTTAAAACATTGAATTTGCTAATCTAAAAATCACAGAAATAATAGCATACTTAGTAATATCTCGTTTTTGCAAACAAATAAATAAGTTTTTTATATCTTTTATTTTCTTGATCAATAGACTAAAATGTGTTAGGAACTTAATATAGTGAACCTAACTTTTATTTACAAACAGAACAATCTATTTATATTGTTATGTTACTAATTCATAGGGGATGTGCTTTTGTGATGTTTTCATAGCATGTATTAAGCAAAATATATTAAATAATCTTAGATATTTTAAGTAGAGATATTTCTGCATATTCAAAATTTGTCAAAATTAGAATAAAGGTTCAAAACACAGAAACTACAGTGAGGATGGGGGAAAATGAAATCACTAAAATATTTTTTAAAGGTTATTGACTTCCTTTAAAATTACTGCTAACTTGTGAATCTACTTCATAAGTAGGATAACTTTAAGGAGAATAAACTTTTTTCATTATAAAGTCTTTTTTTTTTGAATTATTGCTTCCGGTGGTGCAACTTTCTGTCCATTGTACACAAAATAAGAAATTGTCATTTCCTGTTGAAAATGATTTTTTGGAACAACAATAAAAAGAATTAAAAAAAATTCTCAGTGGGTTTTGCCTTTATATCAAAAAGCTCCCAGGATATTAAGAATTCATTCTTTACTTTCAAGACAAAAAAAAAAAGAAAGAAAGAAAAATAAATCATAATACAAAGTTAAGGAATGTGTTGACTCTTTGCCTTGCAGGATGTAAGCTCTATAACATTGAGAACTTGTCTACTGAACTCTTTATAGTCTTCCTTTCCTTTCCTGTCATTCCCATAAGGCCTATGAGATACACCTCTTATTTTTTTTTAACAAAACTTAATATCATACAGCATCCTAAAAAATAAAATTAAATCCAAAATATAATAGTTATCCTGATAAGTCGGCTTCATTTCCATATTATTTCTCTATTTCTGCAAAGTCAATTTAAATAAAAGAAATTCTTAGCATAGGTATTAGCCTTTATCTTACTTTATGCAAAATATGAGTATAAAGTCTTTATAAATTTTATGATCCAATTAATAATAGTGAGATTATTATGCAAATGACACTTCAAGATAAGTTATCTAGTTTCTTTGAGTATGCTTTCCAAAGACTTGTTTCCAAACAAAATTATATAGACACTTATCAGAAATATAAGTTACTTTTTTCTCTCCCCCAGCCATACAGATTCAGTTCTTCTGGAAGTTGGGCCCAGAGGTTTTAATAAGTCTTCCAAGGGATTCTGATTTAAGTTGACACTTGAAAACTACTAATCCCAATGTTGCATGCGTAGAAATTCTAAATTCTGAAATCTTCCCTGAGATTGATAACATCATAAAGGGAAAATAGTCTGCCTTTGTTATATAGGCAATTTTATATGTATATTTGTCTCTCTATTTGTCTGACCAATTATAATTCTTAGTGGAATTCTTAATGGAATGTTTATCTTTGTAACTGTGGAATAAAGTTGGAATGGTAGGTGAATAAACAAAACTGTGATAATATATCCCAGAAAAAAAAGACATATTGATGACTGATAAAATTTATGAGTTTTTACTAAGAAGTATTTGGTTAAGTATCCAGGATTATATAGAAATTTTCCATTATAGATTTTTTTTGATGAATCTTATTATTTTTAAAGTTAAACAGGCATGCTAAAATATTTAATTGCTTAAAGAATGGAAGTAGAAAAAGAAACTTCTAAAAAAGCAGCCAGAGCAGAGTGGAAGTAATTGTTGTGTTATGAGACGAAGGTAAAACATTGGAAGTTCTTCAAATTTCTATATTCTAAATAATGAAGATGACAGGGCCAAGGTAGAGGGGAGAAGAACTTTAAAAACAAACTGGACAAATAGGAAATGCAAAATCGTGTACAAGAATTACATCACTGTGGCACAATGGCGCCGGGTTAGCCCATGCCTTCACGGATTTTTAATCCCATTGTTCACTCTACCCTTTCCAGCCCAGCTTGTTGTCTTGGAATATGGAGAGAAAACATTCACAGAAATTCATGTTAATAATAGTCAATTCCCTCTGATAAGTGATTGCAGCACTTGACTTGAAAAATCTATAATCTCCTTGGAAATATTGCCTCAGAAATGTTGAAATTACATACGGTGATTTTGTTTTGTTTTGTTTTGGAGTATGCAACTAATTTATTTTAGAAGAATACAACAATTAACTCTAGCCAAGAATTTGAAAATTATCAGCAGAGAAGTCTAACCTGATTTGCAACTTGCTATGTATTTTTTAAATTAGGTTCTAGCTTATTGTTTTCATAAGCTAACTGGATCCATTTATAAATTAGTAGAGAATTCTAGGGCTCTCTGTCTTTAAGAAGCAGGTGTTTTGTGTTTTTTAAGATTTTTATGTTATTCTTCAAATCTTAGAGGAATGATTATAGCAAGCAATGACACTATTATCACAATAATCACAATTTTTCTCAACTTCTTTTGGTAAAGTCAGTTAATGTCAAGTAAAAATTTTCCCACATGTTGGGTAGCTTTCTATTACTGGTGTTTCTAATACCTGAGAAAAATAAACTTAAAAGAGAAAAGTTTTACATTGGCTAACAGTTTCAGTTCATAGTATTTTGGTCTGAATACTTTGGGCCTGTAGTGAGGCAGAACAGAATGGCAGAGAGAGTATAGCAGAGCAAAAGCTTTTCCTTCACTTCATGAAGCCAGAAAGCAAAGTGAAAAAGGGATTAGGGTCACTGTATCCCCTCCAAAGGAATGTTTATCTGATCAATGATACAAGAACCCCACTTCCTAAATGTTTGGCCACCTCACAGTCGTGTCACAGGCTGGTGACAAAGCTTTTAACACATGAGTGCTCAGGTGACATGCCAAACTAAACTATACACTACCAAATTTAAAAGTATATATAATTAACATTAAATATAAAAAAATGACAACCACACCAAAAAATATAGAATTCATTTAAATCTTAGAATTGAATAACTATGAAAACCCAAACTGTGGCCATAGGGGAAAAAAAATCAATAGGCTTTGGTACACTCTTAATCCTCTTCTTAGCCCATCAAAAACATGTGTTTTCATTGCTACATTCAGGTCTTGGTGGATCAAAGACCTAGGAATTAGATCAGAAATCCTGCACCTACTAGAAGAAATTGTAGGCCCAACTTTTCATCATGTCAACATAGGAACTGACTTCCTCAACAAGACTCCTACAGCATAAGAAGTAAAATCAAGAATCAAGGGATGAGATGGCACCAAAAGAAAAAGCTTCTTCACCGTGGAGGAAACAATCAAGAGAGAGTGTACAGAATGGGAGAAAATCTTGGCCACCTCCACCTCAGATAGAGAACTAAGCACCAGGTTATACAAAGAACTCAAAACCTTAACACCAAAAATACAAATAACCCAATCAATAAATGGGAAAAGGAACTAAACAGACACTTCACAGAAGAAGAAATACAATCGATCAACAAATCGATTGTATTTCTTTGTGTGTACAAAAAAAGTTAAATACTTGCCTGTCTTCAAACATTTGAATTATTAAGAGTGGAAAGTAAAAGGGAAGAGAAGAAAAAAGCTGAGATGAGAAATATATAAAGGCTGTATAGTGACATTGAACTTTATACTTAGATGTTTAAATATAATGTTTTCCAGTGAAGAATACAATTATGTAAAACAATAAATTTCTCAAGGAAAAAAAAATAACCCCAAACTATAGTAAAATAGTCTCTCAACAAATACACCAATGACATGTGAATTATCTCTGTCATGCAGAATCTTAGAGGGGAAATTAAGGACTCACAATTCATGCATTGTCAGAAACAAAAGTTCTTTTGTAGTGAATGGTTTTACGTTGAATGCCCTAAATTTATCTGGAAGTAGCAATGGTATTGACTATTGTCACTGTAAAGTATAATTTTAGTAAAGAAAAATAAAAAAAAAAACAAGTAAGACAAATGTCAAACTGTTCTCAGAAAGGAGAAATTAACTCTTGTACAATGAATGCCTTAATTTAATGATGTTACAATTATTCAAGAACTTTTAAAAAGATCATTTGATTTGTTTCCTAACATAGAACTAGACTTCTTATGCATGTGTGACTTTTTAAAATGGCATCAGTTTCAAACTTTGGAATAATGTATAATGCTGCACAACAGCAGGAAGTGGATCATGTCCACACAATCTAGAATAGTACTTTGCACAAGAAAGAGCACCAGTTAATGTTTGTTATAGAAACTAAACAAAAATTAAGAACAATGTATTTGTAAAATTCATTTATGTAAATTGACACCAAAATAAATCTTTCCTTAGAATGAACCCATCTAAAAGAGGTTAGAAAACTGTCAGAATTGAAATCCCAGCATGACGGTACCAGAGACTAGTTTTGTGTATGTGTGTAAAAGTCTTGTTAAAGTCATTGCCATAAGTTCACTGACATTTATTTCCCTGAAAATCTGTAAAGAGTGTACAACAGATACAGTAGGAACTTCTTGTTCTTCAGTTGGGTTCTAAACCAAATTGAGGGAAGTGTAAAAGGTGACAAAAGACTGTTCTGCTTCCTGTTTCAGACTGGAGTGTCTCTCATGTATTTGTCACTCACTTCATTTTACATTTTAGTTGATGAGCATCCTATGTAGCACAGGGTGTAAAAATCAGACCAAAAAAAGTCTCATAGTAAAGGGAAAAAGACTTCTCTCCTCTTTTTTTTGTTTTTCAGGGCATTTCATTAAAACTTTTAAATTCTTTCTTTGCCTCTTTGAGATACACATAATCTTTTAAAACCTATATCAACCTATTACTTCCTTTACAAATCAGGAATATCTATTTTAAGGGCCTGGGAATCATCTCTGAAATGGATCATGAAGAAAGGTAGTACCCCTATTTCTCAGTTGATGTGGGAGTTTAGGAATTTAACATTAATGGAACTTAACATTAACAAAATTGCCTATCATAAAAGTATGAGATTAGTTTTTGCTTTGTCTAAAACCAGTTAGTCAACACAAATAATCATCTCAATTACCAGATGACTGATAATGAACTGTGTTTGATGATGGAGTGTTCAAGTTCTCTTATTTGAAGACTACCTATTGATCTTAAGAATTTGTGTCCAAAGGGTTATACCTGCTTAGTTGTGTAATGTGAGATAATGCCTTAGTGTTAATTCAATAATAAAAATATTTTCTTTTTCTTCTAATTTAGTGGAGGAATTTTCTGAGCTATAAGGAAATTGTTTTCATTTAGATTTTCCTAATAATATATAGCAAGACTTGAGACACATATGCTTATTAATTAGCTCAAGATATTTTATAAATACAAACAAAGCAAGTGATGAATACTTAAAGGACAATATTTCTCCTACCCTCTAATTCTGTCTGCATGATTTTTTGTAAGTATTAACATTTTGTCTTTTAGTTTAATGTCAAACTCAACCTCCAAGATGAAAAACAAAATAGCAACAAATTGTGAGGCTTTTGTCTGGGGTAGAGTATTTAGAGACAAAATAAATGTGATGGAAGCCAAACTACTATTTAGATTGTGAAGCAATAAGAAAATGCCTAAAGGGCAAAGGGAAAGTTAAAAACAGCATCAATGGATTACAACTGGATACAAGGGACTATTATGGTGCTGGAAATTTTGAAACTTAAGCTGGAGGAAAAAAATTCATAAATGTATAGGCATGGAGCCAAAGGATAATGGACTAGTAAAAAGGTAGTGTGAAAAAAAAATAAAATTATTAAACTGATCAGGAGACTTTCTGAGGATGCTAAACTTGTATAAAAAATGTAAACTAGTGTAAATGGTTACATAGCTGTACAGATTTATATATGATGTGAGTTGTATAATGATTAAGACAAAATCAATAACAATTGTCAATTAGTTGTTTATCATAATTTTTATACTTTCTATATAAATTGTTATTTAATTAGTTATTAAATGTATATAAAATATAGTATACATTGAATATATTTAAATATAGTAAACTAATACATTATCAGGGCATGGGGAAAGCTAATTGTAAAACAAAATTAAAAAGTAAAATATAGTTTATTTTTGCATACTTTTCATAAGTATCTAGTATATATGAGATGCTATGGAAGAAATAAAGACAATATAATCCCTGCCTTCAAATGTAATATTCCCCATATAAAATTAATATTCATTAATTTTTATAATGATATTTAACAAGGGAATGTGTATATATGTAATTATATAAGTGGGATTTTTTAGAGCTTATTTAAAATATGATCATATTTAAATTAAAGGAGTATAAGAATTCCGGAGTCTCACAACAATCTAGAATAATACTCATACAAAGGGTTATTGTTATTATCTGTTGAATAGAAACGAAACAAAAATTAAGAACAATGTATTTGTAAAATAAATTTGCATAAATAAGTAGTCACCAAAACTATAAATATGTTCCTTTAGGATGAACCCATCTTAAAGAGGTTAAAAAATTGTCAGAATTGAAATCCTTATTTGCCAGCACCAAAGAACGTCTAGTGGTGTGTTTGCACATGAAAATCTTGTTAAAAACATCTTAGTAAGTTCACTCATCAGAAATTATTAACTATGATGGAAAAATAACTATAGTGAGCACTGACCATTGTACAGTAATATTTGTAAAATTTAATGGCAGCATAACTAAAGGCCTAACTTAGTAATACTTCCAGACAAAAAAAGCACAATCATGTACCAAAATAATTATAAAGCAAACAAATCATAAGGAAAAACTCAGCTTGAAGCAATTCTGCTTTCCTTTGAAATCTATAATATAAAGCCAGCCCACACCTACAATCCCACTGGCTTGATTTAGTGAAACATTAAACAATGTATGCAGTGAGACCCTAACTCAAAATAGAAAAAAAAAATAAATAAAAATTAAAAAGGCCAGGGATCAAAATATTCTCTACTGCCATCTATAACTACAAAGAACAACAACAACAAAATCTAGGAGGTGACTTGAGTGGTTAAGCATCCCTGGGTTCAATCTTAAATACCAAAAAAAAAAAAAAAAAATCTACAAGATCTGTTACTTAGAAAATATGTAATAATAATTGATTAATGCTGATAAATGAAGTAATTATTAATAAGACAATGAAGCTTACCTAAATTTTCACTTACTTTTAAAACTATATAATCTGTGGTTTTCCTTTTATCATCAGTACCTAATAAACTAATCTCCACATAGAAAAGTAAAATATATATTAAAATTTATGATGCTGTCTTTTGTAGAAGGATAAATCAAAGAACATGCAATGTAATGTTGAGTGGAATTGGGGTGATTTTGCAGATAAATAATTCTGGGAAGGAAATATGCTTTTAGAGAGTTGCTAAAATCTGAACATTTTCCTTCTGCATAGTAGGAAAAATACAAATCTCTTGTTGTTTTCTCTGTGTCCATTTCCTCATGTTGTTCCTTTATCTCTTATAACAGGCACTTATTTTAAAATGAAACTCAGTGTACTTTTAACATAATTGAGCAGCAATCTGATAGGAAGCATTAGGTGTTCTGGTTAATGGCATGATCATTTGGAGTTGTTTTGAATTGAGTGAAAACAAAATTTGAAAACTCATGTTATAATATTTTATGTTTCTTTCCATCTCTTATTGAATGTCTTTGTGTTTATACACACAGACATTCAGTGGCCATTACTGAAAATATTTTAAAATAGTTTATTATGCCTTTCTGAAGGAGTCAGCTTTTTACTTTGTTTTCATTTGTAGTGATTCTGACCATGGAAATATAGAGGTAAGCATTCCTCTGGGAGCAGGGGTTACAGGCACTCTGTTTCCCACCATTAGAATGCCCTGCAGTTTCTCCTAGGAATTAGTAAGACAGCTAATACATGTGCAATGCCTAGATGCTGTGGTAATGGCCTGCATGAGGAGGCTCTGTGTTAAGAGTCTATCAGCCTCCAACTTGATCTCAGACACTCATCTCCTGGGAATAAAAGAACTTTCTTGTCAGAAAACCACAATGTTTCACTGAGCCTAAACCTGTCCACATAACAATAACTTTATTCAATGGACTTTCTTGAGAGCTACACAAATCTCCTAACATTGAACATTGCAACTTAGTATGTAACTGAGGAGTAAACTGCATAATGTCCTAAGTCTGTAACCTGCCTAGTAATACAATGAACAACATGTACTAATGATGCCAATGACCTAAAGTAACCTATAGATATAAATAAAACTGGCAAGCAGCTTTCTGCTTTTGCCTCTGCATTGTACTTCTATCTCCATTAATTTTTCTTACACTCACTTAAAAAAAATTGGGAGGAAAGACAAAACAGAAATATATATATATATATATATATATATATATATATATATATATATATATATATATGTATATTTATTTAAGCATTTTCAAGATGAGCACACATGGCATAGTTGCTTAGTTCTTTTCTTTCTTTTTTTTTTTTTTGAGGGAGTTGGGTGGGGAGGGTACCAGGGATTGAACTCAAGGGCACTTGACCACTGAGCCACATCCCTAGCCCTATTTTGTATTTTATTTAGAGATAGGGTCTCACTGAGTTGCTTAGAGCCTTGCTTTTGCTGAGGCTGGCTTTGAACTCACAATTCTCCTGCCTCAGCCTCCAGAGCTGCTGGGAGTACAGGTGTGTGCCACTGCAGCTAGTTATTTTTTCAATAGACAGGTATGTTTGTCATAATAATATTTTAGAAACATTATCTTTTAGTGTTCTTATAGGGAGTGACCTAATTCTTAGTTTGTGACATGGTTTATTATCATAGAAATGTTTCATACTGTAGGCTTGTTGTGAGGCACTGGAAATGTTATACTCCTTTATTTAAATATGATCATATTTTAAATATGCTCTAAAATATCCCACTCATAAAATTACAGATGGTAAGTAAATATACTTAAAAGCAGAGGACCAAGGACCTAAGCATAAGGGTCCTATAATCTTATCTCTCTAAATTCATCAAAATCTTTCAATCACTTGATCTCAGTATTATTTTTTAGTCACTTCCAAAACAAATCATTCTGTTTTCATAATATAAATATATTTACAATCATAATTTGATAAATCATGACCAGATGGGCAATCTTCACTAGCTTGAAGTTGTCAAAATTATACTAATTTAATGGTTTTCAAATTCCCACATGGACATGACAGCTTTTTAACTTTTTGGGCTATTTTTTTTTCTAAATTGCACTGAGAGAGATTTCAGGAATTGAAGAAAGAAAATTGTCAGAGTTTTACATTCTTTTTAAGTCCTTATGCATTAAAATTCTCAAATAATTCAAAGCTATCCTAAGGTTCTATGAATTAAACTCAAAGTTATCTTTTTAAGTCACTAGGAATTAAAAGCTCAAACAACTCAAAGAAATCAAGACAATTTTTATCCAGAGCTGGTATTGTCTGCAACTATTACAGAAAAATGATAGAGTATTCTTTCAGTATGTGTTTTAGATATCCACAAGAAATTTCAGAGCTATAGTTTTCATAAAGAGAAAGAATGTTCCAATCATATTTTCTTCTAATATTTCCTAGTTTCCAACCCATGATAAAATTAATTTCCACCCATGCTGCAATCATATCAGACCCTTGACCATGGTAAGAGCTAATTAGAGCTAGTCTAAAGATCTTTCTAGAGATCAAAGATGGCTGATCAGACAAAGCGTGCACTTTCCAGCTGCTCCATGGTATTCAACCAGCTGGAGTACTGCTTCTCAAAGAGGTTGGTGAAAGAAGGAATTCACTGAAACTCAATATCAAACAGTCAGAAAAACATAGAGATACGGACATTTGGGTGCTTTGGAGGCAGATCAATAGTACCAGTGTTGCCAGCTCACCACAGAGGGGAGGATGGCATAGGCAAAAAGAGTGAGTAATACAGTGAACAAATTCAGCATAGGAGAACCTGTGAAACAAAGAAGCAATCTGAACTAACCAGAGACTACAAAATGAGCTGATGTTTGAAAAGTGTTCCATAGTTTTTAATTGGTGAAAAAGAGGTAATATGGGGAGCGATTTTGAAAAGTGCCATGCTGTGGTTTGCTGCTGTGGGAGTTCAGGAGATCATAACAAGCATTGCCATACTTGTCCTAGCAAGCACCTGCCTTGTGGCCTAGAGTGTACCTGGTGGACTGTGATTGAAACTGGCAGAGAGAGAATTGTGCCCAGTGGGATTCAAGATGGTGATTTGGAGGAGAGTTTGATTTCCTTTTTCTTTGGGATGGGTAAATCACAGGATTACCTCAGTAGAGTCCTCAAGCTGGTTGGGTGGCACAATTGTCCTTGTGTTCTGATCTTGAGAGGACAACATTCATGGACTGTGGAATATATAAGAGCTGAGAAGGGTAGGTTACCCCAACCTACAGGTGAGGATCTCAGGAGGATCCTGATATCCAGACGCTTAGCAGAGATCAACATAAACGTGGCCCTAGAGTGTGTTGAACTTACTTCTTTAAAGCAGATACAAGCAAAGTTCCAAAGGTTCAATCAGAGCTAAATCCAAACCTCAAGAACTTTTTAATTAGAGCTCTGCATTAGTCTTATCCTGGGAGTTCATTGATCTACTCTGTTTGGATAAAACTCCATTAACTTTGTTTCCTGTTCCTTCCTACAATATACTGATGAGAAGGGAAACTTAGTTATTTAACACAAATTATTATTATTTGTTGTTGTTGTTGTTGTTCCAGGCCACTCCAACTGGCAGCTTGATGATCAACACACCAAAAGAAAAGATTTAAGAACACCCTGTCCTTACTCTAAAGGGCACGTCTCAGGAAGAAGTGGAAAAAAGGGCAGACTGGCATAGTCATTCAACATTCAAACTGTGGACAGTTTTGGCAACTTCAGTGGAGACAACCTTTTATATTTCATTAAGAATTTCTTTTCATTTTTTATATTTCCTTTTGTGTGTATGTGTGTGTGTGTGTGTTTGTGTGTGTTTTCTTGCTGTGTTGATTGGTTTCTAGATACATGTATATATCCTTTGAAATTATTTTTCTTTCATCCATTTGTTATTTCATCTTGTTTTGTCTTCTGAGGGTAAAGATCTTTTTTCTTGGTTTGGATTGAATTTTTGTTTGTTTTTATTTCTCTTATTACTATATCTCTCCTTCTTCTCCCTCTTGTTCTCTCATTCTCTCTCTCATTATTTGGTTTCTTTTAGTTAAGTTTTGTCTTCCTTCTTTACAGCCCTCACTTGCTACATCTCTTCTGATTTCCTTCTGTTCATGTTTGGGATAGTTTAAGTTTTCTTTCCCTTCCTACCATATTTTCTTTTCTCTTAATGAATCATAATTTTAACACATTTTAGAATCACTTAGTTTATATAATTCTTGCCCTTACAATTCAGGTAACTGAGGTCATTAGTATTGGGGTGGTGCAGTTGACACCAGTTGACTTTAATATTATATCTAACTCGTGGGCTCATCATTACTGTTGCTGTTGGTAATTGCTCATTACTCTTTTTATAGTAATTAGTATTGTAGATGTCATAATAGGCACCAGAAATTTTCTTTTAATACTATATTTCACTGCTGCTGTTGCTATTATTTGCCTTCCCCTTTTCTGTGAGATGTGCCGATCAGTGACACTATGAATTCACAAAGTAGAGATTCTGAGCTAAATCCACAACCCATACAAGAGACATTGCTCCTTGGTCCACACATAAACTAACCCTCCTCAAGCTTTGACAATAATTTAACACATAGAATAGTGAGAAAAGAAAACAAACAAACAACAACAACAACAAAAAACTCCAAACCAATTACTAGGCCCCAAGTAGGAATGGCTAGGGCAGTGACCTTCAGGTCCCAATGTGGACATCTGCTCCTATGGTAAAACAGAGAAAACCTCTAAGATAATGTCTCAGAGTAACCCTCAGTGTTTTGGCAGCTCTCCAAGAGTGAATTAAATCAGCATTTCTTCAGTGGCAAACTGAGAGGCATTCTTAGGGAGATGCTGTCTCAAAAAAAAGTCAGGAGGAGAGGGCTGGGGATGTGGCTCCCCTGTATTCAATTGCCGATATAAAACCAAACAAAAATAACCATAATAAAAATCCCTCATAAAAGAGGAAGAGAAATACATGTGAACAGACTTGTAAGTTTCCTTTGAAAATATGACAAAACAGACAAACAAATCCCCCATCTCACTTTATAATCCCCTAATAGAGTAAATTTCACTTATTGAAAAGGATAAAATTCTAGAGAAAAATTTAAAAATTTATGTTTAAAATGAGTTAAAAAGAAAACTCAAGGAATGAATTGAGATCAAATGCAGTAGTTGAAAAAGTATCTCAATAAAGAATAGAGATTATGAAAATTAAAAAAATCAGAATTCCTGGAAATGAAAGAC